>NC_063179.1:30496515-31156015 GCF_023159225.1 Perognathus longimembris pacificus
GATATACAGCTGCCTACCCCCTTCGTATTACAGGTCCTAAATGAGCTTTTTTCCCTGTTCCCTCACCACAATCCAAATTCTTTTGGGGAGTTACCTGTACAGTAACCATACCAGCAATTATTTAATTTATTAAGCTACTGCTTTTCTTAATCTCAGTGGAGATATTTACTGATAAACAGCTACCTATGCAGTATTTCATGTCGTTCCTAAATGAGCTTTTATCTCTCTCCCCTCACCACAAATGAGATTCTTCTGAGGAGTTCCCAGTACATTATCCTTTCCCCTGTGTAATTACCTTAAAAAGCTCCAGCTGGTTTTATTCTCAGAAGGTTTACTCACTGATATACTGCTGCCTACCCCCTTCGTAAGTGCAGGTCCTAAATGAGCTTTTTTCTCTGTTCCCTCACCACAATCCAGATTCTTTTGGGAGTTACCAGTACAGTAACCATACCAGGAAGTACTTAATTTATTAAGCAACTGCTTTTCTTAATCTCAGTGGAGCTATTTACTGATAAACAGCTACCTTCGCATCATGTTCATGTGGTTACTAAATGAGCTTTTATCTCTCTCCCCTCACCACAAATCAGATTCTTCTGAGGAGTTTCCAGTACATTATCCTTTCCGCTGTGTAATTACCTTAAAAATCTCCAGCTGTTTTTATTCTCAGAAGGGATACTCCCTCATATACAGCTGCCTACAACCTTCGTAAGTGCAGGTCCTAAATGAGCTTTTTTCTCTGATCCTTCACCACAATCCAGATTCTTTTGGGGAGTTACCAGTACAGTAACCATACCAGGAAGTACTTAATTTATTAAGCAACTGCTTTTCTTAATCTCAGTGGAGCTATTTACTGATAAACAGCTAACTACGCAGCATGTTCATGTCGTTCCTAAATGAGCTTTTATCTCTCTTCCCTCACCACAAATCAGATTCTTCTGAGGAGTTCCCAGGACATTATCCTTTCCCCTGTGTAATTACCTTAACAAGCTCCAGCTGTTTTTATTCTCAGAAGGGATACTCCCTGATATACAGGTGCCTACCCCCTTCGTAAGTGCAGGTCCTAATTGAGCTTTTTTCTCTGTTACCTCACCACAATCCAGATTCTTTTGGGGAGTTAACAGTAGAGTAAACATACCAGGAAGTACTTAATTTATTAAGCTACTGCTTTTCTTAATCTCAGTGGAGATATTTGCTGATAAACAGCTACCTACTCAGCATGTTCATGTCGTTCCTAAATGAGCTTTTATCTCTCTCCCCTCACCACAAATCAGATTCTTCTGAGGAGTTCCCAGTACATTATCCTTTCCCCTGTGTAATTACCTTAACAAGCTCCAGCTGTTTTTATTCTCAGAAGGGATACTCCCTGATATACGGCTGCCTACCTCCTTCGTGAGTGAAATTATTAATGAGCTTTTTTCTCTGTTCCCTCAGCACAATCCAGATTCTCTTGGGGAGTTACCAGTACAGTAGCCATAACAGGAAGTACTTAATTAATAACTTACTGCTTTTCTTAATTTCAGTGGAGATATTTACTGATAAACCGCTACATACGCAGCATGTTCATGTCGTTCCTAAATGAGCTTTTATCTCTCTCCCCTCACCACAAATTTGATTCTTCTGAGGAATTCCCAATACATTATCCTTTCCGCTGTCTAATTACCTTAACAAGGTCCAGCTGAATGTATTCTCAGAAGGGATACTCCCTGATATACAGCTGCCTACCCCCTTCGTAAGTGCAGGTCCTAAATGAGCTTTTTTCTCTGTTCCCTCACCACAATCCAGATTCTTTTGGGGAGTTACCAGTACAGTAACCATACCAGGAAGTACTTAATTTATTAAGCAAATGCTTTTCTTAATCTCAGTGGAGATATTTACTGATAAATAGCTACCTAAGCAGCATGTTCATGTCGTTCCTAAATGAGCTTTTATCTCTCTCCCCTCACCACAAATCAGATTCTTCTGAGGAGTTCCCAGTACATTATGCTTTCCCCTGTGTAATTACCTTAACAAGCTCCAGCTGTTTTTAATCTCAGAAGGGACACTCCCTGATATACACCTGCCTACACCCTTCGTACGTACAGGTCTTAAATGAGCCTTTTTCTCTGTTCCCTCTCTACAATACCGATTCTATTGGGGAGTTACCAGTACAGTAACCATACCAGGAAGTACTTAATTTATTAACCTACGGCTTTTCTTAATCTCAGCGGAGATAATTACTGATAAACAGCTACATACAGTATGTTCATGTAGTTCATAAATGAGCTTTTATCTCTCTCCCCTCAACACAAATCAGATTCTTCTGAGGAGTTCCCAGTACATTATCCTTTCCCCTGTTTAATTACCTTAACAAGCTCCAGCTGTGTTTATTTTAAGAAGGGATACTCCCTGATATACAGCTGCCTACCCCCTTCGTAATTCCTGGTCCTAAATGAGCATTTTTCTATGTTCCCTCACCACAATCCAGATTATTTTGGGTAGTTACCAGTACAGTAACCATACCAGGAAGTACTTCATTTATTAAGCTACTGCTTTTCTTACTCTCAGTGGAGATATTTACTGATAAACAGCTACATACGCAGCATGTTCATGTCATTCCTAAATGAGCTATTATCTCTCTCCCCTCACCACAAATCAGATTCTTCTGAGGAGTTCCCAGTACATTATCCTTTCCCCTGTGTAATTACCTTAACAAGCTGCAGCTGTTTTTATTCTCAGAATGGATACTCCCTGATATACAGCTGCTTACCCCCTTCCTAAGTGCAGGTCCTGAATGAGCTTTTTTCTCTGTTCCCTCACCACCATCCAGATTCTATTGGGGAGTTACCAGTACAGTAACCAACCAGAAAGTACTTAATTTACTTAATTTATTAAGCTACTGCTTTTCTTAATCTCAGTGGAGATATTTACTGATAAACAGCTACCTACGCAGCATGTTCATGTGGTTCCTAAATGAGCTTTTATCTCTCTTCCCTCACCACAAATCACATTCTTCTGAGGAGTTCCCAGTACATTATCCTTTCCCCTGTGTAATTACCTTAACAAGCTCCAGCTGTTTTTATTCTCAGAAGGGATACTCCCTGATATACAGCTGCCTACACCCTTCGTAAGTGCCGGACCTAAATGAGCTTTTTTCTCTGTTCCCTCACCACAATCCAGATTCTTTTGGGGACTTACCAGAACAGTAACAATACCAGGAAGTACTTAATTTATTAAGCTATTGCTTTTCTTAATCTCAGTGGAGATATTTACTGATAAACAACTACCTACGCAGCATGTTCATGTCGTTCGTAAAAGAGCTTTTATCTCTCTCCCCTCACCACAAATCAGATTCTTCTGAGGAGTTCCCAGTACATTATCCTTTCCCCTGTGTAATTACCTTAACAAGCTGCAGCTGTTTTTATTCTCAGAATGGATACTCCCTGATATACAGCTGCTTACCCCCTTCCTAAGTGCAGGTCCTGAATGAGCTTTTTTCTCTGTTCCCTCACCACAATCCAGATTCTATTGGGGAGTTACCAGTACAGTAACCATACCAGGAAGTACTTAGTTTATTAAATTACTGCTTTTCTTAATCTCAGTGGAGATATTTACTGATAAACAGCTACCTACGCAGCATGTTCAGGTCGTTCCTAAATGAGCTTTTATCTCTCTTCCCTCACCAGAAATCAGATTCTTCTGAGGAGTTCCCAGTACATTATCCTTTCCCCTGTGTAATTACCTTAACAAGCTCCAGCTGTTTTTATTCTAAGAAGGGATACTCCCTGATAGACAGCTGCCTACCCCCTTCGTAAGTGAAGGTCCTAAATGAGCTTTTTTCCCTGTTCCCTCACCAAAATCCAGATTCTTTTGGGGAGTTACCAGTACAGAAACCATACCAGGAAGTACTTAATTTATTAAGCTACTGCTTTTCTTAATCTCAGTGGAGATATTTACTGATAAACAGCTTCCTACACAGCAGGTTCATGTCTTCCTAAATGAGCTTTTATCTCTGTCTCCTCACCACAAATCAGATTCTTCTGAGGAGTTCCCAGTACATTCCCTTTCCCCTGTGTTATTACCTTAACAAGCTCCAGCAGTTTTTATTCTCAGAAGGGATACTCCCTGATATACAGCTGCCTACACCCTTCGTAATGCAGGTCCTAAATGAGCTTTTTCTCTGTTCCCTCACCACAATAAAGATTCTCTTGGAGAGTTACCAGTACATTAACCATACCAGGAAGTACTTCATTTATTAAGCTACTGCTTTTCTTAATCTCAGGGGAGATATTTACTGATAAACAGCTACCTATGCAGCATGTTCATGTCGTTCCTAAATGAGCTTTTATCTCTCTCCCCTCACCACAAATCAGATTCTTCTGAGGAGTTCCCAGTACATTATCCTTTCCCCTGTGTAATTACCTTAACAAGCTCCATCTGTTTTTATTCTCAGAAGGGATACTCTCTGATATACAGCTGCCTACCCCCTTCGTAAGTGCAGATCTTATATGAGCTTTTTTCTCTGTTCCCTCCCCACAATCCAGATTCTTTTGGGGAGTTACCAGTACAGTAACCATTCCATGAAGTACCTAATTTATTAAGCTACTGCTTTTCTTAATCTCAGTGGAGATATTTACTGATAAACAGCTACCTATGCAGCATGTTCATGTCGTTCTTAATGAGCTTTTATCTCTCTCCCCTCACCACAAATCAGATTCTTCTGAGGAGTTCCCAGTACATTATCCTTTCCCCTGTGTAATTAACTTAACAAGCTCCAGCTGTTTTTATTCTCAGAAGGTTTACTCCCTGATATACAGCTGCCTACGACCTTCGTAAGTGCAGGTCCTAAATGAGCTTTTTTCTCTATTCCCTCAACACAATCCAGATTCTTTTCGGGATTTACCAGTACAGTAACCAAACCAGGAAGTACTTAATTTATTAAGCTACTGCTTTTCTTAATCTCAGGGGAGATATTTACTGATAAACAGCTTCCTACACAGCAGGTTCATGTCGTTCCTAAATGATCTTTTATCTCTCTCCCCTCACCACAAATCAGATTCTTCTGAGGAGTTCCCAGTACATTATCCTTAACCCTGTGTAAATACCTTAACAAGCTCCTGCTCTTTTTATTCTCAGAAGGTTTACTCCCTGATATACAGCTGCCTACCCACTTCGTAAGTGGAGGTCCTAAATTAACTTTATTCTCTCTTCCCTCACCACAATCCAGATTCTTTTCGGGAGTTACCAGTACAGTAACCATACCAGGAAGTACTTAATTTATTAAACTACTGCTTTTCTTAATCTCAGTAGAGATATTTACTGGTAAAAAGCTACCTACCCAGCATGTTCATGTCGTTCCTAAATGAGCTTTTATCTCTCTCCCCTCACCACAAATCAGATTCTTCTGAGGAGTTCCCAGTACATTATCCTTTCTCCTGTGTAATAACCTTAACAAGCTCCAGCTGTTTTTATTCTCAGAAGGTTTACTCCCTGATATACAGCTGCCTACACCCTTCGTAAGTGCAGGACCTAAATGAGCTTTTTTCTCTGTTCCCTCACCACAATCCAGATTCTTTTGGGGAGTTACCAGTACAGTAACCATACCAGGAAGTACTTAATTTATTAAGCTACTGCTTTTCTTAATCTCAGTGGAGATATTTACTGATAAACAGCTACCTATGCAGCATGTTCATGTCGTTCTTAATTAGCTTTTTTCTCTCTCCCCTCACCACAAATCAGATTCTTCTGAGGAGTTCCCAGTACATTATCCTTTTCCCTGTGTAATTAACTTAACAAGCTCCAGCTGTTTTTATTCTCAGAAGGTTTACTCCCTGATATACAGCTGCCTACCTCCTTCGTAAGTGCAGGTCCTAAATGAGCTTTTTTCTCTATTCCCTCAACACAATCCAGATTCTTTTGTGGAATTACCAGTACAGTAACCAAACCAGGAAGTACTTAATTTATTAAGCTACTGCTTTTCTTAATCTCAGGGGAGATATTTACTGATAAACAGCTACCTATTCAGCATGTTCATTTCGTTCCTAAATGAGCTTTTATCTCTCTCCCCTCACCCAAAATCAGATTCTTCTGAGGAGTTCCCAGTACATTATCCTTAACCCTGTGTAAATACCTTAACAAGCTCCAGCTCTTTTTATTCTCAGAAGGTTTACTCCCTGATATAGAGCTGCCTACCCCCTTCGTAAGTGGAGGTCCTAAATTAACTTTTTTCTCTGTTCCCTCACCACAATCCAGATGCTTTTCGGGAGTTACCAGTACAGTAACCTTACCAGGAAGTACTTAATTTATTAAACTACTGCTTTTCTTAATCTCAATAGAGATATTTACTGATAAAAAGCTACCTACCCAGCATGTTCATGTCGTTCCTAAATGAGCTTTTATCTCTCTCCCCTCACCACAAATCAGATTCTTCTGAGGAGTTCCCAATACATTATCCTTTCCCCAGTGTAACTACCTTAACAAGCACCATCTGTTTTTATTCTCAGAAGGTTTACTCCCTGATATACAGCTGCCTACCCCCTTTGTAAGTGCAGGACCTATATGAGCTATTTTCTCTGTTCCCTCACCACATTCCAGATTCTTTTGGGGAGTTACCAGTACAGTAACCATACCAGGAAGTACTTAGTTTTTTAAGCTACTTCTTTTCTTATTCTCAGTGGAGATATTTACTGATAAACAGCTACCTATGCAGCATGTTCATGTCGTTCCTAAATGACCTTTTATCTCTCTCGCCTCACCACAAATCAGATTCTTCTGAGGAGTTCCCAGTACATTATCCTTTCCCCTGTGTAATTACCTTAAGAAGCTCCAGCTGTTTTTATTCTCAGAAGGTTTACTCCCTAATATATAGCTGCCTATCCCCTTCCTAAGTGCAGGTCCTAAATGAGCTTTTTTCTCTGTTCCCTCACCACAATCCAGATTCTTTTGGGGAGCTACCAGTACAGTAACCAAACCAGGAAGTACTTAATTTATTAAGCTACTGCTTTTCTTAATCTCAGTGGAGATATTAACTGAAAAGGAGCTACCTATGCAGCATGTTCATGTCGTTCCTAAAGGAGCTTTTATCTCTCTCCCCTCACCACAAATCAGATTCTTCTGAGGAATTCCCAGTACATTATCCTTTCCCCTGTGTAATAACCTTAAAAAGCTCCAGCTGTTTTTATTCTCAGGTTTACTCCCTGATATAGAGCTGCATACCCCCTTCGTAAGTGCAGGTCCTAAATGAGCTTTTTTCTCTGTTCCCTCACCACAATCCAGATTCTTTTGGGGAGCTACCAGTACAGTAACCATACCAGGAAGTACTTAATTTATTAAGCTACTGCTTTTCTTAATCTCAGTAGAGATATTTACTGATAAAAAGCTACCTACCCAGCATGTTCATGTCGTTCCTAAATGAGCTTTTATCTCTCTCCCCTCACCACAAATAAGATTCTTCTGAGGAGTTCCCAGTACATTATACTTTCCCCTGTGTAATTATCTTAACAAGCTCCAGCTGTTTTTATTCTCAGAAGGGATACTCCCTGATATACAGCTGCCTATCCCCTTCGTAAGTGCAGGTCCTATATGAGCTTTTTTCTCTGTTCCCTCACCAGAATCCAGATTCTTTTGGGGAGTTACCAGTACAGTAACCATACAAGGAAGTACTTAATTTATTAAGCTACTGCTTTTCTTAATCTCAGTGGAGATATTTACTGATAAACAGCTACCTACGCAGCATGTTCATGTCGTTCCTAAATGAGCTTTTATCTCTATCCCCTGACCAGAAATCAGATTCTTCTGAGGAGTTCCCAGTACATTATCCTTTCCCCTGTGTAATTACCTTAATAAGCTCCAGCTGTTTTTATTGTCAGAAGGTTTACTCCCTGATATACAGCTGCCTACCCCCTTCGTATTACAGGTCCTAAATGAGCTTTTTTCCCTGTTCCCTCACCACAATCCAGATTCTTTTGGGGAGTTACCAGTACAGTAACCATACCAGCAATTATTTAATTTATTAAGCTACTGCTTTTCTTAATCTCAGCGGAGATATTTACTGATAAACAGCTACCTATGCAGCATATTCATGTCGTTCCTAAATGAGCTTTTATCTCTCTCCCCTCACCACAAATCAGATTCTTCTGAGGAGTTCCCAGTACATTATCCTTTCCCCTGCGTAATTACCTTAACAAGCTCCAGCTGTTTTTATTCTCAGAAGGTTTACTCCCTGATATACAGCTGCCTATCCCCTTCCTAAGTGCAGGTCCTAAGTGAGCTTTTTTCTCTGTTCCCTAACCACAATCCAGATTCTTTTGGGGAGTTACCAGTACAGTAACCATACCAGGAAGTACTTAATTTATTAAGCTACTGCTTTTCTTAATCTCAGTGGAGATATTTACTGATAAACAGCTACCTATGCAGTATTTTCATGTCGTTCCTAAATGAGCTTTTATCTCTCTCCCCTCACCACAAATGAGATTCTTCTGAGGAGTTCCCAGTACATTATCCTTTCCCCTGTGTAATTACCTTAAAAAGCTCCAGCTGGTTTTATTCTCAGAAGGTTTACTCACTGATATACTGCTGCCTACCCCCTTCGTAAGTGCAGGTCCTAAATGAGCTTTTTTCTCTGTTCCCTCACCACAATCCAGATTCTTTTGGGGAGTTACCAGTACAGTAACCATACCAAGAAGTACTTAATTTATTAAGCTACTGCTTTTCTTAATCTCAGTGGAGATATTTACTGATAAACAGCTACATATTCAGCATTTTCATGTCGTTAATTATGAGCTTTTATCTCTCTCCCCTCACAACAAATCAGATTCTTTGAAGAGTTCCCAGTACATTATCCTTTCCTCTGTGTAATTACTTTATCAAGCTCCAGCTGTTTTTATTCTCAGAAGGGATACTTCCTGATATACAGCTGCCTACCCCCTTCGTATTACAGGTCCTAAATGAGCTTTTTTCCCTGTTCCCTCACCACAATCCAGATTCTTTTGGGGAGTTACCAGTACAGTAAGCATAGCAGGAAGTACTTAATTTATTAAGCTACCGCATTTTTTAATTTCAGTGGAGATATTTACTGATAAACAGCTACTTACGCAGCATGTTCATGTCGTTCTTAATGAGCTTTTATCTCTCTCCCCTCACCACAAATCAGATTCTTCTGAGGAGTTCCCAGTACATTATCCTTTCCCCTGTGTAATTACCTTAACAAGCTCCAGCTGTTTTTATTCTCAGAAGGTTTACTCCCTGATATACAGCTGCCTACACCTTTCGTAAGTGCAGGTCCTAAATGAGCTTTTTTCTCTGTTCCCTCACCGCAATCCAGATTCTTTTGGGGAATTACCAGTACAGTAACCATACCAGGAGGTACTTAATTTATTAAGCTACTGATTTTCTTAACCTCAGTGGAGATATTTACTGATAAACAGCTACCTATGCAGCATTTTCATGTCGTTCCTAAATGAGCTTTTATCTCTCTCCACTCACCACAAATCAGATTCTTCTGACGAGTTCCAAGTACATTGTCCTTTCCCCTGTGTAATTACCTTAACAAGCTCCAGCTGTTTTTATTCTCAGAAGGTTTACTCCCTGATATACAGCTGCCTACCCCCTTCGTAAGTGCAGGTCCTAAATGAGCTTTTTTCTCTGTTCCCTCACCACAATCCAGATTCTTTTGGGGAGTTACCAGTACAATAACAGTACCAGGAAGTACTTAATTTATTAAGCTACTGCTTTTCTTAATCTCAGTGGAGATATTTACTGATAAACAGCTACCTATGCAGCATTTTCATGTCGTTCCTAAATGAGCTTTTATCTCTCTCCCCTCACCACCAATCAGATTCTTCTGAGGAGTTCCCAGTACATTATCCTTTCCCCTGTTTAATTACCTTAACAAGCTCCAGCTGTTTTTATTCTCAGAAGGGATACTCCCTGATTTACACCTGCCTACCCCCTTCTTAAGTGCAGATCCTAAATGAGATTTTTTCTCTGTTCCCTCATCACAATCCAGATTCTTTTGGGGAGTTACCAGTACAGTAACCATTCCAGGAAGTACATAATTTTTTACGCTACTGCTTTTCTTATCTCAGTGGAGATATTTACTGATAAACAGCTACCTACGCAGCTTGTTCATGTCGTTCCTAAATGAGCTTTTCTCTCTCACCCCTCACCACAAATCAGATTCTTCTGAGGAGTTCCAGTACATTATCCTTTCCCCTGTGTAATTACCTTAACAAGCTCCAGCTGTTTTTATTCTCAGAAGGTTTACTCCCTGATATACAGCTGCCTACCCCCTTCGTAAGGGCAGGTCCTAAATGAGCTTTTTTCTCTGTTCCCTCACCGCAATCCAGATTCTTTTGGGGAGTTACCAGTACAGTAACCATACCGGAAGTACTTCATTTATTAAGCTACTGCTTTTCTTAATCTCAGTGGAGATATTTACTGACAAACAGCTACCTATGCAGCATTTTCATGTCGTTCCTAAATGAGCTTTTATCTCTCTCCCCTCACCACAAATCAGATTCTTCTGTGGAGTTCCCAGTACATTATCCTTTCCCCTGTGTAATTACCTTAACAAGCTCCAGCTGTTTTTATTCTCAGAAGTTTTACTCCCTAATATACAGCTGCCTACCCCCTTTATAAGTTCAGGGCCTAAATGAGCTTTTTTCTCTGTTCCCTCACCGCAATCCAGATTCTTTTGGGGAGTTACCAGTACAGTAACCATCCCAGGATGTACTTAATTTATTAAGCTACTGCTTTTCTTAATCTCAGTGGAGATATTTACTGATAAACAGCTACCTGTGCAGCATTTTCATGTCGTACCTAAATGAGCTTTTATCTCTCTCCCCTCACCACAAATCAGATTCTTCTGAGGAGTTCCCAGTACATTATCCTTTCCCCTGTGTAATTACCTGAACAAGCTCCAGCTGTTTTAATTCTCAGAAGGTTTACTCCCTGATATACAGCTGCCTACACCCTTCGTAAGTGCAGGTCCTAAATGAGCTTTTTTCTCTATTCCCTCACCGCAATCCAGATTCTTTTGGGGAGTTACCAGTACAGTAACCATACCAGGAAGTACTTAATTTATTAAGCTACTGCTTTTCTTAATCTCAGTGGAGATATTTACTGATAAACAGCTACCTATGCAGCATTTATATGTCGTTCCTAAATGAGCTTTTATCTCTCTCCACTCACCACAAATCAGATTCTTCTGAGGAGTTCCCAGTACATTGTCCTTTCCCCTGTGTAATTACCTTAACAAGCTCCAGCTGTTTTTATTCTCAGAAGGTTTACTCCCTGATATACAGCTGCCTACCCCCTTCGTAAATGCAGGTCCTAAATGAGCTTTTTTCTCTGTTCCCTCACCACAATCCAGATTCTTTTGGGGAGTTACCAGTACAATAACCATACCAGGAAGTACTTAATTATTAAGCTACTGCTTTTGTTAATCTCAGTGGAGATATTTACTGATAAACAGATACCTATGCAGCATTTTCATGTCGTTCCTAAATGAGCTTTTATCTCTCTCCCCTCACCACAAATCAGATTCTTCTGTGGAGTTCCCAGTAAATTATCCTTTCCCCTGTGTAATTACCTTAACAAGCCCAGCTGTTTTTATTCTCAGAAGGTTTAATCCCTAATATACAGCTGCCTACCCCCTTTGTAAGTTCAGATCCTAAATGAGCTTTTTTCTCTGTTCCCTCACCGCAATCCAGATTCTTTTGGGGAGTTACCAGTACAGTAACCATACCAGGATGTACTTAATTTATTAAGCTACTGCTTTTCTTAATCTCAGTGGAGATATTAACTGAAAAGGAGCTACCTATGCAGCATGTTCATGTCGTTCCTAAAGGAGCTTTTATCTCTCTCCCCTCACCACAAATCAGATTCTTCTGAGGAATTCCCAGTACATTATCCTTTCCCCTGTGTAATAACCTTAAAAAGCTCCAGCTGTTTTTATTCTCAGGTTTACTCCCTGATATAGAGCTGCATACCCCCTTCGTAAGTGCAGGTCCTAAATGAGCTTTTTTCTCTGTTCCCTCACCACAATCCAGATTCTTTTGGGGAGCTACCAGTACAGTAACCATACCAGGAAGTACTTAATTTATTAAGCTACTGCTTTTCTTAATCTCAGTAGAGATATTTACTGATAAAAAGCTACCTACCCAGCATGTTCATGTCGTTCCTAAATGAGCTTTTATCTCTCTCCCCTCACCACAAATAAGATTCTTCTGAGGAGTTCCCAGTACATTATACTTTCCCCTGTGTAATTATCTTAACAAGCTCCAGCTGTTTTTATTCTCAGAAGGGATACTCCCTGATATACAGCTGCCTATCCCCTTCGTAAGTGCAGGTCCTATATGAGCTTTTTTCTCTGTTCCCTCACCAGAATCCAGATTCTTTTGGGGAGTTACCAGTACAGTAACCATACAAGGAAGTACTTAATTTATTAAGCTACTGCTTTTCTTAATCTCAGTGGAGATATTTACTGATAAACAGCTACCTACGCAGCATGTTCATGTCGTTCCTAAATGAGCTTTTATCTCTATCCCCTGACCAGAAATCAGATTCTTCTGAGGAGTTCCCAGTACATTATCCTTTCCCCTGTGTAATTACCTTAATAAGCTCCAGCTGTTTTTATTGTCAGAAGGTTTACTCCCTGATATACAGCTGCCTACCCCCTTCGTATTACAGGTCCTAAATGAGCTTTTTTCCCTGTTCCCTCACCACAATCCAGATTCTTTTGGGGAGTTACCAGTACAGTAACCATACCAGCAATTATTTAATTTATTAAGCTACTGCTTTTCTTAATCTCAGCGGAGATATTTACTGATAAACAGCTACCTATGCAGCATATTCATGTCGTTCCTAAATGAGCTTTTATCTCTCTCCCCTCACCACAAATCAGATTCTTCTGAGGAGTTCCCAGTACATTATCCTTTCCCCTGCGTAATTACCTTAACAAGCTCCAGCTGTTTTTATTCTCAGAAGGTTTACTCCCTGATATACAGCTGCCTATCCCCTTCCTAAGTGCAGGTCCTAAGTGAGCTTTTTTCTCTGTTCCCTAACCACAATCCAGATTCTTTTGGGGAGTTACCAGTACAGTAACCATACCAGGAAGTACTTAATTTATTAAGCTACTGCTTTTCTTAATCTCAGTGGAGATATTTACTGATAAACAGCTACCTATGCAGTATTTTCATGTCGTTCCTAAATGAGCTTTTATCTCTCTCCCCTCACCACAAATGAGATTCTTCTGAGGAGTTCCCAGTACATTATCCTTTCCCCTGTGTAATTACCTTAAAAAGCTCCAGCTGGTTTTATTCTCAGAAGGTTTACTCACTGATATACTGCTGCCTACCCCCTTCGTAAGTGCAGGTCCTAAATGAGCTTTTTTCTCTGTTCCCTCACCACAATCCAGATTCTTTTGGGGAGTTACCAGTACAGTAACCATACCAAGAAGTACTTAATTTATTAAGCTACTGCTTTTCTTAATCTCAGTGGAGATATTTACTGATAAACAGCTACATATTCAGCATTTTCATGTCGTTAATTATGAGCTTTTATCTCTCTCCCCTCACAACAAATCAGATTCTTTTGAAGAGTTCCCAGTACATTATCCTTTCCTCTGTGTAATTACTTTATCAAGCTCCAGCTGTTTTTATTCTCAGAAGGGATACTTCCTGATATACAGCTGCCTACCCCCTTCGTATTACAGGTCCTAAATGAGCTTTTTTCCCTGTTCCCTCACCACAATCCAGATTCTTTTGGGGAGTTACCAGTACAGTAAGCATAGCAGGAAGTACTTAATTTATTAAGCTACCGCATTTTTTAATTTCAGTGGAGATATTTACTGATAAACAGCTACTTACGCAGCATGTTCATGTCGTTCTTAATGAGCTTTTATCTCTCTCCCCTCACCACAAATCAGATTCTTCTGAGGAGTTCCCAGTACATTATCCTTTCCCCTGTGTAATTACCTTAACAAGCTCCAGCTGTTTTTATTCTCAGAAGGTTTACTCCCTGATATACAGCTGCCTACACCTTTCGTAAGTGCAGGTCCTAAATGAGCTTTTTTCTCTGTTCCCTCACCGCAATCCAGATTCTTTTGGGGAATTACCAGTACAGTAACCATACCAGGAGGTACTTAATTTATTAAGCTACTGATTTTCTTAACCTCAGTGGAGATATTTACTGATAAACAGCTACCTATGCAGCATTTTCATGTCGTTCCTAAATGAGCTTTTATCTCTCTCCACTCACCACAAATCAGATTCTTCTGACGAGTTCCAAGTACATTGTCCTTTCCCCTGTGTAATTACCTTAACAAGCTCCAGCTGTTTTTATTCTCAGAAGGTTTACTCCCTGATATACAGCTGCCTACCCCCTTCGTAAGTGCAGGTCCTAAATGAGCTTTTTTCTCTGTTCCCTCACCACAATCCAGATTCTTTTGGGGAGTTACCAGTACAATAACAGTACCAGGAAGTACTTAATTTATTAAGCTACTGCTTTTCTTAATCTCAGTGGAGATATTTACTGATAAACAGCTACCTATGCAGCATTTTCATGTCGTTCCTAAATGAGCTTTTATCTCTCTCCCCTCACCACCAATCAGATTCTTCTGAGGAGTTCCCAGTACATTATCCTTTCCCCTGTTTAATTACCTTAACAAGCTCCAGCTGTTTTTATTCTCAGAAGGGATACTCCCTGATTTACACCTGCCTACCCCCTTCTTAAGTGCAGATCCTAAATGAGATTTTTTCTCTGTTCCCTCATCACAATCCAGATTCTTTTGGGGAGTTACCAGTACAGTAACCATTCCAGGAAGTACATAATTTTTTACGCTACTGCTTTTCTTATCTCAGTGGAGATATTTACTGATAAACAGCTACCTACGCAGCTTGTTCATGTCGTTCCTAAATGAGCTTTTCTCTCTCACCCCTCACCACAAATCAGATTCTTCTGAGGAGTTCCCAGTACATTATCCTTTCCCCTGTGTAATTACCTTAACAAGCTCCAGCTGTTTTTATTCTCAGAAGGTTTACTCCCTGATATACAGCTGCCTACCCCCTTCGTAAGGGCAGGTCCTAAATGAGCTTTTTTCTCTGTTCCCTCACCGCAATCCAGATTCTTTTGGGGAGTTACCAGTACAGTAACCATACCCGGAAGTACTTCATTTATTAAGCTACTGCTTTTCTTAATCTCAGTGGAGATATTTACTGACAAACAGCTACCTATGCAGCATTTTCATGTCGTTCCTAAATGAGCTTTTATCTCTCTCCCCTCACCACAAATCAGATTCTTCTGTGGAGTTCCCAGTACATTATCCTTTCCCCTGTGTAATTACCTTAACAAGCTCCAGCTGTTTTTATTCTCAGAAGTTTTACTCCCTAATATACAGCTGCCTACCCCCTTTATAAGTTCAGGGCCTAAATGAGCTTTTTTCTCTGTTCCCTCACCGCAATCCAGATTCTTTTGGGGAGTTACCAGTACAGTAACCATCCCAGGATGTACTTAATTTATTAAGCTACTGCTTTTCTTAATCTCAGTGGAGATATTTACTGATAAACAGCTACCTGTGCAGCATTTTCATGTCGTACCTAAATGAGCTTTTATCTCTCTCCCCTCACCACAAATCAGATTCTTCTGAGGAGTTCCCAGTACATTATCCTTTCCCCTGTGTAATTACCTGAACAAGCTCCAGCTGTTTTTATTCTCAGAAGGTTTACTCCCTGATATACAGCTGCCTACACCCTTCGTAAGTGCAGGTCCTAAATGAGCTTTTTTCTCTATTCCCTCACCGCAATCCAGATTCTTTTGGGGAGTTACCAGTACAGTAACCATACCAGGAAGTACTTAATTTATTAAGCTACTGCTTTTCTTAATCTCAGTGGAGATATTTACTGATAAACAGCTACCTATGCAGCATTTATATGTCGTTCCTAAATGAGCTTTTATCTCTCTCCACTCACCACAAATCAGATTCTTCTGAGGAGTTCCCAGTACATTGTCCTTTCCCCTGTGTAATTACCTTAACAAGCTCCAGCTGTTTTTATTCTCAGAAGGTTTACTCCCTGATATACAGCTGCCTACCCCCTTCGTAAATGCAGGTCCTAAATGAGCTTTTTTCTCTGTTCCCTCACCACAATCCAGATTCTTTTGGGGAGTTACCAGTACAATAACCATACCAGGAAGTACTTAATTATTAGCTACTGCTTTTGTTAATCTCAGTGGAGATATTTACTGATAAACAGATACCTATGCAGCATTTTCATGTCGTTCCTAAATGAGCTTTTATCTCTCTCCCCTCACCACAAATCAGATTCTTCTGTGGAGTTCCCAGTAAATTATCCTTTCCCCTGTGTAATTACCTTAACAAGCCCAGCTGTTTTTATTCTCAGAAGGTTTAATCCCTAATATACAGCTGCCTACCCCCTTTGTAAGTTCAGATCCTAAATGAGCTTTTTTCTCTGTTCCCTCACCGCAATCCAGATTCTTTTGGGGAGTTACCAGTACAGTAACCATACCAGGATGTACTTAATTTATTAAGCTACTGCTTTTCTTAATCTCAGTGGAGATATTTAGTGATAAACAGCTATCTACGCAGCATGTGCATGTCGTTCCTAAATGAGCTTTTATCTCTCTTCCCTCACCACAAATCAGATTCTTCTGAGGAGTTCCCAGTACATTATCCTTTCCCCTGTGTAATTACCTTAACAAGCTCCAGCTGTTTTTATTCTCAGAAGGGATACTACTTGATATACAGCTGCCTACCCCCTTCGTAAGTGCAGGTCCTAAATGAGCTTTTTTCTCTGTTCCCTCACCACAATCCAGATTCTTTTGGGGAGTTACCAATACAGTACCCATACCAGGAAGTACTTAATTTATTAAGCTACTGCTTTTCTTAATCTCAGTGGAGATATTTACTGAAAAACAGCTACCTACGCAGCATGTTCATGTCGTTCCTAAATGAGCTTTTATCTCTCTCCCCTCACCACAAATCAGATTCTTCTGAGGAGTTCCCAGTACATTATCCTTTCCCCTGAGTAATTACCTTAACAAGCTCCAGCTGTTTTTATTTTCAGAAGGTTTACTCCCTGATATACAGCTGCCTACCCCCTTCGTAAGTGCAGGTCCTAAATGAGCTTTTTTCCCTGTTCCCTCACCACAATCCAGATTCTTTTGGGGAGTTACCAGTACAGTAACCATACCAGGAAGTACTTAATTTTTTAAGCTATTGCTTTTCATAATCTCAGTGGAGATATTTACTGATAAACAGCTACCTATGCAGCATTTCCATGTCGTTCCTAAACGAGCTTTTATCTCTCTCCCCTCACCACAAATCAGATTCTTCTGAGGAGTTCCCAGTACATTTTCCTTTCCCCTGTGTCATTACCTTAACAAGCTCCAGCTGTTTTTATTCTCAGAAGGGATACTCCCTGATATACAGCTGCCTACCCCATTCGTAAGTGCAGGTCCTAAATGAGCTTTTTTCGCTGTTCCCTCACCACAATCCAGATTCTTTTGGGGAGTTACCAGTACAGTAACCATACCAGGAAGTACTTAATTTTTTAAGCTACTGCTTTTCTTAATCTCAGTGGAGATATTTACTGATAAACAGCTACCTACGCAGCATGTTCATGTCGTTCCTAAATGAGCTTTTATCTCTCTCCCCTCACCACAAATCAGATTCTTCTGTGGAGTTCCCAGTACATTATCCTTTCTCCTGTGTATTTACCTTAACAAGCTCCAGATGTTTTTATTCTCAGAAGGGATACTCCCTGATATACAGCTGCCTACCCCCTTCGTAAGTGCAGGTCCTACATGAGCTTTTTTCTCTTTTCCCTCACCACAATCCAGATTCTTTTGGGGAGGTACCAGTACAGTATCCATACCAGGAAGTACTTAATTCATTAAGCTACTGCTTTTCTTAATCTCAGTGGAGAAATTTACTGATAAACAGCTACCTACGCAGCATGTTCATGTTATTCCTAAATGAGCTTTTATCTCTCTCCCCTCACCACAAATCAGATTCTTCTGAGGAGTTCCCAGAACATTATTCTTTCCCCTGTGTAATTACCTTAACAAGCTCCAGCTGTTTTTATTCTCAGCAGGGATACTCCCTGATATACAGCTGCCTACCCACTTCGTAAGTGGAGGTCCTAAATGAGCTTTTTTTCTCTGTTCCCTCACCACAATCCAGATTCTTTTGGGGAGTTACCAGTACAGTAAGCATACCAGGAAGTACTTAATTTATTAAGCTACCGCATTTTTTAATTTCAGTGGAGATATTTACTGATAAACAGCTACCTATGCAGCATTTTCATGTCGTTCCTAAATGAGCTTTTATCTCTCTCCACTCACCACAAATCAGATTCTTCTGAGCAGTTCCCAGTACATTATCCTTTCCCCTGTGTAATTACCTTAACAAGCTCCAGCTGTTTTTATTCTCAGAAGGGATACTCCCTGATTTACAGCTGCCTATCCCCTTCTTAAGTGCAGATCCTAAATGAGATTTTTTCTCTGTTCCCTCATCACAATCCAGATTCTTTTGGGGAGTTACCAGTACAGTAACCATACCAGGAAGTACATAATTTTTTACGCTACTGCTTTTCTTATCTCAGTGGAGATATTTACTGATAAACAGCTACCTACGCAGCTTGTTCATGTCGTTCCTAAATGAGCTTTTCTCTCTCTCCCCTCACCACAAATCAGATTCTTCTGAGGAGTTCCCAGTACATTATCCTTTCCCCTGTGTAATTACCTTAACAAGCTCCAGCTGTTTTTATTCTCAGAAGGTTTACTCCCTGATATACAGCTGCCTACCCCCTTCGTAAGGGCAGGTCCTAAATGAGCTTTTTTCTCTGTTCCCTCACCGCAATCCAGATTCTTTTGGGGAGTTTCCAGTACAGTAACCATACCCGGATGTACTTCATTTATTAAGCTACTGCTTTTCTTAATCTCAGTGGAGATATTTACTGACAAACAGCTACCTATGCAGCATTTTCATGTCGTTCCTAAATGAGCTTTTATCTCTTTCCCCTCACCACAAATCAGATTCTTCTGTGGAGTTCCCAGTACATTATCCTTTCCCCTGTGTAATTACCTTAACAAGCTCCAGCTGTTTTTATTCTCAGAAGGTTTACTCCCTAATATACAGCTGCCTACCCCCTTTGTAAGTTCAGGGCCTAAATGAGCTTTTTTCTCTGTTCCCTCACCGCAATCCAGATTCTTTTCGGGAGTTACCAGTACAGTAACCATACCAGGATGTACTTAATTTATTAAGCTACTGCTTTTCTTAATCTCAGTGGAGATATTTACTGATAAACAGCTACCTGTGCAGCATTTTCATGTCGTACCTAAATGAGCTTTTATGTCTCTCCCCTCACCACAAATCAGATTCTTCTGAGGAGTTCCCAGTACATTATCCTTTCCCCTGTGTAATTACCTGAACAAGCTCCAGCTGTTTTTATTCTCAGAAGGTTTACTCCCTGATATACAGCTGCCTACCCCCTTCGTAATTGCAGGTCCTAAATGAGCTTTTTTCTCTGTTCCCTCACCACAATCCAGATTCTTTTGGGGAGTTACCAGTACAATAACCATACCAGGAAGTACTTAATTATTAAGCTACTGCTTTTCTTAATCTCAGTGGAGATATTTACTGATAAACAGCTACCTACGCAGCTTGTTCATGTCGTTCCTAAATGAGCTTTTCTCTCTCTCCCCTCACCACAAATCAGATTATTCTGAGGAGTTACCAGTACATTATCCTTTCCCCTGTGTAATTACCTTAACAAGCTCCAGCTGTTTTTCTTCTCAGAAGGTTTACTCCCTGATATACAGTTGCCTACCCCCTTAGTAAGTGCAGGTCCTAAATGAGCTTTTTTCTCTGTTCCCTCACCGCAATCCAGATTCTTTTGGGGAGTTACCAGTACAGTAACCATACCCGGAATTTTTTCATTTATTAAGCTACTGCTTTTCTTAATCTCAGTGGAGATATTTACTGACAAACAGCTACCTATGCAGCATTTTCATGTCGTTCCTAAATGAGATTTTATCTCTCTCCCCTCACCACAAATCAGATTCTTCTGTGGAGTTCCCAGTACATTATCCTTTCCCCTGTGTAATTACCTTAACAAGCCCAGCTGTTTTTATTCTCAGAAGGTTTACTCCCTAATATACAGCTGCCTACCCCCTTTGTAAGTTGAGGGCCTAAATGAGCTTTTTTCTCTGTTCCCTCACCGCAATCCAGATTCTTTTGGGGAGTTACCAGTACAGTAACCATACCAGGATGTACTTAATTTATTAAGCTACTGCTTTTCTTAATCTCAGTGGAGATATTTACTGATAAACAGCTACGTATGCAGCATTTTCATGTCGTTTCTAAATGAGCTTTTATCTCTCTCCACTCACCACAAATCAGATTCTTCTGAGGAGTTCCCAGTACATTGTCCTTTCCCTTGTGTAATTACCTTAACAAGCTCCAGCTGTTTTTATTCTCAGAAGGGATACTCCCTGATATACAGCTGCCTACCCCCTTCGTAATTGCAGGTCCTAAATGAGCTTTTTTCTCTGTTCCCTCACCACAATCCAGATTCTTTTGGGGAGTTACCAGTACAATAACCATACCAGGAAGTACTTAATTATTAAGCTACTGCTTTTCTTAATCTCAGTGGAGATATTTACTGATAAACAGCTACCTACGCAGCATGTTCATGTCGTTTCTAAATGAGCTTTTATCTCTCTCCCTCACCACAAATCAGATTCTTCTGAGGAGTTCCCAGTACATTAAACTTTCCCCTATGTAATTACCTTAACAAACTCCAGCTGTTTTTATACTCAGAAGGGATACTCCCTGATATACAGCTGCCTAACCCCTTCGTAAGTGCAGTTCCTAAATGAGCTTTTTTCTCTGTTCCCTCAGCACAATCCAGATTCTTTTGGGGAGTTACCAGTACAGTAACCATACCAGGAAGTACTTAATTTATTAAGCTACCGCATTTTTTAATTTCAGTGGAGATATTTACTGATAAACAGCTACCTATGCAGCATTTTCATGTCGTTCCTAAATGAGCTTTTATCTCTCTCCACTCACCACAAATCAGATTCTTCTGAGCAGTTCCCAGTACATTATCCTTTCCCCTGTGTAATTACCTTAACAAGCTCCAGCTGTTTTTATTCTCAGAAGGGATACTCCCTGATTTACAGCTGCCTATCCCCTTCTTAAGTGCAGATCCTAAATGAGATTTTTTCTCTGTTCCCTCATCACAATCCAGATTCTTTTGGGGAGTTACCAGTACAGTAACCATACCAGGAAGTACATAATTTTTTACGCTACTGCTTTTCTTATCTCAGTGGAGATATTTACTGATAAACAGCTACCTACGCAGCTTGTTCATGTCGTTCCTAAATGAGCTTTTCTCTCTCTCCCCTCACCACAAATCAGATTCTTCTGAGGAGTTCCCAGTACATTATCCTTTCCCCTGTGTAATTACCTTAACAAGCTCCAGCTGTTTTTATTCTCAGAAGGTTTACTCCCTGATATACAGCTGCCTACCCCCTTCGTAAGGGCAGGTCCTAAATGAGCTTTTTTCTCTGTTCCCTCACCGCAATCCAGATTCTTTTGGGGAGTTTCCAGTACAGTAACCATACCCGGATGTACTTCATTTATTAAGCTACTGCTTTTCTTAATCTCAGTGGAGATATTTACTGACAAACAGCTACCTATGCAGCATTTTCATGTCGTTCCTAAATGAGCTTTTATCTCTTTCCCCTCACCACAAATCAGATTCTTCTGTGGAGTTCCCAGTACATTATCCTTTCCCCTGTGTAATTACCTTAACAAGCTCCAGCTGTTTTTATTCTCAGAAGGTTTACTCCCTAATATACAGCTGCCTACCCCCTTTGTAAGTTCAGGGCCTAAATGAGCTTTTTTCTCTGTTCCCTCACCGCAATCCAGATTCTTTTCGGGAGTTACCAGTACAGTAACCATACCAGGATGTACTTAATTTATTAAGCTACTGCTTTTCTTAATCTCAGTGGAGATATTTACTGATAAACAGCTACCTGTGCAGCATTTTCATGTCGTACCTAAATGAGCTTTTATGTCTCTCCCCTCACCACAAATCAGATTCTTCTGAGGAGTTCCCAGTACATTATCCTTTCCCCTGTGTAATTACCTGAACAAGCTCCAGCTGTTTTTATTCTCAGAAGGTTTACTCCCTGATATACAGCTGCCTACCCCCTTCGTAATTGCAGGTCCTAAATGAGCTTTTTTCTCTGTTCCCTCACCACAATCCAGATTCTTTTGGGGAGTTACCAGTACAATAACCATACCAGGAAGTACTTAATTATTAAGCTACTGCTTTTCTTAATCTCAGTGGAGATATTTACTGATAAACAGCTACCTACGCAGCTTGTTCATGTCGTTCCTAAATGAGCTTTTCTCTCTCTCCCCTCACCACAAATCAGATTATTCTGAGGAGTTACCAGTACATTATCCTTTCCCCTGTGTAATTACCTTAACAAGCTCCAGCTGTTTTTCTTCTCAGAAGGTTTACTCCCTGATATACAGTTGCCTACCCCCTTAGTAAGTGCAGGTCCTAAATGAGCTTTTTTCTCTGTTCCCTCACCGCAATCCAGATTCTTTTGGGGAGTTACCAGTACAGTAACCATACCCGGAATTTTTTCATTTATTAAGCTACTGCTTTTCTTAATCTCAGTGGAGATATTTACTGACAAACAGCTACCTATGCAGCATTTTCATGTCGTTCCTAAATGAGATTTTATCTCTCTCCCCTCACCACAAATCAGATTCTTCTGTGGAGTTCCCAGTACATTATCCTTTCCCCTGTGTAATTACCTTAACAAGCCCAGCTGTTTTTATTCTCAGAAGGTTTACTCCCTAATATACAGCTGCCTACCCCCTTTGTAAGTTGAGGGCCTAAATGAGCTTTTTTCTCTGTTCCCTCACCGCAATCCAGATTCTTTTGGGGAGTTACCAGTACAGTAACCATACCAGGATGTACTTAATTTATTAAGCTACTGCTTTTCTTAATCTCAGTGGAGATATTTACTGATAAACAGCTACGTATGCAGCATTTTCATGTCGTTTCTAAATGAGCTTTTATCTCTCTCCACTCACCACAAATCAGATTCTTCTGAGGAGTTCCCAGTACATTGTCCTTTCCCTTGTGTAATTACCTTAACAAGCTCCAGCTGTTTTTATTCTCAGAAGGGATACTCCCTGATATACAGCTGCCTACCCCCTTCGTAATTGCAGGTCCTAAATGAGCTTTTTTCTCTGTTCCCTCACCACAATCCAGATTCTTTTGGGGAGTTACCAGTACAATAACCATACCAGGAAGTACTTAATTATTAAGCTACTGCTTTTCTTAATCTCAGTGGAGATATTTACTGATAAACAGCTACCTACGCAGCATGTTCATGTCGTTTCTAAATGAGCTTTTATCTCTCTCCCTCACCACAAATCAGATTCTTCTGAGGAGTTCCCAGTACATTAAACTTTCCCCTATGTAATTACCTTAACAAACTCCAGCTGTTTTTATACTCAGAAGGGATACTCCCTGATATACAGCTGCCTAACCCCTTCGTAAGTGCAGTTCCTAAATGAGCTTTTTTCTCTGTTCCCTCAGCACAATCCAGATTCTTTTGGGGAGTTACCAGTACAGTAACCATACCAGGAAGTACTTAATTTATTAAGCTACTGCTTTTCTTAATCTCAGTGGAGATATTTACTGATAAACAGCTACCTATGCAGCATTTTCATGTCGTTCCTAAATGAGCTTTTATCTCTCTCCCCTCACCACAAATCAGATTCTTCTGAGGAGTTCCCAGTACATTATCCTTTCCCCTGTGTAATTACCTTAACAAGCTCCTGCTGTTTTTATTCTCAGAAGGGATACTCCCTGATATACAGCTGCTTACCACCATCGTAAGTGCAGGTCCTAAATGAGCTTTTTTCTCTGTTCCCTCACCGCAATCCAGATTCTTTGGGGAGTTACCAGTACTTTAACCATACCAGGAAGTACTTAATTTATTAAGCTACTGCTTTTCTTAATCTCAGTGGAGATATTTACTGATAAACAGCTACCTATGCAGCATGTTCATGTCGTTTATAAATGAGCTTTTATCTCTCTCCCCTCACCACAAATCAGATTCTTCTGAGGAGTTCCCAGTACATTATCCTTTCCCCTTTGTAATTACCTTAACAAGCTCCAGCTGTTTTTATTCTCAGAAAGTTTACTCCCTGATATACCGCTGCCGACCCCCTTCGTAAGTGCAGGTCCTAAATGAGCTTTTTTCTCTGTTCCCCCACCACAATCCAGATTCTTTTGGGGAGTTACCAGTACAGTAACCATACCAGGAAGTACTTAATTTATTAAGCTACTGCTTTTCTTAATCTCAGTGGAGATATTTACCGATAAACAGCTACCTATGCAGAATTTTCATGTCGTTCCTAAATGAGCTTTTATCTCTCTCCCCTCACCACAAATCAGATTCTTCTGAGGAGTTCCCAGTACATTATCCTTTCCCCTGTGTAATTACCTTAACAAGCTCCAGCTGTTTTTATTCTCCGAAAGTTTACTCCCGGATATATAGCTACCTACCCCCTTCGTAAGTGCAGGTCCTAAATGAGCTTTTTTCTCTGTTAACTCACCACAATTCAGATTCTTTTGGGGAATTACCAGTACAGTAACTATACCAGGAAGTACTTAATTTATTAAGTTACTGCTTTTCTTAATCTCACTGGAGATATTTACAGATAAACAGCAACCTATGCAGCATTTTCATGTCGTTCCTAAATGAGCTTTTATCTCTCTCCCATCACCACAAATCAGATTCTTCTGAGGAGTTCCCAGTACATTATCATTTCCCCTATGTAATTACCTTAACAAACTCCAGCTGTTTTTATTTTCAGAAGGTTTATCCCTGATATACAGCTGCTTACCCCCTTCGTAAGTGCAGGTCCTAAATAAGCTTTTTTCTCTGTTCCCTCACCGCAATCCAGATTCTTTTGGGGAGTTACCAGTACAGTAAGCATACCAGGAAGTACTTAATTTATTAAGCTACTGCTTTTCTTAATCTCAGTGGAGAAATTTACTGATAAACAGCTACGTATGCAGCATTTTCATGTCGTTCCTAAATGAGCTTTTAGCTCTCTCCCCTCACCACAAATCAGATTCTTCTTAGGAGTTCCCAGTACATTATCCTTTGCCCTGTGTAATTACCTTAACAAGCTCCAGCTGTTTTAATTCTCAGAAGGGATACTCCCTGATATACAGCTGCCTACCCCCTTCGTAAGTGCAGGTCCTAAATGAGCTTCTTTCTCTGTTCCCTCACCACAATCCAGATGCTTTTTGGGAGTTACCAGTACAGTAACCATACCAGGACGTACTTAATTTATTAAGCTACTGCTTTTCTTAATCTCATTGGAGATATTTACTGATAAACAGCTACCTATGCAGCATTTTCATGTCGTTCCTAAATGAGCTTTTATCTCTCTTCCCTCACCACAAATCAGATTCCTCTGAGGAGTTCCCAGTACATTATCCTTTCCCCTGTGTAATTACCTTAACAAGCTCCAGCTGTTTTTATTCTCAGAAGGGATACTCCCTGATATACAGCTGCCTACGCCCTTCGTAAGTGCAGGTCCTAAATGAGCTTTATTCTCTGTTCCCTCACCACAATCCAGATTTTTTTGGGGAGTTACCAGTACAGTAACCATACCAGGAAGTACTTAATTTATTAAGCTACTGCTTTTCTTTTTTTTTAATTTTTTTTATTATTAATTGAACATAAATTTTTTTTTACAAGGTGTTGTGCAAAGAGGGTGCGGTTACATAGTAGGGCAGTGTGTACATTTCTTGTGATATCTTACAACCTGTTTTTCCATCCCTTGTCTAGGTCAGGTAGACCCATATGCAATATACAATGTATCAAGCACATATACAGTGTTCACAGACTTGGTCTCTACTGTCTCTCCATCTCCCTTTGTTAACAGTCATATATCAGGGAGATTATGCCCCTTTATTTTCTGTGTTCTAGGCTTGTCTCACTCAACATTATTTTTTCGAGTTCTGACCATTTCCCTGCGAATAACAATATTTCACCATTCCTAATCGCTATGTAGTATTCCATTGTGTATAAGTACCATATTTTTTGGATCCATTCATCTGTGGAGGGGCATCTGGGTTGTTTCTAAATTTTGGCTATTGTGAATTGTGCCGCGATAAACATGGAAGTACAAATGTCCTTTTGATATCTTGGGTTTTGCTGTTTAGGATAGATGCCTAGGAGTGGTATGGCTGGGTCTTAGGGTAGGTCTATATTGAGCATTTTGAGAAACCTCCATACTGATCTCCAAAGTGGTTGTACTAATTTGCACTCCCACCAACAATGGAGAAGGGTTCCTCTTTCCCCACAGCCCCTCCAGCATTTGTTGTTTCCTGAGTTCAGAGTATAGGCCATTCTAACTGGGGTGAGGTGGTAT
This sequence comes from Perognathus longimembris pacificus, assembly GCF_023159225.1. Classification (NCBI taxonomy): domain Eukaryota; kingdom Metazoa; phylum Chordata; class Mammalia; order Rodentia; family Heteromyidae; genus Perognathus; species Perognathus longimembris. The sequence continues at coordinate 30,523,001 of NC_063179.1, forward strand.
CTCAGGGTTGTTTTTATTTGCATTTCCTTTACTAGCAGGGATGTTGAGCATTTCCTCATGTGTTTCTTTGCCATTTTTATATCTTCTCTGTGAAGTCTCTCTTTAGCTCTTTTGCCCATTTCCTAATAGGTTTATTGGGCTTGGAGGGGCTTAGTTTTTTGAGTTCTCTGTAGATGACAGATATTAGGCCTTTGTCTGTTGCTGTGCTGGTAAATATCCTTTCCCATATCGTTGGCTGTCTTTCTATTTTGGTGGCTATGACCTTAGCTGTGCAGAAACTTTTTAATTTGTAGTAGTCCCATTTGTTGAGTCTTTCCCCTATTTGTTGTGCCCCTGGGACTCTATTCAGGAAGTTCCTTCCTGTGCCTATAAGTTCTAGTGTCTTTCCTACTCGGTCCTTCAGTAGTTACAAGGTTTCAGGACTGATGTTGAGGTCCTTGGTCCATTTTGAGTTGATCTTGGTGCATGGTGATAGGCTTGGGTCTACTTGAAGATTTCTGCATATGGCTGCCCAGTTCTCCCAGCACCAGTAGTTGAAGAGGCTATGTTTATTGAATTAATCACAGTGGAGATATTTACTGATAAACAGCTACCTACACAGCATGTCCATGTCGTTCCTAAATGAGCTTTTATCTCTCTCCCCTCACCACAAATCAGATTCTTCTGAGGAGTTCCCAGTACATTATCCTTTCCCCTGTGTAATTACCTTAACAAGCTCCAGCTGTTTTTATTCTCAGAAGGTTTACTCCCTGATATACAGCTGCCTACCCCGTTCGTAAGTGCAGGTCCTAAATGAGCTTTTTTCTCTGTTCCCTCACCACAATCCAGATTCTTTTGGGGAGTTACCAATACAGTAACCATACCAGGAAGTACTTAATTATTAAGCTACTGCTTTTCTTAATCTCAGTGGAGATATTTACTGATAAACAGCTACCTACGCAGCATGTTCATGTCGTTCCTAAATTTGCTTTTATCTCTCTCCCTCACCACAAATCAGATTCTTCTGAGGAGTTCCCAGTACATTATCCTTTCCCCTATGTAATTACCTTAACAAACACCAGCTGTTTTTATACTCAGAAGGGATACTCCCTGATATACAGCTGCCTAACCCCTTCGTAAGTGCAGTTCTTAAATGAGCTTTTTTCTCTGTTCCCTCACCACAATCCAGATTCTTTTGGGGAGTTACCAGTACAGTAACCATACCAGGAAGTACTTAATTTATTAAGCTATTGCTTTTCTTAATCTCAGTGGAGATATTTACTGATAAACAGCTACCTATGCAGCATTTTCATGTCGTTCCTAAATGAGCTTTTATCTCTCTCCCTCACCACAAATCAGATTCTTCTGAGGAGTTCCCAGTACATTATCCTTTCCACTGTGTAATTACCTTAACAAGCTCCAGCTCTTTTTATTCTCAGAAGGGATACTCCCTGATTTACAGCTGCCTACCCCCTTCGTAAGTGCAGATCCTAAATGAGATTTTTTCTCTGTTCCCTCACCACAATCCAGATTCTTTTGGGGAGATACCAGTACAGTAACCATACCTGGAAGTACTTATTTTATTAAGCTACTGCTTTTCTTAATCTCAGTGGAGATATTTACTGATAAACAGCTACCTACGCAGCATGTTCATGTCGTTCCTAAATGAGCTTTTATCTCTCTCCCCTCACCACAAATCAGATTCTTCTGAGGAGTTCCCAGTACATTATCCTTTCCCCTGTGTAATTGCCTTAACAAGCTGCAGCTGTTTTTATTCTCAGAAGGGATACTCCCTGATATACAGCTGCCTACCCCCTTCGTAAGTGCAGGTCCTAAATGAGCTTTTTTCTCTGTTCCCTCACCACAATCCAGATTCTTCTGGGGAGTTACCAGTACAGGAACCATACCAGGAAGTACTTAATTTATTAAGCTATTGCTTTTCATAATCTCAGTGGAGATATTTACTGATAAACAGCTACCTATGCAGCATTTTCATGTCGTTCCTAAACGAGCTTTTATCTCTCTCCCCTCACCACAAATCAGATTCTTCTGAGGAGTTCCCAGTACATTATCCTTTCCCCTGTGTCATTACCTTAACAAGCTCCAGCTGTTTTTATTCTCAGAAGGTTTACTCCCTGATATACAGCTGCCTACCCCCTTCGTAAGTGCAGGTCCTAAATGAGCTTTTTTCTCTGTTCCCTCACCACAATCCAGATTCTTTTGGGGAGGTACCAGTACAGTAACCATACCAGGAAGTACTTAATTCATTAAGCTACTGCTTTTCTTAACCTCAGTGGAGAAATTTACTGATAAACAGCTACCTATGCAGCATTTTAATGTCGTTCCTAAATGAGCTTTTATCTCTCTCCCTCACCACAAATCAGATTCTTCTGAGGAGTTCCCAGTACATTATCCTTTCCCCTATGTAATTACCTTAACAAACTCCAGCTGTTTTTATACACGGAAGGGATACTCCCTGATATACAGCTGCCTAACCCCTTCGTAAGTGCAGTTCTTAAATGAGCTTTTTTCTCTGATCCCTCAACACAATCCAGATTCTTTTGGGGAGTTACCAGTACAGTAACCATACCAGGAAGTACTTAATTTATTAAGCTATTGCTTTTCTTAATCTCAGTGGAGATATTTACTGATAAACAGCTACCTATGCAGCATTTTCATGTCGTTCCTTAATGAGCTTTTATCTCTCTCACTCAGCACAAATCAGATTCTTCTGAGGAGTTCCCAGTACATTATCCTTTCCCCTGTGTAATTACCTTAACAAGCTCCAGCTCTTTTTATTCTCAGAAGGGATACTCCCTGATTTACAGCTGCCTACCCCCTTCGTAAGTGCAGATCCTAAATGAGATTTTTTCTCTGTTCCCTCACCACAATCCAGATTCTTTTGGGGAGATACCAGTACAGTAACCATACCTGGAAGTACTTATTTTATTAAGCTACTGCTTTTCTTAATCTCAGTGGAGATATTTACTGATAAACAGCTACCTACGCAGCATGTTCATGTCGTTCCTAAATGAGCTTTTATCTCTCTCCCCTCACCACAAATCAGATTCTTCTGAGGAGTTCCCAGTACATTATCCTTTCCCCTGTGTAATTACCTTAACAAGCTCCAGCTGTTTTTATTCTCAGAAGGGATACTCCCTGATATACAGCTGCTTACCACCATTGTAAGTGCAGGTCCTAAATGAGCTTTTTTCTCTGTTCCCTCACCGCAATCCAGATTCTTTTGGGGAGTTACCAGTACTTTAACCATACCAGGAAGTACTTAATTTATTAAGCTATTGCTTTTCTTAATCTCAGTGGAGATATTTACTGATAAACAGCTACCTATGCAGCATGTTCATGTCGTTTATAAATGAGCTTTTATCTCTCTCCACTCACCACAAATCAGATTCTTCTGAGGAGTTCCCAGTACATTATCCTTTCCCCTTTGTAATTACCTTAACAAGCTCCAGCTGTTTTTATTCTCAGAAAGTTTACTCCCTGATATACAGCTGCCGACCCCCTTCGTAAGTGCAGGTCCTAAATGAGCTTTTTTCTCTGTTCCCTCACCACAATCCAGATTCTTTTGGGGAGTTACCAGTACAGTAACCATACTAGGAAGTACTTAATTTATTAAGCTACTGCTTTTCTTAATCTCAGTGGAGATATTTACTGATAAACAGCTACACTCGCAGCATGTTCATGTCGTTCCTAAATGAGCTTTTATCTCTCTCCCCTCACCACAAATCAGATTCTTCTGAGGAGTTCCCAGTACATTATCCTTTCCCATGTGTAATTACCTTAACAAGCTCTAGCACTTTTTATTCTCAGAAGGGATACTCCCTGATATACAGTTGCCTACCCCCTTCGTAAGTGCAGGTCCTAAATGAGCTTTTTTCTCTGTTCCCCCACCACAATCCAGATTCTTTTGGGGAGTTACCAGTACAGTAACCATACCAGGAAGTACTTAAATTATTAAGCTACTGCTTTTCTTAATCTCAGTGGAGATATTTACCGATGAACAGCTACCTATGCAGAATTTTCATGTCGTTCCTAAATGAGCTTTAATCTCTCTCCCCTCACCACAAATCAGATTCTTCTGAGGAGTTCCCAGTACATTATCCTTTCCCCTGTGTAATTACCTTAACAAGCTCCAGCTGTTTTTATTCTCCGAAAGTTTACTCCCGGATATATAGCTACCTACCCCCTTCGTAAGTGCAGGTCCTAAATGAGCTTTTTTCTCTGTTCCCTCACCACAATTCAGATTCTTTTGGGGAATTACCAGTACAGTAACTATACCAGGAAGTACTTAATTTATTAAGCTACTGTTTTTCTTAATCTCAGTGGAGATATTTTTTGATAAACAGCTACATACGCAGCATGTTCATGTCGTTCCTAAATGAGCTTTTATCTTTCTCCTGTCACCACAAATCAGATTCTTCTGAGGAGTTCCCAGTACATTATCCTTTCCTCTGTGTAATTACCTTAACAAGCTCCAGCTGTTTGTATTCTCAGAAGGTTTACTCCCTGATATACAGCTGCCTACCCCCTTCGTAAGTGCAGGTCCTAAATGAGCTTTTTTCTCTGTTCCCTCACCACAATCCAGATTCTTTTGGGGAGTTACCAATACAGTAACCATACCAGGAAGTACTTAATTATTAAGCTACTGCTTTTCTTAATCTCAGTGGAGATATTTACTGATAAACAGCTACCTACGCAGCATGTTCATGTCGTTCCTAAATGAGCTTTTATCTCTCTCCCTTCACCACAAATCAGATTCTTCTGAGGAGTTCCCAGTACATTATCCTTTCCCCTGTGTAATTACCTTAACAAGCTCCAGCTGTTTTTATTCTCAGAAGGTTTACTCCCTGATATACAGTTGCCCACCCCCATCGTAAGTGCAGTTCCTAAATGAGCTTTTTTCTCTGTTCCCTCACCGTAATCCAGATTCTTTTGGGGAGTTACCAGTACAGTAACCATACCCGGAATTACTTCATTTATTAAGCTACTGCTTTTCTTAATCTCAGTGGAGATATTTACTGACAAACAGCTACCTATGCAGCATTTTCATGTCGTACCTAAGTGAGCTTTTATCTCTCTCCCCTCACCACAAATCAGATTCTTCTGAGGAGTTCCCAGTACATTATCCTTTCCCCTGTGTAATTACCTTAACAAGCTCCAGCTGTTTTTATTCTCAGAAGGTTTACTCCCTGATATACAGCTGCCTACCCCCTTCGTAAGTGCAGGTCCTAAATGAGCTTTTTTCTCTGTTCCCTCACCGCAATCCAGATTCTTTTGGGGAGTTACCAGTACAGTAACCATACCAGGAAGTACTTCATTTATTAAGCTACTGCTTTTCTTAATCTCAGTGGAGATATTTACTGATAAACAGCTACCTATGCAGCATTTTCATGTCGTTCCTAAATGAGCTTTTATCTCTCTCCACTCACCACAAATCAGATTCTTCTGAGAAGTTTCCAGTACATTAACCTTTCCTCGTTGTAATTACCTTAACAAGCTCCAGCTGTTTTTATTCTCAGAAGGGATACTCCCTGATATACAGCTGCCTACCCCCTTCGTAATTGCAGGTCCTAAATGAGCTTTTTTCTCTGTTCCCTCACCACAATCCAGATTCTTTTGGGGAGTTACCAGTACAATAACCATACCAGGAAGTACTTAATTATTAAGCTACTGCTTTTCTTAATCTCAGTGGAGATATTTACTGATAAACAGCTACCTACGCAGCATGTTCATGTCGTTCCTAAATTTGCTTTTATCTCTCTCCCTCACCACAAATCAGATTCTTCTGAGGAGTTCCCAGTACATTATCCTTTCCCCTATGTAATTACCTTAACAAACTCCAGCTGTTTTTATACTCAGAAGGGATACTCCCTGATATACAGCTGCCTAACCCCTTCGTAAGTGCAGTTCTTAAATGAGCTTTTTTCTCTGTTCCCTCACCACAATCCAGATTCTTTTGGGGAGTTACCAGTACAGTAACCATACCAGGAAGTACTTAATTTATTAAGCTATTGCTTTTCTTAATCTCAGTGGAGATATTTACTGATAAACAGCTACCTATGCAGCATTTTCATGTCGTTCCTAAATGAGCTTTTATCTCTCTCCCTCACCACAAATCAGATTCTTCTGAGGAGTTCCCAGTACATTATCCTTTCCCCTGTGTAATTACCTTAACAAGCTCCAGCTCTTTTTATTCTCAGAAGGGATACTCCCTGATTTACAGCTGCCTACCCCCTTCGTAAGTGCAGATCCTAAATGAGATTTTTTCTCTGTTCCCTCACCACAATCCAGATTCTTTTGGGGAGATACCAGTACAGTAACCATACCTGGAAGTACTTATTTTATTAAGCTACTGCTTTTCTTAATCTCAGTGGAGATATTTACTGATAAACAGCTACCTACGCAGCATGTTCATGTCGTTCCTAAATGAGCTTTTATCTCTCTCCCCTCACCACAAATCAGATTCTTCTGAGAAGTTTCCAGTACATTAACCTTTCCTCGTTGTAATTACCTTAACAAGCTCCAGCTGTTTTTATTCTCAGAAGGGATACTCCCTGATATACAGCTGCCTACCCCCTTCGTAATTGCAGGTCCTAAATGAGCTTTTTTCTCTGTTCCCTCACCACAATCCAGATTCTTCTGGGGAGTTACCAGTACAGGAACCATACCAGGAAGTACTTAATTTATTAAGCTATTGCTTTTCATAATCTCAGTGGAGATATTTACTGGTAAACAGCTACCTATGCAGCATTTTCATGTCGTTCCTAAACGAGCTTTTATCTCTCTCCCCTCACCACAAATCAGATTCTTCTGAGGAGTTCCCAGTACATTATCCTTTCCCCTGTGTCATTACCTTAACAAGCTCCAGCTGTTTTTATTCTCAGAAGGTTTACTCCCTGATATACAGCTGCCTACCCCCTTCGTAAGTGCAGGTCCTAAATGAGCTTTTTTCTCTGTTCCCTCACCACAATCCAGACTCTTTTGGGGAGTTACCAGTACAGTAACCATAGAGGAAGTACTTAATTCATTAAGCTACTGCTTTTCTTAATCTCAGTGGAGAAATTTACTGATAAACAGCTACATACGCAGCATGTTCATGTCATTCCTAAATGAGCTTTTATCTCTCTCCCCTCACCACAAATCAGATTCTTCTGAGGAGGTCCCAGTACATTATCCTTAACCCTGTGTAATTACCTTAACAAGCTCCAGCTGTTTTTATTCTCAGAAGGGATACTCCCTGATATACAGCTGCCTACCCCGTTCGTAAGTGCAGGTCCTACATGAGCTTTTTTCTCTTTTCCCTCATCACAATCCAGATTCTTTTGGGGAGGTACCAGTACAGTAACCATACCAGGAAGTACTTAATTCATTAAGCTACTGCTTTTCTTAATCTCAGTGGAGAAATTTACTGATAAACAGCTACCTACGCAGCATGTTCATGTTATTCCTAAATGAGCTTTTATCTCTCTCCCCTCACCACAAATCAGATTCTTCTGAGGAGTTCCCAGAACATTATCCTTTCCCCTGTGTAATTACCTTAACAAGCTCCAGCTGTTTTTATTCTCAGCAGTTATACTCCCTGATATACAGCTGCCTACCCCGTTCGTAAGTGGAGGTCCTAAATGAGCTTTTTTTCTCTGTTCCCTCACCACAATCCAGATTCTTTTGGGGAGTTACCAGTACAGTAAGCATACCAGGAAGTACTTAATTTATTAAGCTACCGCATTTTTTAATTTCAGTGGAGATATTTACTGATAAACAGCTACTTACGCAGCATGTTCATGTCGTTCTTAATGAGCTTTTATCTCTCTCCCCTCACCACAAATCAGATTCTTCTGAGGAGTTCCCAGTACATTATCCTTTCCTCTGTGTAATTACCTTAACAAGCTCCAGCTGTTTTTATTCTCAGAAGGTTTAATCCCTGATATACAGCTGCCTAACCCCTTCTTAAGTGCAGGTCCTAAATGAGCTTTTTTCTCTGTTCCCTCACCACAATCCAGATTCTTTTGGGGAGTTACCAGTACAGTAACCATACCCGGAAGTACTTAATTTATTAAGCTACTGCTTTTCTTAATCTCAGTGGAGATATTTACTGATAAACAGCTAACTACGCAGCATGTTCATGTCGTTCTTAAATGAGCTTTTCTCTCTCTCCCCTCACCACAAATCAGATTCTTCTGAGGAGTTCCCAGTACATTATCCGTTCCCCTGTGTAACTACCTTAACAAGCACCATCTGTTTTTATTCTCAGAAGGTTTACTCCCTGATATACTGCTGCCTACCCCTTCGTAAATGCAGGGCATATATGAGCTATTTTCTCTCTTCCCTCACCACATTCCAGATTCTTTTGGGGAGTTACCAGTACAGTAACCATACCAGGAAGTACTTAATTTTTTAAGCTACTGCTTTTCTTATTCTCAGTGGAGATATTTACTGATAAACAGCTACCTATGCAGCATGTTCATGTCGTTCGTAAATGAGCTTTTATCTCTCTCCCCTCACCACAAATCAGATTCTTCTGAGGAGTTCCCAGTACATTATCCTTTCCCCTGTGTAATTACCTTAACAAGCTTCAGCTGTTTTTATTCTCAGAAGGGATACTCCCTGATATACAGCTGCCTACCCCCTTTGTAAGTGCAGGTCCTAAATGAGCTTTTTTCTCTGTTCCCTCACCACAATCCAGATTCTTTTGGGGAGTTACCAGTACAGTAACCATACCAGGAAGTACTTAATTATTAAGCTACTGCTTTTCTTAATCTCAGTGGAGATATTTACTGATAAACAGCTACCTACGCAGCATGTTCATGTCGTTCTTAATGAGCTTTTATCTCTCTCCCATCACCACAAATCAGATTCTTCTGAGGAGTTCCCAGTACATTATCCTTTCCCCTGTGTAATTACCTTAACAAGCTCCAGCTGTTTTTATTCTCAGAAGGGATACTCCCTGATATACAGCTGCTTACCACCATCGTAAGTGCAGGTCCTAAATGAGCTTTTTTCTCTGTTCCCTCACCGCAATCCAGATTCTTTTGGGGAGTTACCAGTACTTTAACCATACCAGGAAGTACTTAATTTATTAAGCTACTGCTTTTCTTAATCTCAGTGGAGATATTTACTGATAAACAGCTACCTATGCAGCATGTTCATGTCGTTCCTAAATGAGCTTTTATCTCTCTCCCCTCACCACAAATCAGATTCTTCTGAGGAGTTCCCAGTACATTATCCTTTCCCCTTTCTAATTACCTTAACAAGCTCCAGCTGTTTTTATTCTCAGAAAGTTTACTCCCTGATATACAGCTGCCGACCCCCTTCGTAAGTGCAGGTCCTAAATGAGCTTTTTTCTCTGTTCCCTCACCACAATCCAGATTCTTGTGGGGAGTTACCAGTACAGTAACCATACCAGGAAGTACTTAATTTATTAAGTTACTGCTTTTCTTAATCTCACTGGAGATATTTACAGATAAACAGCAACCTATGCAGCATTTTCATGTCGTTCCTAAATGAGCTTTTATCTCTCTCCCATCACCACAAATCAGATTCTTCTGAGGAGTTCCCAGTACATTATCTTTTCCCCTATGTAATTACCTTAACAAACTCCAGCTGTTTTTATTTTCAGAAGGTTTATCCCTGATATACAGCTGCTTACCCCTTCGTAAGTGCAGGTCCTAAATAAGCTTTTTTCTCTGTTCCCTCACCGCAATCCAGATTCTTTTGGGGAGTTACCAGTACAGTAAGCATACCAGGAAGTACTTAATTTATTAAGCTACTGCTTTTCTTAATCTCAGTGGAGAAATTTACTGATAAACAGCTACCTATGCAGCATTTTCATGTCGTTCCTAAATGAGCTTTTATCTCTCTCCCCACACCACAAATCAGATTCTTCTTAGGAGTTCCCAGTACATTATCCTTTGCCCTGTGTAATTACCTTAACAAGCTCCAGCTGTTTTAATTCTCAGAAGGGATACTCCCTGATATACAGCTGCCTACCCCCTTCGTAAGTGCAGGTCCTAAATGAGCTTTATTCTCTGTTCCCTCACCACAATCCAGATTTTTTTGGGGAGTTACCAGTACAGTAACCATACCAGGAAGTACTTAATTTATTAAGCTACTGCTTTTCTTAATCTCAGTGGAGATATTTACTGATAAACAGCTACCTTCGCAGCATGTTCATGTCGTTCCTAAATGAGCTTTTATCTTTCTCCTGTCACCACAAATCAGATTCTTCTGAGGAGTTCCCAGTACATTATCCTTTCCCCTGTGTAATTACCTTAACAAGCTCCAGCTGTTTGTATTCTCAGAAGGTTTACTCCCTGATATACAGCTGCCTACCCCCTTCGTAAGTGCAGGTCCTAAATGAGCTTTTTTCTATCTTCCCTCACCACAATCCAGATTCTTTTGGGGAGTTACCAGTAGAGTAACCATACCAGGAAGTACTTAATTTATTAAGCTACTGCTTTTCTTTTTTTTAAAATTTTTTTTATTCTTAATTGAACAGAAATTTTTTTTTACAAGGTGTTGTGCAAAGAGGGTGCGGTTACATAGTAGGGCAGTGTGTACATTTCTTGTGATATCTTACAACCTGTTTTTCCATCCCTTGTCTAGGTCAGGTAGACCCATATGCAATATACAATGTATCAAGCACATATACAGTGTTCACAGACTTGGTCTCTACTGTCTCTCCATCTCCCTTTGTTAACAGTCATATATCAGGGAGATTATGCCCCTTTATTTTCTGTGTTCTAGGCTTGTCTCACTCAACATTATTTTTTCGAGTTCTGACCATTTCCCTGCGAATAACAATATTTCACCATTCCTAATCGCTATGTAGTATTCCATTGTGTATAAGTACCATATTTTTTGGATCCATTCATCTGTGGAGGGGCATCTGGGTTGTTTCTAAATTTTGGCTATTGTGAATTGTGCCGCGATAAACATGGAAGTACAAATGTCCTTTTGATATCTTGGGTTTTGCTGTTTAGGATAGATGCCTAGGAGTGGTTTGACTGGGTCATAGGGTAGGTCTATATTGAGCTTTTTGAGAAACCTCCATACTGTTCTCCAAAGTGGTTGTACTAATTTGCACTCCCACCAACAATGGAGAAGGGTTCCTCTTTCCCCACTGCCCCTCCAGCATTTGTTGTTTCCTGAGTTCAGAGTATAGGCCATTCTAACTGGGGTGAGGTGGTATCTCAGGGTTGTTTTTATTTGCATTTCCTTTACTAGCAGGGATGTTGAGCATTTCCTCATGTGTTTCTTTGCCATTTTTATATCTTCTCTTGTGAAGTCTCTCTTTAGCTCTTTTGCCCATTTCCTAATAGGTTTATTGGGCTTGGAGGGGCTTAGTTTTTTGAGTTCTCTGTAGATGACAGATATTAGGCCTTTGTCTGTTGCTGTGCTGGTAAATATCCTTTCCCATATCGTTGGCTGTCTTTCTATTTTGGTGGCTATGACCTTAGCTGTGCAGAAAATTTTAATTTGTAGTAGTCCCATTTGTTGAGTCTTTCCCCTATTTGTTGTGCCCCTGGGACTCTATTCAGGAAGTTCCTTCCTGTGCCTATAAGTTCTAGTGTCTTTCCTACTCGGTCCTTCAGTAGTTACAAGGATTCAGGTCTGATGTTGAGGTCCTTGGTCCATTTTGAGTTGATCTTGGTGCATGGTGATAGGCTTGGGTCTACTTGAAGATTTCTGCATATGGCTGCCCAGTTCTCCCAGCACCAGTAGTTGAAGAGGCTATGTTTATTGAATTAATCACAGTGGAGATATTTACTGATAAACAGCTACCTACGCAGCATGTCCATGTCGTTCCTAAATGAGCTTTTATCTCTCTCCCCTCACCACAAATCAGATTCTTCTGAGGAGTTCCCAGTACATTATCCTTTCCCCTGTGTAATTACCTTAACAAGCTCCAGCTGTTTTTATTCTCAGAAGGTTTACTCCCTGATATACAGCTGCCTACCCCCTTCGTAAGTGCAGGTCCTAAATGAGCTTTTTTCTCTGTTCCCTCACCACAATCCAGATTCTTTTGGGGAGTTACCAGTACAGTAACCATAGAGGAAGTACTTAATTCATTAAGCTACTGCTTTTCTTAATCTCAGTGGAGAAATTTACTGATAAACAGCTACATACGCAGCATGTTCATGTCATTCCTAAATGAGCTTTTATCTCTCTCCCCTCACCACAAATCAGATTCTTCTGAGGAGGTCCCAGTACATTATCCTTAACCATGTGTAATTACCTTAACAAGCTCCAGCTGTTTTTATTCTCAGAAGGGATACTCCCTGATATACAGCTGCCTACCCCGTTCGTAAGTGCAGGTCCTACATGAGCTTTTTTCTCTTTTCCCTCATCACAATCCAGATTCTTTTGGGGAGGTACCAGTACAGTAACCATACCAGGAAGTACTTAATTCATTAAGCTACTGCTTTTCTTAATCTCAGTGGAGAAATTTACTGATAAACAGCTACCTACGCAGCATGTTCATGTTATTCCTAAATGAGCTTTTATCTCTCTCCCCTCACCACAAATCAGATTCTTCTGAGGAGTTCGCAGAACATTATCCTTTCCCCTGTGTAGTTACCTTAACAAGCTCCAGCTGTTTTTATTCTCAGCAGTTATACTCCCTGATATACAGCTGCCTACCCCGTTCGTAAGTGGAGGTCCTAAATGAGCTTTTTTTCTCTGTTCCCTCACCACAATCCAGATTCTTTTGGGGAGTTACCAGTACAGTAAGCATACCAGGAAGTACTTAATTTATTAAGCTACCGCATTTTTTAATTTCAGTGGAGATATTTACTGATAAACAGCTACTTACGCAGCATGTTCATGTCGTTCTTAATGAGCTTTTATCTCTCTCCCCTCACCACAAATCAGATTCTTCTGAGGAGTTCCCAGTACATTATCCTTTCCTCTGTGTAATTACCTTAACAAGCTCCAGCTGTTTTTATTCTCAGAAGGTTTAATCCCTGATATACAGCTGCCTAACCCCTTCGTAAGTGCAGGTCCTAAATGAGCTTTTTTCTCTGTTCCCTCACCACAATCCAGATTCTTTTGGGGAGTTACCAGTACAGTAACCATTCCCGGAAGTACTTAATTTATTAAGCTACTGCTTTTCTTAATCTCAGTGGAGATATTTACTGATAAACAGCTAACTACGCAGCATGTTCATGTCGTTCTTAAATGAGCTTTTCTCTCTCTCCCCTCACCACAAATCAGATTCTTCTGAGGAGTTCCCAGTACATTATCCGTTCCCCTGTGTAACTACCTTAACAAGCACCATCTGTTTTTATTCTCAGAAGGTTTACTCCCTGATATACTGCTGCCTACCCCTTCGTAAATGCAGGGCATATATGAGCTATTTTCTCTCTTCCCTCACCACATTCCAGATTCTTTTGGGGAGTTACCAGTACAGTAACCATACCAGGAAGTACTTAATTTTTTAAGCTACTGCTTTTCTTATTCTCAGTGGAGATATTTACTGATAAACAGCTACCTATGCAGCATGTTCATGTCGTTCGTAAATGAGCTTTTATCTCTCTCCCCTCACCACAAATCAGATTCTTCTGAGGAGTTCCCAGTACATTATCCTTTCCCCTGTGTAATTACCTTAACAAGCTTCAGCTGTTTTTATTCTCAGAAGGGATACTCCCTGATATACAGCTGCCTACCCCCTTTGTAAGTGCAGGTCCTAAATGAGCTTTTTTCTCTGTTCCCTCACCACAATCCAGATTCTTTTGGGGAGTTACCAGTACAGTAACCATACCAGGAAGTACTTAATTATTAAGCTACTGCTTTTCTTAATCTCAGTGGAGATATTTACTGATAAACAGCTACCTACGCAGCATGTTCATGTCGTTCTTAATGAGCTTTTATCTCTCTCCCCTCGCCACAAATCAGATTCTTCTGAGGAGTTCCCCGTACATTATCCTTTCCCCTGTGTAATTACCTTAACAAGCTCCAGCTGTTTTTATTCTCAGAAGGGATACTCCCTGATATACAGCTGCTTACCACCATCGTAAGTGCAGGTCCTAAATGAGCTTTTTTCTCTGTTCCCTCACCGCAATCCAGATTCTTTGGGGGAGTTACCAGTACTTTAACCATACCAGGAAGTACTTAATTTATTAAGCTACTGCTTTTCTTAATCTCAGTGGAGATATTTACTGATAAACAGCTACCTATGCAGCATTTTCATGTCGTTCCTAAATGAGCTTTTATCTCTCTCCCCTCACCACAAATCAGATTCTTCTGAGGAGTTCCCAGTACATTATCCTTTCCCCTTTGTAATTACCTTAACAAGCTCCAGCTGTTTTTATTCTCAGAAAGTTTACTCCCTGATATACAGCTGCCGACCCCCTTCGTAAGTGCAGGTCCTAAATGAGCTTTTTTCTCTGTTCCCTCACCACAATCCAGATTCTTTTGGGGAGTTACCAGTACAGTAACCATACCAGGAAGTACTTAATTTATTAAGCTACTGCTTTTCTTAATCTCAGTGGAGATATTTACTGATAAACAGCTACCCTCGCAGCATGTTCATGTCGTTCCTAAATGAGCTTTTATCTCTCTCCCCTCACCACAAATCAGATTCTTCTGAGGAGTTCACAGTACATTATCCTTTCCCATGTGTAATTGCCTTAACAACCTCCAGCTCTTTTTATTCTCAGAAGGGATACTCCCTGATATACAGCTGCCTACCCCCTTCGTAAGTGCAGGTCCTAAATGAGCTTTTTTCTCTGTTCCCCCACCACAATCCAGATTCTTTTGGGGAGTTACCAGTACAGTAACCATACCAGGAAGTACTTAATTTATTAAGCTACTGCTTTTCTTAATCTCAGTGGAGATATTTACTGATAAACAGCTACCTTTGCAGCATTTTCATGTCGTTCCTAAATGAGCTTTTATCTCTCTCCCCTCACCACAAATCAGATTCTTCTGAGGAGTTCCCAGTACATTATCCTTTCCCCTGTGTAATTACCTTAACAAGCTCCAGCTGTTTTTATTCTCCGAAGGTTTACTCCCGGATATATAGCTACCTACTCCCTTCGTAAGTGCAGGTCCTAAATGAGCTTTTTTCTCTGTTCCCTCACCACAATTCAGACTCTTTTGGGGAATTACCAGTACATTAACTATACCAGGAAGTACTTAATTTATTAAGTTACTGCTTTTCTTAATCTCACTGGAGATATTTACAGATAAACATCAACCTATGCAGCATTTTCATGTCGTTCCTAAATGAGCTTTTATCTCTCTCCCATCACCACAAATCAGATTCTTCTGAGGAGTTCCCAGTACATTATCCTTTCCCCTATGTAATTACCTTAACAAACTCCAGCTGTTTTTATTTTCAGAAGGTTTATCCCTGATATACAGCTGCTTACCCCTTCGTAAGTGCAGGTCCTAAATAAGCTTTTTTCTCTGTTCCCTCACCGCAATCCAGATTCTTTTGGGGAGTTACCAGTACAGTAACCATACCAGGAAGTACTTAATTTATTAAGCTACTGCTTTTCTTAATCTCAGTGGAGAAATTTACTGATAAACAGCTACCTATGCAGCATTTTCATGTCGTTCCTAAATGAGCTTTTATCTCTCTCCCCTCACCACAAATCAGATTCTTCTTAGGAGTTCCCAGTACATTATCCTTTGCCCTGTGTAATTACCTTAACAAGCTCCAGCTGTTTTAATTCTCAGAAGGGATACTCCCTGATATACAGCTGCCTACCCCCTTCGTAAGTGCAGGTCCTAAATGAGCTTTATTCTCTGTTCCCTCACCACAATCCAGATTTTTTTGGGGAGTTACCAGTACAGTAACCATACCAGGAAGTACTTAATTTATTAAGCTACTGCTTTTCTTAATCTCAGTGGAGATATTTACTGATAAACAGCTACCTTCGCAGCATGTTCATGTCGTTCCTAAATGAGCTTTTATCTTTCTCCTGTCACCACAAATCAGATTCTTCTGAGGAGTTCCCAGTACATTATCCTTTCCCCTGTGTAATTACCTTAACAAGCTCCAGCTGTTTGTATTCTCAGAAGGTTTACTCCCTGATATACAGCTGCCTACCCCCTTCGTAAGTGCAGGTCCTAAATGAGCTTTTTTCTATCTTCCCTCACCACAATCCAGATTCTTTTGGGGAGTTACCAGTAGAGTAACCATACCAGGAAGTACTTAATTTATTAAGCTACTGCTTTTCTTTTTTTTAAAATTTTTTTTATTCTTAATTGAACAGAAATTTTTTTTTACAAGGTGTTGTGCAAAGAGGGTGCGGTTACATAGTAGGGCAGTGTGTACATTTCTTGTGATATCTTACAACCTGTTTTTCCATCCCTTGTCTAGGTCAGGTAGACCCATATGCAATATACAATGTATCAAGCACATATACAGTGTTCACAGACTTGGTCTCTACTGTCTCTCCATCTCCCTTTGTTAACAGTCATATATCAGGGAGATTATGCCCCTTTATTTTCTGTGTTCTAGGCTTGTCTCACTCAACATTATTTTTTCGAGTTCTGACCATTTCCCTGCGAATAACAATATTTCACCATTCCTAATCGCTATGTAGTATTCCATTGTGTATAAGTACCATATTTTTTGGATCCATTCATCTGTGGAGGGGCATCTGGGTTGTTTCTAAATTTTGGCTATTGTGAATTGTGCCGCGATAAACATGGAAGTACAAATGTCCTTTTGATATCTTGGGTTTTGCTGTTTAGGATAGATGCCTAGGAGTGGTATGACTGGGTCATAGGGTAGGTCTATATTGAGCTTTTTGAGAAACCTCCATACTGTTCTCCAAAGTGGTTGTACTAATTTGCACTCCCACCAACAATGGAGAAGGGTTCCTCTTTCCCCACAGCCCCTCCAGCATTTGTTGTTTCCTGAGTTCAGAGTATAGGCCATTCTAACTGGGGTGAGGTGGTATCTCAGGGTTGTTTTTATTTGCATTTCCTTTACTAGCAGGGATGTTGAGCATTTCCTCATGTGTTTCTTTGCCATTTTTATATCTTCTCTTGTGAAGTCTCTCTTTAGCTCTTTTGCCCATTTCCTAATAGGTTTATTGGGCTTGGAGGGGCTTAGTTTTTTGAGTTCTCTGTAGATGACAGATATTAGGCCTTTGTCTGTTGCTGTGCTGGTAAATATCCTTTCCCATATCGTTGGCTGTCTTTCTATTTTGGTGGCTATGACCTTAGCTGTGCAGAAAATTTTAATTTGTAGTAGTCCCATTTGTTGAGTCTTTCCCCTATTTGTTGTGCCCCTGGGACTCTATTCAGGAAGTTCCTTCCTGTGCCTATAAGTTCTAGTGTCTTTCCTACTCGGTCCTTCAGTAGTTACAAGGATTCAGGTCTGATGTTGAGGTCCTTGGTTCCATTTTGAGTTGATCTTGGTGCATGGTGATAGGCTTGGGTCTACTTGAAGATTTCTGCATATGGCTGCCCAGTTCTCCCAGCACCAGTAGTTGAAGAGGCTATGTTTATTGAATTAATCACAGTGGAGATATTTACTGATAAACAGCTACCTACGCAGCATGTCCATGTCGTTCCTAAATGAGCTTTTATCTCTCTCCCCTCACCACAAATCAGATTCTTCTGAGGAGTTCCCAGTACATTATCCATTCCCCTGTGTAATTACCTTAACAAGCTCTAGCTGTTTTTATTCTCAGAAGGTTTACTCCCTGATATACAGCTGCCTACCCCGTTCGTAAGTGCAGGTCCTAAATGAGCTTTTTTCTCTGTTCCCTCACCACAATCCAGATTCTTTTGGAGAGTTACCAGTACAGTAACCATACCAGGAAGTACTTAATTATTAAGCTACTGCTTTTCTTAATCTCAGTGGAGATATTTACTGATAAACAGCTACCTACGCAGCATGTTCATGTCGTTCCTAAATGAGCTTTTATCTCTCTCCCTTCACCACAAATCAGATTCTTCTGAGGAGTTCCCAGTACATTATCCTTTCCCCTGTGTAATTACCTTAACAAGCTCCAGCTGTTTTTATTCTCAGAAGGTTTACTCCCTGATATACAGTTGCCCACCCCCATCGTAAGTGCAGTTCCTAAATGAGCTTTTTTCTCTGTTCCCTCACCGCAATCCAGACTCTTTTGGGGAGTTACCAGTACAGTAACCATACCCGGAAGTACTTCATTTATTAAGCTACTGCTTTTCTTAATCTCAGTGGAGATATTTACTGATAAACAGCTACCTATGCAGCATTTTCATGTCGTACCTAAGTGAGCTTTCATCTCTCTCCCCTGACCACAAATCAGATTCTTCTGAGGAGTTCCCACTACATTATCCTTTCCCCTGTGTAATTACCTTAACAAGCTCCAGCTGATTTTATTCTCAGAAGGTTTACTCCCTGATATACAGCTGCCTACCCCCTTCGTAAGTGCAGGTCCTAAATGAGCTTTTTTCTCTGTTCCCTCACCGCAATCCAGATTCTTTTGGGGAGTTACCAGTACAGTAACCATACCAGGAAGTACTTCATTTATTAAGCTACTGCTTTTCTTAATCTCAATGGAGATATTTACTGATAAACAGCTACCTATGCAGCATTTTCATGTCGTTCCTAAATGAGCTTTTATCTCTCTCCACTCACCACAAATCAGATTCTTCTGAGGAGTTCCCAGTACATTGTCCTTTCCCCTGTGTAATTACCTTAACAAGCTCCAGCTGTTTTTATTCTCAGAAGGGATACTCCCTGATATACAGCTGCCTACCCCCTTCGTAAGTGCAGGTCCTAAATGAGCTTTTTTCTCTGTTCCCTCACCACAATCCAGATTCTTTTGGGGAGGTACCAGTACAGTACCCATACCAGGAAGTACTTAATTTATTAAGCCACTGCTTTTCTTAATCTCAGTGGAGATATTTACTGATAAACAGCTACCTACGCAGCATGTTCATGTCGTTCTTAAATGAGCTTTTATCTCTCTCCCCTCACCACAAATCATATTCTTCTGAGGAGTTCCCAGTACATTATCCTTTCCCCTGTGTAATTAACTTAACAAGCTCCAGCTGTTTTTATTCTCAGAAGGTTTACTCCCTGATATACAGCTGTCTACCCCCTTCGTAAGTGCAGGTCCTAAATGAGCTTTTTTCTCTGTTCCCTCACCACAATCCAGATTCTTTGGGGGAGTTACCAATACAATATCCATACAAGGAAGTACTTAATTTATTAAGCTACTGCTTTTCTTAATCTCAGTGGAGATATTTACTGATAAACAGCTACCTATGCAGCATGTTCATGTCGTTCCTAAATGAGCTTTTATCTCTCTCCCCTCAGCACAAATCAGATTCTTCTGAGGAGTTCCCAGTACATTATCCTTTCCCCTGTGTAATTACCTTAACAAGCTCCAGCTGTTTTTATTCTCAGAAGGTTTACTCCCTGATATACAGCTGTCTACCCCCTTCGTAAGTGCAGGTCCTAAATGAGCTTTTTTCTCTGTTCCCTCACCACAATCCAGATTCTTTTGTAGAGTTACCAATACAGTAACCATACAAGGAAGTACTTAATTTATTAAGCTACTGCTTTTCTTAATCTCAGTGGAGATATTTACTGATAAACAGCTACCTATGCAGCATTTTCATGTCGTTCTTAATGAGCTTTTATCTCTCTCCCCTCACCACAAATCAGATTCTTCTGAGGACTTCCCAGTACATTATTCTTTCCCCTGTGTAATTACCTTAACAAGCTCCAGCTGTTTTTATTCTCAGAAGGGATACTCCCTGATATACAGCTGCCTACGCCCTTCCTAAGTGCAGGTCCTAAATGAGCTATTTTCTCTGTTCCCTCAGCACAATCCATATTCTTTTGGGGAGTTACCAGTACAGTAACCATACCAGGAATTACTTAATTTATTAAACTACTGCTTTTCTTAATCTCAGTGCAGATATTTACTTATAAACATCTACCTACGCAGAATGTTCATGTCGTTCCTAAATGAGCTTTTATCTCTCTCATCTCACCACAAATCAGATTCTTCTGAGGCGTTCCCAGTACATTATCCTTTCCCCTGTGTAATTACCTTAACAAGCTCCAGGTGTTTTTATTCTCAGAAGGTTTACTCCCTGATATGCAGCTGCCGACCCCCTTCGTAAGTGCAGGTCCTAAATGAGCTTTTTTCTCTGTTCCCTCACCACAATCCAGATACCTTTGGGAATTACCAGTACAGTAACCATATCAGGAAGTACTTAATTTTTTAAGCTACTGCTTTTCTTAATCTCAGTGGATATATTTACTGGTAAACAGCTACCTATGCAGCATTTTCATGTCGTTCCTAAGTGAGCTTTTATCTCTCTCCCCTCACCACAAATCAGATTCTTCTGATGGGTTCCCAGTACATTATCCTTTCCCCTGTGTAATTACCTTAACAAGCTCCAGCTGTTTTTATTCTCAGAAGGGATACTCCCTGATATACAGCTGCCTACCCCCTTCGTAAGTGCAGTTCCTAAATGAGCTTTTTTCTCTGTTCCCTCACCACAATCCAGATTGCTTTGGGAGTTACCAGTACAGTAACCATACCAGGAAGTACTTAATTTATTAAGCTACAGCTTTTCTTAATCTCAGTGGAGATATTTACTGATAAACAGCTACCTATGCAGCTTTTTCATGTCCTTCCTAAATGAGCTTTTATCTCTCTCCCCTCACCACAAATCAGATTCTTCTGAGGAGTTCCCAGTACATTATCCTTTCCCCTGTGTAATTACCTTAAAAGCTCCAGCTGTTTTTATTCTCAGAAGGGATACTCCCTGATATACAGCTGCCTACCCCCTTCGTAAGTGCAGGTCCTAAATGAGCTTTTTTCTCTGTTCCCTCACCGCAATCCAGATTCTTTTTGGGAGTTACGAGTACAGTAACCATACCAGGAAGTACTTAATTTATTAAGCTACTGTTTTTCTTAATCTCAGTGGTGATATTTACTGATAAACAGCTACCTACGCAGCATGTACATGTCTTTCCTAAATGAGCTTCTATCTCTCTCCCCTCACCACAAATCTGATTCTTCTGAGGAGTTCCCAGTACATTATCCTTTCCCCTGTGTAATTACCTTAACAAGCTCCAGCTGTTTTTATTCTCAGAAGGGATACTCCCTGATATACAGCTGCCTAACCCTTCGTAAGTGCAGGTCCTAAATGAGCTTTTTTTTTTTTCTCAAATTTTTATTATCAAACTTACGTACAGAGACTTTTCAGTATCATACGTTGGGCATTGGATACATTTCTTGTACTGTTTGTTGCCTTGTCCCTCATGCTCCCCTCCCTCCCCCCTTTCTCTCCCCCCCCAGGTGTTCAGTTCACTTACGCCAAACAGTTTTGCAAGTATTGCTTTTGTAGTTATTTCTCTTTTTTTACCCTGTGTCTCTCGATATGGTATTCCCTTTGAATTTCCCACTTCCAATACCAGTAAGCACTGTTTCCAATATACTCACATAAGATTACAGAGATACTGTAGGTACAAACATAGGAAGGTGATACAAAACATCATCAATAATAGAAACTACACATACACATAGGACGTTGAAAGTAGTTACAACTGTGATATATCACTTGTTTCCATAACATGGAGTTCATTTCACTTAGCATCATCTTATGTGTTTCTAAGGGTATAGCTATTGTGCCTGGTGATGCTCTGCTATGGCTTGCCTAATCCGGTACTAATTATTCCCAATAAGGGAGGCCATAGAGTCCATGTTTCTTTGGGTCTGGCTCACTTCACTTAGGAGAACTTTTTCCAAGTCCTTCCATTTCCTTACAAATGGAACAATGTCATTCTTTCTGATAGAGGCATAAAATTCCATTGTGTAAATGTACCACATTTTCCTGATCCATTCATCTATGGAGGGGCATCTGGGTTGGTTCCAGCTTCTCGCTATAACAAATTTTGCTGCGATGAACATTGTTGTGCTGGTGGCATTACTGTGATTTTGTTTGTGGGCTTTTGGATAGATACCCAACAGTGGGGCTGCTGGGTCATAGGGGAGTTCTATATTGAGCCTTCTGAGGAATCTCCATACTGCTTGCCAGAGTGGCTGAACCAGTTTACATTCCCACCAACAATGAAGTAGGGTTCCCTTTTGGCCACATCCCCTCCAACAATTGTTATTATTAGTTTTCTTGATATATGACATTCTTGCTGGGGTGAGATGGAATCTCAATGTTGTTTTGATTTGCATTTCCTTTATGGCCAGTGATGTAGAGCATTTTTTCATATGTCTATTGGCCATTCTCATTTCCTCATCAGAGAAGTTTCTTTGTAAGTCTTTAGCCCACTTGATGAGGGGGCTATTGGTTCTTTGCAGTTTTGTTTTGGAAGAAGGTAATTTTTTTAGTTCTGCATATATTTTAGAGATGAGGCCTTTGTCTGTTGAATGTCCGGTAAAGATCTTCTCCCAGTCTGTGGGCTTTCTGTTTATCTTGAGAGCTATGTCCTTTGCCGTGCAGAAGCTCTGGAGTTTGATGCAGTCCCATTTGTCCAACCTTTCTTTGATTTGTAGCCTTTCAGGGTCTTTGTTAAGGAAGTTCTGTCCTGTGCCAAGGAGCCCAAGTGTTTCTCCTACTCCTTCCTTTAGTGTCTTCAGGGTGCCTGTTTTGATTTCAAGGTCTTTAATCCATTTGGAATTGATTTTGGTGCAGGGTGATATATAAGGATCTAGTTTTAGTTTGTTGCATGTGTTGAGCCAGTTTTGCCAGCACCACTTGTTAAAGAGGCTATCTTTCTTCCATACTATTGTTTTAGCTCCTTTATCAAAGATTAAGTAGACATAGTTCTGTGGGTTTAATTCTGGGTCTTCAATTCTGTTCCATTGGTCTTCAGGCCTGTTCCGGTGCCAATACCAAGCTGTTTTTATTACTATAGCTTTATAATACAGCTTGAAGTTGGGTATTGTAATTCCTCCAGCACTGTTCTTTCTGATTAGGAGTGTTTTTGCTATTCTAGGTCTTTTATTGTTCCATATGAATTTCTGGATTGCTTCCTCTATTTCATTAAAGAATGGTGTTGGGATATTAATGGGTATTGCATTGAATTTGTAGATAGCCTTTGGCAATATTGCCATTTTGATTATATTAATCCTCCCAATCCAGGAGCATGGGAGGTTTTTCCATTTTCTTAGTTCTGACTTAATTTCATTTTTCAAGCTTTTAAAGTTCTCTTCAAAGAGGTCTTTCACTTCTTTGGTTAAGGTTATTCCTAGGTATTTTATGTTTTTGGGGGCTATTGCAAAAGGAGTTGCTTTCCTGATTTCAGCCTCGGTCTTCGGGTCGTTAGCATAGAGAAAGGCCGTTGATTTTTGAAAGTTTATTTTATATCCTGCAACTTTGCCAAAGTTTTGGATCAGCTCTAGTAGCTTGGGGGTAGAGTCTATGGGATTCTTTAGGTATAGGATCATGTCATCTGCGAAGAGAGAAAGTTTAACTTCATCTTTTCCTATTTGGATCCCCTTTATATTCTCTTCTTGCCTAATTGCTCTGGCTAGGAATTCTAGTACTATGTTGAAGAGTAGGGGAGAGAGTGGACATCCCTGCCTTGTTCCTGATTTTAAAGGGAATGGCTTTAGTTTTTCACCATTTAGAGTTATGCTTGCTGTTGGTTTGTCATAAACTGCCTTGATTATATTCAGGAATGTTCCCTGGAATCCCAGTTTTTCCAGGGCTTTTAGCATAAATGGGTGCTGGATTTTATCGAACGCTTTTTCCGCATCCAGCGATAAAACCATGTGGTTCTTTACCTTGCTCCGGTTGATGTGGAGGATTACATTAATTGACTTGCGTATATTAAACCAGCTTTGCATCCCTGGGATGAATCCAGTTTGATCGTGGTGTATGATTTTTTTGATGACCTGTTGAAGTCGATTGGCCAGAATTTTGTTGAGAATTTTTGCATCTATATTCATCAGGGAGATTGGTCTGTAGTCCTCTTTCCGTGATGAGTCTCTGCCTGGTTTTGGGATGAGGGTTATACTGGCTTCATAAAATGAGTCTGGCAGTGAACGTTCTCTTTCAATTTCATTGAAGAGTTTGAGAAATATTGGAGTGAGTTCTGTTTTGAAGGCCTTGTAGAATTCTGCAGTGAATCCATCTGGACCTGGGCTTTTCTTGGATGGGAGATCATTTATTGCTGTTTCTATTTCAATACTGGATATGGGTCTGTTTAGAAGGTTTAAGTCTTCATAGTTGAGTTTGGGGGTATCAATTTTTCCTAGGAAATCATCCATTTCTTCCAAGTTCTCGAATTTGTTAGCATAAAGGTTTGCAAAATAGTCCCTTATTATTTTCTGAATTTCGGTTATTTCTGTGGTGATGCTACCTGTTTCATCTCTTATCTTGTTTATTTGAGTGTGCTGCCTTCGTTCTTTGGTCAGGTTTGCCAGGGGTCTGTCTATCTTGTTGATTTTTTCAAAGAACCAACTCTTTGTTTTGTTGATTCTTTCGATGGTTTTTTTCGTCTCTAATTGATTTAATTCTGATTTGATTTTAATTATTTGCTTCCGTCTATTGACTTGGGGTTTGGCTTGCTGTTCTCTCTCCAGAAAATTAAGGTGCTTCCTTAAATTACTGAGTTGCTGTTTCTCCAGTTTGTTGATGTATGTACTCAGAGATATAAATTTTCCTCTGAGTACTGCCTTTGCTGTGTCCCAAAGGAGCTGGTACTTTGTGCCCTCAACTTGGTTGAAGTCCATAAACATTTGAATTTCTGTTTTAATTTCTTCAATGATCCACTGATGGTTCAGCAGTGTGTTCTTTAGTCTCCATGAATTGTGGGATTTTCTGTGGTGGCTGAATGAGTTGAGCTCTAATTTTATTCCATTGTGGTCTGAAAGAATGCAGGGAATGATTTTGATACTTCTGAATTTGTACAGATTTTCTTTGTGCCCTAAGATGTGATCTATTTTGGAGAATGTTCCGTGTGCTGCCGAAAAGAATGTGTATTCTGTCCTTGCTGGGTGGAATATTCTGTAGATGTCGATTAAGTCTAGTTGGTCTATGCAATTGTTTAGTTCTGTGGTTTCTTTGTTCAGTTTTGGGCGTGTTGATCTGCCCAGAGGTGATAGTGGAGTGTTAAAGTCCCCCACTATCATTGTGTTTGGGTCTATGAATGTTTTTAGAGCCAGTAGTGTTTGTTTGATGAAGTTGGGTGCTCCTGCATTTGGCGTGTAGATATTTAGGATGGTTATTTCTTCCTGTTGGAGAGATCCTTTTACTAGTATGTAGTAACCTTCTTTGTCTCTTCTTACCTTTTTTAATTTGAAGTCAATTTTGTCTGATACTAGGATTGCAACTCCAGCCTGCTTATGGGGGCCATTTGCTTGATAGATTTGTTTCCAGCCTTTCACTTTTAGAAGATGTTTACTTTTGCTGGATAGATGTGTCTCTTGGAGGCAGCAGAAAGATGAATCTTGATTTTTCATCCAAGTTATGAGCCTATGTCGTTTGATTGGAGAATTAAGTCCATTAATGTTGACAGTTAGGATTGAGAGGTGATCGTTTGTTCCTTTCATTATCACTGTCTTGTTTAAAGCTGTGTCTTCCCATTTCTTGATCTAGTGTTTACTAATTAGGGTTCATTTCTCTGTCTGTGTTGGGATCTTGATTATTTTCCCTGTATAGTACATCTTTAAGGATATTGTGTAAAGCTGGTTTGGTGGAGATATATTGTTTCAGTTTTTCCTTATTGTGGAAGACTTTTATTTGACCTTCGGCTATGAAGGAGAGTTTGGCGGGGTACAGAATTCTTGGTTGGTAGTTATTTTTATTTAGAGTTTGGTATACTTCATTCCAGGCTCTCCTTGCTTTCATGGTCTCTGCTGAGAAGTCTGGGGTAATTCTGATTGCTTTTCCTTTATATGTGATTGTTTTCTTTGCCCTAACAGCTTTGAGTATTTTTTCCTTGCACTCTGCTGAAGCTGTTTTGATCACAGTGTGTCGGTGGGAAGTCCTATTCTGGTCTGGTCGATTTGGGGTTCTAAATGCTTCTTGTATCTGTATAGGCCTTTCCTTCTGGATGTTCGGGAACGTCTCAGCTAATATTCTGTTAAATAGGTTGCCTATTCCATTAACCTCTTTCTCCAAGTTTTCCTCAATACCTATTATCCTTAAATTGGGCTTCCTGATTGTGTCTTGAATCTCCTGTAGCGATCTGTTTTGTTGCTTGGACTGGATTTGTATTGATTTTTGATCTTTCTCCATAGAATCTAAGGAATCTTCAGCTCCTGAGATTCGATCCTCTGCTTCAGTTAGTCGGGACTGTAGGCTAGCTACTTGATTTCGAATCTCTTTTCCTTCTGACTGGTCTTTCCTGATGATTTCCATGTCATTTCTTAGGTCCTGTATGGACTTCTTTACTTCATTGACTTCATTACTTTGGTTTTGAGTGTTGTCTCTCAAATCTTTAAGTTGGGTAGCTATCTTTTCGTTTGACTCTTGAAGCTCACATATCTTTCTATTTGTGGATGCCATGAAATTCTCCATTAATTTTTGCTAAATGAGCTTTTTTCTCTCTTCCCTCAACACAATCCATTCTTTTGAGGAGTTGCCAGTACAATAACCATACCAGGAAGTACTTAATTTATTAAGCTACTGCTTTTCTTAATCTCAGTGCAGATATTTACTGATAAACAGCTACCTACGCAGCATGTTCATGTCGTTCCTAAATGAGCTTTTATCGTTCTCCTGTCACCACAAATCAGATTCTTCTGAGGAGTTCCCAGTACATTATCCTTTCCCCTGTGTAATTACCTTAACAAGCTCCAGCTGTTTTTATTCTCAGAAGGGATACTCCCTGATATACAGCTGCCTACCCCCTTCGTAAGTGCAGGTCCTAAATGAGCTTTTTTCTCTGTTCCCTCACCACAATCCAGATTCTTTTGGTGAGTTACCAGTACAGTAACCATACCAGGAAGTACTTAATTTATTAAGGTACTGCTTTTCTTAATATCAGTGGAGATATTTACTGATAAACAGCTACCTACGCAGCATGTTCATGTCGTTCCTAAATGAGCTTTTATCTCTCTCATCTCACCACAAATCAGATTCTTCTGAGGCGTTCCCAGTACATTATCCTTTCCCCTGTGTAATTACCTTAACAAGCTCCAGGTGTTTTTATTCTCAGAAGGTTTACTCCCTGATATGCAGCTGCCGACCCCCTTCGTAAGTGCAGGTCCTAAATGAGCATTTTTCTCTGTTCCCTCACCACAATCCAGATTCCTTTGGGAATTACCAGTACAGTAACCATACCAGGAAGTACTTAATTTGTTAAGCTACTGCTTTTCTTAATCTCAGTGGATATATTTACTGGTAAACAGCTACATATGCAGCATTTTCATGTCGTTCCTAAGTGAGCTTTTATCTCTCTCCCCTCACCACAAATCAGATTCTTCTGAGGGGTTCCCAGTACATTATCCTTTCCCCTGTGTAATTACCTTAACAAGCTCCAGCTGTTTTTATTCTCAGAAGGGATACTCCCTGATATACAGCTGCCTACCCCGTTCGTAAGTGCAGGTCCTAAATGAGCTTTTTTCTCTGTTCCCTCACCACAATCCAGATTGCTTTGGGAGTTACCAGTACAGTAACCATACCAGGAAGTTCTTAATTTATTAAGCTACAGCTTTTCTTAATCTCAGTGGAGATATTTACTGATAAACAGCTACCTATGCAGCATTTTCATGTCCTTCCTAAATGAGCTTTTATCTCTCTCCCCTCACCACAAATCAGATTCTTCTGAGGAGTTCCCAGTACATTATCCTTTCCCCTGTGTAATTACCTTAAAAGCTCCAGCTGTTTTTATTCTCAGAAGGGATACTCCCTGATATACAGCTGCCTACCCCCTTCGTAAGTGCAGGTCCTAAATGAGCTTTTTTCTCTGTTCCCTCACCGCAATCCAGATTCTTTTGGGAGTTACCAGTACAGTAACCATACCTGGAAGTTCTTAATTTATTAAGCTACTGCTTTTCTTAATCTCAGTGGAGATATTTACTGATAAACAGCTACCTACGCAGCATGTTCATGTCGTTCCTAAATGAGCTTTTACCTCTCTCCCCTCACCACAAATCAGATTCTTCTGAAGAGTTCCCAGTACATTATCTTTTCCCCTGTGTAATTACCTTCACAAGCTCCAGCTGTTTTTATTCTCAGAAGGGATACTCCCTGATATACAGCTGCCTACCCCCTTCATAAGTGCAGGTCCTAAATGAGCTTTTTTCTCTGTTCCCTCACCACAATCCAGATTCTTTTGGTGAGTTGCCAGTACAGTAACCATACCAGGAAGTACTTAATTTATTAAGGTACTGCTTTTCTTAATCTCAGTGGAGATATTTACTGATAAACAGCTACCTATGCAGCATTTTCATGTCCTTCCTTAATGAGCTTTTATCTCTCTCCCCTCACCACAAATCAGATTCTTCTGAGGAGTTCCCAGTACATTATCCTTTCCCCTGTGTAATTATCTTAACAAGCTCCAGCTGTTTTTATTCTCAGAAGGGATACTCCCTGATATACAGCTGCCTACCCCCTTCGTAAGTGCAGGTCCTAAATGAGCTTTTTTCTTTGTTCCCTCACCGCAATCCAGATTCCTTTGGGAAGTTACCAGTACAATAACCATACCAGGAAGTACTTAATTTATTAAGCTACTGCTTTTCTTAATCTCAGTGGAGATATTTACTGATAAACAGCTACCTAAGCAGCATTTTCATGTCGTTCCTAAATGAGCTTTTATCTCTCTCCCCTTACCACAAATCAGATTATTCTTAGGAGTTCCCAGTACAATATCCTTTCCCCTGTGTAATTACCTTTACAAGCTCCAGCTGTTTTGATTCTCAGAAGGGATACTCCCTGATATACAGCTGCCTCACCCTTCGTAAATGCAGGTCCTAAATGAGCTTTTTTCTCTGTTCCCTCACCACAATCCAGATTCTTTTGGGGAGTTACCAGTACAGTAACCATACCAGGAAGTACTTAATTTATTAAGCTACTGCTTTTCTTAATCTAGTGCAGATATTTACTGATAAACAGCTACTTACGCAGCATGTTCATGTTGTTCCTAAATGAGCTTTTATCTCTCTGCCCTCACCACAAATCAGATTCTTCTGAGGAGTTCCCAGTACATTATCGTTTCCCCTGTGTAATTACCTTAACAAGCTCCAGCTGTTTTTATTCTCAGAAGGGATACTCCCTGATATACAGCTGTCTACCCCCTTCGTAAGTGCAGGTCCTAAATGAGCTTTTTTCTCTGTTCCCTCACCACAATCCAGATTCTTTTGTTGAGTTACCAATACAGTAACCATACAAGGAAGTACTTAATTTATTAAGCTACTGCTTTTCTTAATCTCAGTGGAGATATTTACTGATAAACAGCTACCTCTGCAGCATTTTCATGTCGTTCCTAAATGAGCTTTTATCTCTCTCCCCTCACCACAAATCAGATTCTTCTGAGGACTTCCCAGTACATTATTCTTTCCCCTGTGTAATTACCTTAACAAGCTCCAGCTGTTTTTATTCTCAGAAGGGATACTCCCTGATATACAGCTGCCTACGCCCTTCCTAAGTGCAGGTCCTAAATGAGCTATTTTCTCTGTTCCCTCAGCACAATCCATATTCTTTTCGGGAGTTACCAGTACAGTAACCATACCAGGAATTACTTAATTTATTAAACTACTGCTTTTCTTAATCTCAGTGCAGATATTTACTTATAAACATCTACCTACGCAGAATGTTCATGTCGTTCCTAAATGAGCTTTTATCTCTCTCATCTCACCACAAATCAGATTCTTCTGAGGCGTTCCCAGTACATTATCCTTTCCCCTGTGTAATTACCTTAACAAGCTCCAGGTGTTTTTATTCTCAGAAGGTTTACTCCCTGATATGCAGCTGCCGACCCCCTTCGTAAGTGCAGGTCCTAAATGAGCTTTTTTCTCTGTTCCCTCACCACAATCCAGATACCTTTGGGAATTACCAGTACAGTAACCATACCAGGAAGTACTTAATTTGTTAAGCTACTGCTTTTCTTAATCTCAGTGGATATATTTACTGGTAAACAGCTACCTATGCAGCATTTTCATGTCGTTCCTAAGTGAGCTTTTATCTCTCTCCCCTCACCACAAATCAGATTCTTCTGATGGGTTCCCAGTACATTATCCTTTCCCCTGTGTAATTACCTTAACAAGCTCCAGCTGTTTTTATTCTCAGAAGGGATACTCCCTGATATACAGCTGCCTACCCCCTTCGTAAGTGCAGTTCCTAAATGAGCTTTTTTCTCTGTTCCCTCACCACAATCCAGATTGCTTTGGGAGTTACCAGTACAGTAACCATACCAGGAAGTACTTAATTTATTAAGCTACAGCTTTTCTTAATCTCAGTGGAGATATTTACTGATAAACAGCTACCTATGCAGCTTTTTCATGTCCTTCCTAAATGAGCTTTTATCTCTCTCCCCTCACCACAAATCAGATTCTTCTGAGGAGTTCCCAGTACATTATCCTTTCCCCTGTGTAATTACCTTAAAAGCTCCAGCTGTTTTTATTCTCAGAAGGGATACTCCCTGATATACAGCTGCCTACCCCCTTCGTAAGTGCAGGTCCTAAATGAGCTTTTTTCTCTGTTCCCTCACCGCAATCCAGATTCTTTTGGGGAGTTACGAGTACAGTAACCATACCAGGAAGTACTTAATTTATTAAGCTACTGTTTTTCTTAATCTCAGTGGTGATATTTACTGATAAACAGCTACCTACGCAGCATGTACATGTCTTTCCTAAATGAGCTTCTATCTCTCTCATCTCACCACAAATCTGATTCTTCTGAGGAGTTCCCAGTACATTATCCTTTCCCCTGTGTAATTACCTTAACAAGCTCCAGCTGTTTTTATTCTCAGAAGGGATACTCCCTGATATACAGCTGCCTAACCCTTCGTAAGTGCAGGTCCTAAATGAGCTTTTTTTTTTTTTCTCAAATTTTTATTATCAAAC
Source organism: Perognathus longimembris pacificus (assembly GCF_023159225.1). Lineage (NCBI taxonomy): Eukaryota > Metazoa > Chordata > Mammalia > Rodentia > Heteromyidae > Perognathus > Perognathus longimembris. The sequence continues at coordinate 30,553,942 of NC_063179.1, forward strand.
TTACGTACAGAGACTTTACAGTATCATACGTTGGGCATTGGATACATTTCTTGTACTGTTTGTTGCCTTGTCCCTCATGCTCCCCTCCCTCCCCCCTTTCCCTCCCCCCCCAGGTGTTCAGTTCACTTACGCCAAACAGTTTTGCAAGTATTGCTTTTGTAGTTATTTCTCTTTTTTTACCCTGTGTCTCTCGATATGGTATTCCCTTTGAATTTCCCACTTCCAATACCAGTAAGCACTGTTTCCAATATACTCACATAAGATTACAGAGATACTGTAGGTACAAACATAGGAAGGTGATACAAAACATCATCAATAATAGAAACTACACATACACATAGGACGTTGAAAGTAGTTACAACTGTGATATATCACTTGTTTCCATAACATGGAGTTCATTTCACTTAGCATCATCTTATGTGTTTCTAAGGGTATAGCTATTGGGCCTTGTGATGCTCTGCTATGGCTTGCCTAATCCGGTACTAATTATTCCCAATAAGGGAGGCCATAGAGTCCATGTTTCTTTGGGTCTGGCTCACTTCACTTAGTAGAACTTTTTCCAAGTCCTTCCATTTCCTTACAAATGGAACAATGTCATTCTTTCTGATAGAGGCATAAAATTCCATTGTGTAAATGTACCACATTTTCCTGATCCATTCATCTATGGAGGGGCATCTGGGTTGGTTCCAGCTTCTCGCTATAACAAATTTTGCTGCGATGAACATTGTTGTGCTGGTGGCATTACTGTGATTTTGTTTGTGGGCTTTTGGATAGATACCCAACAGTGGGGCTGCTGGGTCATAGGGGAGTTCTATATTGAGCCTTCTGAGGAATCTCTATACTGCTTGCCAGAGTGGCTGAACCAGTTTACATTCCCACCAACAATGAAGTAGGGTTCCCTTTTGGCCACATCCCCTCCAACAATTGTTATTATTAGTTTTCTTGATATATGACATTCTTGCTGGGGTGAGATGGAATCTCAATGTTGTTTTGATTTGCATTTCCTTTATGGCCAGTGATGTAGAGCATTTTTTCATATGTCTATTGGCCATTCTCATTTCCTCATCAGAGAAGTTTCTTTGTAAGTCTTTAGCCCACTTGATGAGGGGGCTATTGGTTCTTTGCAGTTTTGTTTTGGAAGAAGGTAATTTTTTTAGTTCTGCATATATTTTAGAGATGAGGCCTTTGTCTGTTGAATGTCCGGTAAAGATCTTCTCCCAGTCTGTGGGCTTTCTGTTTATCTTGAGAGCTATGTCCTTTGCCGTGCAGAAGCTCTGGAGTTTGATGCAGTCCCATTTGTCCAACCTTTCTTTGATTTGTAGCCTTTCAGGGTCTTTGTTAAGGAAGTTCTGTCCTGTGCCAAGGAGCCCAAGTGTTTCTCCTACTCCTTCCTTTAGTGTCTTCAGGGTGCCTGTTTTGATTTCAAGGTCTTTAATCCATTTGGAATTGATTTTGGTGCAGGGTGATATATAAGGATCTAGTTTTAGTTTGTTGCATGTGTTGAGCCAGTTTTGCCAGCACCACTTGTTAAAGAGGCTATCTTTCTTCCATACTATTGTTTTAGCTCCTTTATCAAAGATTAAGTAGACATAGTTCTGTGGGTTTAATTCTGGGTCTTCAATTCTGTTCCATTGGTCTTCAGGCCTGTTCCGGTGCCAATACCAAGCTGTTTTTATTACTATAGCTTTATAATACAGCTTGAAGTTGGGTATTGTAATTCCTCCAGCACTGTTCTTTCTGATTAGGAGTGTTTTTGCTATTCTAGGTCTTTTATTGTTCCATATGAATTTCTGGATTGCTTCCTCTATTTCATTAAAGAATGGTGTTGGGATATTAATGGGTATTGCATTGAATTTGTAGATAGCCTTTGGCAATATTGCCATTTTGATTATATTAATCCTCCCAATCCAGGAGCATGGGAGGTTTTTCCATTTTCTTAGTTCTGACTTAATTTCATTTTTCAAGCTTTTAAAGTTCTCTTCAAAGAGGTCTTTCACTTCTTTGGTTAAGGTTATTCCTAGGTATTTTATGGTTTTGGGGGCTATTGCAAAAGGAGTTGCTTTCCTGATTTCAGCCTCGGTCTTCGGGTCATTAGCATAGAGAAAGGCCGTTGATTTTTGAAAGTTTATTTTATATCCTGCAACTTTGCCAAAGTTTTGGATCAGCTCTAGTAGCTTGGGGGTAGAGTCTATGGGATTCTTTAGGTATAGGATCATGTCATCTGCGAAGAGAGAAAGTTTAACTTCATCTTTTCCTATTTGGATCCCCTTTATATTCTCTTCTTGCCTAATTGCTCTGGCTAGGAATTCTAGTACTATGTTGAAGAGTAGGGGAGAGAGTGGACATCCCTGCCTTGTTCCTGATTTTAAAGGGAATGGCTTTAGTTTTTCACCATTTAGAGTTATGCTTGCTGTTGGTTTGTCATAAACTGCCTTGATTATATTCAGGAATGTTCCCTGGAATCCCAGTTTTTCCAGGGCTTTTAGCATAAATGGGTGCTGGATTTTATCGAACGCTTTTTCCGCATCCAGCGATAAAACCATGTGGTTCTTTACCTTGCTCCGGTTGATGTGGAGGATTACATTAATTGACTTGCGTATATTAAACCAGCTTTGCATCCCTGGGATGAATCCAGTTTGATCGTGGTGTATGATTTTTTTTGATGACCTGTTGAAGTCGATTGGCCAGAATTTTGTTGAGAATTTTTGCATCTATATTCATCAGGGAGATTGGTCTGTAGTCCTCTTTCCGTGATGAGTCTCTGCCTGGTTTTGGGATGAGGGTTATACTGGCTTCATAAAATGAGTCTGGCAGTGAACGTTCTCTTTCAATTTCATTGAAGAGTTTGAGAAATATTGGAGTGAGTTCTGTTTTGAAGGCCTTGTAGAATTCTGCAGTGAATCCATCTGGACCTGGGCTTTTCTTGGATGGGAGATCATTTATTGCTGTTTCTATTTCAATACTGGATATGGGTCTGTTTAGAAGGTTTAAGTCTTCATAGTTGAGTTTGGGGGAATCAAATTTTCTAGGAAATCATCCATTTCTTCCAAGTTCTCGAATTTGTTGGCATAAAGGTTTGCAAAATAGTCCCTTATTATTTTCTGAATTTCGGTTATTTCTGTGGTGATGCTACCTGTTTCATCTCTTATCTTGTTTATTTGAGTGTGCTGCCTTCGTTCCTTGGTCAGGTTTGCCAGGGGTCTGTCTACCTTGTTGATTTTTTCAAAGAACCAACTCTTTGTTTTGTTGATTCTTTCGATGGTTTTTTTCGTCTCTAATTGATTTAATTCTGATTTGATTTTAATTATTTGCTTCCGTCTATTGACTTGGGGTTTGGCTTGCTGTTCTCTCTCCAGAAAATTAAGGTGCTTCCTTAAATTACTGAGTTGCTGTTTCTCCAGTTTGTTGATGTATGTACTCAGAGATATAAATTTTCCTCTGAGTACTGCCTTTGCTGTGTCCCAAAGGAGCTGGTACTTTGTGCCCTCAACTTGGTTGAAGTCCATAAACATTTGAATTTCTGTTTTAATTTCTTCAATGATCCACTGATGGTTCAGCAGTGTGTTCTTTAGTCTCCATGAATTGTGGGATTTTCTGTGGTGGCTGAATGAGTTGAGCTCTAATTTTATTCCATTGTGGTCTGAAAGAATGCAGGGAATGATTTTGATACTTCTGAATTTGTACAGATTTTCTTTGTGCCCTAAGATGTGATCTATTTTGGAGAATGTTCCGTGTGCTGCCGAAAAGAATGTGTATTCTGTCCTTGCTGGGTGGAATATTCTGTAGATGTCGATTAAGTCTAGTTGGTCTATGCAATTGTTTAGTTCTGTGGTTTCTTTGTTCAGTTTTTGGAGTGTTGATCTGTCCAGAGGTGATAGTGGAGTGTTAAAGTCCCCCACTATCATTGTGTTTGGGTCTATGAATGTTTTTAGAGCCAGTAGTGTTTGTTTGATGAAGTTGGGTGCTCCTGCATTTGGCGTGTAGATATTTAGGATGGTTATTTCTTCCTGTTGGAGAGATCCTTTTACTAGTATGTAGTAACCTTCTTTGTCTCTTCTTACCTTTTTTAATTTGAAGTCAATTTTGTCTGATACTAGGATTGCAACTCCAGCCTGCTTATGGGGGCCATTTGCTTGATAGATTTGTTTCCAGCCTTTCACTTTTAGAAGATGCTTACTTTTGCTGGATAGATGTGTCTCTTGGAGGCAGCAGAAAGATGGATCTTGATTTTTCATCCAAGTTATGAGCCTATGTCGTTTGATTGGAGAATTAAGTCCATTAATGTTGACAGTTAGGATTGAGAGGTGATCGTTTGTTCCTTTCATTATCACTGTCTTGTTTAAAGCTGTGTCTTCCCATTTCTTGATCTAGTGTTTACTAATTAGGGTTCATTTCTCTGTCTGTGTTGGGATCTTGATTATTTTCCCTGTATAGTACCTCTTTAAGGATTTTGTGTAAAGCTGGTTTGGTGGAGATATATTGTTTCAGTTTTTCCTTATTGTGGAAGACTTTTATTTGACCTTCGGCTATGAAGGAGAGTTTGGCGGGGTACAGAATTCTTGGTTGGTAGTTATTTTTATTTAGAGTTTGGTATACTTCATTCCAGGCTCTCCTTGCTTTCATGGTCTCTGCTGAGAAGTCTGGGGTAATTCTGATTGCTTTTCCTTTATATGTGATTGTTTTCTTTGCCCTAACAGCTTTGAGTATTTTTTCCTTGCACTCTGCTGAAGCTGTTTTGATCACAGTGTGTCGGTGGGAAGTCCTATTCTGGTCTGGTCGATTTGAGGTTCTAAATGCTTCTTGTATCTGTATAGGCCTTTCCTTCTGGATGTTTGGGAAGTTCTCAGCTAATATTCTGTTAAATAGGTTGCCTATTCCATTAACCTCTTTCTCCAAGTTTTCCTCAATACCTATTATCCTTAAATTGGGCTTCCTGATTGTGTCTTGAATCTCCTGTAGCGATCTGTTTTGTTGCTTGGACTGGATTTGTATTGATTTTTGATCTTTCTCCATAGAATCTAAGGAATCTTCAGCTCCTGAGATTCGATCCTCTGCTTCAGTTAGTCGGGACTGTAGGCTAGGTACTTGATTTCAAATCTCTTTTCCTTCTGACTGGTCTTTCCTGATGATTTCCATGTCATTTCTTAGGTCCTGTATGGACTTCTTTACTTCATTGACTTCATTACTTTGGTTTTGAGTGTTGTCTCTCAAATCTTTAAGTTGGGTAGCTATCTTTTCGTTTGCCTCTTGAAGCTCACTTAGCTTTCTATTTGTGGATGCCATGAAATTCTCCATTAATTTTTGCTAAATGAGCTTTTATCTCTCTTCCCTCACCACAATCCATTCTTTTGAGGAGTTGCCAGTACAATAACCATACCAGGAAGTACTTAATTTATTAAGCTACTGCTTTTCTTAATCTCAGTGCAGATATTTACTGATAAACAGCTACCTACGCAGCATGTTCATGTCGTTCCTAAATGAGCTTTTATCTCTCTCCCCTCACCACAAATCAGATTCTTCTGAGGAGTTAACAGTACATTATCCTTTCCCCTGTGTAATTACCTTCAAAGCTCCAGCTGTTTTTATTCTCAGAAGGTTTACTCCCTGATATACAGCTGACTACCCCCTTCGTAAGTGCGGGTCCTAAATGAGCTTTTTTCTCTGTTCCCTCACCACAATCCAGATTCTTTTGGTGAGTTACCAGTACAGTAACCATACCAGGAAGTACTTAATTTATTAAGGTACTGCTTTTCTTAATATCAGTGGAGATATTTACTGATAAACAGCTACCTACGCAGCATGTTCATGTCGTTCCTAAATGAGCTTTAATCTCTCTCCCCTCACCACAAATCAGATTCTTCTGAGGAGTTCCCAGTACATTATCCTATCCGCTGTGTAATTACCTTAACAAGCTCCAGCTGTTTTTATTCTCAGAAGGTTTACTCCCTGATATACAGCTGCCTACCCCGTTTGTAAGTGCAGGTCCTAAATGAGCTTTTTTCTCTGTTCCCTCACCGCAATCCAGATTCTTTTGGGAAGTTACCAGTACAGTAACCATACCAGGAAGTACTTAATTTATTAAGCTACTGCTTTTCTTAATCTCAGTGGAGATATTTACTGATAAACAGCTACCTACGCAGCATGTTCATGTCGTTCCTAAATGAGCTTTTATCTCTCTCCCCTCACCACAAATCAGATTCTTCTGAAGAGTTCCTATGAGCTGAAGGGCTCCTGAAGAGCTCCAATGCCCAACGTATGAAACTGTAACCACTCTGTACGTCAGTTTGATAATAAAAATTTGAGGAAAAAAAATAAAAAAAAAGAAATATAAAAAAATAATAATAATAAAAAAATAAAAAATAAAAAAATAAAAAAAATTCCTCTACCTTTTAATTAAAAAAAAAGAGCTTGCTTTTTCAAGTGCATGTGCTTGTGTGGTAGCCAAAGTGTCTGGGTTAATTTTCTGAAATAAAAACTAACAGCAAATAGACTTTTCCCTGTCTATTCCACTCTTCTGCACTCCTTGCCCAGTCCATGTATTGTTATTTTAAAATAGATGTATGGGAGTTTGGAATGTGGCCTAATGGGTTTGATTCCTCAGCACCACATATATAGAAAAAGCCAGAAGTGGCATTGTGGCTCAAATGGTAGGGTGCTAGCCTTGGGCAAAAAGAAGCCAAGGACAGTGCTCAGGCCCTGAGTCCAAGCCCCAGGACTGGCAAATAAAATAAAATAGGGTGTACGAAATAAACCCTTTTGTACTCCAGACTGGGAGGTTACTGCCTGGAATACCTGAGCAAAGTTTGGATCTCCAGGGTAAGGTGGTAGCTGAGCATATCTTAGATACTGGCCAAAAAGATCAAAAGCTCCACATAGAACATCAGAGATCTTAAAATGCAGCTCCTCAATTCATTACACATCCAATGGAATCTTACATTCCCTGTATACTGCCAGTCAATACCCTGTTCATTTTTCTCTAGCCAGTGTATTCACTTAGCATGTCTTACATTCCTAACCTCCTGGAATCTTCACCAAGGGCTGTATGAAGTAGGAAAACAGTTGTTTAAATAAGAAATAAAGCACAGATAAAGTAAGCAACAGATGTCCCAAGCTGGGATTGCAATCCATTCTTTTGCTTCCTCCCAAAACAACTAGAGTATATCCTTATCATTGAGATAACCAAGGGAAAGTGGCACATGGATAGGGGAGAGGGGTTGAACTCAGGACCTGGGCCTGTCGTGAGACATGTGCTTGAGACCAGCACTCTACCGCTTGAACCACAGCTCCATTCTGACTTTTTTATAGCTAAATCGACATAAGAGTCTTGTGAACTTTCCTGCTGGGCTGGCTTTCTGGCTGGCTTTGAACCACGGCCCTCAGATCTCAGCCTCTCGAGTAGTAGGGTTACAGGAGTAAGCCGCCCGCACCCAGTGACACTTGTTTTTTTTGTTTATTTTTTTTGCTTTTTGTTTTTGTTTTTTAATCTTCACTTTTCCCTTTGACCAGGGAAGAGGCAGGTAGTTGATTGCTGAGGCGTCACTAGACTGCAGGGGATAGAATAGGATCCGAAGGAAACAAACTAGTACAGGTGAGAGGAATTTCCTCCTCTACACCAAGTCTAATTCTAGCCAATCACAGTCCTGCAAGTCAAGACAGACCCGAGAAGCTAGTGTTTCCGAGCCTGATTTGAACACAACTTCCACAGGCAAGGAAGGCACAGAGAGTGCAGCGATCCCACCCCTGTGAAGGGAGGCTGCACCTGAAAACAACACCAACTGGGGTTCAGTACTCGCGTGAGAGTGGTGAAACTTAGTCCATGGCGTACGCCGCGCGGATAGCGACCTTCTTGGGGTCACACCAGATGCGCATTCACATGCGGCTCCAGGAGCACCTCGCAAGAGCAGTTGGCAAATTCTTCTGGGCTCCAGCTGCATTGGCCACTGGTCCTAGCCTGCGCACAAGCACCTACCCCCTCTCCCTTTCCCAAACCTCCCCTTTCCCCAGCGCCCCAGATTCCCCCAGGAACACATCTGAACCCTCACCTGCACGGTGGCGGGCAATGGCAGCACAGCCCGTTGGCAGAGGCGACCGAAACAAAATTTGACCGCCTTGGAGTTCTTCCAGTAGACGAACAACACGATGCCAAATGGCAGGTAAAGGGCGCCACCGGTGGAGAAGATGGCGTCTGAGGTTAACTGGCTCACCTGGCACCTCTGGCGCCCTGCTTCATACACCTCGCCCCAGCCGAAGAGCAGTGGGGCGGGGCGATGAGCGCCACCAGGGCCCAGGTGAACGCGATCATGAGCACCAAGGCGCGGCAGCAGGCTCAGAGCGAGTACTGCAGGTGGGGCGTGATGGTCCAGTACCGGTCCAGGGCGATGGCCACCACGTTCCAGATGCTGGCGGTGCAGCACAGCATGTCGAGAGAGATCCACATGTGACACAGGTTTCGGCCCAGACGCCACCGCCTCCCTGCCGACAGATTGCTCACCAGACTCAGTGGCATCACCACGGCTGCCAGTAGCGCGTCCGAGATGGCTGTCCAGACCAGGAGGTTGTGTTGCACGCGATGGAAGGTGCAGACACGCAGGATGATGACCAGTACCAGCAGATTCCACAAGAACGTGGCAGCGATCAGCAGTGCCTGCAGCGTTAACACCAGCATGGTGAAGACAGAGAATGATGGCTCCCAGCCAGGGAGGACAGCTTCACCCAGGCTCCACCCCATGACCCCGCCGGGCCCCGTGTTACCATTATAGGTCTCAGGTCCCAGGAGAACTGCGGTGGCCACCAAGAGGTTTGCGGCTTCCAGGGCGCACAGGCTCAGGCCCTGCACCCCGCAGGTGAGCAAGTAAGAGGGGACACTGTGCTTGGAGAAGATTGGCAAGTGGCATAGGGCGCCCTGTCCAGGTTCCTCCGCTGAGCTGCAGTCTCCCTTGGGCGCCCCCCTCAGGAAACCTGTTACACAATGGAGGAAAGAAAAAAAGAAGACAAGAAAAAGTGGGGCCTTTCCCTTGCTGCCCCGCCAGGCACGCAGGTCCCCTGGCAGCCTGCAGTCCAAGGGCAGGGAAGTGGACTGGGCCCAAGTACCCGGGGCCATACAAGGGTGGGTCTTGCTGTGTCGCCTCACCCACGCCTGCCGCGATGGAGCTGGGGGGTGGGGGGGCTGGAGAGCACTCATGGGAGGGTGCCGGGCGACTGGGCCTGTGGTGCAGTCCGACCAGGAGGGAATCGACCTGCTTAGGAATCCGGGAGGAATTTCATTCCCACATCCTCCCTGGCAGGTCCAGAAGACAGCGGGCCCCACCTAGCCCGGGAAACACTGGGTGCTGGTGGTTTCCAGACATCTGGCTTGTCCCTCTAGCCCAAATAGCAGACCCAGGTGTTGGAGTATGTAAATGGCAACATCCTCCACCTGGCTCTGTCCCGCTCCTGCTCAGCAATTCGGCCCCACACGCACCACGGGGCTTCCCAACTCCCTGGAAAAACTAAAATTAAAATGTAGCTACTGCGTGTGCTGGCACAGAGCTTGACAAAGAGGTGATGTCCAGCTTCTGAGCCAGCTCTAGTCTCCCCTCAACACACCCAACTTTCCGCCATCCCACCTCACCCACACCCTCACCCTCACTGAAGACTTAAGTCCTCCAAGTTCAGGTGGGAGACTTGGGGGTGTGGGTGTGATTTCTCCCTGAAGAGGATATGAAGTCAGGGCTTCCAGCATGCTAGGATCTGAGGATGAAACACTCTACCACTGAGCTACACTCCCAGCCCAGGAGTGGTAGATTTATTTGCTTTTCAAGAACTGCTTTTGTTTTTATTTTTAAAGTATCATTAAGTAGTTGGACATAGGAGGTTCAATTCAAAGTATCCGTGCTTGAGTACACGCATTCTGATCAGAGTCGCCTCTTCCATCGTTCTCCTTCATGTCTCTCAACCCCACCCATCTCCTTGAGATACCCAGTTCCACTTTCACATGTGCACATTGAATATTATGACTGCGTTGGCCCACTAGGTATTTTATAGACACTTCAGCAAAGGGAGAAAAAACTTAGGTGACAGTATCCTCCCTCTCTACCAACTCCCTCTACCAAAAAAAGTTTCAAACTTTTTTTTTTGTACCACTCCTGGGTCTTGAACTGAGGGCCTGGGTACTGTCCCAGAACTTTTTACTTTTTTGCTCAAAGCTACTTGAATCACAGCTCTATTTCTGGCTGCGTGTGTGTGTGTGTGTGTGTGTGTGTGTGTGTGTGTGTGTGTGTGTGTGGAGAGAGAGAGAGAGAGAGAGACTGGAAATAAGAGTGTCATAGACTTTCCTGCCCAGGCTGATAGCAGTCAAATTCCATCAGTGCCCTGCAATTATCTCCATTTTCGAAGATGAGAAAATTGTCTCAGTTTCAGTCGCCCAGAGTATACAAGTGATAAATCAAGCAGCATAAATAAAAAGTGCAACTATGAAGAGCATATATAGCAACAGGGAAAGTGTTAAGAGAAATTGGCCACATAAAAACTATATTTAGGCAGAAAAAATTATATAGAGAGGTCCACAAACAGAGAATTAAAAACACGCTTGGCATTCAATGGTGCAGTATGAACGTTTGTATGTTTTAATATCTTTGCTCTTACTTTGAGGATTGTTCAAAAATAGAGTTTGGATGTTAAAGTATTTCAAAGTTTAATCTGTTTTCTTCTCTTTCTCCTTTTCATTATTTCTTTATTCTATTCTTTTTCTTGTTTTGCATGTGTGAATGTGCACAGACGCTGCTACTAGGGATGGAACTCAGGGCCTGGGTACTATGCCTTTGGTTTTTCAGTCAAGGCTGGTGCTCTACCATTTGAGCCACAGCTCCACTTCTGGCTTTTTGTTGGTTAATTGCAGATTAAAAGTCTCTAGCATTTCTCTGTCCAGGCTGGCTTCAAATGTCAATCGTCAGATCTCAGCCGCCTGAGTGCCTAGGATCACAGCCATGAGCCACCAGAGCCTAGCTCCACTTTCTTTTTAATGATTCATTTCATTGTGTTAATTTTCTCAGAAGCTTCCAGAATCCAGCTGCTCTGGGACCAATATCAAACCATGTTCCCCGAACGCTTCTGCTCTGTGTGTGTCATCTTTTCCCTCTTCCAACCCAGCTGTTGACACGCATTCTCACTGCAGTTATGCCAGCCTGCCTGGAGATCCAGCCCTCCCTCCATCCACGAGCTCCTTCTCAACACCTAACGGAACATCCCTACATTTTCCTGTAAGTCTTTCCTGGACACCATTTCCCCCAGTTTCTAACCTTATCATCAAGCTAAACGTCTTGTAAAGGCCAAATGTTTTTACTTTGACTCCTTTGCAAGTTGGTTTTTATGTCTTCTGAGTGTGCTGTCATGTTTGTGTAAGCTAAGGGCTGTTGTGTCTGGTGTGTAGAGTGTAGAAAGTGCGGGCTTGTGAGCACATGAGGAAGGAAGAGGAAGGCCATTGGTGGAGTGTCCTACTTTCAGAAAAGATTGCCCAGGCGCCATGGGCATGGCCACTGGGAAAACAGGGGCAGCCAGCCAGTCACTCCACCTGCTGCAGCCTACACAGCCTTCTGTAGTCTTCTACTGGGCAGAGTGTAGGGCCCACTGCTACTACTGAGCACTCACACGGCCAGCTAGTTATATTCTTTTTATCTATTCCACTCTTGGAACAAAAGCAATGCAGCTTTCGACTGGTTTTATTATGCACTTTAAATAAAACTCTGAAGCTGGGGGTTGGGGATATAGCCTAGTGGCAAGAGTGCCTGCCTCGGATACACGAGGCCCTAGGTTCGATTCCCCAGCACACATATACAGAAAACGGCCAGACGCGGCGCTGTGGCTCAAGTGGCTTAGTGCTAGCCTTGAGCGGGAAGAAGCCAGGGACAGTGCTCAGGCCCTGAGTCCAAGGCCCAGGACTGGCCAAAGGAAAAAAAAAAACTCTGAAGCTGGGCATTCATGGCTGTAATCCTAGCAAGAAAGTCCATGACACTTTTATTGCCGATAATCACACACACACACCACTCACACACACACTCACACACACAGGAGAGAGAGAGTGAGAGAGAGACAATCCAGAAGTGGAGCTGTATCTCAAGTACTAGAGGGATAACTCTGAGAAAAAATGCTCAGGGACACTGCTGAGGCCCTGAGTTCAAGCCCTAGGATGGGTACACACACACACAAACACACACACACACACACACACACACACACACACACGAGGCAAATATACTTGCCATGAGACTGTTATGGAACTAAAAGTAGAGCCACTAGCTCAGGGTTAAGTAAGTGTTCAGTAAAAATGACTAGCCCCTCATGGTAATTTATAATATTATAGATAGATAGATAGATAGATAGATAGATAGATAGATAGATAGATAGATAGATGATAGATAGATAGACAGACAGATACATAATATATAGATCATAGTTAAAGCCAGCCTGGGCAGAAAAGTTCCTGTGAGACTCTTATCCAATTAACCACTACAAACCAGAAGTGAATCTATGGCTTAAAGTGGTAGAACACTAGCCTTGAGCAAAAGAGCTCATGATTGTGCTTAGGCCCTGAGTTCAAGCCCCACAGTCAACAAAATACTACTAATAATGACCATCCCTATTCTTTTAATTTACTTTTATTGTAAAGGTGATGTACAGAGGGGCTACAGTTAGGCAAATAAGGTAATGAGTACATTTCTTGTTCCACATTGTTACCTTCTCCCTTGTTTATCTCAGGCCCCCTGAATCCCCCGCCCCCGCATGTTATAAGATTCATTTCCAACATAGTGTCTTGGGAATATCACTGTTGCATTGGTTCACTCTTTTTCCTTTGTATCACTATTTTGTTATTCCCCTTCCCTTCTCCAAATCAGACAAATGTATATACAAGACACAGGTTACCAAAATCAAAAACAGTGACAAGGGGATAAGCCAAAGGGGGAGGGGGGAAAGAAAGAAAGAAAGAAAGAAAGAAAGAAAGAAAGAAAGAAAGAAAGAAAGAAAGAAAGAAAGAAAGAAAGAAAAAAAGAAATAACTTACACAGTACATTAAAAAAAAAACACCCTCTTGTTTCCATATTTGGAGTTCATTTCCAATAACATCATTTCATATGGTCATATGTACCTATCCATTGAACTATTGTGATCCTCTTATAGGACTATCCTACAGATAGACTAATTATTACAAATGAAGGAATCCATAGAGCCTACGTTTCTTTGGGTCTGGCTTTTTCATTTAGTATGCTTTTTTCCACGCTTTTCCATTTCCTTATGAATAAGGCAATATCACTCTTTCTGATGGAAGCATCAAATTCCATTGTGTATATATACCACATTTTCTTGATCCATTCATCTACTGGTTGGTAGATGGTTGGTGATTCCATATCATAGCTATTGTAAATAATCCTTCACTGAACACTTATGCTGGTAGCATCCCTGTTCATTCAAATTGAGTATAGACCTCGATTGTGCTCTCTGATCTACTTTAAATATTGTGCTTTTTATACTTTTAACTTCTCAGATATTTGAAACAACTATATAGTTTGTTTCATACATTTTCAATCAAACTTACCAGCAACCTTTGTAGGTACCATTTTCATTTGCAGATAAAAATATGAAGTATTGCATCTTTCTGTAATGGATTGAATTGCATCTTCTTCCCCCAAAGTCATATGTTGATTTCCTAATCCCCAATGTGACTATGTTTGGAGATAAAGGGGTAAAAATTTAAATGAGGTGATAAGGGAGAAGCCTAATCCAGCGGGCAGTGTCATTCTAAGAAGAAACACTAGAGAGCTCACTTTCTACCAGCTGCTGCCCACGAGACAGGAAGAGAGCCCTTATCAGGAACAGAATCAGTTGACACCTTGAACCAGAACTGTCAGAAAAAGCTATTGGCTAATGAGCAATATTCCAAGTCAGTGGTATTTGATACTGCAGCTCAAGCTGACTAATACACTTGCTTAGAGACTCCTAGCAGGACTCAGATTTGACCTCCAGTTCTCTGTCCATGGCACCAACTGGCTCCATACATTGGACCAGTGGTTCAGTGTCATTGCTTTAGCTCTACTACAAATAGTTTCCTGTTAAAAAAAAGTTTACATGCTTGTCTTTTACAAGACTTTATTTTGCCTTAATTACAAGTCTTCTTGGATTTCTATCCCTTCATGCTTGACAGCTCTCCTCCTGGCAACTTCAGTCCAGACACACTGGCCTCCTGTTGCCTAGAACATGACATTGGTGTCTACTTCTTCGGGTTATGTGAACCTTTCTCTCTGCCTGGATGCTCTTCCAGGTGAGGCTTACCTACTGCTTCCGTTGGTTCTTTGCTCCATGTCCCATGCCAGCTAGATCTTCCCTGCCCATTGGGTCTATGACTTCTTTGTGCACAGGCACTTTCCCTCACACTGTTTTCCAGTACTTTACATCATCTCACAGAAGTAACATCATAGTATTTGTGTAATTGCTTTCCTTTTCTCTGTCTTCCCCACTAACATGTTAGCTGTTCTTGTGCAGGAAATTCGTTCCCTGCCATATTAGCATCCTGTTCTGTGCCTAGTGCACAGTTGATGATTTAAAACATTCAAATGAGTTCGTTGAATGAATAAATTGGGGTTTGTTGAGAGAGGAGACCCATAAGTCTAAGCATCCTTGCATATCCCGGTAAAGTCTTTCAACACTGCTTGTTAACTCTTTTCTAGCCTGGTTGGTGGAAAGCCTTAATGGGTGTGGTGGATTCTTCACCTGGGGGATGGGAAAGTCCACTGTTAATGTGTGCTTGGTGCTCTCCTCCCAAGATGCAGCCTGCTGCTGGGCAGATTCCAGCATGGACCCTCGGGCCTTAGGAAGCCTGGGGAAGAAGTCAAACAGAAAGCGCTGGATACAGCTTTTGACCATAACAGACCCTTGCCTCTGACCCAGGTATCTCATGTCTTCTCCATCTAAGAAACAGGAGCAAGATAACTTGGCAGTTGGCAGGGGGGTAAAATCACAAACCTTAATGGTATTTCACAGGCCTTTGGTTTGTTGATTTTTAAATTTTTAATTAGTAGAAGCTTTCCTCTTTGGGGGCTTCTTTCTTTCTTTTTTCTAACGTTTTTATTATAAAACTGATGTACAGAGAGGTTACAGTTTCACATGTTAGGCATTGGATACATTTCTTGTACTGTTTGTTACCTTGTCCCTCATACCCCCCTCCCCCCTCCTCCTGTCCCCCCCTGAGGTGTTCAGTTCACTTACACCAAACAGTTTTGCAAGTATTTCTTTTGTTGTTGTTTCTCGTACTTTACCCTTTGTTTCTCAATTTTGGTATTCCCTTTGAATTTCCTAATTCTAATACCAGTACACACTGTTTCCCATACACTCAGATAAGATTACAAAGATAGTGTAGATCCAATCACAAGAAGGTGATACACGAACATCACCAATAGTAGAAACTACAGAGACACATGGGATGTTGAAATTAGTTACAACTCTGATATAACAATCATTTTCATGAAATGGAATTCATTTCACTTAGCATCATCTTATGGGATCATAAGGGTTTAGCTATTGTTCTCTTTTAATTCTCTGTTGTGACTTGCCTAAACCTGTGCTAATTATTGCCTATAAGGGAGACCATAGAGTCCATGTTTCTTTGGGTCTGGCTCACTTCACTTAGCATAATTTTTTCCAAGTCCTTCCATTTCCTTACAAATTATTGCTTATTTCCAAATTGTACCTCTGAGAGATTTAATGGTTCTGCTGTTCTCTTAACTCTGGCTTTGAAGAAACAAGAGGGAGAGACTGACAGCCTTGAATAAAATATTATTATTCTGAACAATTTTTAATGTGTATAGAATGAAATAATTTAATATGAAATTCTTTAACAACTAAGAGGGCTACATTTTTGTGCAAGGTGATTTGTTCTCTATGTATTCTTTTTTGGGGTTGTTTGTATGCCTTTTTGTCCTTGCTGGTCCTGGGGCTTGAACTTAGGTGCTGTCCCTGAGCTTCTTTTGCTCAAAGTTGGTGCTCTACCATTTGAGCCACAGCTTCATTGCTGACTTTACTTGGTGGTTTTTTAGAGGTTAAGAGCCTCAAGGATTTTCCTGCCTAGGCTGGCTTTGAACTGCAATCCTCAGATCTCAGTCTCCAGAGTAGCTAGAATTAGAGGCATGAGCCACCGGTGCCCAGGAGTGTGTCTGTTGTCAAAGGAATCCAGGTACTGACTGATGGAAAATGACTTAAAATAAAAACACTCACCTGCCCCCCTGATAGCCACATCAGAAACTAGCCCTTGCTACAGACTTCACTAAATCATCTCCTCTCCCGGCCTCCCTTCCCGAACATAACCTGGAACTGCAAAAGAGATAACCTGTGAACTTAGGGCCTTACCAATTGGGACAATATTCTGTAAAACATAAGATAAGACCCCAACTCTGCACAAAGATCCCCTTCTCCTGTTCCCATCCTACCCTTATGACCACTGACCGTTGCCCCACCTGACTTCACTTTCCCTGCCTAATAGAAGAAACCTTAGTTGTAAGGGAATCATGCCATTTCTTCTCCAGCCAGACTGAAGAATACCCATTTCATGTTTAATAAAACCTGTTGGCTTGTGAGTTTCTTTCTGATCTTTTCTTTATTGACACTCCTTTATGGATCCTTATCCATTTTAACATACTGTGATTTCATTAATTTGTTACATAGGGTTTCTATCATTTTTCTTCCATCTTTTTATTTGCTTTATTACATTTTTGGGTGGTACTTGGTGGGCTTGACGTCGGGGCCTTACACTTCACTTGCTTAGCTTGCTTGTTGACTGGTGCTTTACCACTTGAGCCATGCCTCTAGCCCTATTTTTTTCTGTTTATTTTGGAGATGAAGTCTCATCCTTTCTGCCCAGGCTGGCTTGAATGTCAGTCTTCCATATCTTAGCCTCCTGTGTAGCTAGGACTACAGGTGTGAGCCACCAGCACCCAGCTTATTCTATTACATTTGTGTTGAATAAAGTTTTTTTTTAACAAATAAATTTTCCTTGTTTCTATTACTGTCATTTAATCAACAATCACAAATTGCTTTCCTGTCCCCTTTTTCCACTATTAAGGTATGTCAGAAGGTTACAAATGAAATTTTTTGGCTTCTCCGCAGCTGTGGTATGCAGTAAGAGATGCTGGTCCTGCCTTCTCACCTTCATGTTGTATATCATACTATTATAAACCTAAAAGGGCTTAACCCTTATCCCTGAGACTAGGCATTGCTACAATAGTATGATCCTGTCTTTTTTTATGATGCTGTCTTGATCCTGGGGACCTTTCATTTATGAAACCAAATCTACTTCTGCCATAAGTGTAATGTAGCAAAATGTGCTAGAGCAAGTTAGAATCAAGGGATGCTGACATTACCAGCAAAGAGTAATTGCTTCCAATAAGGAGAAGCAGATCAGGACTCATGGGGAAAGCAGCTTTTGACCTGGGTGTTAAATATGGGTTTTTTTTTTAACTCTGAGCCTGCCTCAACCCCAGGCCTCACTGGTACACCAGCCTCCCCCCCCCACCTTGAATCCAGTCATGGACAAGACCTGTTTGTCTCTCCACTGGATGTCAGGTTCCCAGAGGATAGACCAGGGGCTCTTGTCCCTATCTTCCCCGATCCCAGGGTTCTCAATAAAGGAAAGAGGGGAAGAAGATTAGAAAGTGGGAGGGAGGGAGGAAGGGGGAAGCTTACTAAAGATGAAGAGCAGTGCAGGGTATTTCAGTGTACCAGGGAAGGCATCTGATCCCAAGGATGACAAGATGGTTGCTGAATATAGCAATGTAAAAGAAAAGCACAGCCTGGCACTGGTGGCTCACATCTGTCATCTAGCTGCTTAAGAGGCTGAGATCTGAGGATCATGGTTCAAAGCTAGCTTGGGCAGTTAAGTCCATAAGACTCACCTCCAATTAACTGCCAAATAAAACCAGAAGACGAGCTGTGGCTCAAGAGCTAGAGTGCTAGCCTTGAGTAAAAAAGCTCAGGGACAGCAGCCAGGTTCTTTGTTCAAGCCCCAGGACCAGCACCACAATACGTGATAGATAGATAGATAGATAGATAGATAGATAGATAGATAGATAGATAGATAGAAACAAAAGAGAAGGGAAGACATAGAGTTTGTTTTTGCTTTATTAATGTTTATAGCCAGAGAAGGCATCCTATTGGGAATCAGTCCTGCACAGTTAAAGCATCATCTCCTCAGAAGGGATATCCATTTGTTCTCAAACTTAATCATACATCAGAGTCATCTGGAGAGCTGGCTGAATGCAGGTGGCTGAGTCCATCCTGAAGTCAGGCCTGGGGCTGGAGAGCAAGAGTTTACATTTCTAACAAGTACTCAGAGGATACTGAGCCTCTGGTTCGTGGACCACACTTAGAGAATCATTGGTCTAATGAGGGATTCTCTATTCATTTTCTCCTTGCCTTACACAACTGTATGCCAAATGCTGTCCTAAGGATTAAGTTAATTCATTTACTTTTCACAACAACCTCATGAAATAGATGTTGTTTTTTTAATGAGAGAGTATTGACTCCATTGTATACATTAAGAATCAAGAGCTATTAAATTCATGTTGCCCAAACTCATGCGGCCACTTAAGCTCTAAAGATTGTCTAACGATAAGAAGGGCTGGGAATATGGCCTAGTGGCAAGAGTGCTTTCCACGTATACATGAAGCCCTGGGTTTGATTCCTCAATACCACATATATAGAACATGGCCAGAAGTAGTGCTGTGGTTCAAGTGGCAGAGTGCTAGCCTTGAGCAAAAAGAAGCCAAGGCCAGTGACCAGGCCCTGAGTTCAAGCCCCAGGACTGGCAAAAAAATAAAAGGAAAAAGAAATTAAAATGATAGTTTTAAAAAATCTGGATGGGGTCTGTGGGATTCTGTAGAAGCCGCTTGCTCCTATCTGCCACAATATCTTATAAATGGAAATTAAAATAGTACATCTCACAGATTTGATGGGTTGAACGAAATAATTCACCAGGACTATTACAATTTACAGGATTACTACTTTCTCAATGAAAACTCATACTCCAGAAAAACAGATTACTGGATTTATAAGTGTATAACAATATGTCTGGCTCATACAATAATGTTCAATTCTGCCTCACTGAAAGTCGTAGGACATGAACAAAATGAGGACAAATTCTTTGACAGGATGTAACATGAATGGTCTCTTGTTCATTTCCCAATAGACTTCTCACTTTTGCCTTATGAGCAGTCTTTACTCTCACTTGTCTCAGCATTCTGTACTCTTGAGCTTGATCTAGAAAAAGCTCTGCTTACAGCATCCTAGACCTCCTCTAGTCTACCAACTCTTCCAAATCCCCTGACAATCTCATTCGAATGGTTTCTCAACCACATAGTCAGGATTACCACAGCAAGGACCCTACTCTTAGTACTCATTTTCTGTAATAGTTCTCTTCTCATTACTGTAACAAATTACTTGAGAGAACAACTTAATTGTGGAAAGAGTTGGGCTGATGGTGAAAGTGTAGATTAATTAGGATGCAAGATCATGAGCAGTATCTTGGCCTGGCTAGTGGAAACTAGATACAAAAGACAGCATTGTTTTGAAAGAAGTCCCACCAGGACCCGAAATATCCTGCTTCCCATCCCACTCTAGCCCCTTTTAGTTCCTCAGGCTTTCCAAGATGGTGAGAAGAGGGAGATTTGCAGAATGGTCTTGATTGGAAATAAAAGAAAACAGCCATCATGCTATAGAATCCTACTAATAAAAATACCTAAGTATAAGGACATAAGCCTGTAGGGCATTAATACACAAACGATAACACTTGCTAAATGTCCCCTAAAGGGCAATACTACCCTGTGAAGAACCATCAATTTGCAATGTACCAGTGGCTCCTACTTGTATTTTTTTTTTTTTTTGCCAGTCCTGGGGCTTGGACTCAGGGCCTGAGAACTGTCCCTGGCTTCTTCTTGCTCAAGGCTAGCACTCTGCCACTTGAGCCATAGCGCCACTTCTGGCCATTTTATGTATATGTGGTGCTGGGGAATCAAACCCAGGGCCTCATGTACATGAGGCAAGCAATCCTGCCACTAGGCCATATCCTCAGCCCCATGGCTCCTACTTGTAATCCTAGCAATTCAGGAGGCTGAGAAATAAGGATCATGTTTTGAAGCCAGCCTGGGCTGAAAAGTTTGTGAGACTCTCTTGCTAATGAACCACCCAAAAACCAGAAGGAGAGGTGTATCTCAGGTAGTAAAGTGCCAGCCTTGAGCAAATAAAGCAAAGGGGGAATACCCAAACCCCTGAGTTCAAGCCCCATCACTGGTACACACACAGAAAAGCAGCCCCACACATTTAGGTAATTCAGATGATTCCAGATGTTTATCCCCTCTTAAGTGTCCTACTTGATGTCAGGAATTTCTTTTGTCTCACCACATTGCCTTCTTGCAATCTCCCAGAGAAAGACCTGCTATATCAACACAGCTCCTTGTCCTAGTTGCTCACATAAGAACTGATGTAGTCTACAAGGAATTACACTGACATTACCTTTGGGTGCTGCATAGCCCTACTCCATATTCATGAGGAAAAGCAGTCTATTCTGTCAAATTGAAGTGCCTCTGTCATGTACATTGATATTTTTGATACTGATATAAATGGGAATCTGCTTTGTTCTCATAACTCAATGTTGTGGCCATGGCCCCTCAACCAGCTCCCTTCCCCAGGGACCCCTCCTGATTCTCAGCAAAAATTCACCTCTGACCTTATGTGAAAGTACAGGACTGTCAATATCAGAAGGATACCATAAATAGCACACAGGACAGTCTGCTACAACCACAAAGGCATCCCCAAGACTCTCGTGATCCATTACATTTAAATCCTAAAACCCCCATGTTCCCTGCTCCTTGTTTCCCCAACCCTGAGCACTACTCCGTGGAGTCCCTCTGCAGCGATGATTATATCCTGATCTAATCTGTTGAGGTCTCTGTCTACTTCTTTCCTTTTTTTCTGCTTGATCTTTCCTAACAGATATTTCCTGGGATCATTTGCTTTTCAACTTCAATTGTAGCTATTATCTGTGCTGTTTGTGACCAGCATCCATGTCAGGTATATGAGTCTTCTGTCGAAGGAGGTAAGAGAATAAACTGTCATTACCAGGTATGTTGCTTGTGACTAGCTAGCCATGTGAGGGAGATAAATCTTGACCAAAGGAGTTAAAAGAAGAAAACTGCAACTACCAAATGTGCTGCTTGTTGGAAAGGGAAAACTTTATCAATAGAATTAAGAGGAGTAAAACCCCCTTTTGAGCAGGGAGCTTTCCACAGACCACATCAATCTCTTCCAACTATGTCTGACAGCCACCTTGTTCTCACCACCGCACCCAGCTAGCTGTAATGGAAAAAGAATGCACGTTTTTTGGGGGGGAATGAAAGAATAGCCCCATTTCTAACTTTGGTAATCCATTATGCTTATGATGTGAGCCTAACTCCTTAACAAGGAAGAGGACAGTTTGGATGGGGATCAAAATGTAGCAAACAAATCTGCTAGTGTGCCTAGCAACCAGTAGAGTAACAGGACTGTATCATTTTGCACAAAAGTAAATTGTCTTGAGGAAATCTCCTATTATCTTCTGTGCATCTATCCACATTACTGACACACTGACATCTTAACCATGTCCCTGCACATAAGGCATGGAGGATTTCTCTCCACCATGGAGTGTAACTTCAACCCCTCACTCCTCACATCTCACACATTTCCAGGGCTGATGACACTCAGATGCTCACTCCTATCAGAGATGGAGAATCTGCCTCTGAGTCCTTGCCTTTGTTCAACCTTCCCCTTAGCTAGATAACCATATGCAGGTACTCACAGAGATGCATTTCCTGAGGTCAGTTACTCAATCTGCCCTAACATGTGGTGTCAACCTTTATGTAAAAGAACGTGAAGATGTGATGGTGCAGCCTCCTGCTCCCTTCTTTGTTCCATTGTACTCCCACCCACAGGGGGCAACATCTTGAAAAACAATTCTTGTGTGCACACACACGTATCTACATGCACACTTACCTACACAAACACACCTTGACACAAAATGTTTTATGTCTACTGCAGCCCACGTTTAGAGGAATTTTCCCCAAGGGAACAGCAACAGCAGAGCAGCATGCTGCCATACATGGAGATGCTTTTTGGGGCTAGAGGGGGAGGGGCTAGTCTTGGGGCTTGAACTCAGGGCCTGGGTGCTGTCCCTGAGCTTTTGTGCTCAAGACTAGCATTTTAACACTTGAAACAGAGCACTTCTTCCAGCTTTTTTGTTTTTTTACTGGAGATAAGAATATCACAGTCTTTTCTGCCTGGCTGGCTTTGAACCAGGATCCACAAGTCTCAGCTTCCTGAACAGCTAGGATTACAGGCATGAGTCACAGGTGCCTGGCTACTTATGAGTGAAGCAATCCAGTGTCTTCCCTTGCTGTTCCAGAAAGGACTGGTGCATTCCCTGGGCGTAGCCAAAATGCTCAAAGGCACTGCCGCACATGGAAAGTATAAATTGGACTTTTACCTCCAGAGACACCAAAGAATTGTGTGAAACTTTAGAATAGCTACCTCACCTAACCAGCCACTGCATGTCTTTATGGAGATTCCCAAAATCTGTGAAAACAAAAGGAAAAAATGTACAGCTACACAAAAACCAGCACATGGCTGTTTATAGCAGGTTCACTCATGATTGCATAAGCACAAATAATTGGAAGCAAGCAAGTAAAAAAATGCTGTGTTCTATTCTCAGCCAGGACTGCATTATACCCACAGTTGGAAATAAATCTGTTTGTTTTTTTTAATCCTCTATACGTTAACATATGCCATAGCACCATCCGCCTTTCTGCAGATCTTTTACCCATATTCTTTCGATTCTATTTTCTACTGAAATCTAAATTTAAGAGCACCTTCTTCTCCTACATGATGCACACTGTTGCTAGAGTTCAACCATCCAGAAGTGTTGGCTCTGAGGAATGTCTTCTGGGCTTGACTTGGTGCTGGTTTCTGCTTCCTCGCTGTTGTGCTCTAGATTTGCTTCAGAATAAAAGTGGGTGGAAATCATTTGTCCAGCAAAGCAATGGGCTAACCTTCAACCTGCTATCAAAGTAATGCTAACTGATCAGATGGAGATAGAAAGAAAAAATATGACCAAGGAAATATCCAGGCATAATTGGTGTTTGTCTTTCCTATTGTGTGGGAGTACTGTCTTCTCCTGGAGTGGACATGACACACAGGTATCAGGTGGAGAAACTGGTCGGTCCCAAATCCAAAGGCAGTACATGCTTTTCATTACTTCGTGCTGCCACCGGGCATTTGTCTTCTGAGACCTGCCCCACTGCACCTGGACATCGCACGTGCAGAGGAATCAGACAGCATAGCCAATCAAGGTGGGTGCCAGGAAACAGGATCTCCAAACTACCCACAGCAAAGGCGCCTTTTCAGGAGGGCTAAATGCAGCAGAGCACAGACATTTTGTCAACATTTCTCAGTGAACAAATTTAATTCCTGGCATGGCTGTCTGACTCATGCCCTTTCTTTCCCTCCCCCTCCCTCCTTTCCTCCTTCCTTCCCCCCCCCTCTCTCCCCCCCTCCCTCTCTTCCTCCCTCCCTCCCTCTGTCTTTCTTTCTTTCTTTCATTCTTTCTTTCTTTCCTACTTTGTGCCATTTCTAGGGTTGGAACTCAGAGCCTGGGCATTGTTAAGAGCTCTTTCACTCAAGGTTGGCACTCTGCCACTTGAGCCATAGTTCCACTTCTGGCTTTTAAATGCTTAGCAGCAGATAAAAGTCTCACAGACTTTCCTGCCTGGGCTGCGTAGCTAGTATTACAGGTGTGAACCTGGTACCTGGACTTTCATTTTTAACTATTTAATGCTTGTTTGTTTTCCTTTTCAGATTTAATTTGATTTTTGAATTAGCATACAGTAGAAATACAAGGGGGCTCTATTGTAATAATTCCAGACATGCATACAGTGTGCTTTGAATAAGTCCACTTACTCCATCCGATTATATTCCCAAACCTCATCTTTCCTGCCCCCTTTTCAAATAGAATTTGAGGGGCTAAATAAGCTGTCTTCAAATATATGTGTGTTTGCATATGAATATGTATGTGTACATATGTATGTATGTGCGTGTACCTTGATTCTCTTTACTGCACATTAACTTTTCCTTTCCAATCCCCTCTAGACAGTCCTCCTTTTACATTTATGTCCTGTATTGTTATTAATCATCATTATCACTTTAGCTCTGTATTCCACAAATGAGCAAGGACATACAGTATTTGACTTAACTCACTCAACATAATGACTCCAATTCAAATATATTAAAAAGATTATATTTTCTTTCAAATGTGAACTTAGCACCTATGTTAAAAATCATTTGGCTATAGGTGTGTAGGTTCACTTCTATTGATCTATTATTCCATAGATCTATGGATGTCAGGTGGCATAATACTTCCTGCCATTCGTTTTGCTCAATTGCTTTGCCTATTTGGGAGATCTTCGGGTTGTGCATACATTTTAGAACTATTTTTGTGGGGCTTTTTCTTCTAGTTTTGCGAAGACTCCTATTGGGTAACAAACTGTACAAGAAATGTACCCAAGGCCTAACGTATGAAACTGTAATCTCTCTGTACATCCCTTTGACCATAATTAAGAATAAAATTGTTTAAAAGACTCCCATTGGTATTTCGAAAGGGATTTCATTAAATTTGTAAATCACTTTGGGTACTTTGGACCTTTTAACATCAATTTATGAACACAGGATATCTCTACATTTTTGTGTCCTCTACTCAGCATTGGTAATACTTGTAAAAGGAATCTTTTAAGCCATCTAGACTGGGGCTAACCTGGATTGTCCTGGGTCCCCTAACTTCAAGGACCTGTACAGTCCTAAGAAGAAGGGAGGTGTGTTACAGATCCATGCAGAGTCTAAAACAGATGTCAAAATTCAAGTCTGTCACACCAGCCTACAGGTGTATGATGCTGGAGCTTGTCTGGGGGTGTCCATCTATGAGCTCCATCTTGTACATGGTGCATTCTGTTTCTACCAGATGCTGTGTCTCAGCCCAGAGGGCCTGTGGCTTGGTTCCAAGATTAATCTTTGTGCTTACTTCCATGCTGTGCTCCCCAGAAGCTTGAGTGCTGCTCCCACTCTGCTCCCTGAGGTTGGAGGAGGGGTGGAGGCAGTCAGCTCCAGGAGTTCGGCTATCACTTCCCTGTAATATTCTTCCTGGCTCCCACTGTATCACAATGCTTGTGTCCTTGCCTTTACTTCCATTTTTTTCCTCTCATTAGGTTGTTGCTAGAGAGTAAAGAAGGGAAAGAGAAACAGAGAATGTAGACATCTGTGGTGCTGGGACTGTTTACACATGTGACTTTGGAATAAGCGTCTCCTTACATCTATATGGTTCCTAGACAATGTTGGAAGAGGGCAAACACAAACTCTAAACTCTTTGATTTTTGTAGGTTTCATAATTTCTTGCAAATTACGCCTCTTTTTTTCTTTTTGTCTGGGTGCTGTCCCTGAGCTTTTTAGCTCAAGGCTAGAATTCTAGAGCTACAGTTCTACTTCTAGCTTAAAAAATTGTTATTATAAAAGTGATGCACAAGCGGTTCACAGTTTTGTAAGTCAAGTGAAGAGTACCTTTCTTTCTTTCTTTCTTCCTTCCTTCCTTTCTTTCTTTCTTTCTTTCTTTCTTTCTTTCTTTCTTTCTTTCTTTCTTTCTTTCTCTTTCTTTCTTTCTTTCTTTCTTTTTTTTGCCAGTCCTGGGGCTTGGACTCAGGGCCTGAGCACTGTCCCTGTCTTCTGTTTACTCAAGGCTAGCACTCTGCCACTTGAGCCACAGCGCCACTTCTGGACAGTTTCTGTATATGTGGTGCTGGGGAATCGAACCCAGGGCCTCATGTATATGAGGCAGGCACTCTTGCCACTAGTCCATATCCCCAGCCCAAGAGTACCTTTCTTTTTGGAAAATGTCATCCCTTCCTTTGCTTTCTCCAGTGTTTACCTCCATCTCCACTCACAATTGACAAGTTATATAGTTCATTTTCAACAGTGTCTAGTGAGTACAACTGCTGCATTTTTTTTCCAGTCCCGGGCAGTGTCCCTGAGCTCCTTTTTGTTCCAGGCTAGCACTCTACCACTTGAGCTCACAGTACCACTTGCTTTTTCAGTGTAGTTTATTGGAGATAAATGCCTCACAGACTTTTCTGCCCGGTTTGGCTTCGAATCCATGATCCTCAGATCTTAGACCCTTGCTATCTGTGATTACAGGCATTAGCCACTTGTGCCCAGCACCACTGCTGCCTTTGTTCAACTGCTGTACGTCTAGATTTTTGAGGATTAATTGGAGGTAAGAATTCATGGTTTTTCCTGCCTAGGCTGGCTTTGACCCACAATTCTCAGATCCTAGCTTCCTCAATAGCTAGGATAACAAGCATGAGCCAGTGATGCACAGCAGTAAATGGAATCTTTGAACTTCCTGCAAAGTGAGGCATGTAGCTCACTCAATTTGCTGACCTTTACTGAATAGTGCCCCAGAGGGAGATGCTTCATGGGCCTGGCCTTCTTGGAGGGCTCACATCAGGGGTAGAACCCACGGCAATAATCAGGACTCTGAAGATGAACTGGGCCTCATTCCAGGCCGGAATTCAGTATTATATTTCTTTTTTGGTGAATGTTATATTGAAATGATTACGTGCACCAGCCAATTACAGGTGAAAGATTGTGTGTCCTGACACAGCCTGCACTGTTTGCTCTCAAACCTTATATCCTCCCACTCTGAAGGTGCTTAGTAGCTAGAACACCAAGCTCTGGAGCCAAGGGTTTCCTAAGAAAGCATCCATGTTGTCACGCAATATGGCAGGTGCAAACTGTTCTTATTCCCTACTGGTAGTCTTCAGGAGCTGCATCCTCTACACTGTGATGATGTGTTTGTAAGCCTTCTTCCTATAACCGGCAGAAGAATGATGTGGTTCCTTTTTTGTTATTGAACAATGAGCTGAGGCTTTATTACAGATGGTTTTCAAGTTAAAAAAATAAAATAAAATAAAGGTGTGAAGGGTCTCTTGTTCTCCTCGTTTATTTTCTTATAGTCTTTTTAATTGTAAATAAACCATGTCATCAAGCTGTGGACTAACCATTTGAGAGTGGTTTTTTCCTGAATAAAACTCTATGGCTCCACACATGCAGCTGGATGCCCCTCTGGTAGTCTCTCCACCGCAGTATGGCAGAGCCACAGCGCCTGCTCACATGGAGGCCGAGGGCCTGGGCAGCGCCAGGGCCTGGGATCCCACGGCCCTGGAGCAGGAGGGAGGCGCTGGGCCGTGGTCCTCCCGTTCCCGAGACAACGACACGCGGGTGACCGCGGCGTCCACCTCGGGCCACGCAGGTGACTGCGGCGTCCACCTCAGGCCACGTGGGTGACCGTGGCGTCCACCACAAGCGATCCACGCGGGTGACCGTTGCGTCCACCACAAGCGATCCACACGGGTGACCGCGGCGTCCACCTCGCGTCCCTGGCGGAGGTCCTCGGGCCCTCGCATCCTTGATGGCCCCTGGTCCTCGAGGCCTAGGAGCAAGACCGCCACGGGGGCCGATGTCACCGGTACTGCCTGTGATTGGTCCATCCCTCGGTGACGTCACGGGCCCGCCTGTGATTGGCCCATTTCCTTACCTGTCATTCCGAGGCCAGCTGCAGTTGCAGAAGGCGGTTCCTTCCTCCCTTGTGGTGCTGAGCGATCCCGACTGAACTCCTGCAATCAGACAGAAGGCTGCACTGAAACTTGACTGAGGTTAAAGCTTTCATTTGGGGGGGGGGAGGGAGGGAGGCTTGGGGTGGTGTGGGTTGGGGGGATTTCCATTATTCTGGGGGTTATACTGTGCTAAGCTGAGCTATTGTTGAAGTGATTTAGCTAAATTTAATTAAGATTTAATACCCACCACATTGCTTTATCTAAGTTTAAGATTACATACCTACCCTATTATTTAGCTAAGTTTAAGATTTGTTACCTGGCGTATATATCCAGATAAGTCTACTTAAGATTCACGACCCAACACATTTCCCTAGCTGTCCCATCAAGAATGTGGAGTTAAGTCACAGCGAATGTACCACATTCTCCTCCCAAGACGAGGAGGCCCTTACCAGCCAATACTATGTATATCACACCATTGGCTCTGGCACCTGTGGGCATGTGAAGAAGGCCTGTCACCACCTCACAGACAAAGAGGTAGCCGTGAAAATACTGCAGACAAGACACTACCCCATACTGGTAGAAAATGAGGTGGACATTGTTAAGTCCCTGAGCCACCCCCACCTGATCAGGGTGTACCAAGGGATCCAGGGAGAGGAACACACATATTTGGGAATCGAAATGGCCACCAAGGGAAACCTACAGACCTGGATCCAAAATTCACGCTGCCTTTTTGAGAACGAAGCCAGAAAGCTGCTGCAGCAGATAGCAAGTGCTGTGCAGTACTGCCATCTCAACTGAATTGCGCACCTCGACCTAAAGCCTGACAACATCCTACTGGATGAATATGGCAATGCCAAAGTCAGTGACTTTGGGTTAAGTGTAAGAGTTGTCCCAGGGCAGTTGCTCACAGAATTCCGAGGAGCCTATGCCTTCCGTGCCCCTGAGATCTACTTGAAGCAAGCGTATGATGGCTTCAAGGTCGATGTGTGGTGTCTGGGCACAATACTTTTGTTTATGGTGACGGGACAATTCCCTTTTCAAGGGAGCAATAGCAACCAGCTACGTGAAGCAATTGTGCATGGCAGGTATGAGATACCATTTCACTTGAGTGCAAAAGGACAAAGCATCATTTCCCAGTTCTTAACTGTAAATCCAGAATACAGGCCAAATATACAACAAATCATGGTGCACCATGGTTGGCTCCAATTGAGGAAGGCTCCCTGTATCGGGATGAGCCACTGCCCAATCACCTAGACCCACTGGTTGTCACCATAATGTGTGACATGGGCTACACCGAGTGTCAGATCCACGAGTCAGTAACACAGAGGACATTTGACGCCGTGATGGCCACCTACCTGCTTCTACAAAGTGACTTCAAGTCAGACAGTGTCAGCCCTGCACAATTTGAACACTTGGGTATTGGAAAATACACAACTTTCCCAAACCTTTCCACCTTCCCTCTAGAGGAAAGAGAGAGTTTACCTTCCCAGATTCAATCTTCACCAATGCCATCTCAGTTTCTGTGGACCTGGGATGAGAAACAGAGTGGCAGAAATGCCTTCCCACCTGCCATTCCCGTCTGCTTCTTGCAGAGGAGCTCCAGTCCCACTATCCTCTCCCAGGTAGACCTGGAGCCTGCCCTCCACTGCTCCTCCACAACCAAGAACTATGGGGAAATGGATTTGCCTTCCCAGATTCAATCTTCACCATTGCCATCTCAGTTTCTGAGGGCCTGGGATGAGAAGCAGAGTGGCAGAAGTGCCTCCCCACCTGCCATTCCCCTCTGCTTCTTGCAGAGGAGCTCCAGTCCCAGTATCCTGTCCCAGATAGACCTGGAGCCTGCCCTCCATTGCTTTTCCACCCCCCAAACTATGGGGAGATGGGTTTACCTTGCCAGATTCAATCTTCACCATTGCCATCTCAGTTTCTGTGGGCCTGGGATGAGAAGCAGAGTGGCAGAAGTGCCTCCCCGCCTGCCATTCCCCTCTGCTTCTTGCAGAGGAGCTCCAGTCCCAGTATCCTCTCCCAGGTAGACCTGGAGCCTGCCCACCACTGCTCCTCCAACCCCAAGAACCACGAGGAGATGGGATTACCTTCCCAGATTCAATTTTCACCATTTCCAACTCAGTTTGTATGGGCAAGGGATGAGAAGCAGAGTGGCAGAAGTGCGTCCACACCTGCCGTTCCCCTCTGCTTCTTGCAGAGAATCTCCAGGCCCAGTATCCTCTCCCAGATAGACCTTGAGCTTGCCCTCCATTGCTTCTCCACCCCCAAAAACTACGGGGAGATGGGTTTACCTTGCCAGATTCAATCTTCACCATTGCCATCTCACTTTCTGTTGGCCTGGCATGAGAAGCAGAGTGGCAGAAGTGCCTCCCCACCTGCCGTTCCGCTCTGCTTCTTGCAGAAGAGCTCCAGTCCCAGTATCCTCTCCCAGGTAGACCTGGAGCCTGCCCTCCATTGCTCCTCCAACCCCGAGAACCAAGGGGAGATGGCTTTACCTTGCCAGATTCAATCTTCACCATTGACATCTCAGTTTCTGTGGGCCTGGGATGAAAAGCAGAGTGGCATAAGTGCCTCCCCGCATGCCATTCCCCCTCTCCTTGCAGAGGAGCTCCAGTCCCAGTATCCTCTCCCAGGTAGACCTGGAGCCTGCCCTCCATTGCTTCTACACCCCCGAGAACCAAGGGGAAATGGCTTTACCTTGCCAGATTCAATCTTCACCATTGCCATCTCAGTTTCTGTGGGCCTGGGATGAAAAGCAGAGTGGCATAAGTGCCTCCCCGCCTGCCATTCCCCCTCTCCTTCTTGCAGAGGAGCTCCAGTCCCAGTATCCTCTCCCAGGTAGACCTGGAGCCTGCCCTCCATTGCTTCTACACCCCCAAGAACTACGGGGAGATGGGTTTACCTTGTCAGATTCAATCTTCACCATTGCCATCTCAGTTTATGTGGGCCTGGGAGCAGAAGCAGAGTGGCAGAAGTGCCTCCCCAACTGCCATTCCCCTCTGCTTCTTGCAGAGGAGCTCAATTAACAGTATCCTCTCCCAGTTAGTCCTGGAGCCTGCCCTCCATTGTTCCTCCACCCCCAAGAACTACGGGGAGATCGGTTTACCTTGACAGATTCAATCTTCACCATTTCCATCTCAGTTTCTGAGGGCCTGAGATGAGAAGCAGAGTGGCAGAAGTGCCTCCCCACCTGCCATTCCCCTCTGCTTCTTGCAGAGGAGCTCCAGTCCCAGTATCCTGTCCCAGATAGACCTGGAGCCTGCCCTCCATTGCTTTTGTTGGGGATCATTATGGCCTGGGGAAGACTGCCCTTCCACCAGCCTTGGGACAATAGAAGTCCCTCCCACCTTCTGGCCTCCACCCCTTGGGAGGTGAACACGTGCGTGCCACCATGATGGGGTTGTCCCGCCCACAAAGGGAAGTTTCGTGATGTCACTTGATGAACGTGACCCCTAGCCTATGACTGACCCTTTGGCCAGCCCCCTTTCTTTCCCGCCATTACCTCTATATAAGTGCCCTTCCATATTAAAGTCTTTGAGACGCATTCCACCACCGCAGCGTGTCCCTGATGCCTTCCTTTTCGCCTCCGCCCTCGGTAACATGTGGGGGGACTGGGGGGAGGGGAAGCTTCAGCAACCCGTCCTCAACTTAGCGCTTGCCCATGTGAGCACGCCTTTGGCCTTCCGCTGGCGGAGGGCCAGGCTGAGTGCTCTTTCATAGAGTTTGTGGTTACCATTCTCCCCGTGGGGGGAGAAAGGGGGTGTCCAGAACCCCAACATAAATGGCGCCCAGATGGGGACCGAATCGTACGGCCGAGAAGTTCGGGGTACAGTATCCCCACAGATTGCTAAGTAGGGTTTTAGAGGAGGGTCCTGCCCATCCAGACGGGGCAGAAGCATGGAGACACAGGCTCACGGGATGCGGCGCCAGAGAGTTGCCCCGCCGTGGCGATTTGGCGCCAGGCGGCGGAGGGAGCGGGGCGCGCCTCCCGCGGAAACATGTCAGTGGAGCAGTGGGGCCGGAGCAAGAGGAATGCGACCCCAGGCTGGGGTCGGTTAGTTCTGCTCTGTGCGCCCCCGGCCAGACGGCA
The DNA here is from genome assembly GCF_023159225.1 of Perognathus longimembris pacificus. Classification (NCBI taxonomy): domain Eukaryota; kingdom Metazoa; phylum Chordata; class Mammalia; order Rodentia; family Heteromyidae; genus Perognathus; species Perognathus longimembris. The sequence continues at coordinate 30,585,735 of NC_063179.1, forward strand.
GGCACCCGCGGTGGTGCTTGAGAAGCAGTGGGTGGCCGAGCGCCGGAGCGGTTTGGCTTGCGCGGGCTGAGCATGAGTACACTGGGCTCCGCGCCACCCCGGGTTTGCGAGCTGCGTGCGCTGGGGTCCGCGTGGCCCCGGGCGGCACCAGGCGTCTTTTGCGGTAGCATTTGGGCAGCCGAGTGTGGCGGGCCGAGCACGGCGTCGCGGAAGCGCGGTTCCGCCATGTGGGAAGCTGTGGCATGGCGGCGGCAGAGCGTTGGGGATGGCTGCTGCTTTGTCCAGGCTTGTATTTACAGTGGCTGGGCTGGAGCCAGTGCGGCCCCAGCCCGCGGATGGATTTAAAAAAAAAAAAAAAAGGCGTGGCATGCAGTTTAGACCATGGGCCGGCGTCCCAGTTGGGGTGTATGGGTGGCAGCAGCGGCGGCAGCAGCCCCGGAGTGGCTGGACCTGCTGCAGCCCGGCAAACTGCTTTATGCCCGCCGATGATCGTTAAGCTCAGAAATTCGGGTGAGTTGGTTGAATCCTGATTTCTCTGACTTAACACACACGTGGAGCACAATGGGGCACGCCATATTGTAGGCGGGGCCCCACCCATTCCCCCCAGGTGAGGGGCATGCCAGGCTCGCCTGGGCTGGGCGATTGCGCTGCAGCTGAGAGAGGCAAGCACCCCGCTGTGCTTGCCTGCACGTTTTCTCTCTGTGTCAGACTTACAGCTGCAGACGGGGTTGGAGCCAAACAAAGACTTTTGATACAGCAATAGGTAATTTGATTGAACTTCCATGTTTACCAGTTCAAAGATATAAAATCAACTGGTGTTTTTCTAGATGGATAAAAGGGTTTGCTTGTCCACTGTGATTTAAAAATTGTCATGTTGGGAGTGTGTAATTAACAGGTTTCCCTTTTGTTTTTTATTCAACCACGTGGTTCTATTATGGGCAAATTAATATCATTTGCCGCTGGAATTCCAGAAAATTTAAATGGCCAATCAAAGCAATTTTAAAGAGCGCTCAGGTATTTTTGTGTGTGTGTGTGCGCGCGCGTGTGTGGTTGTTGGTAAGATTTAAAAGCATAACAATAGGTTTCCATCCCGATGTTCGATGCAGATAAAGGTGCCTATAAAAATTTCCATAAGGTTCAAATATGCAACATGTGGTAAAAGTACACCAGTATGTTATTTTATATTCAGTGTGTTTCCATAAGGTTCAAATATGCAACATGTGGTAAAAGCACAATGGTATAAAATCAGCATGTTATTTTATACTCAGTGTGTTAAAAGTTAAGTGTGCATGTAGCCTTAACAACTCTTTGGCATAAATTAAGATTTTACCTTCCCATTTTCTCTCCTGTGTTCTCATAAACTCTCAAGATCAAGAAATTGAGATTGCTTCATACAAATGTGACTATTAACCTCAGCTTTCCTGACCCAGGATTAATATACTGCTTTATAGGATACAGGTGGACAGATGTGCTAGCCGCATGGACGGTGGCAGCTCCTGGATATAGGAAGATGCCACCACAGTCTGTTCCCGAACTGCCTTGTTTCACTACTAATGATTCTTTGCTCTCTCTCCCATTGGAAGCTGCTCGAATGATTTATGAGCCTTGAGTAGGATGTGAATAGTTCCATCTTAACAGTTACTCCAGGTTAAATCACCATAGTTATGTTAGTGGTCACAGCTAGCCAGGTAAAATTTTGTGATTAAGAAAGTCTTTGAATTTTGTGATTAAGAAAGTCTTTTCACCCTGCTTAAACCAGAAGGGCATCGATATACCAGAGCCAGAAATGCTGAGAAAATTTTGAACACCCTAACCAATCTATATAGAAATTTTGCAGGCAACCCAGAGCAAGATGTGCGCAAGAGGTGCCACTACAGCCTTGCCTGGAGTTCCCCATCGCATGGCATGGAACTTGCCAAATGGGGATGAGGGACGCAGCCACTTCCGAGACTGAGGATTCCACAATGCTTTAACCCTTTGCCCTTGGTTGTCATTTATCTGTCTTCTCTTTCAATTGCCAGTGGGATTCAATGGCGTGATTCAAGTTGATGGCATGTAAATCTCATGTTCTCTAAGTGTTATAGCCAAACCTTCACAAGCAGTTTTTGGTCAGTTCTCAACGAGTTACAAATGGATTATCTCTGTTGTGTTTTTTCCTTGTTGCTCAATTGGGAATAAAAAGGGCTTGTAGGACTATGACTCCCTGATAGTTCAAAGCCAGCCCGGGCAAAAGGAAAAAATCTCTCCAAAATCCCACCTCCCAGTTAAACAGCAAAGAGCCAGATTGAGAGCTCAACCACAGAGAGCGAGCAAAAGGCTGAAGCAGCACCGTGACTCAAGTGGTAGAGCACTAGCCTTGAGCGAAAGTGCTCATGGACAGTGCTCAGGCCCCGAGTTCAAACGCGGATGGAAAAATGCAATTCCAGCCACAAACGTTAAAATTCCTGGGACTTAGCCAGTCCAGGAGATGGAAAGGTGGAGTGGAGTGAGAGGAGAATGGTGCCATATTATCCTAAAGGGAGCTGCCTTGTTTCACCCTTTCAAAATGGATCAGAGCCGGGAAATCGAGAGAGATAATTCCTGTCCATTTTCTTCTTTTTTGCCAGTTGTATATAGGTGTATATATATATTTATTTATTTTGCCTCTGACTGGCTATGCCAAACCAGTTTTCTATCATTAAACACTTCTTTCAGTCGTTTCTCCTTACTCGTTCACTTTACAATTGGGTTTATGCTCCAAAAGGGAACTGTTCCTGGCTTATGCCCAGGGTGTGTTCTATGCCATTCATGCCAACCAGCTCTGAGAACTTGTCGATACTTTGCCTGACCTTTTCAAAAGTGTCTTTTGACAGAATAACATCTCTTGCTGAGATCACCAATGGGGAATTTGCCGTTCACAGTCGTCACCCTAACACAGGCCTGAACCCTGGAGGCACCAACCTTGGAAACTTCTGGGTATGCCCAAAGACTCAGGGGGGGCTGGAGAAAACCATAGCGCTCTCTGGCCCTAGTGACCATACTCATGGTAATGATGGGGACTTTTTGCCAGCTACACCGTTCTGCCAGGCTGACCAGGGGCCCTTGATTTACGTCGCCCCCTTGACAGCAGGAAGTAGCTACAGAAGACGAGACCTCCATCCATACTCCCTGCCTGGTGGCCGCCGGTGTCATAATTTAAAAAAAAAAAACAAAAGGGGGAGGTATTCCCCAGGATTAATTAAGGATTCCCTAGGATTAATTAAGGATTAGTTATGCTTATGTCAATTATCCAGAAATTTTAAATCATCCCGAATCAGTGTGGGATGGAGTACAGTATATGTGTTTTTCCAGATTGGAAAATTAAACCCAGAGCACCCACTCTGGAGAAATGTTTTCTTGTTCTCTCCAGGAAAAGGAGGACCATGTTGGACTTCTGCTCTCCCATGAAAATATGGAAAATAGGACTGCCTACGGTAGGAGGCAACCAAGCTTCCTTTCCTTGTTTGCTTTCTAGATTCCTTCTTGAGCATCTCATGGCTCATGGAAAGTAGGACTGCCTACGGTAGGAGGCAACCAAGCTTCCTTTCCTTGTTTGCTTTCTAGATTCCTTCTTGAGCGTCTCATGGCTCAATGTTTTGCTGGGGCAATACTGCCTACAGCGTCACACAAAGAAACTAAAGGAATTTTGCACCATGCTTCTTCCTTTCCTCTCCCCCTGCTGCTAGACTTGGGGAGTCCCGTTGGAAAGAAAATAGGAGCTGAGGGTATTGACACTCAACCCCAATGTTTTATGATAGAAATGTTTAAAAAAGTAAATGCAAAGGTTTAACACCTTGGCTTCAATGTTTATATAAAAGAATGTTTTACTAATCACTTATGTTTGAGTTATCAGCTACTGTGAACTGCCGGGAATGCCAGAGTTTCAGCTTCTACCTCACCAACAAAAGAGGGCTGCTGTCTGCACCTTCCTGCACTTGGCAGAAACCAGCTGAGGATTCTGACTTCTGGACATAGCCAGATGGATGGACCCTTACCTACCCCTCACCCCAGTTTTGTGGAAGGGGCCCCACAGATCTTATGTCAGCATTTGCCTTATGCCCACACATGCCATGTGTTTACATCATCCCCTGCTTATTGAAAAAAACAAAAAGGGGGAGATGTTGGGGATCATTATGGCCTGGGAAAGACTGCCCTTCCACCAGCCTTGGGACAATAGAAGTCCCTCCCACCTTCTGGCCTCCACCCCTTGGGAGGTGAACACGTGCGTGCCACCATGATGGGGTTGTCCCGCCCACAAAGGGAAGTTTCGTGATGTCACTTGATGAACGTGACCCCTAGCCTATGACTGACCCTTTGGCCAGCCCCCTTTCTTTCCCGCCATTACCTCTATATAAGTGCCCTTCCATATTAAAGTCTTTGAGACGCATTCCACCACCGCAGCGTGTCCCTGATGCCTTCCTTTTCGCCTCCGCCCTCGGTAACATGTGGGGGGACTGGGGGGAGGGGAAGCTTCAGCAACCCGTCCTCAACTTAGCGCTTGCCCATGTGAGCACGCCTTTGGCCTTCCGCTGGCGGAGGGCCAGGCTGAGTGCTCTTTCATAGAGTTTGTGGTTACCATTCTCCCCGTGGGGGGAGAAAGGGGGTGTCCAGAACCCCAACAGCTTTTCCACCACCCAAACTACGGGGAGATGGGTTTACCTTGCCAGATTCAATCTTCACCATTGCCATCTCAGTTTCTGTGGGCCTGGGATGAGAAACAGAGTGGCAGAAGTGCCTCCCCGCCTGCCATTCTGCTCTGCTTCTTGCAGAGGAGCTCCAGTCCCAGTATCCTCTCGCAGGTAGACCGGGAGCCTGACCACCACTGCTCCTCCAGCCACAAGAACCACGTGGAGATCGGTTTACCTTCCCAGATCCAGTCTTCACCATTTCCATCTCAGTTTCTATGGGCCTGGGATGAGAAGCAGAGTGGTAGAAGTGCCTCCCCGCCTGGCGTTCCCCTCTGCTTCTTGCAGAAGAGCTCCAGTCCCAGTATCCTGTCCCAGATGGAACTGGAGCCTGCCCACCATTGCTTTTCCAACCCCCAAAACTATGGGGAGATGGGTTTACCTTGCCAGATTCAATCTTCACCATTGCCATCTCAGTTTCTGTGGGCCTGGGATGAAAAGCAGAGTGGCATAAGTGCCTCCCCGCCTGGCATTCCCCCTCTCCTTCTTGAAGAGGAGCTCCATTCCCAGTATGCTCTCCCAGGTAGACCTGGAGCCTGCCCTCCATTGCTCCTCCAACCCCAAGAATCACTTGGTGATGGGTTTACCTTGCCAGATTCAATCTTCACCCTTGCTATCTCAGTTTATGTGGGTCTGGGAGCAGAAGCAGAGTGGCAGAAGTGCCTCCCCACCTGCCATTCCCCTCTGCTTCTTGCAGAGGAGCTCTATTCCCAGTATCCTCTCCCAGTTAGTCCTGGAGCCTGCCCTCCATTGTTCCTCCACCCCCAAGAACTACGGGGAGATGGGTTTACCTTGCCAGATTCAATCTTCACCATTTCCATCTCAGTTTCTGAGGGCCTGGGATGAGAAGCAGAGTGGCAGAAGTGCCTCCCGACCTGCCATTCCCCTTTGCTTCTTGCAGAGGAGCTCCAGTCCCAGTATCCTCTTCAAGGAAGTCCTGAAGCCTGCCCTCCATTTCTCCTCCAACCCCAAGAACCACGGAGAGATGGGTTTACCTTCCCAAATTCAATCTGTGCCATTGCCATATCAGTTTCTGTGGGCCTGGGATGAGAAGCAGAGTGGCAGAAGTGCCTCCCTGCCTGCCATTCCCCTGTGCGTCTTGCAGAGGACCTCCAGTTCCAGTATCTCTCAAGGAAGACCTGGATCCTGCCCTCCACTGCTCCTCCACCCCCAAGCACCACGGGGAGATGGGTTTACCTTCCCAGTTTCAATCTGTGCCACTGCCATATCAGTTTCTGTGGGCCTGGGAAGAGAAGCATAGTGGCAGAAGTGCCTCCCTGCCTGCCATTCCCCTCTGCTTCTTGCAGAGGAGCTCCAGTTCCAGTATCCTCTCCAAGGAAGAGCCCAAGCCTGCCCTCCACTGCTTCTCCACCCCCAAGAACCACGGGGAGATGGGTTTACCTTCCCAGATTCAATCTGTGCCATTGCCATGTCAGTTTCTGTGGGCCTGGGATGAGAAGCAGTGTGGCAGAAGTGTTACATCTCTGGGTAAAGAAGCTACTCGATATTATTACTATTTCTTAAGTTCTCCCTAAACTGCTAGAAAAAAAAGTTCCTTATCTGTAAAACCTGATTTCTAAAACTCCTCCAAGTCTAAAAAGGATGTTGAGAACATGCCACTTAAACTACTGAGCTTTTATAATTCCTGTCAATAGTGTCGTTAAATTTGATGGAAAAGTATACAGACTCCGCCATCTAGTGGGCAAAAGGTAGCAATTCAAGCAACAATTAACAGCAGTTGTACTCACTAGACACTGTTGAAAATGAACTATATAACTTGTCAATTGTGAGTGGAGATGGAGGGAAACACTGGAGAAAGCAAAGGAATGGATGACATTTTCCAAAAAGAAAGGTACTCTTGGGCTGGGGATATGGCCTAGTGGCAAGCGTGCCTGCCTCATATACATGAGGCCCTGGTTCGATTGCCCAGCACCACATATACAGAAAATGTCCGGAAGTGGCGCTGTGGCTCAAGTGGCAGAGTGCTAGCCTTGAGTAAAAAGAAGCCAGGGACAGTGTTCAGGCCCTGAGTCCAAGCCCCAGGACTGGCAAAGCAAAAAAAGAAAGAAAGAAAAAAAGGTACTCTTCACCTGACTTACAAAACTGTGAACCGCTTGTACATCACTTTTATAATAACAATTTTTTTTAAGCTAGAAGTAGAGCTGTAGCTCTAGAATTCTAGCCTTGAGCTAAAAAGCTCAGGGACAGCACCCAGACAAAAAGAAAAAAAGAGATGTAATTTGCAAGAAATTATGAGACCTACAAAAAAATCAAAGAGTTTAGAGTTTGTGTTTGCCCTCTTCCAACATTGTCTAGGAACCATGTAGATGTAAGGAGACGCTTATTACAAAGGCAAACATGTAAACAGTCCCAGCACCACAGATGTCTACATTCTCTGTTTCTCTTTCCCTTCTTTACTCTCTAGCAACAACCTAATGAGAGGAAAAAAATGGAAGTAAAGGCAAGGACACAAGCATTGTGATACAGTGGGAGCCAGGAAGAACATTACAGGGAAGTGATAGCCAAACTCCTGGAGCTGACTGCCTCCACCCCTCCTCCAAACTCAGGGAGCAGAGTGGGAGCAGCACTCAAGCTTCTGGGGAGCACAGCATGGAAGTAAGCACAAAGATTAATCTTGGAGTCAAGCGTCAGGCCCTCTGGGCTGAGACACAGCTCCTGGTAGAAACAGAAGGCATCATGCACAACTTGGAGCTCATAGATGGACACCCCCAGACAAGCTCCAGCATCATACACCTGTAGGCTGGTGTGACAGACTTGAATTTTGACATCTGTTTGAGACTCAGCATGGATCTGTAACACACCTCCCTTCTTCTTAGGACTGTACAGGTCCTTGAAGTTAGGGGACCCAGGACAATCCAGGTTAGCCCCAGTCTAGATGGCTTAAAAGACATTGTACAAGTAATACCAATGCTGAGTAGAGGACACAAAAATGTAGAGATATCCTGTGTTCATAAATTGATGTTAAAAGGTCCAATGTACCCAAAGTGATTTACAGATTTAATGAAATCCCTTTCAAAATACCAATGGGAGTCTTTTAAACAATTTTATTCTTATTTATGGTCAAAGGGATGTACAGAGAGATTACAGTTTCATACGTTAGGCCTTGGGTACATTTCTTGTACAGTTTGTTACCCAATAGGAGTCTTCGCAAAACTAGAAGAAAAAGCCCCACAAAAATAGTTCTAAAATGTATGCACAACCCTAAGAACTCCCAAATAGGCAAAGCAATTGAGCAAAAAGAATGGCAGGAAGTATTATGCCACCTGACATCCATAGATCTATGGAATAATAGATCAATAGAAGTGAACCTACACACCTATAGCCAAATGATTTTTAACATAGGTGCTAAGTTCACATTTGAAAGAAAATATAATCTTTTTAATATATTTGAATTGGAGTCATTATGTTGAGTGAGTTAAGTCAAATACTGTATGTTCTTGCTCATTTGTGGAATACAGAGCTGAAGTGATAATGATGATTAATAACAATACAGGACATAAATGTAAAAGGAGGACTGTCTAGAGGGGATTGGAAAGGAAAAGTTAGTGTGCAGTAAAGAGAATCAAAGTACACGCACATATACACATATGTACACATACATATTCACATGCATACACACATATATTTGAAGACAGCTTATTTAGACCCTCAAATTCTATTTGAAAAGGGGGAAGGAAAGATGAGGATTGGGAATATAATGGAATGGAGTAAGTGGACTTATTCAAAGCACAAAGTATGCATGTCTGGAATTATTACAATAGCGCCCCTTGAATTTCTACTGTATGCTAATTCAAAAATCAAATTAAATCTGAAAAGGAAAACAAACAAGCATTAATTAGTTAAAAATGAAAGTCCAGATACCAGGCTTACACCTGTAATACTAGCTACGCAGCCCAGGCAGGAAAGTCTGTGAGACTTTTATCTGCTGCTAAGAATTAAAAAGCCAGAAGTGGAACTATGGCTCAAGTGGCAGAGTGCCAACCTTGAGTGAAAGAGCTCTTAACAATGCCCAGGCTCTGAGTTCCAGCCCTAGAACTGGCACAAAGTAAGAAAGAAAGAAAGAATGAAAGAAAGAAAGAAAGAAAGAAAGAAAGAAAGAAAGAAAGAAAGAAAGAAAGAAAGAAAGAGGGAAGGAGGGAGGGAGGGAGGAAGGGAGGGAGGGAAGAAGGAATGGAGGGAGGAAGGAAGGGAGGGAGGGAGTGGAGAGGGAGAGAGGTGGGAAGGGGAGAGTGAGGGAGGGATGGAAGGAGGAAAGGAGGGAGGGGGAGGGAAAGAAAGGGCATGAGTCAGACAGCCATGCCAGGAATGAAATTTGTTCACTGAGAGATGTTGACAATATGTCTGTGCTCTGCTGCATTTAGCCCTCCTGGAAAGGCGCCGTTGATGTGGGTAGTTTGGAGATCCTGTTTCCTGGCACCCACCTTGATGGGCTATGCTGTCTGATTCCTCTGCAGGTGCGATGTCCAGGTGCAGTGGGGCAGGTCTCAGAAGACAAATGCCCGGTGGCAGCACGAAGTAATGAAATGCATGTACTGCCTTTGGAATTGGGACCGACCAGTTTCTCAACCTGATACCTGTGTGTCATGTCCACTCCAGGAGAAGACAGTTACCAGCTGATTAATCTCCACACCTCTCTCTTTCCCCATCAACTTTGGAAGCCACCTGTGCTAGATACCATAGTTAAAAATTAAATCCATGCTTTACTGTCTACATGAGATTGATGCGGGAAAACGACCAGACCCACACTGAACTCAATATGAGAGTGAAATCAACTTCTTCTAGATGAGGGTAGTACATTACTGCTGCTCAAGCTTATTTCTACTAACAGAGGCTGTGGGAGACCACTGTGCTGGACCATGATCATGACCATTTAGTCCAAGGTGAACATACAACCTCAAGCAAAGTGCCTGGAAGACAAAATTTGCTCCATTCACATTTTTTTTTATCCTTTATACTTTCAAATTTTGCATTTTTCCAAAGGTCAAACCCCAGTCCAAGAAGTATAGCAGATACTTTTCTAATACTGTTTTCAAGCTGGGACCTAACCATCGCATTCTTGAGGGAAAAAAGATGAAGGATGTACACAGCATCATCAAGAGGCTTCTGCCACCCTCACAAAGAAATGCAGATGCTTCACAGCATCTAAATCCAATTCAGCATCACTGCCTCTAGGGTGCAGGTGGGAGAAAGCACAGGGATACATTTCCTGGCACATCATTTTAAACATCTGTCTTTGATTTCACATAGCCAGAGGACTTGCAAATGCTGACAGAAACATTACACAGGATTTTAAGTGAGGCCTTGATGCCACCCGTCAAAATGAGATGCTCTATTTCATTTACAGTCTCAGCTTCCCATGGTTCTTAGACATTGCAAACTAATTCTGTGTATTACAGAAGTTGAGGCCACCAGGCATTAGTGGCTTACAGCTGTAATCCTAGTTATTCAAGAGGCTGAGCTCTGGAGGATAGAGGTCTGAAAACAGCCCAGGCAGAAAAGTCCTCCAAAATCCACCCCTAACTAGCAAAAATGCCAAGCAGGATGTACAGATGATGTGGTAGAGCACCGCCAGTGAGCAAGCAGCTAAGTGAGTTGGAAGCCCTGAGTTCAAACCCCAGGATAGGTAAAAAGTTAAGGCCCAGAGTGAGAAGAGCTTGCCCCGGGTACCATGCCAGGAGTGGCTAAATGCCCTCTTTGCCCTGGCCCCTAAAGCCCTTCCTTCCAATCATGAATCACTCATGACTGCCATCCTTCCACCCATTCATCTCTTCTTTACATCACCTTCCTCATTCAGTTCCTGGATTGAATCTTCCCTAAATGATCAGGAAAATCAGCTTGGCAAACCTTTCTGGTATCCACTTCCCTCTGATTTCTATGGGTGCCTGCTGGTTTGATGTAGTTATTAAATGTCAGCCTTACCTTGGTAACCAGATGGAAAAGCTATAATCACCCCAGGCATTTCTGAGGGACCTTTTAAAGAACATCATTAATTTTAAATAAAGCTCTCCTTACCATTACTTTCTAATTATAGTTCTGACATTCCTATTTTATGTTAAAAATTCCTCTACCTTTTAATTAAAAAAAAGAGCTTGCTTTTTCAAGTGCATGTGCTTGTGTGGTAGCCAAAGTGTCTGGGTTAATTTTCTGAAATAAAAACTAACAGCAAATAGACTTTTCCCTGTCTCTTCCACTATTCTGCACTCCTTGACCAGTCCATGTATTGTTATTTTAAAATAGATGTATGGGAGTTTGGAATGTGGCCTAATGGGTTCGATTCCTCATCACCACATATATAGAAAAAGCCAGAAGTGGCACTGTGGCTCAAATGGTAGGGTGCTAGCCTTGGGCAAAAAGAAGCCAAGGACAGTGCTCAGGCCCTGAGTCCAAGCTCCAGGACTGGCAAATAAAATAAAATAGGGTGTACGAAATAAACCCTTTTGTACTCCAGACTGGGAGGTTACTGCCTGGAATACCTGAGCAAAGTTTGGATCTCCAGGGTAAGGTGGTAGCTGAGCATATCTTAGATAATGGCCAAAGGATCAAAAGCTCCACATAGAACATCAGAGATCTTAAAATGCAGCTCCTCAATTCATTACACATCCAATGGAATCTTACATTCCCTGTATACTGCCAGTCAATACCCTGTTCATTTTTCTCTAGCCAGTGTATTCACTTAGCATGTCTTACATTCCTAACCTCCTGGAATCTTCACCAAGGGCTGTATGAAGTAGGAAAACAGTTGTTTAAATAAGAAATAAAGCACAGATAAAGTAAGCAACAGATGTCCCAAGCTGGGATTGCAATCCATTCTTTTGCTTCCTCCCAAAACAACTAGAGGATATCCTTATCATTGAGATAACCAAGGGAAAGTGGCACATGGATAGGGGAGAGGGGTTGAACTCAGGACCTGGGCACTGTCGTGAGCCTTGTGCTTGAGACCAGCACTCTACCGCTTGAACCACAACTCCATTCTGACTTTTTTATAGCTAAATGGACATAAGAGTCTTGTGGACTTTCCTGCTGGGCTGGCTTTCTGGCTGGCTTTGAATCACGGTCCTCAGATCTCAGCCTCTCGAGTAGTAGGATTACAGGAGTAAGCCGCCCGCACCCAGTGACACTAGTTTTTTTTTTTGTTTATTTTTTTTTGCTTTTTGTTTTTGTTTTTTAATCTTCACTTTTCCCTTTGACCAGGGAAGAGGCAGGTAGTTGATTGCTGAGGCATCACTAGACTGCAGGGGATAGAATAGGGTCCGATGGAAACAAACTAGTACAGGTGAGAGGAATTTCCTCCTCTACACCAAGTCTAATTCTAGCCAATCACAGTCCTGCAAGTCAAGACAGACCCGAGAAGCTAGAGTTTCCGAGCCTGATTTGAACACAACTTCCACAGGCAAGGAAGGCACAGAGAATGCAGCGATCCCACCCCTGTGAAGGGAGGCTGCACCTGCAAACAACACCAACTGGTGTTCAGTACTCGCGTGAGAGTGGTGAAACTTAGTCCATGGCGCACGCCGCGCGGATGGCGAACTTCTGGGGTCACACCAGAAGCGCATTCACAAGCGGCTCCAGGAGCACCTCGCAAGAGCAGTTGGCAAATTCTTTTGGTGCTCCAGCTGCATTGGCCACTGGTCCTAGCCTGCGCACAAGCGCCTACCCCCTCTCCAATCCCCAAACCTCCCCTTTCCCCAGGGCCCCAGATTCCCCCAGGAACACATCTTGAAGCCTCACCTGCACGGTTGCAGGCAATGGCAGCACAGCCCATCGGCAGAGGCGATCGAAAAAAAAATTTGACCGCCTTGGAGGTCTTCCAGTAGACGAACAACACGATGCCAAGCGGCAGGTAAAGGGCGCCACCGGTGGAGAAGACGGCGTCTGAGGGTTCCTGGCTCACCTGGCACCACTGGCGCCCTGCTTCATACACCTGGCCCCAGCCGAAGAGCAGTGGGGCGGGGCGATGAGCGCCACCAGGGCCCAGGTGAGCGCGATCATGAGCACCAAGGCGCGGCAGCAGGCTCAGAGCGAGAACTGCAGGTGGGGCGTGATGGTCCAGTACCGGTCCAGGGCGATGGCCACCACGTTCCAGATGCTGACGGTGCAGCACAGCATGTCTAGAGAGATCCACATGTGACACAGGTTTTGGCCCAGACGCCACCGCCTCCCCACCGACAGATCGCTCACCAGACTCAGTGGCATCACCATGGCTCCAGTAGTGCGTCCGAGATGGCCGTCCAGGCCAGGAGGTTGTGCGGCACACGATGGAAGGTGCAGACATGCAGGATGGTGACCAGTACCAGCAGATTCCACAAGAAAGAGGCAGCGATCAGCAGTGCCAGCAGCGTTACCACCAGCATGGTGAAGACAGAGAATGGGGGCTCCCAGCCAGGGAGGACAGCTTCATCCATGCTCCACCCCACGACCCCGCCGGGCCCCGTATTACCATTGTAGGTCTCAGGTCCCAGGAGAACTGCGGTGGCCACCAAGAGGTTTGCGGCTTCCAGGGCGCACAGGCTCAGGCCCTGCACCCCGCAGCTGAGCAAGTAGGAGGGGACACTGTGCTTGGGGAAGATTGGCAAGTGGCATAGGGCGCCCTGCCCAGGTTCCTCCGCTGAGCTGCAGTCTCCCTTGGGCGCCCCCCTCAGGAAACTTGTTACACAATGGAGGAAAGAAAAAAAGAAGACAAGAAAAAGTGGGGCCTTTCCCGTGCTGCCCCGCCGGGCACGCAGGTCCCCTGGCAGCCTGCAGTCCAAGGGCAGGGAAGTGGACCGGGCCCAAGTAGCCGGGGCCACACGATGGTGGGTCTTGCTGCGTCGCCTCACCCACGCCCAATGCAGATGGAGCTGGGGGGGGGGGCTGGAGAGCACTCATGGGAGGGTGCCGGGGGCGACTTGGCCTGTGGTGCAGTCCGACCAGGAGGGAATCGAACTGCTTAAGAATCCGGGAGGAATTTCATTCCCACCTCCTTCCTGGCAGGTCCAGAAGACAGCGGGCCCCACCTAGCCCGGGAAAAACTGAGTGCTGGTGGTTTGCAGACATCTCGCTTTTCCCTCTAGCCCAAGTAGCAGACCCAGGTGTTGGAGTATGTAAATGGCAACATCCTCCACCTGGCTCTGTCCTGCTCCTGCTCAGCAATTCGGCCCCACACGCACCACGGGGCTTCCCCACTCCCTGGAAAATCTAAAATTAAAATGTAGCTACTTCGTGTGCTGGCACAAAGCTTGACAAAGAGGTGATGTCCAGCTTCTGAGCCAGCTCTAGTCTCCCCCCAACACACCCAACTTTCCGCCATCCCACCCCACCCACACCCTCACCCTCACTGAAGACATAAGTCCTCCAAGTTCAGGTGGGAGACTTGGGGGTGTGGGTGTGATTTCTCCCTGAAGACGATATGAACTCAGGGCCTCCAGCATGCTAGAATCTGAGGATGAAACACTCTACCACTGAGCTACACTCCCAGCCCAGGAGTGGTAGATTTATTTGCTTTTCAAGAACTGCTTTCGTTTTTATTTTTAAAGTATCATTAAGTAGTTGTACATAGGAGGTTCAATTCAAAGTATCCGTGCTTGAGTACACGCATTCTGATCAGAGTCGCCTCTTCCATCGTTCTCCTTCATGTCTCTCAACCCCACCCATCTCCTTGAGATACCCAGTTCCACTTTCACATGTGCACATTGAATATTATGACTGCGTTGGCCCACTAGGTATTTTATAGACCCTTCAGGAAAGGGAGAAAAAACTTAGGTGACAGTATCCTCCCTCTCTACCAACTCCCTCTACCAAAAAAAAGTTTCAAACTTTTTTTTTGTACCAGTCCTGGGTCTTGAACTGAGGGCCTGGGTGCTGTCCCAGAACTTTTTACTTTTTTGCTCAAAGCTACTTGAATCACAGCTCTATTTCTGGCTCTGTGTGTGTGTGTGTGTGTGTGTGTGTGTGTGTGTGTGTGTGTGTGTGTGGAGAGAGAGAGAGAGAGAGACTGGAAATAAGAGTGTCATAGACTTTCCTGCCCAGGCTGATAGCAGTCAAATTCCATCAGTGCCCTGCAATTACCTCCATTTTCGAAGATGAGAAAATTGTCTCAGTTTCAGTCGCCCAGAGTATACAAGTGATAAATCAAGCAGCATAAATAAAAAGTGCAACTATGAAGAGCATATATAGCAACAGGGAAAGTGTTAAGAGAAATTGGCCACATAAAAACTAGTTTTAGGCAGAAAAAATTATATAGAGAGGTCCAAAAACAGAGAATTAAAAACACGTTTGGCATTCAATGGTGCAGTATGAACGTTTGTATGTTTTAATATTTTTGCTCTTACTTTGAGGATTGTTCAAAAATAGAGTTTGGATGTTGAAGTATTTCAAAGTTTAATCTCTGTTTTCTTCTCTTTCTCCTTTTCATTATTTCTTTATTCTATTCTTTTTCTTGTTTTGCATGTGTGAATTTGCACAGACGCTGCTACTAGGGATGGAACTCAGGGCCTGGGTACTATGCCTTTGGTTTTTCAGTCAAGGCTGGTGCTCTACCATTTGAGCCACAGCTCCACTTCTGGCTTTTTGTTGGTTAATTGCAGGTTAAAAGTCTCTAGCATTTGTCTGTCCAGGCTGGATTCAAATGTCAATCGTCAGATCTCAGCCTCCTGAGTGCCTAGGATCACAGCCATGAGCCACCAGAGCCCAGCTCCACTTTCTTTTTAATGATTCATTTCATTGTGTTAATTTTCTCAGAAGTTTCCAGAATCCAGCTGCTCTGGGACCAATATCAAACCATGTTCCCCAAAACTTCTGCTCTGAGTGTGTCATCTTTTCCCTCTTCCAACCCAGCTGTTGACACGCATTCTCACTGCAGTTATGCCAGCCTGCCTGGAGATCCAGCCCTCCCTCCATCCACGAGCTCTTTCTCAACACCTTACGGAACATCCCTACATTTTCCTGTAAGTCTTTCCTGGACACCATTTCCCCCAGTTTCTAACCTTATCATCAAGCTAAACGTCTTGTAAAGGCCAAATGTTTTTACTTTGACTCCTTTGCAAGTTGGTTTTTATGTCTTCTGAGTGTGCTGTCATGTTTGTGTAAGCTAAGGGCTGTTGTGTCTGGTGTGTAGAGTGTAGAAAGTGCGGGCTTGTGAGCACATGAGGAAGGAAGAGGAAGGCCATTGGTGGAGTGTCCTACTTTCAGAAAAGATTGCCCAGGCGCCATGGGCAGGGCCACTGGGAAAACAGGGGCAGCCAGCCAGTCACTCCACCTGCTGCAGCCTACACAGCCTTCTGTAGTCTTCTACTGGGCAGAGTGTAGAGCCCACTGGTTCTACTGAGCACTCACACGGCCAGCTAGTTATATTCTTTTTATCTATTCCACTCTTGGAACAAAAGCAATGCAGCTTTCGACTGGTTTTATTATGCACTTTAAATAAAACTCTGAAGCTGGGGGCTGGGGATATAGCCTAGTGGCAAGAGTGCCTGCCTCGGATACACGAGGCCCTAGGTTCGATTCCCCAGCACCACATATACAGAAAACGGCCAGAAGCGGCGCTGTGGCTCAAGTGGTGGAGTGCTAGCCTTGAGCGGGAAGAAGCCAGGGACAGTGCTCAGGACCTGAGTCCAAGGCCCAGGACTGGCCAAAAAAAAAAAAAAAAAAAAAAAAAAACTCTGAAGCTGGGCATTCATGGCTATAATCCTAGCAAGAAAGTCCATGACACTTTTATTGCCGATAATCACACACACACACACCACTCACACACACACTCACACACACATGAGAGAGAGAGTGAGAGAGAGACAATCCAGAAGTGGAGCTGTATCTCAAGTACTAGAGGGCTAACTCTGAGCAAAAAAAGCTCAGGGACACTGCTGAGGCCCTGAGTTCAAGCCCTAGGATGGGTACACACACACACAAACACACACACACACACACACGAGGCAATTATACTTGCCATGAGACTGTTATGGAACTAAAAGTAGAGCCACTAGCTCAGGGTTAAGTAAGTGTTCAGTAAAAATGACTAGCCCCTCATGGTAATTTATAATATTATAGATAGATAGATAGATAGATAGATAGATAGATAGATAGATAGATAGATAGATGATAGATAGATAGACAGACAGATACATAATATATAGATCATAGTTAAAGCCAGCCTAGGCAGAAAAGTTCCTGTGAGACTCTTATCCAATTAACCACTACAAACCAGAAGTGAATCTATGGCTGAAAGTGGTGGAACACTAGCCTTGAGCAAAAGAGCTCATGATTGTGCTTAGGCACTGAGTTCAAGCCCCACAGTCAACAAAATACTACTAATAATGACCATCCCTATTCTTTTAATTTACTTTTATTGTAAAGGTGATGTACAGAGGGGCTACAGTTAGGCAAATAAGGTAATGAGTACATTTCTTGTTCCACATTGTTACCTTCTCCCTTGTTTATCTCAGGCCCCCTGAATCCCCCGCCCCCGCATGTTATAAGATTCATTTCCAACATAGTGTCTTGGGAGTATCACTGTTGCATTGGTTCACTCTTTTTCCTTTGTATCACTATTTTGTTATTCCCCTTCCCTTCTCCAAATCAGACAAATGTATATACAAGACACAGGTTACCAAAATCAAAAACAGTGACAAGGGGATAAGCCAAAGGGGGAGGGGGGAAAGAAAGAAAGAAAGAAAGAAAAAAAGAAATAACTTACACAGTACATTAAAAAAAAAACACCCTCTTGTTTCCATATTTGGAGTTCATTTCCATTAACATCATTTCATATGGTCATATGTACCTAGCCATTGAACTATTGTGATCCTCTTATAGGACTATCCTACAGATAGACTAATTATTACAAATGAAGGAATCCATAGAGCCTACGTTTCTTTGGGTCTGGCTTTTTCATTTAGTATGCTTTTTTCCACGCTTTTCCATTTCCTTATGAATAAGGCAATATCACTCTTTCTGATGGAAGCATCAAATTCCATTGTGTATATATACCACATTTTCTTGATCCATTCATCTACTGGTTGGTAGATGGTTGGTGATTCCATATCATAGCTATTGTAAATAATCCTTCACTGAACACTTATGCTGGTAGCATCCCTGTTCATTCAAATTGAGTATAGACCTCGATTGTGCTCTCTGATCTACTTTAAATATTGTGCTTTCTATACTTTTAACTTCTCAGATATTTGACACAACTATATAGTTTCTTTCACACATTTTCAGTCAAACTTACCAGCAACCTTTGTAGGTACCATTTTCATTTGCAGATAAAAATATGAAGTTTTGCAACTTTCTGTAATGGATTGAATTGCATCTTCTTCCCCCAAAGTCATATGTTGATTTCCTAATCCCCAATGTGACTATGTTTGGAGATAAAGGGGTAAAAATTTAAATGAGGTGATAAGGGAGAAGCCTAATCCAGCGGGCAGTGTCATTTTAAGAAGAAACACTAGAGAGCTCACTTTCTACCAGCTGCTCCCCATGAGACAGGAAGAGAGCCCTTATCAGGAACAGAATCAGTTGACACATTGAACCAGAACTGTCAGAAAAAGCTATTGGTTAATGAGCAATATTCCAAGTCAGTGGTATTTGATACTGCAGCTCAAGCTGACTAATACACTTGCTTAGAGACTCCTAGCAGGACTCAGATTTGACCTCCAGTTCTCTGTCCATGGCACCAACTGGCTCCATACATTGGACCAGTGGTTCAGTGTCATTGCTTTAGCTCTACTACAAATAGTTTCCTGTTAAAAAAAAGTTTACATGCTTGTCTTTTACAAGACTTTATTTTGCCTTAATTACAAGTCTTCTTGGATTTCTATCCCTTCATGCTTGACAGCTCTCCTCCTGGCAACTTCAGTCCAGACACACTGGCCTCCTGTTGCCTAGAACATGACATTGGTGTCTACTTCTTCGGGTTATGTGAACCTTTCTCTCTGCCTGGATTCTCTTCCAGGTGAGGATTACCTACTGCTTCTGTTGGGTCTTTGCTCCATGTCCCATGCCAGCTAGATCTTCCCTGCCCATTGGGTCTATGACTTCTTTGTGCACAGGCACTTTCCCTCACACTGTTTTCCAGTACTTTACATCATCTCACAGAAGTGACATCATAGTATTTGTGTAATTGCTTTCCTTTTCTCTGTCTTCCCCACTAACATGTTAGCTGTTCTTGTGCAGGAAATTCGTTCCCTGCCATATTAGCATCATGTTCTGTGCCAAGTGCACAGTTGATGATTTAACACATTCAAATGAGTTCGTTGAATGAATAAATTGGGGTTTGTTGAGAGAGGAGACCCATAAGTCCAAGCATCCTTGCATATCCCGTTAAGGTCTTTCAACACTGCTTGTTAACCCTTTTCTAGCCTGGTTGGTGGAAAGCCTTAATGGGTGTGGTGGATTCTTCACCTGGGGGATGGGAAAGTCCACTGTTAATGTGTGCTTGGTGCTCTCCTCCCAAGATGCAGCCTGCTGCTGGGCAGATTCCAGCATGGACCCTCGGGCCTTAGGAAGCCTGGGGAAGAAGTCAAACAGAAAGCGCTGGATACAGCTTTTGACCATAACAGACCCTTGCCTCTGACCCAGGTATCTCATGTCTTCTGCATCTAAGAAACAGGAGCAAGATAACTTGTCAGTTGGCAGGGGGGTAAAATCACAAACTTTAATGGTATTTCACAGGCCTTTGGTTTGTTGATTTTTAAATTTTTAATCAGTAGAAGCTTTCCTCTTTGGGGGCTTCTTTCTTTCTTTTTTCTAACGTTTTTATTATAAGACTGATGTACAGAGAGGTTACAGTTTCACATGTTAGGCATTGGATACATTTCTTGTACTGTTTGTTACCTTGTCCCTCATACCCCCCTCCCCCCTCCTCCTGTCCCCCCCTGAGGTGTTCAGTTCACTTACACCAAACAGTTTTGCAAGTATTTCTTTTGTTGTTGTTTCTCGTATTTTACCCTTTGTCTCTCAATGTTGGTATTCCCTTTGAATTTCCTAATTCTAATACCAGTACACACTGTTTCCCATACACTCAGATAAGATTACAAAGATAGTGTAGATCCAATCACAAGAAGGTGATACACGAACATCACCAATAGTAGAAACTACAGAGACACATGGGATGTTGAAATTAGTTACAACTCTGATATAACAATCATTTTCATGAAATGGAATTCATTTCACTTAGCATCATCTTATGGGATCATAAGGGTTTAGCTATTGTTCTCTTTTAATTCTCTGTTGTGACTTGCCTAAACCTGTGCTAATTATTCCCTATAAGGGAGACCATAGAGTCCATGTTTCTTTGGTTCTGGCTCACTTCACTTAGCATAATTTTTTCCAAGCCCTTCCATTTCCTTACAAATTATTGCTTATTTCCAAATTGTACCTCTGAGAGATTTAATGGTTCTGCTGTTCTCTTAACTCTGGCTTTGAAGAAACAAGAGGGAGAGACTGACAGCCTTGAATAAAATATTATTATTCTGAACAATTTTTAATGTGTATAGAATGAAATAATTTAATATGAAATTCTTTAACAACTAAGACGGCTACATTTTTGTGCAAGGTGATTTGTTCTCTATGTATTCTTTTTTGGGGTTGTTTGTATGCCTTTTTGTCCTTGCTGGTCCTGGGGCTTGAACTTAGGTGCTGTCCCTGAGCTTCTTTTGCTCAAAGTTGGTGCTCTACCATTTGAGACACAGCTTCATTGCTGACTTTACTTGGTGGTTTATTAGAGGTTAAGAGCCTCAAGGACTTTCCTGCCTAGGCTGGCTTTGAACTGCAATCCTCAGATCTCAGTCTCCAGAGTAGCTAGAAGTAGAGGCATGAGCCACCAGTGCCCAGGAGTGTGTCTGTTGTCAAAGGAATCCAGGTACTGACTGATGGAAAATGACTTAAAATGAAAACACTCACCTGCCCCCCTGATAGCCACATCAGAAACTAGCCCTTGCTACAGACTTCACTAAATCATCTCCTCTCCCGTCCTCCCTTCCGGAACATAACCTGGAACTGCAAAAGAGATAACATGTGAACTTAGGGCCTTACCAATTGGGACAATATTCTATAAAACATAAGATAAGACCCCAACTCTGCACAAAGATCCCCTTCTCCTGTTCCCATCCTGCCCTTATGACCCCTGACCGTTGCCCCACCTGACTTCACTTTCCCTGCCTAATAGAAGAAACCTTAGTTGTAAGGGAATCATGCCATTTCTTCTCCAGCCAGACTGAAGAATACCCATTTCATGTTTAATTAAACCTGTTGGCTTGTGAGTTTCTTTCTGATCTTTTCTTTATTGACACTCCTTTATGGATCCTTATCCATTTTAACATACTGTGATTTCATTAATTTGTTACATAGGGTTTCTATCATTTTTCTTCCATCTTTTTATTTGCTTTATTACATTTTTGGGTGGTACTTGGTGGGCCTGACGTCGGGGCCTTACACTTCACTTGCTTAGCTTGCTTGTTGACTGGTGCTTTACCACTTGAGCCATGCCTCTATCCCTATTTTTTCTGTTTATTTTGGAGATGAAGTCTCATCCTTTTCTGCCCAGGCTGGCTTGAATGTCAGTCTTCCATATCTTAGCCTCCTGTGTAGCTAGGACTACAGTTGTGAGCCACCAGCACCCAGCTTATTCTATTACATTTGTGTTGAATAAAGTTTTTTTTTTAACAAATAAAGTTTCCTTGTTTCTATTACTGTCATTTAATCAACAATCACAAATTGCTTTCCTGTCCCCTTTTTCCACTATTAAGGTATGTCAGAAGGTTACAAATGAAATTTTTTGGCTTCTCCACAGCTGTGGTATGCAGTAAGAGATGCTGGTCCTGCCTTCTCACCTTCATGTTGTATATCATACTATTATAAACCTAAAAGGGCTTAACCCTTATCCCTGAGACTAGGCATTGCTACAATAGTATGATCCTGTCTTTTTTTATGATGCTGTCTTGATCCTGGGGGACCTTTCATTTATGAAACCAAATCTACTTCTGCCATAAGTGTAATGTAGCAAAATGTGCTAGAGCAAGTTAGAATCAAGGGATACTGACATTACCAGCAAAGAGTAATTGCTTCCAATAAGGATAAGCAGATCAGGACTCATGGGGAAAGCAGCTTTTGACCTGGGTGTTAAATATGGGTTTTTTTTTAACTCTGAGCCTGCCTCAACCACAGGCCTCACTGGTACACCAGCCTCCCCCCCCCCACCTTGAATCCAGTCATGGACTGAGACCTGTTTGTCTCTCCACTGGATGTCAGGTTCCCAGAGGATAGACCAGGACCCTCTTGTCCCTATCTTCCCCGATCCCAGGGTTCTCAATAAAGGAAAGAGGGGAAGAAGATTAGAAAGTGGGAGGGAGGGAGGAAGGAGGGAAGCTTACTAAAGATGAAGAGCAGTGCAGGGTATTTCAGTGTACCAGGGAAGGCATCTGATCCCAAGGATGACAAGATGGTTGCTGAATATAGCAATGTAAAAGAAAAGCACATCCTGGCACTGGTGGCTCACATCTGTCATCTAGCTGCTTAAGAGGCTGGGATGTGAGGATCACGGTTCAAAGCTAGCTTGGGCAGTTAAGTCCATAAGACTCACCTTCAATTAACTGCCAAATAAAACCAGAAGACGAGCTGTGGCTCAAGAGCTAGAGTGCTAGCCTTGAGTAGAAAAGCTCAGGGACAGCAGCCAGGTTCTTTGTTCAAGCCCCAGGACCAGCACCACAATACGTGATAGATAGATAGATAGATAGATAGATAGATAGATAGATAGATAGATAGAAACAAAAGAGAAGGGAAGACATAGAGTTGATTTTGTTTTTGCTTTATTAATGTTTATAGCCAGAGAAGGCATCCTATTGGGAATCAGTCCTGCACAGTTAAAGCATCATCTCCTCAGAAGGGATATCCATTTGTTCTCAAACTTAATCATACATCAGAGTCATCTGGAGAGCTGGCTGAATGCAGGTGGCTGAGTCCACTCCTGAAGTCAGGCCTGGGGCTGGAGAGCAAGAGTTTACATTTCTAACAAGTACTCAGAGGATACTGAGCCTCTGGTTCGTGGACCACACTTAGAGAATCATTGGTCTAATGAGGGATACTCTATTCATTTTCTCCTTGCCTTACACAACTGTATGCCAAATGCTGTCCTAAGGATTTAAGTTAATTCATTTACTTTTCACAACAACCTCATGAAATAGATGTTGTTTTTTTAATGAGAGAGTATTGACTCCATTGTATACATTAAGAATCAAGAGCTATTAAATTCATGTTGCCCAAACTCATGCGGCCACTTAAGCTCTAAAGATTGTCTAACGAGAAGAAGGGCTGGGAATATGGCCTAGTGGCAAGAGTGCTATCCACGTATACATGAAGCCCTGAGTTTGATTCCTTGATACCACATATATAGAAAATGGCCAGAAGTAGTGCTGTGGTTCAAGTGGCAGAGTGCTAGCCTTGAGCAAAAAGAAGCCAAGACCAGTGACCAGGCCCTGAGTTCAAGCCCCAGGACTGGCAAAAAAATAAAAGGAAAAAGAAATTAAAATGATAGTTTTAAAAAATCTGGATGGGGTCTGTGGGATTCTGTAGAAGCTGCTTGCTCCTATCTGCCACAATATCTTATAAGTGGAAATTAAAATAGTACATCTCACAGATTTGATGGGTTGAACGAAATAATTCACCAGGACTATTACAATTTACAGGATTACTACTTTCTCAATGAAAACTCATACTCCAGAAAAACAGATTACTGGATTTATAAGTGTATAACAATATGTCTGGCTCATACAATAATGTTCAATTCTGCCTCACTGAAAGTCGTAGGACATGAACAAAATGAGGACAAATTCTTTGACAGGATGTAACATGAATGGTCTCTTGTTCATTTCCCAATAGACTTCTCACTTTTGCCTTATGAGCAGTCTTTACTCTCACTTGTCTCAGCATTCTGTACTCTTGAGCTTGATCTAGAAAAAGCTCTGCTTACAGCATCCTAGACCTCCTCTAGTCTACCAACTCTTCCAAATCCCCTGACAATCTCATTCGAATGGTTTCTCAACCACATAGTCAGGATTACCACAGCAAGGACCCTACTCTTAGTACTCATTTTCTGTAATAGTTCTCTTCTCATTACTGTAACAAATTACTTGAGAGAACAACTTAATTGTGGAAAGAGTTGGGCTGATGGTGAAAGGGTAGATTAATTAGGATGCAAGATCATGAGCAGTATCTTGGCCTGGCTAGTGGAAACTAGATACAAAAGACAGCATTGTTTTGAAAGAATTCCCACCAGGACCCGAAATATCCTGCTTCCCATCCCACTCTAGCCCCTTTTAGTTCCTCAGGCTTTCCAAGATGGTGAGAAGAGGGAGATTTGCAGAATGGTCTTGATTGGAAATAAAAGAAAACAGCCATCATGCTACAGAATCCTACTAATAAAAATACCTAAGTATAAGGACATAAGCCTGTATGGCATTAATACACAAACGATAACACTTGCTAAATGTCCCCTAAAGGGCAATACTACCCGTGTGAAAAACCATCAATTTGCAAGGTACCATTGGCTCCTACTTGTAATTTTTTTTTTTTTTTTGCCGGTCCTGGGGCTTGGACTCAGGGCCTGAGAACTGTCCCTGGCTTCTTCTTGCTCAAGGCTAGCACTCTGCCACTTGAGCCATAGCGCCACTTCTGGCCATTTTATGTATATGTGGTTCTGGGGAATCAAACCCAGGGCCTCATGTACATGAGGCAAGCAATCTTGCCACTAGGCCATATCCTCAGTCCCATGGATCCTACTTGTAATCCTAGCAATTCAGGAGGCTGAGAAATAAGGATCATGTTTTGAAGCCAGCCTGGGCTGAAAAGTTTGTGAGACTCTCTTGCTAATGAACCACCCAAAAACCAGAAGGAGAGGTGTATCTAAGGTAGTAAAGTGCCAGCCTTGAGCAAATAAAGCAAAGGGGGAATACCCAAACCCCTGAGTTCAAGCCCCATCACTGGTACACACACAGAAAAGCAGCCCCACACATTTAGGTAATTCAGATGATTCCAGATGTTTATCCCTTCCTAAGTGTCCTACTTGATGTCAGGAATTTCTTTTGTCTCACCACATTGCCTTCTTGCAATCTCCCAGAGAAAGACCTGCTATATCAACACAGCTCCTTGTCCTAGTTGTTCACATAAGAACTGATGTAGTCTACAAGGAATTACACTGACATTACCTTTGGGTGCTGCATAGCCCTACTCCATATTCATGAGGAAAAGCAGTCTATTCTGTCAAATTGAAGTGCCTCTGTCATGTACATTGATATTTTTGATACTGATATAAATGGGAATCTGCTTTGTTCTCATAACTCAATGTTGTGGCCATGGCCCCTCAACCACCTACCTTCCCCAGGGACCCCTCCTGATTCTCAGCAAAAATTCACCTCTGACCTTATATGAAAGTACAGGACTGTCAAAATCAGAAGGATACCATAAATAGCACACAGGACAGTCTGCTACAACCACAAAGGCATCCCCAAGACTCTCATGATCCATTACATTTAAATCCTAAAACCCCCATGTTCCCTGCTCCTTGTTTCCCCAACGCTGAGCACTACTCCGTGGAGTCCCTCTGCAGCGATGATTATATCCTGATCTAATCTGTTGAGGTCTCTGTTTACTTCTTTCCTTTTTTTCTGCTTGATCTTTCCTAACAGATATTTCCTGGGATCATTTGCTTTTCAACTTCAATTGTAGCTATTATCTGTGCTGTTTGTGACCAGCATCCATGTCAGGTATATGAGTCTTCTGTCGAAGGAGGTAAGAGAATAAACTGTCATTACCAGGTATGTTGCTTGTGACTAGCTAGCCATGTGAGGGAGATAAATCTTGACCAAAGGAGTTAAAAGAAGAAAACTGCAACTACCAAATGTGCTGCTTGTTGGAAAGGGAAAACTTTATCAATAGAATTAAGAGGAGTAAAACCCCCTTTTGAGCAGGGAGCTTTCCACAGACCACATCAATCTCTTCCAACTATGTCTGACAGCCACCTTGTTCTCACCACCGCACCCAGCTAGCTGTAATGGAAAAAATATGCACGTTTTTTTGGGGGGAAAGAAAGAATAGCCCCATTTCTAACTTTGGTAATCCATTATGCTTATGATGTGAGCCTAACTCCTTAACAAGGAAGAGGACAGTTTGGATGGGGATCAAAATGTAGCAAACAAATCTGCTAGTGTGCCTAGCAACCAGTAGAGTAACAGGACTGTATCATTTTGCACAAAAGTAAATTGTCTTGAGGAAATCTCCTATTATCTTCTGTGCATCTATCCACATTACTGACACACTGACATCTTAACCATGTCCGTGCACATAAGGCATGGAGGATTTCTCTCCACCATGGAGTGTAACTTCAACCCCTCACTCCTCACATCTCACATATTTCCAGGGCCGATGACACTCAGATGCTCACTCCTATCAGAGAGGGAGAATCTGCCTCTGAGTCCTTGCCTTCGTTCAACCTTTCCCTTAGCTAGATAACCATATGCAGGTACTCACAGAGATGCATTTCCTGAGGTCAGTTACTCAATTTGCCCTAACATGTGGTGTCAACCTTTATGTAAAAGAACATGAAGATGTGATGGTGCAGCCTCCTGCTCCCTTCTTTGTTCCATTGTACTCCCACCCACAGGGGGCAACATCTTGAAAAACAATTCTTGTCTGCACACACACATATCTACATGCACACTTACCTACACAAACACACCTTGACACAAAATGTTTTAGGTCTACTGCAGCCCACGTTTAGAGGAATTTTCCCCAAGGGAACAGCAACAGCAGAGCAGCATGCTGCCATACATGGAGATGCTTTTTGGGGGGAGAGGGGGTGGGGCTAGTCTTGGGGCTTGAACTCAGGGCCTGGGTGCTGTCCCTGAGCTTTTGTGCTCAAGACTAGCATTTTAACACTTGAAACAGAGCACTACTTCCAGCTTTTTTGTTTTTTTTTTACTGGAGATAAGAATATCACAGTCTTTTCTGCCTGGGCTGGCTTTGAACCAGGATCCACAAGTCTCAGCTTCCTGAACAGCTAGGATTACAGGCATGAGTCACAGGTGCCTGGCTACTTATGAGTGAAGCAATCCAGTGTCTTCCCTTGCTGTTCCAGAAAGGACTGGTGCATTCCCTGGGCGTAGCCAAAATGCTCAAAGGCACTGCCGCACATGGAAAGTATAAATTGGACTTTTACCTCCAGAGAGACCAAAGAATTGTGTGAAAATTTAGAATAGCTACCTCACCTAACCAGCCACTGCATGTCTTTATGGAGATTCCCAAAATCTGTGAAAACAAAAGGAAAAAATGTACAGCTACACAAAAACCTGCTGTTTATAGCAGCTTCACTCATGATTGCATAAGCACAAATAATTGGAAGCAAGCAAGAAAAAAAATGCTGTGTTCTATTCTCAGCCAGGACTGCATTATACCCACAGTTGGAAATAAATCTGTTTGTTTTTTTTTAATCCTCTATACGTTAACATATGCCATAGCACCATCCGCCTTTCTGCAGATCTTTTACCCATATTCTTTCGATTCTATTTTCTACTGAAATCTAAATTTAAGAGCACCTTCTTCTCCTACATGATGCACACTGTTGCTAGAGTTCAACCATCCAGAAGTGTTGGCTCTGAGGAATGTCTTCTGGGCTTGACTTGGTGCTGGTTTCTGCTTCCTCGCTGTTGTGCTCTAGATTTGCTTCAGAATAAAAGTGGGTGGAAATCATTTGTCCAGCAAAGCAATGGGCTAACCTTCAAACTGCTATCAAAGTTATGCTAACTGATCAGATGGAGATAGAAAGAAAACATATGTCCAAGGAAATATCCAGGCATAATTGGTGTTTGTCTTTCCTATTGTGTGGGTGTACTGTCTTCTCCTGGAGTGGACATGACACACAGGTATCTGGTGGAGAAACTGGTCGGTCCCAAATCCAAAGGCAGTACATGCTTTTCATTACTTCGTGCTGCCACCGGGCATTTGTCTTCTGAGACCTGCCCCATTGCACCTGGACATCGCACCTGCAGAGGAAAAAGACAGCATAGCCCATCAAGGTGGGTGCCAGGAAACAGGATCTCCAAACTACCCACAGCAACGGCGCCTTTCCAGGAGGGCTAAATGCAGCAGAGCACAGACATTTTGTCAACATTTCTCAGTGAAAAATTTAATTCCTGGCATGGCTGTCTGACTCATGCCCTTTCTTTCCCTCCCCCTCCCTCCTTTGCTCCTTCCTTCCCCACTCTCTCCCTCTCCCCTCCCTCTCTCCCTTCTTCCCTCCCTCCCTCCCTCTTTCTTTCTTTCTTTCTTTCTTTCTTTCTTTCTTTCTTTCTTTCTTTCTTTCTTTCTTTCATTCTTTCTTTCTTTCCTACTTTGTGCCAGTTCTAGGGCTGGACCTGAGAGCCTGGGCATTGTTAAGAGCTCTTTCGCTCAAGGTTGGCCCTCTGCCACTTGAGCCATAGTTCCACTTCTGGGTTTTTAATGCTTAGCAGCAGATAAAAGTCTCACAGACTTTCCTGCCTGGGCTGCGTTGCTAGTATTACAGGTGTGAGCCTGGTACCTGGACTTTCATTTTCAACTAATTAATGCTTGTTTGTTTTCCTTTTCAGATTTAATTTGATTTTTGAATTAGCATACAGTAGAAATACAAGGGGGCTCTATTGTAATAATTCCAGACATGCATACAGTGTGCTTTGAATAAGTCCACTTACTCCATCCCATTATATTCCCAATCCTCATCTTTCCTGCCCCATTTTCAAATAGAATTTGAGGGGCTAAATAAGCTGTCTTCAAATATATGTGTGTTTGCATATGAATATGTATGTGTACATATGTGTGTATGTGCATGTACCTTGATTCTCTTTACTGCACACTAACTTTTCCTTTCCAATCCCCTCTAGACAGTCCTCATTTTACATTTATGTCCTGTATTGTTATTAATCATCATTATCACTTTAGCTCTGTATTCCACAAATGAGCAAGAACATACAGTATTTGACTTAACTCACTCAACATAATGACTCCAATTCAAATATATTAAAAAGATTACATTTTCTTTCAAATATGAACTTAGCACCTATGTTAAAAATCATTTGGCTATAGGTGTGTAGGTTCACTTCTATTGATCTATTATTCCATTGATCTATGGATGTCAGGTGGCATAATACTTCCTGCCATTCGTTTTGCTCAATTGCTTTGCCTATTTGGGAGATCTTCGGGTTGTGCATACATTTTAGAACTATTTTTGTGGGGATTTTTCTTCTAGTTTTGCGAAGACTCCTATTGGGTAACAAACTGTACAAGAAATGTACCCAAGGCCTAACGTATGAAACTGTAATCTCTCTGTACATCCCTTTGACCATAAATAAGAATAAAATTGTTTAAAAGACTCCCATTGGTATTTTGAAAGGGATTTCATTAAATCTGTAAATCACTTTGGGTACTTTGGACCTTGTAACATCAATTTATGAACACAGGATATCTCTACATTTTTGTGTCCTCTACTCAGCATTGGTAATACTTGTACAATGTCTTTTAAGCCATCTAGACTGGGGCTAACCTGGATTGTCCTGGGTCCCCTAACTTCAAGGACCTGTACAGTCCTAAGAAGAAGGGAGGTGTGTTACAGATCCATGCTGAGTCTAAAACAGATGTCAAAATTCAAGTGTGGCACACCAGCCTACAGGTGTATGATGCTGGAGCTTGTCTGGGGGTGTCGATCTATGAGCTCCAACTTGTAAATGGTGCATTCTGTTTCTACCAGATGCTGTGTCTCAGCCCAGAGGGCCTGTCGCTTGGTTCCAAGATTAATCTTTGTGCTTACTTCCATGCTGTGCTCCCCAGAAGCTTGAGTGCTGCTCCCACTCTGCTCCCTGAGGTTGGAGGAGGGGTGGAGGCAGTCAGCTCCAGGAGTTTGGCTATCACTTCCCTGTAATATTCTTCCTGGCTCCCACTGTATCACAATGCTTGTCCTTGTCTTTACTTCCATTTTTTTCCTCTCATTAGGTTGTTGCTAGAGAGTAAAGAAGGGAAAGAGAAGCAGAGAATGTAGACATCTGTGGTGCTGTGACTGTTTACACGTTTGACTTTGTAATAAGCGTCTCCTTACATCTATATGGTTCCTAGACAATGTTGGAAGAGGGCAAACACAAACTCTAAACTCTTTGAATTTTTTGTAGGTTTCATAATTTTTTGCAAATTACGCCTCTTTTATTCTTTTTTTCTGGGTGCTGTCCCTGAGCTTTTTAGCTCAAGGCTAGAATTCTAGAGCTACAGCTCTACTTCTAGCTTAAAAAATTGTTATTATAAAAGTGATATACAAGCGGGTCACAGTTAAGTAAGTCAGGTGAAGAGTACCTTTCGTTCTTCCTTCCTTTCTTTCTTTCTTTCTTTCTTTCTTTCTTTCTTTCTTTCTTTCTTTCTTTCTTTCTTTCTTTCTTTCTTTCTTTCTTTCTTTCTTTCTTTCTTTCTTTCTTTCTTTCTTTCTTTCTTTCTTTCTTTCTTTTTTTTGCCAGTCCTGGGGCTTGGACTCAGGGCCTGAGCACTGTCCCTGTCTTCTGTTTACTCAAGGCTAGCACTCTGCCACTTGAGCCACAGCGCCACTTCTGGACAGTTTCTGTATATGTGGTGCTGGGGAATCGAACCCAGGGCCTCATGTATATGAGGCAGGCACTCTTGCCACTAGTCCATATCCCCAGCCCAAGAGTACCTTTCTTTTTGGAAAATGTCATCCCTTCCTTTGCTTTCTCCAGTGTTTCCCTCCATCTCCACTCACAATTGACAAGTTATATAGTTCATTTTCAACAGTGTCTAGTGAGTACAACTGCTGCATTTTTTTTCCAGTTCCAAGGCTCAAACTCTGGGCCTGGGCAGTGTCCCTGAGCTCCTTATTGTTCAAGGCTAGCACTCTACCACTTGAGCCTCACAGTACCACTTGCTTTTTCAGTGTAGTTTATTGGAGATAAATGCTTCACAGACTTTTCTGCCAGGTTTGGCTTCGAATCCATGATCCTCAGATCTTAGAACCTTGCTATCTGGGATTACAGGCATTAGCCACTTGTGCCCAGCACCACTGCTGCCTTTGTTCAACTGCTGTACGTCTAGATTTTTGAGGATTAATTGGAGGTAAGAATTCATGGTTTTTCCTGCCTAGGCTGGCTTTGACCCACAATTCTCAGATCCTAGCTTCCTCAATAGCTAGGATAACAAGCATGAGCCAGTGATGCACAGCAGTAAATGGAATCTTTGAACTTCCTGCAAAGTGAGGCATGTAGCTCACTCAATTTGCTGACCTTTACTGAATAGTGCCCCAGAGGGAGATGCTTCATGGGCCTGGCATTCTTGGAGGGCTCAACTCAGGGGTAGAACCCACAGCAATAATCAGGACTCTGAAGATGAACTGGGCCTCATTCCTGGACATGTCCCAATAAGGGACATATCAGAACAGCAGGACAGGACAATGCGTATAAATAACAAGACCTTTCCTCTCTCCTGGCTCCTTCTCCATGTACTGAGCATAGCTTGTTTGGAGTACAGAGAACTGAAGATAAAAGACATGGTCTCACCATAGAAGCTGGGAATGTAAAAGGAGATGATTTGGGATCAGATGATTCTGAAGCTGGAAACACAAAGGTAGCCTATCTTCAAGAATCTTCACTTTTCCTTTCTCAGCATCAATCCCAGTGGATTGCCATGCTTGAGCAAAGGAACTCCCAACAACAAAAACTAGGTTTTTCAGACATTAACACGATCACAACTGCCCCTTAATCACAATTGCATTCTGTTGTGTGTTTTACTAGACTGAATGAGTGGTTGACTTACATCATGCCCAAGTGTGCTCTTGCTTTGATGCTTACAAGGAATATTCCTTGCTTGGTTTCTTCTGCACAGGAAAAGCAGCTGAGGTAATTTCCTGCTCTAGGTTGTCAGACGAGCTAGACACTTTGTTTATGTGCGGTGGTATTTTGGTAACTTGTCTCTTGACAGCACTTTGGAGAAATCACACTTGGAGCTTGGATGTAACAGAGAAAATGAAGTCCAGCGATTCCAAGCCCACCTGAGAGCTGTGCTTAGAAATGGGGCATGTCAGTTATAATCCAACTTCACATCAACTTCACTACAGGGAGTTCCCAATGTTCTCTCTCCTCCCAGAGATGTGATGCTTGGTTATGCACTGGTCTGGTACTGAGTATCTGGCCCAACTTGGCAGTAGCATTTTCTAGAGAAGGGAGGAGAGGAACATGAAGCTGATGTCTGAGCTCCTATGCTACACTACAATCTCACTGTAATCCTCAGAATGAACTATGCTATAGAAAACGTTGGTCTTTGTTATAGGTGAGGAAATGGCACTTGAAGTGGATTCATCCCTAACTGTGAATGCTCTGAGCTTTGCTTTCTCATTCATTCCTACACAGCTGCTGTCATACCTCAGGTCCTAGACAAACATTCAAAACTGTGAAGGACCTCTGACTTTACCCTATTTGCTAGTTAGTAAGTCAACCTACTATAGTTTCTATGTGGGAAAAAAACACTGGACTTTTGGTATGGAGGTCAAGGGAGGCTGTCAGGTCATGTGAGCTTTGTGTTCCTGGCAGTCATCTTCCCACCAATGCTGCTCAGAAGGTATCTGGGCCTGCATCACAACTCAGAAATTCTCAGATCAGGGCACCCAAACCTTGTCTACAGTTGGGCAGTAAACATACCTCATCATTTTAACTTGTTATGTGGTCCAGTCCCTTTTGTGCTATTATAACAGAATCTCTGATATGGGATAATTTATAATCAAGAGATTTATTGGCCCACCATTCTTGGGGCTGTTGGGGAGAAGGACTTTCAGTACTGTCATGGAGAGACAGGTTTGGAGAGGCAGAGTGGTTTGCTAGTTCTCAAGCCCCAGTCTGACACTGAGGCTCCTGCTTTTATTATTTAACATTGGAAGGATCTTTATTCTCTTCCATCCTTACCTTATGGTGTGTGTGTGTGTGTGTGTGTGTGTGTGTGTGTGTGTGTGTGTGTGTGCATATATGTGCATATTTGAATTTAACCTATGTTGTATACATATATGGACATATACATGTACGGACATATCTATCCATCGTGATATTTTGGTACATAATTTATGCTACTGAGGTTTGAACTTGTTAGGGAGGTGCTCTACTATTGGAGTCTTGCCTCTATATCTTTTTCAGATTGAGTCTCACACTTTTGCCTGTGGCGGATATTGGAATGTTATTCTCCTACTTGTGTCTCCCATGCAGATGGGACTACAGGTAGCCTTTTGGTCCTGGGGCTTGGGCTCAGGTATTGTCCCTTGAGCTTGCTTGCTCAAGGTTCATGCTTTGCCACTTGAACCAGAGCTCCACTTCTGGCTTTGGGGTGGTTAATTGGAGACAAGAATTTTGTGGACTTTCTTGCCTAGGCTGGCTTTGAACCATGATCACCAGATCCCAGCTAGGATTAAAGGAGATAGCCATTGACACCTCGATCACCTAATATTCTATTGGATGAACTAAAGTTTAAGTCCTTTCCTTCCGTTTCCCTTCCCTCTCCCCTTACTTTTCCCTTTTCCCTTCCACTTTCCTTTCCTTCTTTTCATTTCCTCCCTTCCTTCCTTGCCAAGGCATGCCAAAGCCTTGTGCATGCTAGACAAGCACTCTAACACAGAGCTACATCCTTAGTCCCAAAAATGTTTTGTATACATGAAGCCCTGGGTTCAATTCCCCAGCACCACATATATACAAAAGGCCAGAAGTGGTGCTGTGGCTCAAGGGGCAGAGTGCTAGCCTTGAGCAAAACGAAGCCAGGGACAGTGCTCAGGCCCTGAGTTCAAGGCCCAGAACTGGCAAATAAATAAATAAATAAACACAGAGAACACAGGGGCATGGTCTCCTTGATATATTACTGTTAGAGAAATCAAAGAGGACACAAGGAGATGGAAAGACCTCCCATGCTCATGGGTAGGCAGAATCAATATAGCGAAAATGCCCATATTGCCCCAAATGCGATACAAATTCAATGCAATCCCCATCAAGATCCCAGTTACATTCTTCACTGAAATAGAGAAAACAACCCATAAATTCATATGGAAGAGCAAAAGACCTAGAGTAGCCAAAGCAATTCTAGGCAAAAGAATACCAGACTTCAAGCTCTATTATAGAGCCCTCATAGCAAAGAGAGCCTGGTATTGGTAGGAAAATAAACCTGAAGACCTTGAAACTACTGAAGGTCAGAGCAGAAAAGACGTTAGAACTTAAAGACACAGGAAGGACCTTCCTGAATATAGTCCCAGGGGCACGACAGATAGGGGAGAGTCTCAACAAATGGGACCTTGACAAAATAAAAAGTTTCAGCACAGCTAAAGACATAGCCACCAATCTAGTAAGACAGCCAACCATATGGGAAAGGATTTTCACCAGCACAGCAACAGACAGAGGCCTAATATCCGTCATCTACAGAGAACACAAAAACTAACCCCCTCCAAACCCAGGAAACCAATTATTAAATGGACAAAGGAGCTAAAGAGAGACTTCACAGGAGAAGAGATAAGAATGGCAAAGAAACATATGAGGAAATGTTCAACATCCCTGGCAGTAAAGGAAATGCAAATAAAAACAACCCAGAGATACCACCTCACTCCAGTTAGAATGGCCTATTCTCTGAACTCGGGCAACAACAAATGCTGGAGGGCATGTGGGGAAAGAAGAGCCCTTCTCCACTGTTGGTGGGAGGGCAAATTAGTACAACCGCTTTGAAAACAGTATGGATGTTCCTCAAAAAGCTCAGCATAGACATACCCTATGACCCAGCCATACCACTCCTAGGCATCTATCCTGAACAACAGGTCTCAGGATATCCAAAAGACATCTGCACATCCATGTTTATCGCTGCACAATTTACAATAGGCAAAATATGGAAATAACCCAGATGCCCCACTGCAGATGAATGAATACAAAAATTGTGGTACATATACACAATGGAATACTCCATAGCAAATAGAAATGATAAAACATTGGTATTTGCAGGGAAATGGTCAGAACTTGAACACATAATGTTGAGCGAGACAAGCCTAGAACACAGAGAACAAAGGGGCATGGTCTCCTTGATATATTACTGTCAGAGTGTGTGTGTGGGGAGGAGGGGAAAGACAGTGGAGACTAGGTCTACGAAACAAAAAACTATTCAAGTGACATTTCCACAGGTTTCCATCATCAACCTTCCATTATGTATCTAAAACCAAACAACTACTACACATAGAAAGGTTTAGAATAGACCTATCAGTGGATCACAAAGGCTCAACAGCTATGTACATATGATCATATAAGACGAGGATAAGCAAAAACAACCCCAAGAGAAGAACCCAGGAAGATTCTATTGTTGACATTACATGTAAAGTTCTAGGTGAATTATCTTTGGCCTATGCCACGTGGTTACTGTATATGATTTCGGGACACTGGGTATTGTATATATGCCTACCTGATCTAGGGAAGGAAAAGAAAAATG
Organism: Perognathus longimembris pacificus; assembly: GCF_023159225.1. Taxonomy (NCBI): domain Eukaryota; kingdom Metazoa; phylum Chordata; class Mammalia; order Rodentia; family Heteromyidae; genus Perognathus; species Perognathus longimembris. Next base: position 30,620,933 of record NC_063179.1, read on the forward strand.
AGGGTTTAAGATATCACAAGAAATGTATTCACTGCCTTATCACGTAACTGTACACCAGTTGCACAAAACCTTGTCAACAAAATTTAATTAATAAAAAAAACTAACTATATAAATAAAAATATTTTGTAGCAAAATAGTTGGGGAAGAAAGTGTGCGTGTAGGATGAACCAAGTTTATTCTAACTAAGGGACTGTATGTTAAATCTATTCTCTCCACAAGTTTCGTCTTCATCTGAGATTGAAGTTGTCAGAGGGGAGTGGTTTATTTAGTGTTTTGTGATGACCCTGGCTTACAACACACTGTCATGTAAGTATTCACAGAAAACCCATGTAAGCTGGGAAGCAACACGAGTGTTGGTAGTTTCTTTGTTTTAATCAGTTCCGGAGTTCTTAGACTGTTACCCAGTAGTAGCATCTGCAGGGAAGTGTGACCTATCTGAAAGAATCTATGATCCTTGTGGGTCATATATTGAAATTATATCAAGTCATCTGAAAATAAAGTCTATGGGTTTACTCTGTGGACTTCAGTACCTAAAAGAATGACCACATAAAGCAGTCTATTCAATAAAGGAGGAAAAAAGGAAAGGAGCTAATATTTCTCAAGTATCAGACACTATGGTAAGGGATTTACATATTATATCTTGTTTAATCTTCACAGTAACACTACTGAGTGAATATTACTATCTTTGTTTTTAAGAAGAAGGTGAGAACTTAATGAAAGGCATGCAGTGAGAAAAAAAAAGAATAATCACTTAGTAGGAAAGACTTTCCAATTCAAGCCAAACTAAAATTGCATTTCAAATGTATTATCGTGCATTATAATCATATAATGTAGTATAATCATATTTCCAGTCTAAGAATTCCTATCAATAATTACCAAGAATCATGCAAGAATTATAAGCACTAGAATGACAAGCCAAGTTTCCAGACTTAATAATTTTACTTTAAAAAAGTACATGCAAATTTCAAAATAGCATAGAAATTAAATGACATCATACAGATAAACTTTCTAAGCCACGTTTTAAGGCTTTTCCAATTTTAAATACATCCCGGTGGGGAGTTTTGGAAATATCAAACAAATCATCACATTGCCCATTTTACCGTCAGGTTTCCAGTTTCCAGCAGCAAGGAACAGACAGATAGGCCTGTCCTACAGAATGCCCATTTTACCATCAGGTTTCCAGTGTCCAGCAGCAAGGAACAGACAGAGAGGCCTGTCCTACAGAATGGGTATATACACATTTGAGTCCTCCGGGCTCCATCAACTGCCTTTGTGACAGCTCAGTCTTTTTCTACCACGTGTGCACTTGCCCCCGGGGCCTGCCTCACCATGCATGGACCAGCTAAGCTGCACCTTTGCCAGTTCACCCCTCAACCCCGAAGATGGGCACACAGGCCCATCCTAAGTTTTCCTGTTCTTTCCTTTTGATGTCTGACTGAGAAGCCCAAAGCAGTTCTTTAACAGTGATGCAAATTAATATCCAAATTTCTGACATTTAGCCTCAAATTAGTAAACAGGGCAGGGAAACAAATTTCAAATTCCCAATGCCTGTGCTAAGCCAGATAACTTGATTACAGTGCAAACAGCCTAACACGTTAAGATACCAATATTTTGCAACTGCAAACTAAAGACATTTTTTGATGAAACTACAATTCCTCTTTCAAGCAATGCAAAAATCCTTGAAAACATTTGGTAGCACTGAAACCTGATGACCGTTTTGGCGTTTGTATGGAAATTCAACCATTTGTACATCAGACTGACAATTTTAATCTTGAATTTGTTCACACTCTTATAGGCACACTCACATACATTTGCACAAAAGATCCTCAAGCGAGCAAAGTAAATATGGGCCACACATTTTTCCGTGGCTTTTTTTTTTTTTTTTTTTTTTGCCAATCTTGCAAATCACCAAGACTTAAGAGAAAACCTTTTAAACAAATGACTTTGGCATTGTAAGGCCTCATTTACCAGGGCTGGCTTCTGTAGCAAGGCATTTTAAGACACCAAATAGTTTTTGGTTGAAGAAGTCTGGGTGGCGATCCCCTCAAATACTTGACTTGCGTCCGTAGGTCAATTTTGACAAGAGCATGTTGAATTATCACTTTACCTTTGAATACCTTCATCTGGGGAAAAGAAGGTGCGTATCTGATCTCTTAGCCGACCACGTGTCCTGCCTGAGTTTTGATAATTTAAGCCAGGAGTAATTTACAATTTCAATTTATTCTAAGACAGAGATTTTCCAACATTTGTAATCAGGCCCTACGCGGCATGTACCCTTAAAATGGCCCCATAATAGAAGGGCCTTCCTGGTCCATTGACATGAATAAAATCACAATTATCAATCATTACTGAGTTGTACTAAAGAGGCTTCTCTATCTACTGTTGTTATATCATTTTAAAATATTGTATTTTCATTTGGCTTGTCAAAATTTGAAGGCAACTTCCCAAATATATATCACTATTGCACAAGGATAGTGGGAGTTGAATTGAAATAAAATCACGTTTCAGAGAGCTGACTGGGCTGGGAGAGAAAATTGCTGGCAGAATTATTGCCTGTTAACCCCAAAGCACCGAATCCTTCAACAGTGAAGAGAGGGAGCACCTGTAATAAAGGGAGAATGGGAGGAGAAGGGAAGTGGTGACGGCATACAGAAAAGAAGGGGAGGAGGAGAAGTAGGATCAAAGACAAGCTGAAAGTCAGAGCAAGGAATTAGCTCAGTGGTAGAGCACTTGCATAGAATTCCTAAGGTTCAAGGTTCGAGTCCTAAGCTAGGGCTAGTGATAGGCCAGGGCTAGAGATAGGAGAGGGCTAGAGGAAGGCTAGGGCAAGAAGTAGGACAGGAAAGGTGAGAGAGTAGGACAAGGTAGAGGTAGGAGAGAGTAGGACAGGACAAGAGCAGGCAAGAAAGAGCAGGCAAAAAAGAGCAGGCAAGAAAGAGCAGGCAAGAAAGAGCAGGCCCCGCCCAGCTGTGTGCTGCTGCTGCGGCCCCATCTACCTGAGCGGGCTACGCCTACCAGAGTGAGCCCAGGGTTGTTGGGTTGTGCTTGTGCCCTCCCATGTGTCCGCTGTGGAGGTGGTATATGTGGGGCCCAGTGGGATCAACTGTCCGGGTGCGGGTTAGTGCCCTCAGATTGCGCCTCCGCTGCGAGAGGGGCACGTGATCAAGCCCAGATGTCCCTGCTGTGCTGTGCTGGTATTGCCCACCAGCGCCTGTGATTTTACTTGTAAGTGTCCTCATATACAGTAACCACGTAGGGTATGCCAAAGGAAATTCACCTAGAACTTTAAATGTAACATCAACAATAGAATCCTCCTGTGTCCTTCTCTTGGAGTTGTTTTTGCTTATCTTTGTCTTATATGATCATGTGTACATAGCTGTTGAGCTACTGTGATCCACTGTTATGTCTATTCTACACCTTTTTATGATTAGTAGTTGTCTTGTTTTAGATACATAATGTAAGGTGGCTGACCCAAACCTGTGCAAATAGCATTTCACAAGAAGTTTGTTGTTTTGCAGACCTGGTCTCTACTGTCCCTCCTACAGTCATATATTAAGGAGGCCATGCCCCTTTGTTCTCTGTGTTCTAGGCTGGTCTCGCGAAACATGAATTGGAACTTCATATTCTTATTATCACTTTACTCTTTTACTTTTCTAGGGTTTAAAAAATTGCATCTATTGGTCTTTCTAGGGCTGGCGTTTCTCTTAAGAAGACTGGAACTAAATTCCTTGATCCTTGCTACCAGAGAAAACCTTAAACAACTACAGGCAAGGTGTGGGATGTAAATCATCCTGATGGAATATAGTTAACTCTCAGACTTCATTCCAGTCCTCATTTGTATAGTTGCCTTCTATGAACGTTTTTACAATGCAGAAAAGGGCATCTGAGACACACAAGCTGTTCTCTCCACTCTTTCTCACTCCTAGAGTTATTTTGCTTCTGTCTCCCCTACGGATGGGGATACAGGACCTGTGGCACCAGGAAGAACAACCACCATGGAATTCCAAACTCTGCAGAGCCTCCAGTTGGCATGGTCTGCCCTGGGATATATGACCTGTTTGTCCCCGGTCCTTGCAGCAAGTAGGTCTTTATTATTGTTGATTCTGGAAAATGTCCAGGTTTCTGGCCAAGGGTTTCTTACTAAAGGGCTCTGAATGAAAAAAGGACCTATGTTTACAAGCTGAGGTTAAAAAACAAACAAAAACTACCTGAAGTCATGTTTAGGGAAGCATTCGAGGGAGTGGGTGTAGTGGAAGGGGCTCATCTGCTAATTAAAACTCTGAGTATGGTACGAGGAACAATTACTCTAAAACACTTTCTCTCCTTACATTCCTGCATACAAAGTAGCTTCTACACCCACACAATAGGAAAGACAAACACCAATTATGCCTGGATATTTCCTTGGACATATTTTTTCTTTCTATCTCCATCTGATCAGTTAGCATTACTTTGATTGCAGGTTGAAGGTTAGCCCATTGCTTTGCTGGACAAATGATTTCCACCCACTTTTATTCTGAAGCAAATCTAGAGCACAACAGCGAGGAAGCAGAAACCAGCACCAAGTCAAGCCCAGAAGACATTCCTCAGAGCCAACACTTCTGGATGGTTGAACTCTAGCAACAGTGTGCATCATGTAGGAGAAGAAGGTGCTCTTAAATTTAGATTTCAGTAGAAAATAGAATCAAAAGAATATTGGTAAAAGATCTGCAGAAAGGCGGATGGTGCTATGGCATATGTTAACGTATAGAGGATTAAAAAAAAAACGAACAGATTTATTTCCAACTGTGGGTATAATGCAGTCCTGGCTGAGGATAGAACACAGCATTTTTTTTCTTGCTTGCTTCCAATTATTTGTGCTTATGCAATCATGAGTGAAGCTGCTATAAACAGCCATGTGCAGGTTTTTGTGTAGCTGTACATTCTTTTCCTTTTGTCTTCACAGATTTTGGGAATCTCCAAAAAGACAAGCAGTGGCTGGTGAGGAGAGGTAGCTATTCTAAAGTTTCACACAATTCTTTGGTTTCTCTGGAGGTAAAAGTCCAATTTATACTTTCCATGTGCGGCAGTGCCTTTGAGCATTCTGGCTACGCCAAGGGAATGCACCAGTCCTTTCTGGAACAGCAAGGGAAGACACTGGATTGCTTCACTCATAAGTAGCCAGGCACCTGTGACTCATGCCTGTAATCCTAGCTGTTCAGGAAGCTGAGACTTGTGGATCCTGGTTCAAAGCCAGCCAGGCAGAAAAGACTGTGATATTCTTATCTCCAGTAAAAAAACAAAAAAGCTGGAAGTAGTGCTCTGTTTCAAGTGTTAAAATGCTAGTCTTGAGCACAAAAGCTCAGGGACAGCACCAGGCCCTGAGTTCAAGCCCCAAGACTAGCCCCTCCCCCTCTAGCCCCAAAAAGCATCTCCATGTATGGCAGCATGCTGCTCTGCTGTTGCTGTTCCCTTGAGGAAAATTCCTCTAAACGTGGGCTGCAGTAGACATAAAACATTTTGTGTCAAGGTGTGTTTGTGTAGGTAAGTGTGCATGTAGATACGTGTGTGTGCACACAAGAATTGTTTTTCAAGATGTTGCCCCCTGTGGGTGGGAGTACAATGGAACAAAGAAGGGAGCAGGAGGCTGCACCATCACATCTTCACGTTCTTTTACATAAAGGTTGACACCACATGTTAGGGCAGATTGAGTAACTGACCTCAGGAAATGCATCTCTGTGAGTACCTGCATATGGTTATCTAGCTAAGGGGAAGGTTGAACAAAGGCAAGGACTCAGAGGCAGATTCTCCATCTCTGATAGGAGTGAGCATCTGAGTGTCATCGGCCCTGGAAATGTGTGAGATGTGAGGAGTGAGGGGTTGAAGTTAAACTCCATGGTGGAGAGAAATCCTCCATGCTTTATGTGCAGGGACATGGTTAAGATGTCAGTGTGTCAGAAATGTGGATAGATGCACAGAAGATAATAGGTGATTTCCTCAAGACAATTTACTTTTGTGCAAAATGATACAGTCCTATTACTCTACTGGTTGCTAGGCACACTAGCAGATTTGTTTGCTACATTTTGATCCCCATCCAAACTGTCCTCTTCCTTGTTAAGGAGTTAGGCTCACATCATAAGCATAATGGATTACCAAAGTTAGAAATGGGGCTATTCTTTCATTCCCCCCCAAAAAAACGTGCATTCTTTTTCTTTTCCATTACAGCTAGCTGGGTGCGGTGGTGAGAACAAGGTGGCTGTCAGACATAGTTGGAAGAGATTGATGTGCTTTGTGGAAAGCTCCCTGCTCAAAAGGGGGTTTTACTCCTCTTAATTCTATTGATAAAGTTTTCCCTTTCCAACAAGCAGCACATTTGGTAGTTGCAGTTTTCTTCTTTTAACTCCTTTGGTCAAGATTTATCTCCCGCACATGGCTAGCTAGTCACAAGCAACATACCTGGTAATGACAGTTTATTCTCTTACCTCCTTCGACAGAAGACTCATATACCTGACATGGATGCTGGTCACAAACAGCACAGATAATAGCTACAATTGAAGTTGAAAAGCAAATGATCCCAGGAAATATCTGTTAGGAAAGATCAAGCAGAAAAAAAGGAAAGAAGTAGACAGAGACCTCAACAGATTAGATCAGGATATAATTGTTGGGGTCCATCTTCCCCCCTAGATGGAAGGGGCCTGAGGCACCTCCCCCAGCTGGGGAATGCGGCCTTTCCATCCTCTCTACATTGGAATCCGGAGAAACCGGTCGGGCAAAGAGACCCCCGACTTAGCTGGCAGCCAGCCTGGCGCCTACCAGCCCCGCCCTGGTTTGGCGTGCTCAGAGTGACGTAGCCCCTTGGAGGTCAAGTGACCAGCCCCTTGGAGGTCACCTGACAGCTCATGGCCTATGGGAATCCTGGCCAACCCCCTTCCCCCGATCATCTCCCCTTGCCCCTCTCTCAATAAAGGTAGTTCGCTCTCAGAAGCTGACTCCGTGGTCTATGTCCGTAGCTCCCAGGGTAGGATAGCGGTCACATTGCCACGCGGGTCGCGCGCACGCCAGGACGGAGACGCCCCTACGTCTCACCCTGACAGACCTGCAGGCCGAGGGTTAGAGGAGAGGACGATACGAGGGTAATAAGAGAGAAAATAAGCATTTGAGCGGGAGCAGAGAAAGCAGACCCCACATATAATCATCGCTGCAGAGGGACTCCACGGAGTAGTGGTCAGGGTTGGGGAAACAAGGAGCAGGGAACATGGGGGTTTTAGGATTTAAATGTAATGGATCACGAGAGTCTTGGGGATGCATTTGTGGTTGTAGCAGACTGTCCTGTGGGCTATTTATGGTATCCTTCTGATTTTGACAGTCCTGTACTTTCACATAAGGTCAGAGGTGAATTTTTGCTGAGAATCAGGAGGGGTCCCAGGGGAAGGGAGCTGGTTGAGGGGCCATGGCCACAACATTGAGTTATGAGAACAAAGCAGATTCCCATTTATATCAGTATCAAAAATATCAATGTACATGACAGAGGCACTTCAATTTGACAGAATAGACTGCTTTTCCTCATGAATATGGAGTAGGGCTATGCAGCACCCAAAGGTAATGTCAGTGTAATTCCTTGTAGACTACATCAGTTCTTATGTGAACAACTAGGACAAGGAGCTGTGTTGATATAGCAGGTCTTTCTCTGAGAGATTGCAAGAAGGCAATGTGGTGAGACAAAAGAAATTCCTGACATCAAGTAGGACACTTAAGAAGGGATAAACATCTGGAAACATCTGAATTACCTAAATGTGTGGGGCTGCTTTTCTGTGTGTGTACCAGTGATGGGGCTTGAACTCAGGGGTTTGGGTATTCCCCCTTTGCTTTATTTGCTCAAGGCTGGCACTTTACTACCTTAGATACACCTCTCCTTCTGGTTTTTGGGTGGTTCATTAGCAAGAGAGTCTCACAAACTTTTCAGCCCAGGCTGGCTTCAAAACATGATCCTTATTTCTCAGCCTCCTGAATTGCTAGGATTACAAGTAGGATCCATGGGACTGAGGATATGGCCTAGTGGCAAGATTGCTTGCCTCATGTACATGAGGCCCTGGGTTTGATTCCCCAGAACCACATATACATAAAATGGCCAGAAGTGGCGCTATGGCTCAAGTGGCAGAGTGCTAGCCTTGAGCAAGAAGAAGCCAGGGACAGTTCTCAGGCCCTGAGTCCAAGCCCCTGGACTGGCAAAAAAAAAAATACAAGTAGGAGCCACTGGTACCTTGCAAATTGATGGTTCTTCACAGGGGTAGTATTGCCCTTTAGGGGACATTTAGCAAGTGTTATCATTTGTGTATTAATGCCCTACAGGCTTATGTCCTTATACTTAGGTATTTTTATTAGTAGGATTCTATAGCTTGATGGCTGTTTTCCTTTATTTCCAATCAAGACCGTTCTGCAAATCTCCCTCTTCTCACCATCTTGGAAAGCCTGAGGAACTAAAAGGGGCTAGAGTGGGATGGGAAGCAGGATATTTCGGGTCCTGGTGGGACTTCTTTCAAAACAATGCTGTCTTTTGTATCTAGATTCCACTTGCCAGGCCAAGATACTGCTTATAACCTTGCAACCTAATTAACCTACCCTTTCACGATCAGCCCAACTATTTCCACGATTAAGTTGTTCTCTCAAGTAATTTGTTACAGCAATGAGAAGAGAACTATTCCAGAAAATGAGTACTAAGAGTAGGGTCCTTGCTGTGGTAATCCTGACTATGTGGTTGAGAAACCATTCGAATGAGATTGTCAGGGGATTTGGAAGAGTTGGTAGACTAGAGGAGGTCTAGGATGCTGTAAGCAGAGCTTTTTCTAGATCAAGCTCAAGAGTACAGAATGCTGAGACAAGTGAGAGTAAAGACTGCTCATAAGGCAAAAGTGAGAAGTCTATTGGGAAATGAACAAGAGACCATTCATGTTACATCCTGTCAAAGAATTTGTCCTCATTTTGTTCATGTCCTATGAGTTCAGTGAGGCAGAATTGAACATTATTGTATGAGCCAGACATATTGTTATACACTTATAAATCCAGTAATGTGTTTTTCTGGAGTATGAGTTTTCATTGAGAAAGTAGTAATCCTGTATGTTGTAATAGTCCTGGTGAATTATTTTGTTCAACCCATCAAATCTGTGAGATGTAATATTTTAATTAAACATGAAATGGGTATTCTTCAGTCTGGCTGGAGAAGAAATGGCATGATTCCCTTACAACTAAGGTTTCTTCTATTAGGCAGGGAAAGTGAAGTCAGGTGGGGCAACGGTCAGGGGTCATAAGGGCAGGATGGGAACAGAAGAAGGGGATCTTTGTGCAGAGTTGGGGTCTTATCTTATGTTTAACAGAATATTGTCCCAATTGGTAAGGCCCTCAGTTCACAGGGTATCTCTTTTGCAGTTCCAGGTTATGTTCGGGAAGGGACGCCGGGAGAGGAGATGATTTAGTGAAGTCTGTAGCAAGGGCTAGTTTCTGATGTGGCTATCAGGGGGGCAGGTGAGTGTTTGTATTTTAAGTCATTTTCCATCAGTCAGTACCTGGATTGCTTTGACAACAGACACACTCCTGGGCACCGGTGGCTCATGCCTCTAATTCTAGCTACTCTGGAGACTGAGATCTGAGGATTGCAGTTCAAAGCCAGCCTAGGCAGGAAAGTCCTTGAGGCTCTTAACCTCTAATAAACCACCAAGTAAAGTCAGCAATGAAGCTGTGTCTCAAATGGTAGAGCACCAACTTTGAGCAAAAGAAGCTCAGGGACAGCACCTAAGTTCAAGCCCCAGGACCAGCAAGGACAAAAAGGCATACAAACAACCCCAAAAAAGAATACATAGAGAACAAATCACCTTGCACAAAAATGTAGCCCTCTTAGTTGTTAAAGAATTTCATATTAAATTATTTCATTCTATACACATTAAAATTGTTCAGAATAATAATATTTTATTCAAGGCTGTCAGTCTCTCCCTCTTGTTTCTTCAAAGCCAGAGTTAAGAGAACAGCAGAACCATTAAATCTCTCAGAGGTACAATTTGGAAATAAGCAATAATTTGTAAGGAAATGGAAGGACTTGGAAAAAATTATGCTATGTGAAGTGAGCCAGACCCAAAGAAACATGGACTCTATGGTCTCCCTTATAGGGAATAATTAGCACAGGTTTAGGCAAGTCACAACAGAGGATCACAAGAGACCAATAGCTATACCTTTATGATCCCATAAGATGATGCTAAGTGAAATGAACTCCATTTCATGAAAATGCTTGTTAAATCAATGTTGTAACTATTTTCAACATCCCATGTGTCTCTGTAGTTTCTACTATTGATGATATTCGTGTATCACCTTCTTGTGATTGGATCTACACTATCTTTGTAATCTTATCTGAGTGTATGGGAAACAGTGTGTACTGGTATTAGAATTAGGAAATTCAAAGGGAATACCAACATTGAGAGACAAAGGGTAAAATACGAGAAACAACAACAAAAGAAATACTTGCAAAACTGTTTGGTGTAAGTGAACTGAACACCTCAGGGGGGGACAGGAGGAGGGGGGAGGGGGGTATGAGGGACAAGGTAACAAACAGTACAATGCCTAATGTGTGAATCTGTAACCTCTCTGTACATCAGTTTTATAATAAAAACTTAAAAGAAAGAAAGAAAGAAGCCCCCAAAGAGGAAAGCTTCTACTAATTAAAAATTTAAAAATCAACAAACCAAAGGCCTGTGAAATACCATTAAGGTTTGTGATTTTACCCCCCTGCCAACTGACAAGTTATCTTGCTCCTGTTTCTTAGATGCAGAAGACATGAGATACCTGGGACAGAGGCAAGGGTCTGTTATGGTCAAAAGCTGTAGCCAGCTCTTCCTGTTTGACTTCATCCCCAGGCTTCCTAAGGCCCGAGGGTCCATGCTGGAATCTGCCCACCAGCAGGCTGCATCTTGGGAGAAGAGCACCAAGCACACATTAACAGTGGACTTTCCCATCCCCCAGGTGAAGAATCCACCACACCCATTAAGGCTTTCCACCAACCAGGCTAGAAAAGAGTTAATGAGCAGTATTGAAAGACCTTACTGGGATATGCAAGGATGCTTGGACTTATGCGTCTCCTCTCTCAACAAACCCCAAGTTATTCATTCAACGAACTCATTTGAATGTGTTACATCATCAACTCTGCACTTGGCACAAAACAGGATGCTAATATGGCAGGGAACGAATTTCCTGCACAAGAACAGCTAACATGTTAGTGGGGAAGACAGAGAAAATGAAAGCTATTACACAAATACTATGATGTCACTTCTGTGAGATGATGTAAAGTACTGGAAAACAGTGTGAGGGAAAGTGCCTGTGCACAAAGAAGTCATAGACCCAATGGGCAGGGAAGATCTAGCTGGCATGGGACATGGAGCAAAGAACCAACGGAAGCAGTAGGTAAGCCTCACCTGGAAGAGCATCCAGGCAGAGAGAAAGGTTCACATAACCCAAAGAAGTAGACACCAATGTCATGTTCTAGGCAACAGGAGGCCAGTGTGTCTGGACTGAAGTTGCCAGGAGGAGAGCAGTCAAGCATGAAGGGATAGAAATCCAAGAAGACTTGTAATTAAGGCAAAATAAAGTCTTGTAAAAGACAAGCGTGTATACTTTTTTAAACAGGAAACTATTTGTATTAGAGCTAAAGCAAGGACACTGAACCACTGGTCCAATGTATGGAGCCAGTTGGTGCCATGGACAGAGAACTGGAGGTCAAATCTGAGTCCTGCTAGGAGTCTCTAAGCAAGTGTATTAGTCAGCTTGAGCTGCCTTATCAAATACCACTGACTTGGAATATTGCTCATTAACCAATAGCTTTTTCTGACAGTTTTAGTTCAAGGTGTCAACTAATTCTGTTCCTGATAAGGGCTCTCTTCCAGTCTCGTGGGCAGCAGCTGGTAGAAAGTGAGCTCTCTAGTGTTTCTTCTTAGAATGACACTGCCCGCTGGATTAGGCTTCTCCCTTATAAACTCATTTAAATTTTTAACCCTTTATCTCCAAATATAGTCACATTGGGTATTAGGAAATCAACATATGATTTTGGGGGAAGAAGATGCAATTCAATCCATTACAGCAAGTTGCAAAACTTGATTTTTTTATCTGCAAATGAAAATGGTACCTACAAAGGTTGCTGGTAAGTTTGACTGAAAATGTGTGAAAGAAACTACATAGTTGTGTCAAATATCTGAGAAGTTAAAAGTATAAAAAGCACAATATTTAAAGTAGATCAGAGAGCACAATCGAGGTCTATACTCAATTTGAATGAACAGGAATGCTACCAGCATAAGTGTTCAGTGAAGGATTATTTACAATAGCTATGATATAGAATCACCAACCATCTACCAACCAGTAGATGAATGGATCAAGAAAATGTGGTATATATACACAATGGAATTTGATGCTTCCATCAGAAAGAGTGATATTGCCTTATTCATAAGGAAATGGAAAAACGTGGAAAAAAGCATACTAAGTGAAGAAAGCCAGACCCAAAGAGACATAGGCTCTATGGTTTCCTTGATTTGTAATAATTAGTATATGTCTAGGATAGTCCTAGAAGAGGATCACAATAGTTCAATGGCTAGGTACATATGACCATATGAAATGATGTTAATGGAAATGAACTCCAAATATGGAAACAAGAGGGTGTTTTTTTTTAATGTACTGTGTAAGTTATTTTTTTTTCCCTTTCTTTCTTTCTTTCTTTTCCCCCTCCCCCTTTGGCTTATCCCCTTGTCACTGTTTTTGATTTTGGTAACCTGTGTCTTGTATATACATTTGTCTGATTTGGAGAAGGGAAGGGGAATAACAAAATAGTGAGACAAAGGAAAAAGAGTGAAAAAATGCAACAGTGATACTCCCAAGACACTATGTTGGAAATGAATCTTATAACATGTGGGGGCGGGGGGAGTCAGGGGGCCAGAGATAAACAAAGGAGAGGGTAACAATGTGGAACAAGAAATGTACTCATTACCTTATTTGCCTAACTGTAGCCCCTCTGTACATCACCTTTACAATAAAAGTAAATTAAAAGAATAAGGATGGTCATTATTAGTAGTATTTTGTTGACTGTGGGGCTTGAACTCAGGGCCTACGCACTATCATGAGCTCTTTTGCTCAAGGCTAGTGTTCTACCACTTTAAGCCATAGATTCACTTCTGGTTTGTAGTGGTTAATTGGATAAGAGTCTCACAGGAACTTTTCTGCCCAGGCTGGCTTTAACTATGATCTATATATTATGTATCTGTCTATCTATCATCTATCTATCTATCTAACTATCTATCTATCTATCTATCTATAATATTATAAAATACCATGAGGGGCTAGTCATTTTTACTGAACTCTTACTTAACCCTGAGATAGTGGCTCTATTTTAGTTCCATAACAGTCTCATGGCAAGTATAATTGCCTCGTGTGAGTGTGTGTGTGTGTGTGTGCCCATCCTAGGGCTTGACCTTAGGGCCTCAGCAGCGTCCCTGAGCTTTTTTTGCTCAGAGTTAGCCCTCTTGTACTTGAGATACAGCTCCACTTCTGGATTGTCTCTCTCTCACTCTCTCTCTCACATGTGTGTGAGTGTGTGTGTGAGTGGTGTGTGTGTGTGTGTGTGATTATCAGCAATAAAAGTGTCATGGAATTTCTTGCTAGGATTAGAGCCATGAATGCCCAGCTTCAGAGTTTTATTTAAAGTGCATAATAATACCAGTCGAAAGCTGCATTGCTTTTGTTCCAAGAGTGGAATAGATAAAAAGAATATAACTAGCTGGCCATGTGAGTGCTCAGGAGAACCAGTGGGCTCTACACTCTGCCCAGTAGAAGACTACAGAAGGCTGTGTAGGCTGCAGCAGGTGGAGTGACTGGCTGGCTGCCCCTGTTTTCCCAGTGTCCCTGCCCATGGCGCCTGGGCAATCTTTTCTGAAAGTAGGACACTCCACCAATGGCCTTCCTCTTCCTTCCTCATGTGCTCACAAGCCCGCACTTTCTACACTCTACACACCAGACACAACAGCCCTTAGCTTACACAAACATGACAGCACACTCAAAAGACATAAAAACCAACTTGCAAAGGAGTCAAAGTAAAAACAGTTGGCCTTTACAAGACGTTTAGCTTGATGATAAGGTTAGAAACTGGGGTAAATGGTGTCCAGGAAAGACTTACAGGAAAATGTAGGGATGTTCCGTAAGGTGTTGAGAAGGAGCTTGTGGATGGAGGGAGGGCTGGATCTCCAGGCAGGCTGGCATAACTGCAGTGAGAATGAGTGTCAACAGCTGGGTTGGAAGAGGGAAAAGATGACACACTCAGAGCAGAAGTGTTGGGGAACATGGTTTGATATTGGTCCCAGAGCAGCTGGATTCTGGAAGCTTCTGAGAAAATTAACACAATGAAATGAATCATTGAAAAGAAAGTGGAGCTGGGCTCTGGTGGCTCATGGCTGTGATCCTAGGCACTCAGGAGGCTGAGATCTGACGATTGACATTTGAAGCCAGCCTGGACAGACAAATGCTAGAGACTTTTAATCTGCAATTAACCAACAAAAAGCCAGAAGTGGAGCTGTGGCTCAAATGGTAGAGCACCAGCCTTGACTGAAAAACCAAAGGCATAGTACCCAGGCCCTGAGTTCCATCCCTAGTAGCAGCGTCTGTGCAAATTCACACATGCAAAACAAGAAAAAGAATAGAATAAAGAAATAATGAAAAGGAGAAAGAGAAGAAAACAGAGATTAAACTTTGAAATACTTCAACATCCAAACTCTATTTTTGAACAATCCTCAAAGTAAGAGCAAAAATATTAAAACATACAAACGTTCATACTGCACCATTGAATGCCAAGCGTGTTTTTAATTCTCTGTTTGTGGACCTCTCTATATAATTTTTTTTGCCTAAAACTAGTTTTTATGTGGCCAATTTCTCTTAACACTTTCCCTGTTGCTATATATGCTCTTCATAGTTGCACTTTTTATTAATTCTGCTTGATTTATCACTTGTATACTCTGGGCGACTGAAACTGAGACAATTTTCTCATCTTCGAAAGTGGAGGTAATTGCAGGGCACGGATGGAATTTGACTGCTATCAGCCTGGGCAGGAAAGTCTATGACACTCTTATTTCCAGTTTCTCTCTCTCTCTCTCTCTCTCTCTCTCTCTCTCTCTCTCCACACACACACACACACACACACACACACACACACACACACACACACACACAGCCAGAAATAGAGCTGTGATTCAAGTAGCTTTGAGCAAAAAAGTAAAAAGTTCTGGGACAGTACCCAGGCCCTGAGTTCAAGACCCAGGAGTGGTACAAAAAAAAAGTTTGAAACTTTTTTTTGGTAGAGGGAGTTGGTAGAGAGGGAGGATACTGTCACCTAAATTTTTTCTCCCTTTGCTGAAGGGTCTATAAAATACCTAGTGGGCCAACGCAGTCATAATATTCAATGTGCACATGTGAAAGTGGAACTGGTTATCTCAAGGAGATGGGTGGGGTTGAGAGACATGAAGGAGAACGATGGAAGAGGCGACTCTGATCAGAATGCGTGTACTCAAGCACGGATACTTTGAATTGAACCTCCTATGTACAACTACTTAATGATACTTTAAAAATAAAAACGAAAGCAGTTCTTGAAAAGCAAATAAATCTACCACTCCTGGGCTGGGAGTGTAGCTCAGTGGTAGAGTGCTTCATCCTCAGATTCTAGCATGTTGGAGGCCCTGAGTTCATATCGTCTTCAGGGAGAAATCACACCCACACCCCCAAGTCTCCCACCTGAACTTGGAGGACTTAAGTCTTCAGTGAGGGTGAGGGTGTGGGTGGGGTGGGATGGCGGAAAGTTGGGTGTGTTGGGGGGAGACTAGAGCTGGCTCAGAAGCTGGATATCACCTCTTTGTCAAGCTCTGTGCCAGCACACGCAGTAGCTACATTTTAATTTTAGTTTTTCCAGGGAGTGGGGAAGCCCCGTGGTGCGTGTGGGGCCGAATTGCTGAGCAGGAGCGGGACAGAGCCAGGTGGAGGATGTTGCCATTTACATACTCCAACACCTGGGTCTGCTACTTGGGCTAGAGGGACAAGCCAGATGTCTGCAAACCACCAGCACCCAGTTTTTCCCGGGCCAGGTGGGGCCCGCTGTCTTCTGGACCTGCCAGGAAGGAGGTGGGAATGAAATTCCTCCGGGATTCCTAAGCAGTTCGATTCCCTCCTGGTCCGACTTTACCACAGGCCCAGTCTCCCCCCGGCACCCTACCAGGAGTGCTCTCCAGCCCGCCCCCCCAGCTCCATCTGCATTGGGCGTGGGTGAGGCGACGCAGCAAGACCCACCCTCGTGTGGCCCCGGCTACTTGTGCCCAGTCCACTTCCCCGCCTTTGGACTGCAGGCTGCCAGGGGACCTGCGTGCCCGGAGGGGCAGCACGGGAAAGTCCCCACTTTTTCTTGTCTTCTTTTTTTCTTTCCTCCATTGTATAACAGGTTTCCTGAGGGGGGCGCCGAAGGGAGACTGCAGCTCATCGGAGGAACCTGGGCAGGGCGCTCTATGCCATTTGCCAATCGCCCCCAAGCACAGTGTCCATCGCCCTGGACCGGTACTGGACCATCACGCCCCACCTGCAGTACTCGCTGCGAGCCTGCTGCCGCGCCTTGACGCTCATGATCGCGCTCACCTGGGCCCTGGTGGTGCTCATCACCCTGCCCCACTGCTCTTCGGCTGGGGCGAGGTGTACGACTTGGGGCTCCAGCGGTGCCAGGTGAGCCAGGAACCCTCAGACGCCGTCTTCTCCACCGGTGGCGACCTATACCTGCAGCTTGGCATCGTGTTTTTCGTCTACTGGAAGACCTCCAAGGCGGCCAAATTTTGTTTCGATCGCCTCTGCCAACGGGCTGTGCTGTCATTGCCCGCCACCGTGCAGGTGAGGGTTCAGATGTGTTCCTGGGGGGATCTGGGGCGCTGGGGAACGGGGAGGTTGGGAAAGGGAGAGGGGGCAGACGCTTGCGCGCAGGGTAGGACCAGTGGCCAATGCAGCTGGAGCACCAGAAGTATTTGCCAACTGCTCTTGCGAGGTACTCCTGGAGCCGCTTGTGAATGCGCAGATGGTGTGACCCCAAGAAGGTCGCCATCTGCGCTGCGTGCGCCATGGGCTAAGTTTCACCACTCTCACCCGAGTACTGAACCCCAATCGGTGTTGTTTGCAGGTGCAGCCTCCCTTCACAAGGGCGGGATCGCTGCATTCTCTGTGCCTTCCTTGCCTGTGGAAGTTGAGTTCAAATCAGGCTCGGAAACTCTAGCTTCTTGGGTCTGTCTTGACTTGCAGGACTGTGATTGGCTAGAATTAGACTTGGTGTAGAGGAGGAAATTCCTCTCACCTTTACTAGTTTGTTTCCATCGGACCCTATTCTATCCCCTGCAGTCTAGTGACGCCTCAGCAATCAACTACCTGCCTCTTCCCTGGTCAAAGGGAAAAGTGAAGATGAAGAAAAACAAGTGTCACTGGGTGCAGGCGGCTTACTCCTGTAATCCTACTAGTCGAGAGGCTGAGATCTGATGACCGTGGTTCAAAGGCAGCCAGAAAGCCAGCCCAGCAGGAAAGTCCACAAGACTCTTATGTCCGGTTAGCTATAAAAAAGTCAGAATGGAGCTGTGGTTCAAGCGGTAGAGTGCTGGTCTCAAGCACAAGGCTCACGACAGTGCCCAGGTCCTGAGTTCAACCCCTCTCCCCTATCCATGTGCCACTTTCCCTTGGTTATCTCAATGATAAGGATATCCTCTAGTTGTTTTGGGAGGAAGCAAAAGAATGGATTGCAATCCCAGCTTGGGACATCTGTTGCTTACTTTATCTGTGCTTTATTTCTTATTTAAACAACTGTTTTCCTACTTCATACAGCCCTTGGTGAAGATTCCAGGAGGTTAGGAATGTAAGACATGCTAAGTGAATACACTGGCTAGAGAAAAATGAACAGGGTATTGACTGGCAGTATACAGGGAATGTAAGATTCCATTGGATGTGTAATGAATTGAGGAGCTGCATTTTAAGATCTCTGATGTTCTATGTGGAGCTTTTGATCTTTTGGCCAGTATCTAAGACATGCTCAGCTACCACCTTACCCTGGAGATCCAAACTTTGCTCAGGTATTCCAGGCAGTAACCTCCCAGTCTGGAGTACAAAAGGGTTTATTTCATACACCCTATTTTATTTTATTTGCCAGTCCTGGGGCTTGGACTGAGGGCCGGAGCACTGTCCTTTGCTTCTTTTTGCCCAAGGCTAGCACCCTACCATTTGAGCCACAGTGCCACTTCTGGCTTTTTCTATATATGTGGTGCTGAGGAATCGAACCCATTAGGCCACATTCCAAACTCCCATACATCTATTTTAAAATAACAATACATGGACTGGGCAAGGAGTGCAGAAGAGTGGAAGAGACAGGGAAAAGTCTATTTGCTGTTAGTTTTTATTTCAGAAAATTAACCCAGACACTTTGGCTACCACACAAGCACATGCACTTGAAAAAGCAAGCTCTTTTTTTTAATTAAAAGGTAGAGGAATTTTTAACATAAAATAGGAATGTCAGAACTATAATTAGAAAGTGATGATAAGGAGAGCTTTAATAACTACATCAAACCAGCAGGCACCCATAGAAATCAGAGGGAAGTGGATACCAGAAAGGTTTGCCAAGCTGATTTTCCTGGTCATTTAGGGAAGATTCAATCCAGGAACTGAATGAGGAAGGTGATGTAAAGAAGAGATGAATGGGTGGAAGGATGGCAGTCATGAGTGATTCATGATTGGAAGGAAGGGCTTTAGGGGCCAGGGCAAAGAGGGCATTTAGCCACTCCTGGCATGGTACCCGGAGCAAGCTCTTCTCACTCTGGGCCTTAACTTATTACCTATCCTGGGGTTTGAACTCAGGGCTTCCAACTCACTTAGCTGCTTGCTCACTGGCGGTGCTCTACCACATCATCTGCACATCTAGCTTGGCATTTTTGCTAGTTAGGGGTGGATTTTGGAGGACTTTTCTGCCTGGGCTGTTTTCAGACCTCTATCCTCCAGAGCTCAGCCTCTTGAATAACTAGGATTACAGCTGTAAGCCACTAACGCCTGGTGGCCTCAACTTCTGTAATACACAGAATTGGTGTGCAATGTCTAAGAACCATGGGAAGCTGAGACTGTAAATGAAATTGAGCATCTCATTTTGAGGGGTGGTGTCAAGGCCTCACTTAAAATCCTGTGTAATGTTTCTGTCAGCATTTGCAAGTCCTCTGGCTATGTGAAATCAAAGACAGATGTTTAAAATGATGTGCCAGGAAATGTATCCCTGTACTTTCCCCCACCTGCACCCTAGAGGCAGTGATGCTGAATTGGATTTCGATGCTGTGAAGCATCTGCATTTCTTTGTGAGGGTGGCAGAAGCCTCTTGATGATGTTGTGTACATCCTTCATCTTTTTTCCCTCAAGAATGCGATGGTTAGGTCCCAGCTTGAAAACAGTATTAGAAAGGTATCTGCTATAGTTCTTGGACTGGGGTTTGACCTTTGGAAAAATGGAAAATTTGAAAGTATGAAGAATAAAAAAATGTGAATGGAGCAAATTTTGTCTTCCAGGCACTGTGCTTGATGTTTTATGTTCACCTTGGACTAAATGGTCATGATCATGGTCCAGCACAGTGGTCTCCCACAGCCTCTGTTAGGAGAAATAAGCTTGAGCAGCAGTAATGTACTACCCTCATCTAGAAGAAGTTGATTTCACTCTCATACTGAGTTCAGTGTGGTTCTGGTAGCTTTCCCGCATCAATCTCATGTAGGCAGTAAAGCATCGATTTAATTTTTAAATATGGTATCTAGCACAGGTGGCTTCCAAAGTTGATGGGGAAAGAGAGGGGTGTGGAGATGAATCAGCTGGTAACTGTCTTCTCCTGGAGTGGACATAACACGCAGGTATCAGGTGGAGAAACTGTTCGGTGCCAAATCCAAAGGCAGTACGTGCTTTTCATTACTTCATGCTGCCACCGGGCATTTGTCTTCTGAGACCTGCCCCACTGCACCTGTAGAGGAATCAGTCAGCATAGCCCAACAAGGTGGGTGCCAGGAAACAGGATCTCCAAAGTACCCACAGCAATGGCGCCTTTCCAGGAGGGCTAAATGCAGCGGAGCACAGACATATTGTCAACATCTCTCAGTGAACAAATTTCATTCCTGGCATGGCTGGATGACTCATGCCCTTTCTTTCCCTCCCCCTCCCTCCTTTCCTCCTTCCCTCCCTCCCAGGCTCTCCCCTTTCCCCCTCTGTCCCTCTCCCCTCCCTCCCTCCCTTCCTTCCTCCCTTCCTTCCTTCCTCCCTCCCTCAATCCCTCCCTCCCTCCCTCTTTCTTTCTTACTTATTTTCTTTCTTTCTTTTTTTTTCTTTCTTACTTTCTTTCTTTCTTTCTTTCTTTCTTTCTTTCTTTCATTCTTTCTTTCTTTACTACTTTGTGCCAGTTCTAGGGCTGGAACTCAGAGCCTGGGCATTGTTAAGAGCTCTTTCACTCAAGGTTGGCACTCTGCCACTTGAGCCATAGTTCCACTTCTGGCTTTTTAATGCTTAGCAGCAGATAAAAGTCTCACAGACTTTCCTGCCTAGGCTGCGTAGCTAGTATTACAGGTGTAAGCCTGGTATCTGGACTTTCATTTTTAACTAATTAATGCTTGTTTGTTTTCCTTTTCAGATTTAATTTGATTTTTGAATTAGCATACAGTAGAAATACAAGGGGGCTCTATTGTAATAATACCAGACATAACTACAGTGTGCTTTGAATAAGTCCACTTACTCCATCCCATTATATTCCCAATCCTCATCTTTCCTGCCCCATTTTCAAATAGAATTTGAGGGGCTAAATAAGCTGTCTTCAAATATATGTGTGTATGCATATGAATATGTATGTGTACATATGTGTATATGTGCGTGTACCTTGATTCTCTTGACTGCACACTATCTTTTCCTTTCCAATCCACTCTAGACAGTCCTCATTTTACATTTATGTCCTGTATTGTTATTAGTCATCATTATCACTTCAGCTCTGTATTCCACAAATGAGCAAGAACTTACAGTATTTGACTTAACTCACTCAACATAATGACTCCAATTCAAATATATTAAAAAGATTATATTTTCTTTCAAATGTGAACTTAGCACCTATGTTAAAAATCATTTGGCTATAGGTGTGTAGGTTCACTTCTATTGATCTATTATTCCATTGATCTATGGATGTCAGGTGGCATAATACTTCCTGCCATTCGTTTTGCTCAATTGCTTTGCCTATTTGGGAGATCTTCGGGTTGTGCATACATTTTAGAACTATTTTTGTGGGGCTTTTTCTTCTAGTTTTGCGAAGACTCCTATTGGGTAACAAACTGTACAAGAAATGTACCCAAGGCCTAATGTATGAAACTGTAATCTCTCTGTACATCCCTTTGACCATAAATAAGAATAAAATTGTTTAAATGACTCCCATTGGTATTTTGAAAAGGATTTCATTAAATTTGTAAATCACTTTGGGTACTTTGGACCTTTTAACATCAATTTATGAACACAGGATATCTCTACATTTTTGTGTCCTCTACTCAGCATTGGTAATACTTGTACAATGTCTTTTAAGCCATCTAGACTGGGGCTAACCTGGATTGTCCTGGGTCCCCTAACTTCAAGGACCTGTACAGTCCTAAGAAGAAGGGAGGTGTGTTACAGATCCATGCTGAGTCTAAAACAGATGTCAAAATTCAAGTCTGTCACACCAGCCTACAGGTGTATGATGCTGGAGCTTGTCTGGGGGTGTCCATCTATGAGCTCCAACTTGTGCATGATGCCTTCTGTTTCTACCAGGAGCTGTGTCTCAACCCAGAGGGCCTGTCGCTTGGTTCTAAGATTAATCTTTGTGCTTACTTCCATGCTGTGCTCCCCAGAAGCTTGAGTGCGGCTCACACTCTGCTCCCTGAGGTTGGAGGAGGGGTGGAGGCAGTCAGCTCCAGGAGTTTGGCTATCACTTCCCTGTAATATTCTTCCTGGCTCCCACTGGTCACAATGCTTGTCCTTGCTTTTACTTCCATTTTTTTCCTCTCATTAGGTTGTTGGTAGAGAGTAAAGAAGGGGAAGAGAAACAGAGAATGTAGACATCTGTGGTGCTGGGACTGTTTACACATGTGACTTTGTAATAAGCGTCTCCTTACATCTATATGGTTCCTAGACAATGTTGGAAGAGGGCAAACACAAACTCTAAACTCTTTGATTTTTTTGTAGGTTTCATAATTTCTTGCAAATTACGCCTCTTTTTTTTCTTTTTTTCTGGGTGCTGTCCCTGAGCTTTTTAGCTCAAGGCTAGAATTCTAGAGCTACAGCTCTACTTCTAGCTTAAAAAATTGTTGTTATGAAAGTGATGCACAAGCGGGTCACAGTTATGTAAGTCAGGTGAAGAGTACCTTTCTTTCTTTCTTTCTTTTCTTTTCTTTTTGCCTGTCCTGGTGCTTGGCCTCAGGGCCTGAACACTGTCCCTGGCTTCTTTTTGCTCAAGGCTAGCACTCTGCCACTTGAGCCACAGCGCCACTTATGGCCATTTTCTGTATATGTGGTGCTGGGGAATCGAACCCAGGGCCTCATGTATATGAGGCAGGCACTCTTGCCACTAGTCCATATCACCAGCCCAAGAATACCTTTCTTTTTGGAAAATGTTATCCCTTCCTTTGCTTTCTCCAGTGTTTCCCTCCATCTCCACTCACAATTGACAAGTTATATAGTTCATTTTCAACAGTGTCTAGTGAGTACAACTGCCGCCTTTTTTTTTCCAGTCCCGAGGCTCAAACTCTGGGCCTGCGCAGTGTCCCTGAGTTCCTTTTTGTTCCAGGCTAGCACTCTACCACTTGAGCCTCACAGTACCACTTGCTTTTTCAGTGTAGTTTATTGGAGATAAATGCCTCACAGACTTTTCTGCCCGGTTTGGCTTCGAATCCATGATCCTCAGATCTTAGACCCTTGCTATCTGTGATTACAGGCATTAGCCACTTGTGCCCAGCACCACTGCTGCCTTTGTTCAACTGCTGTACGTCTAGATTTTTGAGGATTAATTGGAGGTAAGAATTAATGGTTTTTCCTGCCTAGGCTGGCTTTGAGCCACAATTCTCAGATCCTTGCTTCCTCAATAGCTAGGATAACAAGCATGAGCCAATGATGCACAGCAGTAAATGGAATCTTTGAACTTCCTGCAAAGTGAGGCATGTAGCTCACTCAATTTGCTGACCTTTACTGAATAGTGCCCCAGAGGGAGATGCTTCATGGGCCTGGCCTTCTTGGAGGGCTCACATCAGGGGTAGAACCTACGGCAATAATCAGGACTCTGAAGATGAACTGGGCCTCATTCCTGGACATGTCCCAATAAGGGACATATCAGAGCAGCAGGACAGGACAATGCGTATAAATAACAAGATCTTTCCTCTCTCCTGGCTCCTTCTCCATATACTGAGCATAGCTGGTTTGGAGTGCAGAGGACTGAAGATAAAAGACATGGTCTCACCAGAGAAGCTGGGAATGTAAAAGGAGATGATTTGGGATCAGATGATTCTGAAGCTGGAAACACAAAGGTAGCCTATCTTCAAGAATGCATTGATTTCACTTTTCCTTTCTCAGCATCAATCCCAGTGGATTGCCATGCTTGAGCAAAAGAACTCCCAACAACAAAAACTATGTTTTACAGACATTAACACGATCACAACTGCCCCTTAATCACAATTTCATTCTGTTGTGTGTTTTACTAGACTGAAGGAGCTGAGGTAATTTCCTGCTCTAGGTTGTCAGACGAGCTAGACACTTTGTTTACGTGGGGTGATATTTTGGTTACTTGTCTCTTGAAAGCACTTCAGAGAAAACACATTTGGAGCTTGGATGTAACAGATTAAATGAAGTCCAGCCATTCCAAGCCAACCTGAGAGCTGTGCTTAGAAATGGGTCATGTCAGTTATAATCCAACTTCACATCAACTCCACTACAGGGAGCTCCCAATGTCCTCTATCCTCCCAGAGATGTGATGCTTGGTTATGCACTGGTCTGGTACTGAGTATCTGGCCCAACTTGGCAGTAGCATTTTCTAGAGAAGGGAGGAGAGGAACATGAAGCTGATGTCTGAGCTCCTATGCTACACTACAATCTCTCTGCAATCCTCAGAATGAACTATGCTATAGAAAACGTTGGTCTTTGTTATAGGTGAGGAAATGGCACTTGAATTGGATTCATCACTAACTGTGAATGCTCTGAGCTTTGCTTTCTCATTCATTCCTACACAGCTGCTGTCATACCTCAGGTCCTAGACAAACATTCAAAACTGTGAAGGACCTCTGACTTTACCCTATTTGCTAGTTAGTAAGTCAACCTACTATAGTTTCTCTGTGGGAAAAAAACACTGGACTTTTGGTATGGAGGTCAAGGGAGGCTGTCAGGTCATGTGAGCTTTGTGTTCCTGGCAGTCATCTTCCCACCGATGCTGCTCAGGAGGTATCTGGGTCTGCATCATAACCCAGAAATTCTCATATCAGGGCACCCAAACCTTGTCTACAGTTGGGCAGTAAACAGGCCTCATCATTTTAACTTGTTATGTGGTCCAGTCCATTTTGTGCTACTATAACAGAATCTCTGAGATTGGATAATTTATAATAAAGAGATTTATTGGCCCACCATTCTTGGGGCTGGTGCGGGGAAGGACTTTCAGTACTGTCATGGAGAGACAGGTTTGGAGTGGCAGAGTGGTTTGCTAGTTCTCAAGCCCCAGTCTGACATTGAGGCTCCTGCTTTTATTATTTAACATTGGAAAGATCTTTATTCTCTTCCATCCTTACCTTATGTGGTGTGTGTGTGTGTGTGTGTGTGTGTGTGTGTGTGTGTGTGTGTATGTGTGTGCATATATGTGCATATTTGAATTTAACCTATGTTGTATACATATATGGACATATACATGTACGGACATATCTATCCATCATGGTATTTTGGTACATATTTTATGCTACTGAGGTTTGAACTTGTTAGGGAGGTGCTCTACTATTGGAGTCTTGCCTCCATATCTTTTTCAGATAGAGTCTCATACTTTTGCCTGTGGCGGATATTGGAATGTTATTCTCCTACTTGTGTCTCCCATGCAGATGGGACTACAGGTAGCCTTTTGGTCCTGGGGCTTGGGCTCAGGTATTGTCCCTTAAGCTTGCTTGCTCAAGGTTCATGCTTTGCCACTTGAACCAGAGCTCCACTTCTGGCTTTGGGGTGGTTAATTGGAGACAAGAATTTTGTGGACTTTCTTGCCTAGGCTGGCTTTGAACCATGATCACCAGATCCCAGCTAGGATTAATGGAGATAGCCATTGACACCTGGATCACCTATTATTTTATTGGATGAACTATAGTTTAAGTCCTTTCCTTCCGTTTCCCTTCCCTCTCCCCTTACTTTTCCCTTTTCCCTTCCACTTTCCTTTCCTTCTTTTTGTTTCCTCCCTTCCTTCCTTGCCAAGGCATGCCAAGGCCTTGTGCATGCTAGACAAGCACTCTAACACAGAGCTACATCCTTAGTCCCAAAAATGTTTTGTATACATGAAGCCCTGGGTTCAATTCCCCAGCACCACATATATACAAAAGGCCAGAAGTGGTGCTGTGGCTCAAGTGGCAGAGTGCTAGCCTTGAGCAAAAAGAAGCCAGGGACAGTGCTCAGGCCCTGAGTTCAAGGCCCAGAACTGGCAAAAATAAATAAATAAATAAACACAGAGAACAAAGGGGCATGGTCTCCTTGATATATTACTGTTAGAGAAATCAAAGAGGACACAAGGAGATGGAAAGACCTCCCATGCTCATGGGTAGGCAGAATCAATATAGCAAAAATGCCCATATTGCCCCAAATGCGATACAAATTCAATGCAATCCCCATCAAGATCCCAGTTACATTCTTCACTGAAATAGAGAAAACAACCCATAAATTCATATGGAAGAGCAAAAGACCTAGAGTAGCCAAAGCAATTCTAGGCAAAAGAATACCAGACTTCAAGCTCTATTATAGAGCCAACATAGCAAAGAGAGCGTGGTATTGGTAGGAAAATAGACCTGAAGACCTTGAAACTACTGAAGGTCAGAGCAGAAAAGACGTTAGAACTTAAAGACACAGGAAGGACCTTCCTGAATATAGTCCCAGGGGCACGACAGATAGGGGAGAGTCTCAACAAATGGGACCTTGACAAAATAAAAAGTTTCAGCACAGCTAAAGACATAGCCACCAATCTAGTAAGACAGCCAACCATATGGGAAAGGATTTTCTCCAGCACAGCAACAGACAGAGGCCTAATATCCGTCATCTACAGAGAACACAAAAACTAACCCCCTCCAAACCCAGGAAACCAATTATTAAATGGACAAAGGAGCTAAAGAGAGACTTCACAGGAGAAGAGATAAGAATGGCAAAGAAACATATGAGGAAATGTTCAACATCCCTGGCAGTAAAGGAAATGCAAATAAAAACAACCCAGAGATACCACCTCACTCCAGTTAGAATGGCCTATTCTCTGAACTCGGGCAACAACAAATGCTGGAGGGCATGCGGGGAAAGAGGATCCCTTCTCCACTGTTGGTGGGAGGGCAAATTAGTACAACCGCTTTGAAAACTGTATGGATGTTCCTCAAAAAGCTCAGCATAGACATACCCTATGACCCAGCCATACCACTCCTAGGCATCTATCCTGAACAACAGGTCTCAGGATATCCAAAAGACATCTGCACATCCATGTTTATCGCTGCACAATTTACAATAGGTAAAAAACGGAAACAACCCAGATGCCCCACTGCAGATGAATGAATACAAAAATTGTGGTACCTATTCACAATGGAATACTCCATAGCAAATAGAAATGATAAAACATTGGTATTCGCAGGGAAATGGTCAGAACTTGAACAAATAATGTTTAGCAAGACAAGCCTAGAACACAGAGAACAAAGGGGCATGGTCTCCTTGATATATTACTGTCAGAGTGTGTGTGTGGGGAGGAGGGGGAAGACAGTGGAGACTAGGTCTGCGAAACAAAAAACTATTCAAATGATATTTCCACAGGTTTCTGTCATCGACCTTCCATTACGTATCTAAAACCAAACAACTACTACACATAGAAAGGTTTAGAATAGACCTATCAGTGGATCACAAAGGCTCAACAGCTATGTACATATGATCATATAAGACGAGGATAAGCAAAAACAACCCCAAGTGAAGAACCCAGGGAGATTCTATTGTTGACATTACATGTAAAGTTCTAGGTGAATTATCTTTGGCCTATGCCATGTGGTTACTGTATATGATTTCGGGACACTGGGTACTGTATATATGCCTACCTGATCTAGGGAAGGAAAAGAAAAACGAGGGTTTAAGATATCACAAGAAATGTATTCACTGCCTTATCACGTAACTGTACACCTTTTGCACAAAACCTTGTCAACAAAATTTAATTAATAAAAAAACTAACTAAATAAAAACATTTTGTAGCAAAATAGTTGGGGAAGAAAGGGTGCGTGTAGGATGAACCAAGTTTATTCTAACTAAGGGACTGTATGTTAAACCTATTCTCTCCACAAGTTTCGTCTTCATCTGAGATTGAAGTTGTCAGAGGGGAGTGGTTTATTTAGTGTTTTTTGATGACCCTGGCTTACAACACACAGTCATGTAAGTATCCACAGATATCCCATGTAACCTGGGAAGCAACGCGAGTGTTGGTAGTTTCTTTTTTTAATCAGTTCCGGAATTCTTAGACTGTTACCCAGTAGTAGCATCTGCAGGGAGGTGTGGCCTATCTGAAAGAATCTATGATCCTTGTAGCTGGCACTGTGTGTGTGTGTGTGTGTGTGTGTGTGTGTGTGTGTGTGTGTGTGTGTGTGTGTGTGCGTTGACCTTCAAAAGGATTATAGAAAGACATATAAAACGATTATTTGTCCAACTCTGAAAAATCTCAAAAGTACTGAGAGTAAAATACTATGTAACTGGACAAAGCCAGGTGAACTTGCGAAGGTTATCTGTGAACAGGTTTCAGTAGTGGACCTTTGTTGTTACTGCCCACTAAATTTGCTTGGTTACTCACGAATATTTTAAAAAGCTAACACCTTTAAGGTATGTCTGGACTTCCTAGCCTTTGAGCTATTTTGAAGGAACTAGCCATCAGTAAGTGGGCTAAAAAATTTGGGGGCTGATAGCCTTAAAAATGGCCGTATGCTCTTGGACATTCTTTTTCTCTGTTGACTGTGAGGGAGGCAACTGAGTGGGGTTCTTAGCATAGGCAACTATTCAGGCATGCCAGGGACTAAAGAATTTCCCTTGGGGCCAGAGCCAGACAAGCCCTAGGCTCCCCAGGAAGAATTGTCCTCCTTTGGTGTCTTCGTGATTTACTCTTACTCCATGGTGTCCTCATAGTTGCTGCTATGCTTGCTCCATGACTGTCAGTGTGTCAGATGATGAGATGGATTTTTCTATTACTCCCTACTGTGGCTAGGACATGAGATTGTAAAAGGCAGTAGTCCAAAAGCTCAACATCATGATGGTGCTTCACACTCAGCAGCCTAGGAAATGGCACTGCGCGTTTAGTGCAATTTCTGAGAAGGGACAACTGGATAGCTAGGTTCTTCACAATCTGTAAGTGTATCAGGTGTGAAACCACAATAAAAACTGGGGTTATGAATTTCTCCTCTCATCAGAGAAACATAACCTTTGAAGCCTTGACCTCTATTAATGTCCCAGTCTGTCCTGCTCAAAAGGCCGGAATTCAGTATTATATTTCTTTTTTGGTGAATGTTATATTGAAATGATTACGTGCACCAGCCAATTACAGGTGAAAGCTTGTGTGTCCTGACACAGCCTGCACTGTTTGCTCTCAAACCTTATATCCTCCCACTCTGAAGGTGCTTAGTAGCTAGAACACCAAGCTCTGGAGCCAAGGGTTTCCTAAGAAAGCATCCATGTTGTCACGCAATATGGCAGGTGCAAACTGTTCTTATTCCCTACTGGTAGTCTTCAGGAGCTGCATCCTCTACACTGTGATGATGTGTTTGTAAGCCTTCTTCCTATAACCGGCAGAAGAATGATGTGGTTCCTTTTTTGTTATTAAACAATGAGCTGAGGCTTTATTACAGATGGTTTTCAAGTTAAAAAAATAAAATAAAATAAAGGTGTGAAGGGTCTCTTGTTCTCCTCGTTTATTTTCTTATAGTCTTTTTAATTGTAAATAAACCATGTCATCAAGCTGGGGACCAACCATTTGAGAGTGGTTTTTTTCCTGAATAAAACTCTATGGCTCCACACAAGCAGCTGGATGCCCCTCTGGTAGTCTCTCCACCGCAGTATGGCAGAGCCACAGCGCCTGCCCACAGGGAGGCCGAGGGCCTGGGCAGCGCCGGGGCCTGGGATCCCACGGCCCTGGAGCGGGAGGGAGGCGCTGGGCCGTGGTCCTCCCGTTCCCGAGACAACGCCACGCGGGTGACCGCGGCGTCCACCTCGGACCACGCAGGTGACCGCGGCGTCCACCTCGGGCCACGTGGGTGACCGTGGCGTCCACCACAAGCGATCCACGCGGGTGACCGTTGCGTCCACCACAAGCGATCCACACGGGTGACCACGGCGTCCACCTCGCGTCCCTGGCGGAGGTCCTCGGGCCCTTGCATCCTTGATGGCGCCTGGTCCTCGAGGCCTAGGAGCAAGTCCGCCACGGGGGCCGATGTCACCGGTACCGCCTGTGATTGGTCCAGCCCTCGGTGACGTCATGGGCCCGCCTGTGATTGGCCCATTTCCTTACCTGTCATTCCGAGGCCAGCTGCAGTTGCAGAAGGCGGTTGCTTCCTCCCTTGTGGTGCTGAGCGATCCCGACTGAACTCCTGCGATCAGACAGAAGGCTGCACTGAAACCTGACTGAGGTTAAAGCTTTCATTTGGTGGGGGAGGGAGGGAGGCTTGGGGTGGTGTGGGTTGGGGGGATTTCCATTATTCTGGGGGTTATACTGTGCTAAGCTGAGCTATTGTTGAAGTGATTTAGCTAAGTTTAATTAAGATTTAATACCCACCACTTTGCTTTATCTAAGTTTAAGATTACATACCTACCCTATTATTTAGCTAAGTTTAAGGTTTGTTACCTGGCGTATATATCCAGATAAGTCTACTTAAGATTCACGACCCAACACATTTCCCTAGCTGTCCCATCAAGAATATGGAGTTAAGTCACAGCGAATGTACCACATTCTCCTCCCAAGACGAGGAGGCCCTTACCAGCCAATACTATGTATATCACACCATTGGCTCTGGCACCTATGGGCATGTGAAGAAGGCCTGTCACCACCTCACAGACAAAGACGTAGCAGTGAAAATACTGCAGACAAGACACTACCCCATACTGGTAGAAAATGAGGTGGACATTGTTAAGTCCCTGAGTCACCCCCACCTGATCAGGGTGTACCAAGGGATCCAGGGAGAGGAACACACATATTTGGGAATGGAAATGGCCACCATGGGAAACCTACAGACCTGGATCCAAAATTCACGCTGCCTTTTTGAGAACGAAGCCAGAAAGCTGCTGCAGCAGATAGCAAGTGCTGTGCAGTACTGCCATCTCAACTGAATTGCGCACCTCGACCTAAAGCCTGACAACATCCTACTGGATGAATATGGCAATGCCAAAGTCAGTGACTTTGGGTTAAGTGTAAGAGTTTCCCCAGGGCAGTTGCTCACAGAATTCCGAGGAGCCTATGCCTTCCGTGCCCCTGAGGTCTACTTGAAGCAAGCGTATGATGGCTTCAAGTTCGATGTGTGGTGTCTGGGCACAATACTTTTGTTTATGGTGACGGGACAATTCCCTTTTCAAGGGAGCAATAGCAACCAGCTACGTGAAGCAATTGTGCATGGCAGGTATGAGATACCATTTCACTTGAGTGCAAAAGGACAAAGCATCATTTCCCAGTTCTTAACTGTAAATCCAGAATACAGGCCGAATATACAACAAATCATGGTGCACCCATGGTTGGCTCCAATTGAGGAAGGCTCCCTGTATCGGGATGAGCCACTGCCCAATCACCTAGACCCACTGGTTGTCACCATAATGTGTGACATGGGCTACACCGAGGGTCAGATCCACGAGTCAGTAACACAGAGGGCATTTGACGCCGTGATGGCCACCTACCTGCTTCTACAAAGTGACTTCAAGTCAGACAGTGTCAGCCCTGCACAATTTGAACACTTGGGTATTGGAAAATACACAACTTTCACAAACCTTTCCACCTTCCCTCTAGAGGAAAGAGAGAGTTTACCTTCCCAGATTCAATCTTCACCAATGCCATCTCAGTTTCTGTGGACCTAGGATGAGAAACAGAGTGGCAGAAATGCCTTCCCACCAGCCATTCCCGTCTGCTTCTTGCAGAGGAGCTCCAGTCCCACTATCCTCTCCCAGGTAGACCTGGAGCCTGCCCTCCACTGCTCCTCCACCCCCAAGAACTATGGGGAAATGGATTTGCCTTCCCAGATTCAATCTTCACCATTGCCTTCTCAGTTTCTATGGGCCTGGGATGAGAAGCAGAGTGGCATAAGTGCCTCCCCACCTGCCATGCCCCTCTGCTTCCTGCAGAGGAGCTCCAGTCCCATGGTCGTCACCAAGGAAGACCTGGAGCCTGCCCACCACTGCTCCTCCAACCCCAAGAACCACGTGGAGATGGGATTACCTTCCCAGATTCAATTTTCACCATTTCCAACTCAGTTTGTATGGGCGAGGGATGAGAAGCAGAGTGGCAGAAGTGCCTCCCCACCTGCCATTCCCCTCTGCTTCTTGCAGAGGAGCTCCAGTCCCAGTATCCTGTCCCAGATAGACCTGGGGCCTGCCCTCCATTGGTTTTCCACCCCCAAAACTACGGAGAGATGGGTTCACCTTGCCAGATTCAATCTTCACCATTGCCATCTCAGTTTCTGTGGGCCTGGGATGAGAAGCAGAGTGGCAGAAGTGCCTCCCTGCCTGCCATTCCCCTCTGCTTCTTGCAGAGGAGCTCCAGTCCCAGTATCCTCTCCCAGGTAGACCGGGAGCCTGACCACCACTGCTCCTCCAACCCCAAGAACCACGTGGAGATCGGTTTACCTTCCCAGATCCAGTCTTCACCATTTCCATTTCAGTTTCTATGGGCCTGGGATGAGAAGCAGAGTGGCAGAAGTGCCTCCCCGCCTGGTGTTCCCCTCTGCTTCTTGCAGAAGAGCTACAGTCCCAGTATCCTGTCCCAGATAGAACTGGAGCCTGCCCTCCATTGCTTTTCCACCCCCCAAAACTATGGGGAGATGTGTTTACCTTGCCAGATTCAATCTTCACCATTGCCATCTCCGTTTCTGTGGGCCTCGGATGAAAAGCAGAGTGGCAGAAGTGCCTCCCCGCCTGCCATTCCCCCTCTCCTTCTTGCAGAGGAGCTCCAGTCCCAGTATCCACCCCCAAGTAGATCTGGAGCCTGCCCTCCATTGCTTTTCCACCCCCAAAAACTACGGGGAGATGGGTTTACCTTGCCAGATTCAATCTTCACCATTGCCATCTCAATTTCTGTGGGCCTGGGATGAGAAGCAGAGTGGCAGAAGTGAATCCCCACCTGCCATTCCCCTCTGCTTCCTGAAGAGGAGCTCCATTCCCAGTATGCTCTCCCAGGTAGACCTGGAGCCTGCCCTCCATTGCTCCACCAACCCCAAGAATCACTTGGTGATAGGTTTACCTTGCCAGATTCAATCTTCACCATTGCCATCTCAGTTTATGTGGGTCTGGGAGCAGAAGCAGAGTGGCAGAAGTGCCTCCCCACCTGCCATTCCCCTCTGCTTCTTGCAGAGGAGCTCTATTCCCAGTATCCTCTCCCAGTTAGTCCTGGAGCCTGCCCTCCATTGTTCCTCCACCCCCAAGAACTACGGGGAGATGGGTTTACCTTGCCAGATTCAATCTTCACCATTTCCATCTCAGTTTCTGAGGGCCTGGGATGAGAAGCAGAATGGCAGAAGTGCCTCCCTGCCTGCCATTCCCCTCTGCTTCTTGCAGAGGAGCTCCAGTCCCAGTATCCTCTTCAAGGAAGACCCGGAGCCTGCCCTCCCTTGCTCCTCCAACCCCAAGAACCACGGAGAGATGGGTTTACCTTCCCAAATTCAATCTGTGCCATTGCCATATCAGTTTCTGTGGGCCTGGGATGAGAAGCAGAGTGGCAGAAGTGCCTCCCTGCCTGCCATTCCCCTGTGCGTCTTGCAGAGGAGCTCCAGTTCCAGTATCCTCTCCAAGGAGACCTGGATCCTGCCCTCCACTGCTCCTCCACCCCCAAGCACAACGGGGAGATGGGTTTACCTTCCCAGATTCAATCTGTGCCACTGCCATATCAGTTTCTGTGGGCCTGGGAAGAGAAGCATAGTGGCAGAAGTGCCCCCCTGCCTGCCATTCCCCTCTGCTTCTTGCAGAGGAGCTCCAGTTCCAGTATCCTCTCCAAGGAAGAGCCCAAGCCTGCCCTCCACTGCTCCTCCACCCCCAAGAACCACAGGGAGATGGGTTTACCTTCCCAGATTCAATCTGTGCCATTGCCATGTCAGTTTCTGTGGGCCTGGGATGAGAAGCAGTGTGGCAGAAGTGTTACATCTCTGGGTAAAGAAGCTACTCGATATTATTACTATTTCTTAAGTTCTCCCTAAACTCCTAGAAAAAAAAAGTTCCTTATCTGTAAAACCTGATTTGTAAAACTCCTCCAAGTCTAAAAAGGATGTTGAGAACATGCCACTTAAACTACTGAGCTTTTATAATTCCTGTCAATAGTGTCGTTAAAATTGATGGAAAAGTATCCAGACTGAGCCATCTAGTGGGCAAAAGGTAGCAATTCAAGCAACAATTAACAGCAGTTGTACTCACTAGACACTGTTGAAAATGAACTAAATAACTTGTCAATTGTGAGTGGAGATGGAGGGAAACACTGGAGAAAGCAAAGGAATGGATGACATTCTCAAAAAGAAAGGTACTCTTTTGCTGGGGATATGGCCTAGTGGCAAGAGTGCCTGCCTCATACACATGAGGCCCTGGTTCGATTGCCCAGCACCACATAGACAGAAAATGGCCAGAAGTGGCGCTGTGGCTCAAGTGGCAGAGTGCTAGCCTTGAGTAAAAAGAAGCCAGGGACAGTGCTCAGGCCCTGAGTCCAAGCCCCAGGACTGGCAAAGCAAAAAAAGAAAGAAAGAAAAAAAGGTACTCTTCACCTGCCTTACATAACTGTGACCCGCTTGTACATCACTTTTATAATAACAATTTTTTTTAAGCTAGAAGTAGAACTGTAGCTCTAGAATTCTAGCCTTGAGCTAAAAAGCTCAGGGACAGCACCCAGACAAACAGAAAAAAAGAGACGTAATTTGCAAGAAATTATGAAACCTACAAAAAAATCAAAGAGTTTAGAGTTTGTGTTTGCCCTCTTCCAAAATTGTCTAGGAACCATATAGATGTAAGGAGACGCTTATTACAAAGGAAAACATGTAAACAGTCCCAGCACCACAGATGTCTACATTCTCTGTTTCTCTTTCCCTTCTTTACTCTCTAGCAACAACCTAATGAGAGGAGAAAAATGGAACTAAAGGCAAGGACAAGCATTGTGATACAGTGGGAGCCAGGAAGAATATTACAGGGAAGTGATAGCCAAACTCCTGGAGCTGACTGCCTCCACCCCTCCTCCAACCTCAGGGAGCAGAGTGGGAGCAGCACTCAAGTTTCTGGGGAGCACAGCATGGAAGTAAGCACAAAGATTAATCTTGGAACCAAGCGTCAGGCCCTCTGGGCTGAGACACAGCTCCTGGTAGAAACAGAAGGCACCATGTACAAGTTGGAGCTCATAGATGGACACCCCCAGACAAGCTCCAGCATCATACACCTGTAGGCTGGTGTGACAGACTTTAATTTTGACATCTGTTTTAGACTCAGCATGGATCTGTAACACACCTCCCTTCTTCTTAGGACTGTACAGGTCCTTGAAGTTAGGGGACCCAGGACAATCCAGGTTAGCCCCAGTCTAGATGGCTTAAAAGACATTGTACAAGTATTACCAATGCTGAGTAGAGGACACAAAAATGTAGAGATATCCTGTGTTCATAAATTGATGTTCAAAGGTCCAAAGTACCCAAAGTGATTTACAGATTTAATGAAATCCCTTTCAAAATACCAATGGGAGTCATTTAAACAATTTTATTCTTATTTGTGGTCAAAGGGATGTACAGAGAGATTACAGTTTCATACATTAGGCCTTGGGTACATTTCTTGTACAGTTTGTTACCCAATAGGAGTCTTCACAAAACTAGAAGAAAAATCCCCACAAAAATACTTCTAAAATGTATGCACAACCCTAAGAAATCCCAAATAGGCAAAGCAATTGAGCAAAAAGAATGGCAGGAAGTATTATGCCACCTGACATCCATAGATCTATGGAATAATAGATCAATAGAAGTGAACCTACACACCTATAGCCAAATGATTTTTAACATAGGTGCTAAGTTCACATTTGAAAGAAAATATAATCTTTTTAATATATTTGAATTGGAGTCATTATGTTGAGTGAGTTAATCAAATACTGTATGTTCTTGTTCATTTGTGGAATACAGAGCTGAAGTGATAAAGATGATTAATAACAATACAGGACATAAATGTAAAAGGAGGACTGTCTAGTGGGGATTGGAAAGGAAAAGTTAGTGTGCAGTAAAGAGAATCAAGGGACACGCATATATACACATATGTACACATACATATTCACATGCATACACACATATATTTGAAGACAGCTTATTTAGCCCCTCAAATTCTATTTGACAAGGGGGCAGGAAAGATGAGGATTGGGAATATAATGGGATGGAGTAAGTGGACTTATTCAAAGCACACTGTATGCATGTCTGGAATTATTACAATAGAGCCCCCTTGTATTTCTACTGTATGCTAATTCAAAAATCAAATTAAATCTGAAAAAAAAACAAACAAGCATTAATTAGTTAAAAATGAAAGTCCAGATATCAGGCTTACACCTGTAATACTAGCTACGCAGCCCAGGCAGGAAAGTCTGTGAGACTTTTATCTGCTGCTAAGCATTAAAAAGCCAGAAGTGGAACTATGGCTCAAGTGGCAGAGTGCCAACCTTGAGTGAAAGAGCTCTTAACAATGCCCAGGCTCTGAGTTCCAGCCCTAGAAATGGCACAAAGTAGGAAAGAAAGAAAGAGAGAAAGAAAGAAAGAAAGAAAGAAAGAAAGAAAGAAAGAAAGAAAGAAAGAAAGAAAGAGGGAGGGAGGGAGGGAGGAAGGGAGGAAAGGAGGGAGGGAAGAAGGAATGGAGGGAGGAAGGAAGGGAGGGAGGGAGTGGAGAGGGAGAGAGGTGGGAAGGGGAGAGTGAGGGAGGGATGGAAGGAGGAAAGGAGGGAGGGGGAGGGAAAGAAAGGGCATGAGTCAGACAGCCATGCCAGGAATGAAATTTGTTCACTGAGAGATGTTGACAATATGTCTGTGCTCTGCTGCATTTAGCCCTCCTGGAAAGGCGCCGTTGCTGGGGGTAGTTTGGAGATCCTGTTTCCTGGCACCCACCTTGATGGGCTATGCTGTCTGATTCCTCTACAGGTGTGATGTCCAGGTGCAGTGGGGCAGGTCTCAGAAGACAAATGCCCGGTGGCAGCACGAAGTAATGAAAAGCACGTACTGCCTTTGGATTTGGCACCGACCAGTATCTCCACCTGATACCTGTGTGTCATGTCCACTCCAGGAGAAGACAGTTACCAGCTGATTCATCTCCACACCCCTCTCTTTCCCCATCAACTTTGGAAGCCACCTGTGCTAGATACCATAGTTAAAAATTAAATCCATGCTTTACTGTCTACATGAGATTGATGCGGGAAAGCTACCAGACCGACACTGAACTCAGTATGAGAGTGAAATCAACTTCTTCTAGATGAGGTTAGTACATTACTGCTGCTCAAGCTTATTTCTCCTAACAGAGGCTGTGGGAGACCACTGTGCTGGACCATGATCATGACCATTTAGTCCAAGGTGAACATAAAACATCAAGCACAGTGCCTGGAAGACAAAATTTGCCCCATTCACATTTTTTTATCCTTCATACTTTCAAATTTTGCATTTTTCCAAAGGTCAAACCCCAGTCCAAGAACTATAGCAGATACCTTTCTAATACTGTTTTCAAGCTGGGACCTAACCATCGCATTCTTGAGGGAAAAAAGATGAAGGATGTACACAGCATCATCAAGAGGCTTCTGCCACCCTCACAAAGAAATGCAGATGCTTCACAGCATCTAAATCCAATTCAGCATCACTGCCTCTAGGGTGCAGGTGGGGGAAAGTACAGGGATACATTTCCTGGCACATCATTTTAAACATCTGTCTTTGATTTCACATAGCCAGAGGACTTGCAAATGCTGACAGAAACATTACACAGGATTTTAAGTGAGGTCTTGATGCCACCCGTCAAAATGAGATGCTCTATTTCATTTACAGTCTCAGCTTCCCATGGTTCTTAGACATTGCAAACCAATTCTGTGTATTACAGAAGTTGAGGCCACCAGGCATTAGTGGCTTACAGCTGTAATCCTAGTTATTCAAGA
The DNA here is from genome assembly GCF_023159225.1 of Perognathus longimembris pacificus. Lineage (NCBI taxonomy): Eukaryota > Metazoa > Chordata > Mammalia > Rodentia > Heteromyidae > Perognathus > Perognathus longimembris. The sequence goes on from NC_063179.1 coordinate 30,658,548, forward strand.
GGCTGAGCTCTGGAGGATAGAGGTCTGAAAACAGCCCAGGCAGAAAAGTCCTCCAAAATCCACCTCTACCTAGCAAAAATGCCAAGCTGGATGTACAGATGATGTGGTAGAGCACCGCCAGTGAGCAAGCAGCTAAGTGAGTTGGAAGCCCTGAGTTCAAACCCCAGGATAGGTAAAAAGTTAAGGCCCAGAGTGATAAGAGCTTGCCCCGGGTACCATGCCAGGAGTGGCTAAATGCCCTCTTTGCCCTGGCCCCTAAAGCCCTTCCTTCCAATCATGAATCACTCATGACTGCCATCCTTCCACCCATTCATCTCTTCTTTACATCACCTTCCTCATTCAGTTCCTGGATTGAATCTTCCCTAAATGACCAGGAAAATCAGCTTGGCAAACCTTTCTGGTATCCACTTCCCTCTGATTTCTATGGGTGCCTGCTGGTTTGATGTAGTTATTAAATGTCAGCCTTACCTTGGTAACCAGATGGAAAAGGTATAATCACCCCAGGCATTTCTGAGGGACCTTTTATTTTTTTTTCTCAAATTTTTATTATCAAACTGACGTACAGAGAGGTTACAGTATCATACGTTGGGCATTGGATAAATTTCTTGTACTGTTTGTTGCCTTGTCCCTCATGCCCCCCTCCCTCCCCCCCTTTCCCTCCTCCCCCCTGGTGTTCAGTTCACTTACACTAAACAGTTTTGCAAGTATTGCTTTTGTAGTTATTTCTCTTTTTTTACCCTGTGTCTCTCGAATTTGGTATTCCCTTTGAATTTCCTACTTCCAATACCAGTAAACACGGTTTCCAATATACTCAGATAAGATTACAGAGATAGTATAGGTACAAACCTAGGAAGGTGATACAAAACATTATCTATAATAGAAACTACACATACACATAGGACGTTGAAAGTGGTTACAACTGTGATATATCACTTGTTTCCATAACATGGAGTTCATTTCAATTAGCATCATCTTATGTGTTTCTAAGGGTATAGCTATTGGGCCTTGTGATGCTCTGCTATGGCTTGCCTAAACCTGTACTAATTATTCCCAATAAGGGAGGCCATAGAGTCCATGTTTCTTTGGGTCTGGCTCACTTCACTTAGTATAACTTTTTCCAAGTCCTTCCATTTCCTTACAAATGGAACAATGTCATTCTTTCTGATAGAGGCATAAAATTCCATTGTGTAAATGTACCACATTTTCCTGATCCATTCATCTATGGAGGGGCATCTGGGTTGGTTCCAGCTTCTCGCTATGACAAATTGTGCTGCGATGAACATTGTTGTGCTGGTGGCATTACTGTGATTTTGTTTGTGGGCTTTTGGATAGATACCCAACAGTGGGGCTGCTGGGTCATAGGGGAGTTCTATATTGAGCCTTCTGAGGAATCTCCATACTGCTTGCCAGAGTGGCTGAACCAGTTTACATTCCCACCAACAATGAAGTAGGGTTCCCTTTTGGCCACATCCCCTCCAACAATTGTTATTATTAGTTTTCTTGATATATGACATTCTTGCTGGGGTGAGATGGAATCTCAATGTTGTTTTGATTTGCATTTCCTTTATGGCCAGTGATGTAGAACATTTTTTCATATGTCTATTGGCCATTCTCATTTCCTGAGGGACCTTTTAAAGAACATCATTAATTTTAAATAAAGCTCTCCTTACCATCACTTTCTAATTATAGTTCTGACATTCCTATTTTATGTTAAAAATTCCTCTACCTTTTAATTTAAAAAAAGAGCTTGCTTTTTCAAGTGCATGTGCTTGTGTGGTAGCCAAAGTGTCTGGGTTAATTTTCTGAAATAAAAACTAACAGCAAATAGACTTTTCCCTGTCTCTTCCACTCTTCTGCACTCCTTGCCCAGTCCATGTATTGTTATTTTAAAATAGATGTATGGGAGTTTGGAATGTGGCCTAATGGGTTTGATTCCTCATCACCACATATATAGAAAAAGCCAGAAGTGGCACTGTTGCTCAAATGGTAGGGTGCTAGCCTTGGGCAAAAAGAAGCCAAGGACAGTGCTCAGGCCCTGAGTCCAAGCCCCAGGACTGGCAAATAAAATAAAATAGGGTGTATGAAATAAACCCTTTTGTACTCCAGACTGGGAGGTTACTGCCTGGAATACCTGAGCAAAGTTTGGATCTCCAGGGTAAGGTGGTAGCTGAGCATATCTTAGATACTGGCCAAAAGATCAAAAGCTCCACATAGAACATCAGAGATCTTAAAATGCAGCTCCTCAATTCATTACACATCCAATGGAATCTTACATTCCCTGTATACTGCCAGTCGATACCCTGTTCATTTTTCTCTAGCCAGTGTATTCACTTAGTATGTCTTACATTCCTAACCTCCTGGAATCTTCACCAAGGGCTGTATGAAGTAGGAAAACAGTTGTTTAAATAAGAAATAAAGCACAGATAAAGTAAGCAACAGATGTCCCAAGATGGGATTGCAATCCATTCTTTTGCTTCCTCCCAAAACAACTAGAGGTTATCCTTATCATTGAGATAACCAAGGGAAAGTGGCACATGGATAGGGGAGAGGGGTTGAACTCAGGACCTGGGCACTGTCGTGAGACATGTGCTTGAGACCAGCACTCTACCGCTTGAACCACAGCTCCATTCTGACTTTTTTATACCTAAATGGACTTAAGAGTCTTGTGGACTTTCCTGCTGGGCTGGCTTTCTGGCTGGCTTTGAATCACGGTCCTCAGATCTCAGCCTCTCGAGTAGTAGGATTACAGGAGTAAGCCGCCCGCACCCAGTGACACTTGTTTTTTTTGTTGTTGTTTATTTTTTTTTGTTTTTTTGTTTTTGTTTTTTAATCTTCACTTTTCCCTTTGACCAGGGAAGAGGCAGGTAGTTGATTGCTGAGGCGTCACTAGACTGCAGGGGATAGAATAGGGTCCAATGGAAACAAACTAGTACAGGTGAGAGGAATTTCCTCCTCTACACCAAGTCTAATTCTAGCCAATCACAGTCCTGCAAGTCAAGACAGACCCGAGAAGCTAGTGTTCCCGAGCCTGATTTGAACACAACTTCCACAGGCAAGGAAGGCACAGAGAATGCAGCGATCCCACCCCTGTGAAGGGAGGCTGCACCTGCAAACAACACCAACTGGTGTTCAGTACTCACATGAGAGTAGTGAAACTTAGTCCATGGCGCACGCCCCGCGGATGGCGACCTTCTTGGGGTCACACCAGACGCGCATTCACAAGCGGCTCCAGGAGTACCTCCCAAGAGCAGTTGGCAAATTCTTTTGGTGCTCCAGCTGCATTGGCCACTGGTCCTAGCCTGCGCACAAGCGCCTACCCCCTCTCCCTTTTCCAAACCTCCCCTTTCCCCAGCGCCCCAGATCCCCCCAGGAACACATCTGAACCCTCACCTGCACAGTTGCGGGCAATGGCAGCACAGCCCGTCGGCAGAGGCGACCGAAACAAAATTTGGCCGCCTTGGAGTTCTTCCAGTAGACGAACAACACGATGCCAAGTGGCAGGTAAAGGGCGCCACCGGTGGAGAAGACGGCGTCTGAGGGTTCCTGGCTCACCTGGCACCACCGGCGCCCTGCTTCGTACACCTCGCCCCAGCCGAAGAGCAGTGGGGCGGGGCGATGAGCGCCACCAGGGCCCAGGTGAGCGCGATCATGAGCACCAAGGCGGGGCAGCAGGCTCAGAGCGAGAACTGCAGGTGGGGCGTGATGGTCCAGTACCGGTCCAGGGCGATGGCCACCACGTTCCAGATGCTGGCGGTGCAGCACAGCATGTCGAGAGAGATCCACATGTGACACAGGCTTCGGCCCAGACTCCACCGCCTCCCCGCCGACAGATCGCTCACCAGACTCAGTGGCATCACCACGGCTGCCAGTAGTGCGTCCGAGATGGCCGTCGAGGCCAGGAGGTTGTGCGGCACGCGATGGAAGGTGCAGACACGCAGGATGGTGACCAGTACCAGCAGATTCCACAAAAAAGTGGCAGCGATCAGCAGTGCCAGCAGCGTTACCACCAGCATGGTGAAGACAGAGAATGGGGGCTCCCAGCCAGGGAGGACAGTTTCACCCAGGCTCCACCCCACGACCCCACCGGGGCCCGAGTTACCATTGTAGGTCTCAGGTCCCAGGAGAACTGCGGTGGCCACCAAGAGGTTTGCGGCTTCCAGGGCGCACAGGCTCAGGCCCTGCACCCCGCAGGTGAGCAAGTAGGAGGGGACACTGTGCTTGGGGAAGATTGGCAAGTGGCATAGGGCGCCCTGCCCAGGTTCCTCCGCTGAGCTGCAGTCTCCCTTGGGCGCCCCCCTCAGGAAACCTGTTACACAATGGAGGAAAGAAAAAAAGAAGACGAGAAAAAGTGGGGCCTTTCCCGTGCTGCCCCGCCGGGCACGCAGGTCACCTGGCAGCCTGCAGTCCAAGGGCAGGGAAGTGGACCGGGCCCAAGTAGCCGGGGCCACACGATGGTGGGTCTTGCTGCGTCGCCTCACCCACGCTCACCGCAGATGGAGCTGGGGGGGGGGGGGGGCTGGAGAGCACTCATGGGAGGGTGCCGGGGGCGACTGGGCCTGTGGTGCAGTCCGACCAGGAGGGAATCGAACTGCTTAGGAATCCGGGAGGAATCTCATTCCCACCTTCTTCCTGGCAGGTCCAGAAGACAGCCGGCCCCACCTAGCCCGGGAAAAACTGGGTGCTGGTGGTTTGCAGACATCTGGCTTGTCCCTCTAGCCCAAGTAGCAGACCCAGGTGTTTGAGTATGTAAATGGCAACGTCCTCCACCTGGCTCTGTCCCGCTCCTGCTCAGCAATTCGGCCCCACACGCACCACGGGGCTTCCCGACTCCCTGGAAAAACTAAAATTAAAATGTAGCTACTGTGTGTGCTGGCACAGAGCTTGACAAAGAGGTGATGTCCAGCTTCTGAGCCAGCTCTAGTCTCCCCCCAACACACCCAACTTTCTGCCATCCCAAAACCACCCACACCCTCACCCTCACTGAAGACTTAAGTCCTCCAAGTTCAGGTGAGAGACTTGGGGGTGTGGGTGTGATTTCTCCCTGAAGAGGATATGAACTCAGGGCCTCCAGGGCCTCCAGCATGCTTGAATCTGAGGATGAAGCACTCTACCACTGAGCTACACTCCCAGCCCAGGAGTGGTAGATTTATTTGCTTTTCAAGAACTGCTTTCATTTTTATTTTTAAAGTATCATTAAGTAGTTGTACATAGGAGGTTCAATTCAAAGTATCCGTGCTTGAGTACACGCATTCTGATCAGAGTCGCCTCTTCCATCGTTCTCCTTCATGTCTCTCAACCCCACCCATCTCCTTGAGATACCCAGTTCCACTTTCACATGTGCACATTGAATATTATGACTGCGTTGGCCCACTAGGTATTTTATAGACACTTCAGCAAAGGGAGAAAAAACCTAGGTGACAGTATCCTCCCTCTCTACCAACTCCCTCTACCAAAAAAAAGTTTCAAACTTTTTTTTTTGTACCAGTCCTGGGTCTTGAACTCAGGGCCTGGTTGCTGTCCCAGAACTTTTTACTTTTTTGCTGTCCCAGAACTTTTTACTTTTTTGCTCAAAGCTACTTGAATCACAGCTCTATTTCTGGCTTTGTGTGTGTGTGTGTGTGTGTGTGTGTGTGTGTGTGTGTGTGTGTGTGTGTGTGTGTGGAGAGAGAGAGAGAGAGACTGGAAATAAGAGTGTCATAGACTTTCCTGCCCAGGCTGATAGCAGTCAAATTCCATCAGTGCCCTGCAATTACCTCCATTTTCGAAGATGAGAAAATTGTCTCAGTTTCAGTCGCCCAGAGTATGCAAGTGATAAATCAAGCAGAATTAATAAAAAGTGCAACTATGAAGAGCATATATAGCAACAGGGAAAGTGTTAAGAGAAATTGGCCACATAAAAACTAGTTTTAGGCAGAAAAAATTATATAGAGAAATTAAACAGAGAATTAAAAACACGCTTGGCATTCAATGGTGCAGTATGAACGTTTGTATGTTTTAATATTTTTGCTCTTACTTTGAGGATTGTTCAAAAATAGAGTTTGGATGTTAAAGTATTTCAAAGTTTAATATCTGTTTTCTTCTCTTTCTCCTTTTCATTATTTCTTTATTCTATTCTTTTTCTTGTTTTGCATGTGTGAATGTGCACAGACGCTGCTACTAGGGATGGAACTCAGGGCCTGGGTACTATGCCTTTGGTTTTTCAGTCAAGGCTGGTGCTCTACCATTTGAGCCACAGCTCCACTTCTGGCTTTTTGTTGGTTAATTGCAGATTAAAAGTCTCTGGCATTTGCCTGTCCAGTCTGGCTTCAAATGTAAATCGTCAGATCTCAACCTCCTGAGTGCCTAGGATCACGCATTCTCACTGCAGTTATGCCAGCCTGCCTGGAGATCCAGCCCTCCCTCCATCCACGAGCTCCTTCTCAACACCTAACGGAACATCCCTACATTTTCCTGTAAGTCTTTCCTGGACACCATTTACCCCAGTTTCTAACCTTATCATCAAGCTAAACGTCTTGTAAAGGCCAAATGTTTTTACTTTGATTCCTTTGCAAGTTGGTTTTTATGTCTTCTGAGTGTGCTGTCATGTTTGGGTAAGCTAAGGGCTGTTGTGTCTGGTGTGTAGAGTGTAGAAAGTGCGGGCTTGTGAGCACATGAGGATGGAAGAGGAAGGCCATTGGTGGAGTGTCCTACTTTCAGAAAAGATTGCCCAGGCGCCATGGGCAGGGCCACTGGGAAAACAGGGGCAGCCAGCCAGTCACTCCACCTGCTGCAGCCTACACAGCCTTCTGTAGTCTTCTACTGGGCAGAGTGTAGAGCCCACTGGTTCTCCTGAGCACTCACATGGCCAGCTAGTTATATTCTTTTTATCTATTCCACTCTTGGAACAAAAGCAATGCAGCTTTCGACTGGTTTTATTATGCATTTTAAATAAAACTCTGAATCTGGGGGCTGGGGATATAGCCTAGTGGCAAGAGTGCCTGCCTCGGATACACGAGGCCCTAGGTTCGATTCCCCAGCACCACATATACAGAAAACGGCCAGAAGCGGCGATGTGGCTCAAGTGGCAGAGTGCTAGCCTTGAGCGGGAAGAAGCCAGGGACAGTGTTCAGGCCCTGAGTCCAAGGCCCAGGACTGGCCAAAAAAAAACACAAAAAAACAAAACTCTGAAGCTGGGCATTCATGGCTGTAATCCTAGCAAGAAAGTCCATGACACTTTTATTGCCGATAATCACACACACACACACCACTCACACACACACTCACACACACATGAGAGAGAGAGTGAGAGAGAGACAATCCAGAAGTGGAGCTGTATCTCAAGTACTAGAGGGCTAACTCTGAGCAAAAAAAGCTCAGGGACACTGCTGAGGCCCTGAGTTCAAGCCCTAGGATGGGTACACACACACACAAACACACACACACACACACACACACATGAGGCAATTATACTTGCCATGAGACTGTTATGGAACTAAAAGTAGAGCCACTATCTCAGGGTTAAATAAGTGTTCAGTAAAAATGACTAGCCCCTCATGGTAATTTATAATAATATAGATAGATAGATAGATAGATAGATAGATAGATAGATAGATAGATAGATAGATAATAGATAGATAGAAAGACAGATACATAATATATAGATCATAGTTAAAGCCAGCCTGGGCAGAAAAGTTCCTGTGAGACTTTTATCCAATTAACCACTACAAACCAGAAGTGAATCTATGGCTTAAAGTGGCAGAACACTAGCCTTGAGCAAAAGAGCTCATGATTGTGCTTAGGCCCTGAGTTCAAGCCCCACAGTCAACAAAATACTACTAATAATGACCATCCCTATTCTTTTAATTTACTTTAATTGTAAAGGTGATGTACAGAGGGGCTACAGTTAGGCAAATAAGGTAATGAGTACATTTCTTGTTCCACATTGTTACCTTCTCCCTTGTTTATCTCAGGCCCCCTGAATCCCTCCGCCCCCGCATGTTATAAGATTCATTTCCAACATAGTGTCTTGGGAGTATCACTGTTGCATTGGTTCACTCTTTTTCCTTTGTATCACTATTTTGTTATTCCCCTTCCCTTCTCCAAATCAGACAAATGTATATACAAGACACAGGTTACCAAAATCAAAAACAGTGACAAGGGGATAAGCCAAAGGGGGAGGGGGGAAAGAAAGAAAGAAAGAAAGAAATAACTTACACAGTACATTAAAAAAAAAAACACCTTCTTGTTTCCATATTTGGAGTTCATTTCCAATAACATCATTTCATATGGTCATATGTACCTAGCCATTGAACTATTGTGATCCTCTTATAGGACTATCCTAGAGATAGACTAATTATTACAAATGAAGGAATCCATAGAGCCTACGTTTCTTTGGGTCTGGCTTTTTCATTTAGTATGCTTTTTTCCACGTTTTTCCATTTCCTTATGAATAAGGCAATATCACTCTTTCTGATGGAAGCATCAAATTCCATTGTGTATATATACCACATTTTCTTGATCCATTCATCTACTGGTTGGTAGATGGTTGGTGATTCCATATCATAGCTATTGTAAATAATCCTTCACTGAACACTTATGCTGGTAGCATCCCTGTTCATTCAAATTGAGTATAGACCTCGATTGTGCTCTCTGATCTACTTTAAATATTGTGCTTTTTATACTTTTAACTTCTCAGATATTTGACACAACTATATAGTTTCTTTCACACATTTTCAGTCAAACTTACCAGCAACCTTTGTAGGTACCATTTTCATTTACAGATAAAAATATGAAGTTTGCAGCTTTCTGTAATGGATTGAATTGCATCTTCTTCCCCCAAAGTCATATGTTGATTTCCTAATCCCCAATGTGACTATGTTTGGAGAAAAAGGGGTAAAAATTTAAATGAGGTGATAAGGGAGAGGCCTAATCCAGCGGGCAGTGTCATTCTAAGAAGAAACACTAGAGAGCTCACTTTCTACCAGCTGCTGCCCACGAGACAGGAAGAGAGCCCTTATCAGGAACAGAATCAGTTGACACCTTGAACCAGAACTGTCAGAAAAAGCTATTGGCTAATGAGCAATATTCCAAGTCAGTGGTATTTGATACTGCAGCTCAAGCTGACTAATACACTTGCTTAGAGACTCCTAGCAGGACTCAGATTTGACCTCCAGTTCTCTGTCCATGGCACCAACTGGCTCCATACATTGGACCAGTGGTTCAGTGTCATTGCTTTAGCTCTACTACAAATAGTTTCCTGTTAAAAAAAAGTTTACATGCTTGTCTTTTACAAGACTTTATTTTGCCTTAATTACAAGTCTTCTTGGATTTCTATCCCTTCATGCTTGACTGCTCTCCTCCTGGCAACTTCAGTCCAGACACACTGGCCTCCTGTTGCCTAGAACATGACATTGGTGTCTACTTCTTTGGGTTATGTGAACCTTTCTCTCTGCCTGGATGCTCTTCCAGGTGAGGCTTACCTACTGCTTCTGTTGGGTCTTTGCTCCATGTCCCATGCCAGCTAGATCTTCCCTGCCCATTGGGTCTATGACTTCTTTGTGCACAGGCACTTTCCCTCACACTGTTTTCCAGTACTTTACATCATCTCACAGAAGTGACATCATAGTATTTGTGTAATTGCTTTCCTTTTCTCTGTCTTCCCCACTAACATGTTAGCTGTTCTTGTGCAGGAAATTCGTTCCCTGCCATATTAGCATCCTGTTTTGTGCCAAGTGCACAGTTGATGATGTAACACATTCAAATGAGTTCGTTGAATGAATAAATTGGGGTTTGTTGAGAGAGGAGACCCATAAGTCCAAGCATCCTTGCATATCCCGGTAAGGTCTTTCAACACTGCTTGTTAACTCTTTTCTAGCCTGGTTGGTGGAAAGCCTTAATGGGTGTGGTGGATTCTTCACCTGGGGGATGGGAAAGTCCACTGTTAATGTGTGCTTGGTGCTCTCCTCCCAAGATGCAGCCTGCTGCTGGGCAGATTCCAGCATGGACCCTCAGGCCTTAGGAAGCCTGGGGAAGAAGTCAAACAGAAAGCGCTGGATACAGCTTTTGACCATAACAGACCCTTGCCTCTGACCCAGGTATCTCATGTCTTCTGCATCTAAGAAACAGGAGCAAGATAACTTGTCAGTTGGCAGGGGGGTAAAATCACAAACCTTAATGGTATTTCACAGGCCTTTGGTTTGTTGATTTTTAAATTTTTAATTAGTAGAAGCTTTCCTCTTTGGGGGCTTCTTTCTTTCTTTTTTCTAACGTTTTTATTATAAGACTGATGTACAGAGAGGTTACAGTTTCACATGTTAGGCAGTGGATACATTTCTTGTACTGTTTGTTACCTTGTCCCTCATACCCCCCTCCCCCCTCCTCCTGTCCCCCCCTGAGGTGTTCAGTTCACTTACACCAAACAGTTTTGCAAGTATTTCTTTTGTTGTTGTTTCTCGTATTTTACCCTTTGTCTCTCAATTTTGGTATTCCCTTTGAATTTCCTAATTCTAATACCAGTACACACTGTTTCCCATACACTCAGATAAGATTACAAAGATAGTGTAGATCCAATCATAAGAAGGTGATACATGAACATCATCAATAGTAGAAACTACAGAGACACATGGGATGTTGAAATTAGTTACAACTCTGATATTACAATCATTTTCATGAAATGGAATTCATTTCACTTAGCATCATCTTATGGTTTCATAAGGGTATAGCTATTGTTCTCTTTTAATTCTCTGTTGTGACTTGCCTAAACCTGTGCTAATTATTCCCTATAAGGGAGACCATAGAGTCCATGTTTCTTTGGGTCTGGCTCACTTCACTTAGCATAATTTTTTCCAAGTCCTTCCATTTCCTTACAAATTATTGCTTATTTCCAAATTGTACCTCTGAGAGATTTAATGGTTCTGCTGTTCTCTTAACTCTGGCTTTGAAGAAACAAGAGGGAGAGACTGACAGCCTTGAATAAAATATTATTATTCTGAACAATTTTTAATGTGTATAGAATGAAATAATTTAATATGAAATTCTTTAACAACTAAGAGGGCTACATTTTTGTGCAAGGTGATTTGTTCTCTATGTATTCTTTTTTGGGGTTGTTTGTATGCCTTTTTGTCCTTGCTGGTCCTGGGGCTTGAACTTAGGTGCTGTCCCTGAGCTTCTTTTGCTCAAAGTTGGTGCTCTACCATTTGAGACACAGCTTCATTGCTGACTTTACTTGGTGGTTTATTAGAGGTTAAGAGCCTCAAGGACTTTCCTGCCTAGGCTGGCTTTGAACTGCAATCCTCAGATCTCAGTCTCCAGAGTAGCTAGAATTAGAGGCATGAGCCACCGGTGCCCAGGTGTGTGTCTGTTGTCATAGGAATCCAGGTACTGACTGATGGAAAATGACTTAAAATACAAACACTCACCTGCCCCCCTGATAGCCACATCAGAAACTAGCCCTTGCTACAGACTTCACTAAATCATCTCCTCTCCCGGCGTCCCTTCCCGAACATAACCTGGAACTGCAAAAGAGATAACCTGTGAACTGAGGGCCTTACCAATTGGGACAATATTCTGTAATACATAAGATAAGACCCCAACTCTGCACAAAAATCCCCTTCTCCTGTTCCCATCCTGCCCTTATGACCACTGACCGTTGCCCCACCTGACTTCACTTTCCCTGCCTAATAGAAGAAACCTTAGTAGTAAGGGAATCAAGCCATTTCTTCTCCAGCCAGACTGAAGAATACCCATTTCATGTTTAATAAAACCTGTTGGCTTGTGAGTTTCTTTCTGATCTTTTCTTTATTGACACTCCTTTATGGATCCTTATCCATTTTAACATACTGTGATTTCATTAATTTGTTACATAGGGTTTCTATCATTTTTCTTCCATCTTTTTATTTGCTTTATTACATTTTTGGGTGGTACTTGGTGGGCTTGACGTTGGGGCCTTACACTTCACTTGCTTAGCTTGCTTGTTGACTGGTGCTTTACCACTTGAGCCATGCCTCTAGCCCTCTTTTTTCTGTTTATTTTGGAGATGAAGTCTCATCCTTTTCTGCCCAGGCTGGCTTGAATGTCAGCCTTCCATATCTTAGCCTCCTGTGTAGCTAGGACTACAGGTGTGAGCCACCAGCACCCAGCTTATTCTATTACATTTGTGTTGAATAAAGTTTTTTTTTAACAAATAAATTTTCCTTGTTTCTATTACTGTCATTTAATCAACAATCACAAATTGCTTTCCTGTCCCCTTTTTCCACTATTAAGGTATGTCAGAAGGTTACAAATGAAATTTTTTGGCTTCTCCGCAGCTGTGGTATGCAGTAAGAGATGGTGGGCCTGCCTTCTCACCTTCATGTTGTATATCATACTATTATAAACATAAAAGGGCTTAACCCTTATCCCTGAGACTAGGCATTGCTACAATAGTATGATCCTGTCTTTTTTTTATGATGCTGTCTTGATCCTGGGGGACCTTTCATTTATGAAACCAAATCTACTTCTGCCATAAGTGTAATGTAGCAAAACGTGCTGGAGCAAGTTAGAATCAAGGGATGCTGACATTACCAGCAAAGAGTAATTGCTTCCAATAAGGAGAAGCAGATCAGGACTCATGGGGAAAGCAGCTTTTGACCTGGGTGTTAAATATGGGTTTTTTTTTTAACTCTGAGCCTGCCTCAACCACAGGCCTCACTGGTACACCAGCCTCCCCCCCCACCTTGAATCCAGTCATGGACAGAGACCTGTTTGTCTCTCCACTGGATGTCAGGTTCCCAGAGGATAGACCAGGGGCCTCTTGTCCCTATCTTCCCCGATCCCAGGGTTCTCAATAAAGGAAAGAGGGGAAGAAGATTAGAAAGTGGGAGGGAGGGAGGAAGGAGGGAAGCTTACTAAAGATGAAGAGCAGTGCAGGGTATTTCAGTGTACCAGGGAAGGCATCTGATCCCAAGGATGACAAGATGGTTGCTGAATATAGCAATGTAAAAGAAAAGCACAGCCTGGCATTGGTGGCTCACATCTGTCATCTAGCTGCTTAAGAGGCTGGGATGTGAGGATCACGGTTCAAAGCTAGCTTGGGCAGTTAAGTCCATAAGACTCACCTCCAATTAACTGCCAAATAAAACCAGAAGACGAGCTGTGGCTCAAGAGCTAGAGTGCTAGCCTTGAGTAAAAAAGCTCAGGGACAGCAGCCAGGTTCTTTGTTCAAGCCCCAGGACCAGCACCACAATACGTGATAGATAGATAGATAGATAGATAGATAGATAGATAGATAGATAGATAGATAAAAACAAGAGAAGGGAAGACATAGAGTTGATTTTGTTTTTGCTTTATTAATGTTTATAGCCAGAGAAGGCATCCTATTGGGAATCAGTCCTGCACAGTTAAAGCATCATCTCCTCAGAAGGGATATCCATTTGTTCTCAAACTTAATCATACATCAGAGTCATCTGGAGAGCTGGCTGAATGCAGGTGGCTGAGTCCACTCCTGAAGTCAGGCCTGGGGCTGGAGAGCAAGAGTTTACATTTCTAACAAGTACTCACAGGATACTGAGCCTCTGGTTCGTGGACCACACTTAGAGAATCACTGGTCTAATGAGGGATTCTCTATTCATTTTCTCCTTGCCTTACACAACTGTATGCCAAATGCTGTCCTAAGGATTTAAGGTAATTCATTTACTTTTCACAACAACCTCATGAAATAGATGTTGTTTTTTTAATGAGAGAGTATTGACTCCATTGTATACATTAAGAATCTAGAGCTATTAAATTCATGTTGCCCAAACTCATGCGGCCACTTAAGCTCTAAAGATTGTCTAACGATAAGAAGGGCTGGGAATATGGCCTAGTGGCAAGAGTGCTTTCCACGTATACATGAAGCCCTGGGTTTGATTCCTCAATACCACATATATAGAACATGGCCAGAAGCAGTGCTGTGGTTCAAGTGGCAGAGTGCTAGCCTTGAGCAAAAAGAAGCCAAGGCCAGTGACCAGGCCCTGAGTTCAAGCCCCAGGACTGGCAAAAAAATAAAAGGAAAAAGAAATTAAAATGATAGTTTTAAAAAATCTTGATGGGGTCTGTGGGATTCTGTAGAAGCCGCTTGCTCCTATCTGCCACAATGTCTTATAAATGGAAATTAAAATAGTACATCTCACAGATTTGATGGGTTGAACGAAATAATTCACCAGGACTATTACAATTTACAGGATTACTACTTTCTCAATGAAAACTCATACTCCAGAAAAACAGATTACTGGATTTATAAGTGTATAACAATATGTCTGGCTCATACAATAATGTTCAATTCTGCCTCACTGAAAGTCGTAGGACATGAACAAAATGAGGACAAATTCTTTGACAGGATGTAACATGAATGGTCTCTTGTTCATTTCCCAATAGACTTCTCACTTTTGTCTTATGATCAGTCTTTACTCTCACTTGTCTCAGCATTCTGTACTCTTGAGCTTGATCTAGAAAAAGCTCTGCTTACAGCATCCTAGACCTCCTCTAGTCTACCAACTCTTCCAAATCCCCTGACAATCTCATTCGAATGGTTTCTCAACCACATAGTCAGGATTACCACAGCAAGGACCCTACTCTTAGTACTCATTTTCTGTAATAGTTCTCTTCTCATTACTGTAACAAATTACTTGAGAGAACAACTTAATTGTGGAAAGAGTTTGGCTGATGGTGAAAGGGTAGATTAATTAGGATGCAAGATCATGAGCAGTATCTTGGCCTGGCTAGTGGAAACTAGATACAAAAGACAGCATTGTTTTGAAAGAAGTCCCACCAGGACCCGAAATATCCTGCTTCCCATCCCACTCTAGCCCCTTTTAGTTCCTCAGGCTTTCCAAGATGGTGAGAAGAGGGAGATTTGCAGAATGGTCTTGATTGGAAATAAAAGAAAACAGCCATCATGCTACAGAATCCTACTAATAAAAATACCTAAGTATAAGGACATAAGCCTGTAGGGCATTAATACACAAACGATAACACTTGCTAAATGTCCCCTAAAGGGCAATACTACCCCTGTGAAGAACCATCAATTTGCTAGGTACCAGTGGCTCCTACTTGTATATATATATATATATATATATATATATATATATATATATTTTTTTTTTTTTTTTGCCAGTCCTGGGGCTTGGACTCAGGGCCTGAGAACTGTCCCTGGCTTCTTCTTGCTCAAGGCTAGCACTCTGCCACTTGAGCCATAGCGCCACTTCTGGCCATTTTATGTATATGTGGTGCTGGGGAATCAAACCCAGGGCCTCATGTACATGAGGCAAGCAATCCTGCCACTAGGCCATATCCTCAGCCCCATGGCTCCTACTTGTAATCCTAGCAATTCAGGAGGCTGAGAAATAAGGATCATGTTTTGAAGCCAGCCTGGGCTGAAAAGTTTGTGAGACTCTCTTGCTAATGAACCACCCAAAAACCAGAAGGAGAGGTGTATCTCAGGTATTAAAGTGCCAGCCTTGAGCAAATAACGCAAAGGGGGAATACCCAAACCCCTGAGTTCAAGCCCCATCACTGGTACACACACAGAAAAGCAGCCCCACACATTTAGGTAATTAAGATGTTTCCAGATGTTTATCCCCTCTTTAGTGTCCTACTTGATGTCAGGAATTTCTTTTGTCTCACCACATTGCCTTCTTGCAATCTCCCAGAGAAAGACCTGCTATATCAACACAGCTCCTTGTCCTAGTTGCTCACATAAGAACTGATGTAGTCTACAAGGAATTACACTGACATTACCTTTGGGTGCTGCATAGCCCTACTCCATATTCATGAGGAAAAGCAGTCTATTCTGTCAAATTGAAGTGCCTCTGTCATGTACATTGATATTTTTGATACTGATATAAATGGGAATCTGCTTTGTTCTCATAACTCAATGTTGTGGCCATGGCCCCTCAACCACCTACCTTCCCCAGGGACCCCTCCTGATTCTCAGCAAAAATTCACCTCTGACCTTATATGAAAGTACAGGACTGTCAATATCAGAAGGATACCATAAATAGCACACAGGACAGTCTGCTACAACCACAAAGGCATCCCCAAGACTCTCGTGATCCATTACATTTAAATCCTAAAACCCCCATGTTCCCTGCTCCTTGTTTCCCCAACCCTGAGCACTACTCCGTGGAGTCCCTCTGCAGCGATGATTATATCCTGATCTAATCTGTTGAGGTCTCTGTCTACTTCTTTCCTTTTTTTCTGCTTGATCTTTCCTAACAGATATTTCCTGGGATCATTTGCTTTTCAACTTCAATTGTAGCTATTATCTGTGCTGTTTGTGACCAGCATCCATGTCAGGTATATGAGTCTTCTGTCGAAGGAGGTAAGAGAATAAACTGTCATTGCCAGGTATGTTGCTTGTGACTAGCTAGCCATGTGAGGGAGATAAATCTTGAACAAAGGAGTTAAAAGAAGAAATTTGCAACTACCAAATGTGCTGCTTGTTGGAAAGGGAAAACTTTATCAATAGAATTAAGAGGAGTAAAACCCCCTTTTGAGCAGGGAGCTTTCCACAGACCACATCAATCTCTTCCAACTATGTCTGACAGCCACCTTGTTCTCACCACCGCACCCAGCTAGCTGTAATGGAAAAAGAATGCACGTTTTTTGGGGGGGAATGAAAGAATAGCCCCATTTCTAACTTTGGTAATCCATTATGCTTATGATGTGAGCCTAACTCCTTAACAAGGAAGAGGACAGTTTGGATGGGGATCAAAATGTAGCAAACAAATCTGCTAGTGTGCCTAGCAACCAGTAGAGTAACAGGACTGTATCATTTTGCATAAAAGTAAATTGTCTTGAGGAAATCTCCTATTATCTTCTGTGCATCTATCCACATTTCTGACACACTGACATCTTAACCATGTCCCTGCACATAAGGCATGGAGGATTTCTCTCCACCATGGAGTGTAACTTCAACCCCTCACTCCTCACATCTCACACATTTCCAGGGCTGATGACACTCAGATGCTCACTCCTATCAGAGATGGAGAATCTGCCTCTGAGTCCTTGCCTTTGTTCAACCTTCCCCTTAGCTAGATAACCATATGCAGGCACTCACACAGATGCATTTCCTGAGGTCAGTTACTCAATCTGCCCTAACATGTGGTGTCAACCTTTATGTAAAAGAACGTGAAGATGTGATGGTGCAGCCTCCTGCTCCCTTCTTTGTTCCATTGTACTCCCACCCACAGGGGGCAACATCTTGAAAAACAATTCTTGTGTGCACACACACGTATCTACATGCACACTTACCTATACAAACACACCTTGACACAAAATGTTTTAGGTCTACTGCAGCCCACGTTTAGAGGAATTTTCCCCAAGGGAACAGCAACAGCAGAGCAGCATGCTGCCGTACATGGAGATGCTTTTTGGGGGGAGAGGGGGAGGGGCTAGTCTTGGGGCTTGAACTCAGGGCCTGGGTGCTGTCCCTGAGCTTTTGTGCTCAAGACTAGCATTTTAACACTTGAAACAGAGCACTACTTCCAGCTTTTTTGTTTTTTTACTGGAGATAAGAATATCACAGTCTTTTCTGCCTGGGCTGGCTTTGAACCAGGATCCACAAGTCTCAGCTTCCTGAACAGCTAGGATTACAGGCATGAGTCACAGGTGCCTGGCTACTTATGAGTGAAGCAATCCAGTGTCTTCCCTTGCTGTTCCAGAAAGGACTGGTGCATTCCCTTGGCGTAGCCAAAATGCTCAAAGGCACTGCCACACATGGAAAGTATAAATTGGACTTTTACCTCCAGAGACACCAAAGAATTGTGTGAAACTTTAGAATAGCTACCTCACCTAACCAGCCACTGCATGTCTTTATGGAGATTCCCAAAATCTGTGAAAACAAAAGGAAAAAATGTACAGCTACACAAAAACCTGCAAATGGCTGTTTATAGCAGCTTCACTCATGATTGCATAAGCACAAATAATTGGAAGCAAGCAAGTAAAAAAATGCTGTGTTCTATTCTCAGCCAGGACTGCATTATACCCACAGTTGGAAAGAAATCTGTTTGTTTTTTTTTAATCCTCTATACGTTAACATATGCCATAGCACCATCCGCCTTTCTGCAGATCTTTTACCCATATTCTTTCGATTCTATTTTCTACTGAAATCTAAATTTAAGAGCACCTTCTTCTCCTACATGATGCACACTGTTGCTAGAGTTCAACCATCCAGAAGTGTTGGCTCTGAGGAATGTCTTCTGGGCTTGACTTGGTGCTGGTTTCTGCTTCCTCGCTGTTGTGCTCTAGATTTGCTTCAGAATAAAAGTGGGTGGAAATCATTTGTCCAGCAAAGCAATGGGCTAACCTTCAACCTGCTATCAAAGTAATGCTAACTGATCAGATGGAGATAGAAAGAAAAAATATGTCCAAGGAAATATCCAGGCATAATTGGTGTTTGTCTTTCCTATTGTGTGGGTGTACTCTCTTCTCCTGGAGTGGACATGACACACAGGTATCTGGTGGATAAACTGGTCCGTGCCAAATCCAAAGGCAGTACGTGCTTTTCATTACTTCGTGCTGCCACCGGGCATTTGTCTTCTGAGACCTGCCCCACTGCACCTGGACATCGCACCTGCAGAGGAATCAGACAGCATAGCCCATCAAGGTGGGTGCCAGGAAACAGGATCTCCAAACTACCCACAGCAATGGCGCCTTTCCAGGAGGGCTAAATGCAGCAGAGCACAGACATTTTGTCAACATTTCTCAGTGAACAAATTTAATTCCTGGCATGGCTGTCTGACTCATGCCCTTTCTTTCCCTCCCCCTCCCTCCTTTGCTCCTTCCTTCCCCCCTCTCTCCCTCTCCCCTCCCTCCCTCCCTCTTTCTTTCTTTCTTTCTTTCTTTCTTTCTTTCTTTCTTTCTTTCTTTCTTTCTTTCTTTCTTTCTTTCTCTCTCTTTCTTTCTTTCTTTCTTTCTTTCTTTCTTTCTTTCTTTCTTTCTTTCTTTCATTCTTTCTTTCTTTCCTACTTTGTGCCAGTTCTAGGGCTGGAACTCAGAGCCTGCTCATTGTTAAGAGCTCTTTCACTCAAGGTTGGCACTCTGCCACTTGAGCCATAGTTCCACTTCTGGCTTTTTAATGCTTAGCAGCAGATAAAAGTCTCACAGACTTTCCTGCCTGGGCTGCGTTGCTAGTATTACAGGTGTGAGCCTGGTACCTGGACTTTCATTTTCAACTAATTAATACTTGTTTGTTTTCCTTTTCAGATTTAATTTGATTTTTGAATTAGCATACAGTAGAAATACAAGGGGGCTCTATTGTAATAATTCCAGACATGCATACAGTGTGCTTTGAATAAGTCCACTTACTCCTTCCCATTATATTCCCAATCCTCATCTTTCCTGCCCCCTTTTCAAATAGAATTTGAGGGGCTAAATAAGCTGTCTTCAAATATATGTGTGTTTGCACATGAATATGTATGTGTACATATGTGTGTATGTGCGTGTACCTTAATTCTCTTTACTGCACACTAACTTTTCCTTTCCAATCCCCTCTAGACAGTCCACATTTTTCATTTATGTCCTGTATTGTTATTAATCATCATTATCACTTCAGCTCTGTATTCCACAAATGAGCAAGAACATACAGTATTTGTCTTAACTCACTCAACATAATGACTCCAATTCAAATATATTAAAAAGATTATATTTTCTTTCAAATGTGAACTTAGCACCTATGTTAAAAATCATTTGGCTATAGGTGTGTAGGTTCACTTCTATTGATCTATTATTCCATAGATCTATGGATGTCAGGTGGCATAATACTTCCTGCCATTCTTTTTGCTCAATTGCTTTGCCTATTTGGGAGATCTTCGGGTTGTGCATACATTTTAGAACTATTTTTGTGGGGCTTTTTCTTCTAGTTTTGCGAAGACTCCTATTGGGTAACAAACTGTACAAGAAATGTACCCAAGGCCTAACGTATGAAACTGTAATCTCTCTGTACATCCCTTTGAACATAAATAAGAATAAAATTGTTTAAAAGACTCCCATTGGTATTTTGAAAGGGATTTCATTAAATCTGTAAATCACTTTGGGTACTTTGGACCTTTTAACATCAATTTATGAACACAGGATATCTCTACATTTTTGTGTCCTCTACTCAGCATTGGTAATACTTATAAAAGGAATCTTTTAAGCCATCTAGACTGGGGCTAACCTGGATTGTCCTGGGTCCCCTAACTTCAAGGACCTGTACAGTCCTAAGAAGAAGGGAGGTGTGTTACAGATCCATGCTGAGTCTAAAACAGATGACAAAATTCAAGTCTGTCACACCAGCCTACAGGTGTATGATGCTGGAGCTTGTCTGGGGGTGTCCATCTATGAGCTCCAACTTGTACATGGTGCATTCTGTTTCTACCAGATGCTGTGTCTCAACCCAGAGGGCCTGTCGCTTGGTTCCAAGATTAATCTTTGTGCTTACTTCCATGCTGTGCTCCCCAGAAGCTTGAGTGCGGCTCACACTCTGCTCCCTGAGGTTGGAGGAGGGGTGGAGGCAGTCAGCTCCAGGAGTTCGGCTATCACTTCCCTGTAATATTCTTCCTGGCTCCCACTGTATCACAATGCTTGTCCTTGCCTTTACTTTCATTTTTTTCCTCTCATTAGGTTGTTGCTAGAGAGTAAAGAAGGGAAAGAGAAACAGAGAATGTAGACATCTGTGGTGCTGGGACTGTTTACATGTTTGCCTTTGTAATAAGCGTCTCCTTACATCTATATGGTTCCTAGACAATGTTGGAAGAGGGCAAACACAAACTCTAAACTCTTTGATTTTTTTGTAGGTTTCATAATTTTTTGCAAATTACGCCTCTTTTTTCCTTTTTGTCTGGGTGCTGTCCCTGAGCTTTTTAGCTCAAGGCTAGAATTCTAGAGCTACAGCTCTACTTCTAGCTTAAAAAAATGTTATTATAAAAGTGATATACAAGCGGGTCACAGTTAAGTAAGTCAGGTGAAGAGTATCTTTCTTTCTTTCTTTCTTTCTTTCTTTCTTTCTTTCTTTCTTTCTTTCTTTCTTTCTTTTTTTTTTTTTTTTTTTTTTTGCCAGTCCTGGGGCTTGGACAAAGGGCCTGAGCACTGTCCCTGTCTTCTGTTTACTCAAGGCTAGCACTCTGCCACTTGAGCCACAGCGCCACTTCTGGACAGTTTCTGTATATGTGGTGCTGGGGAATCGAACCCAGCGCCTCATGTATATGTGGCAGGCACTCTTGCCACTAGGCCATATCCCCAGCCCAAGAGTACCTTTCTTTTTGGAAAATGTCATCCCTTCCTTTGCTTTTTCCAGTGTTTCCCTCTATCGCCACTCACAATTGACAAGTTATATAGTTCATTTTCAACAGTGTCTAGTGAGTACAACTGCTGCATTTTTTTTCCCAGTCCCAAGGCTCAAACTCTGGGCCTGGGCAGTGTCCCTGAGCTCCTTATTGTTCAAGGCTAGCACTCTACCACTTGAGCCTCACAGTACCACTTGCTTTTTCAGTGTAGTTTATTGGAGATAAATGCCTCACAGACTTTTCTGCCCGGTTTAGCTTCAAATCCATGATCCTCAGATCTTAGAACCTTGCTATCTGGGATTACAGGCATTAGCCACTTGTGCCCAGCACCACTGCTGCCTTTGTTCAACTGCTGTACGTCTAGATTTTTGAGGATTAATTGGAGATACGAATTCATGGTTTTTCCTTCCTAGGCTGGCTTTGACCCACAATTCTCAGATCCTAGCTTCCTCAATAGCTAGGATAACAAGCATGAGCCAGTGATGCACAGCAGTAAATGGAATCTTTGAACTTCCTGCAAAGTGAGGCATGTAGCTCACTCAATTTGCTGACCTTTACTGAATAGTGCCCCAGAGGGAGATGCTTCATGGGCCTACCATTCTTGGAGGGCTCAACTCAGGGGTAGAACCCACAGCAATAATCAGGACTCTGAAGATGAACTGGGCCTCATTCCTGGACATGTCCCAATAAGGGACATATCAGAACAGCAGGACAGGACAATGCGTATAAATAACAAGACCTTTCCTCTCTCCTGGCTCCTTCTCCATGTACTGAGCATAGCTGGTTTGGAGTGCAGAGAACTGAAGATAAAAGACATGGTCTCACCAGAGAAGCTGGGAATGTAAAAGGAGATGATTTGGGATCAGATGATTCTGAAGCTGGAAACACAAAGGTAGCCTATCTTCAAGAATGCATTGATTTCACTTTTCCTTTCTCAGCATCAATCCCAGTGGATTGCCATGCTTGAGCAAATGAACTCCCAACAACAAAAACTATGTTTTTCAGACATTAACACGATCACAACTGCCCCTTAATCACAATTGCATTCTGTTGTGTGTTTTACTAGACTGAATGAGTGGTTGACTTACATCATGCCCAAGTGTGCTCTTGCTTTGATGCTTACAAGGAATATTCCTTGCTTGGTTTCTTCTGCACACGAAAAGCAGCTGAGGTAATTTCCTGCTCTAGGTTGTCAGACGAGATAGACACTTTGTTTACGTGGGGTGGTATTTTGTTTACTTGTCTCTTGACAGCACTTTGGAGAAATCACACTTGGAGCTTGGATGTAACAGAGAAAATGAAGTCCAGCGATTCCAAGCCAACCTGAGAGCTGTGCTTAGGAATGGGGCATGTCAGTTATAATCCAACTTCACATCAACTTCACTACAGGGAGTTCCCAATGTTCTCTCTCCTCCCAGAGATGTGATGCTTGGTTATGCACTGGTCTGGTACTGAGTATCTGGCCCAACTTGGCAGTAGCATTTTCTAGAGAAGGGAGGAGAGGAACATGAAGCTGATGTCTGAGCTCCTATGCTACACTACAATCTCACTGTAATCCTCAGAATGAACTATGCTATAGAAAACGTTGGTCTTTGTTATAGGTGAGGAAATGGCACTTGAAGTGGATTCATCCCTAACTGTGAATGCTCTGAGCTTTGCTTTCTCATTCATTCCTACACAGCTGCTGTCATACCTCAGGTCCTAGACAAAAATTCAAAACTGTGAAAACCTCTGACTTTACCCTATTTGCTAGTTAGTAAGTCAACCTACTATAGTTTACTATGTGGAAAGAAAACACTGGACTTTTGGTATGGAGGTCAAGGGAGGCTGTCAGGTCATGTGAGCTTTGTGTTCCTGGCAGTCATCTTCCCACTGATGCTGCTCAGAAGGTATCTGGGCCTGCATCACAACCCAGAAATTCTCAGATCAGGGCACCCAAACCTTGTCTACAGTTGGGCAGTAAACAGACCTCATCATTTTAACTTGTTATGTGGTCCAGTCCCTTTTGTGCTATTATAACAGAATCTCTGATATGGGATAATTTATAATCAAGAGATTTATTGGCCCACCATTCTTGGTGCTGTTGGGGAGAAGGACTTTCAGTACTGTCATGGAGAGACAGGTTTGGAGAGGCAGAGTGGTTTGCTAGTTCTCAAGCCCCAGTCTGACACTGAGGCTCCTGCTTTTATTATTTAACATTGGAAGGATCTTTATTCTCTTCCATCCTTACCTTATGGTGTGTGTGTGTGTGTGTGTGTGTGTGTGTGTGTGTGTGTGTGTGTGTGCATATATGTGCATATTTGAATTTAACCTATGTTGTATACATATATGGACATATACATGTATGGACATATCTATCCATCATGGTATTTTGGTACATATTTTATGCTACTGAGGTTTGAACTTGTTAGGGAGGTGCTCTACTATTGGAGTCTTGCCTCTATATCTTTTTCAGATAGAGTCTCACACTTTTGCCTGTGGCGGATATTGGAATGTTATTCTCCTACTTGTGTCTCCCATGCAGATGGGACTACAGGTAGCCTTTTGGTCCTGGGGCTTGGGCTCAGGTATTGTCCCTTGAGCTTGCTTGCTCAAGGTTCATGCTTTGCCACTTGAACCAGAGCTCCACTTCTGGCTTTGGGGTGGTTAATTGGAGACAAGAATTTTGTGGACTTTCTTGCCTAGGCTGGCTTCGAACCATGATCACCAGATCCCAGCTAGGATGAAAGGAGATAGCCATTGACACCTGGATCACCTATTATTTTATTGGATGAACTATAGTTTAAGTCCTTTCCTTCCGTTTCCCTTCCCTCTCCCCTTACTTTTCCCTTTTCCCTTCCACTTTCCTTTCCTTCTTTTTGTTTCCTCCCTTCCTTCCTTGCCAAGGCATGCCAAGGCCTTGTGCATGCTAGACAAGCACTCTAACACAGAGCTACATCCTTAGTCCCAAAAATATTTTGTATACATGAAGCCCTGGGTTCAATTCCCCAGCACCACATATATACAAAAGGCCAGAAGTGGTGCTGTGGCTCAAGTGGCAGAGTGCTAGCCTTGAGCAGAAAGAAGCCAGGGACAGTGCTCAGGCCCTGAGTTCAAGGCCCAGAACTGGCAAAAAATAAATAAATAAACACAGAGAACAAAGGGGCATGGTCTCCTTGATATATTACTGTTAGAGAAATCAAAGAGGACACAAGGAGATGGAAAGACCTCCCATGCTCATGGGTAGGCAGAATCAATATAGCAAAAATGCCCATATTGCCCCAAATGCGATACAAATTCAATGCAATCCCCATCAAGATCCCAGTTACATTCTTCACTGAAATAGAGAAAACAACCCATAAATTCATATGGAAGAGCAAAAGACCTAGAGTAGCCAAAGCAATTCTAGGCAAAAGAATACCAGACTTCAAGCTCTATTATAGAGCCAACATAGCAAAGAGAGCGTGGTATTGGTAGGAAAATAGACCTGAAGACCTTGAAACTACTGAAGGTCAGAGCAGAAAAGACGTTAGAACTTAAAGACACAGGAAGGACCTTCCTGAATATAGTCCCAGGGGCACAACAGATAGGGGAGAGTCTCAACAAATGGGACCTTGACAAAATAAAACGTTTCAGCACAGCTAAAGACATAGCCACCAATCTAGTAAGTCAGCCAACCATATTGGAAAGGATTTTCACCAGCACAGCAACGGACAGAGGCCTAATATCCGTCATCTACAGAGAACACAAAAACTAACCCCCTCCAAACCCAGGAAACCAATTATTAAATGGACAAAGGAGCTAAAGAGAGACTTCACAGGAGAAGAGATAAGAATGGCAAAGAAACATATGAGGAAATGTTCAACATCCCTGGCAGTAAAGGAAATGCAAATAAAAACAAACCAGAGATACCACCTCACTCCAGTTAGAATGGCCTATACTGTGAACTCGGGCAACAACAAATGCTGGAGGGCATGCGGGGAAAGAGGAGCCTTCTCCACTGTTGGTGGGAGGGCAAATTAGTACAACCGCTTTGAAAACAGTATCGATGTTCCTCAAAAAGCTCAGCATAGACATACCCTATGACCCAGCCATACCACTCCTAGGCATCTATCCTGAACAACAGGTCTCAGGATATCCAAAAGACATTTGCACATCCATGTTTATGGCTGCACAATTTACAATAGGCAAAATATGGAAACAACCCAGATGTCCCACTGCAGATGAATGAATACAAAAATTGTGGTACCTATTCACAATGGAATACTCCATAGCAAATAGAAATGATAAAACATTGGTATTCGCAGGGAAATGGTCAGAACTTGAACAAATAATGTTGAGTGAGACAAGCCTAGAACACAGAGAACAAAGGGGCATGGTCTCCTTGATATATTACTGTCAGAGTGTGTGTGTGGGGGGAGGAGGGGGAAGACAGTGGAGACTAGGTCTGCGAAACAAAAAACTATTCAAATGATATTTCCACAGGTTTCTGTCATCGACCTTCCATTATGTATCTAAAACCAAACAACTACTACACATAGAAAGGTTTAGAATAGACCTATCAGTGGATCACAAAGGCTCAACAGCTATGTACATATGATCATATAAGACGAGGATAAGCAAAAACAACCCCAAGAGAAGAACCCAGGAAGATTCTATTGTTGACATTACATGTAAAGTTCTAGGTGAATTTCCTTTGGACTATGCCATGTGGTTACTGTATATGATATCAGGACACTGGGTACTGTATATATGCCTACCTGATCTAGGGAAGGAAAAGAAAAACGAGGGTTTAAGATATCACAAGAAATGTATTCACTGCCTTATCACGTAACTGTACACCTTTTGCACAAAACCTTGTCAACAAAATTTAATTAATAAATCTAACTAAATAAAAACATTTTGTAGCAAAATAGTTGGGGAAGAAAGGGTGCGTGTAGGATGAACCAAGTTTATTCTAACTAAGGGACTGTATGTTAAACCTATTCTCTCCACAAGTTTCGTCTTCATCTGAGATTGAAGTTGTCAGAGGGGAGTGGTTTATTTAGTGTTTTTTGATGACCCTGGCTTACAACACACAGTCATGTAAGTATCCACAGAAAAAGTAATATAAAGGCTGTATGTGGTAATGAACACCTGTATTCCCAGCAACTCATTAACAAGAATTACCATCTAAGACAGGCCTAGGCAAGAGAGACAGATTTTATTTGAAAATCAAACTAAGACCAAAATTGTTAAGCTCAAAAGATTGACAATTGCCTAGGAATCATGAGGCCGTGAGATCAAACCTCAATACAAACAAAAATGAGAAGTGTGAACTTGATAAAATGGTCAAATATTTGTGCAATTAGTATACTGGGGAATACCAAATGGGGGAAATGCAGTATTTTAAGAGACAGTGTTTAAAATTTTGAATATTCCAAAGTGTGCAAAAGATATAAAGCGCATATACTGAGGGGTTGACAGACCTCTGAGTAATTCAATCCAACTACGTGGCCAGGATAAAGTGAGTGGCCTTTAAGGTAGTTAGCAGGGATACTGAGCCCCAAATTCCCCTCGTCCTCCCTCATCACTCTGTGGTTTTTTTGTTGCTGTCAGTTCAAAGACTAGCACAATAAAAGCTAAATCCCTTTGCTGTCAAGGCCATGACATTTTAGAGAAACCAAATAGGTACTGAGAATAACCTCTAGGATAACCTCCAGAGATAAATGATGTTACTTGCTCTACCTTTTTCTGAATGTTCCATGTCCTCCACTCACTGTCATGAAAATGTGTTGTCACAAAGCTCACCTCTGAGACATGGACTGAAAAGGAGCTAAAAACCATACCAACCATTCTGCATCTCCTTCCTACTGTAGATAAAGCCGCATACCTCAGGATTCTAGAGCACATTCCCAGAGTTATGAACTCTAGTTCTTTTCCCTGTCCAACACACACTCACAGACACAGATGTGTGCACATGCACACACCCCTATGAACAAATAACACATGGTAAAGCAAAGTATGGACCATCCAGCCCAAAATCCACCCAATTTGTAAGTTTGTCTTGTAGTGTAAAGTTCAAACTGGAGTAGGGATGAATTTTAGCATGTCTATAGTCCCAGGGGGCTTCAAACCTACGACTTGTTTACAGTGTCCAGTGATCATGACCAACTCTCCACTGCTTGGAGCCCAGGAAAGCTTGAGTTTTATGATCATCTCAGAAAACTATTCTCAGTACCTGGAGTAATGCTATTACATTGCAGGTGGTTCATATCTAAACAATGAGTTGGGGATGATCAGCTCACTTTCAGATAATCATATGTGTTCAGAGTCTCTCACTCACTATAAGTTATCCTTGCTCTGTCTGTAGATTCTGAATACTTCTTTCAGATAGAAATTGGTGCCTCCTTCATAAATAATCCTTTATTTTCTCATGCATCCAATAATTGAAGATGGATCCAAAAAATGTTATCTTCATAAGGAAATAAAGGCACAGAGGAGATCCCACAGGCATGGACTGCACACTCCACAGGAATAGCCTAAGCAAGCACCTCCATGGCTCATAATACATGGTGCTGAAAGTAACCAATGAGGGTACTGCTCTGAGCACCGACTTCCCAGGTTATATTTCTTTTTTTTAAATTTTATTATCAAACTGATGTACACCTAGGTTACAGCTTCATACGTTAGACATTGGACACATTTCTTGTACTGTTTGTTACCTCATCACTCATTACCCCCTCCCCCCTCCCCCTTTCCCTTCCCCCTCTTGAGTTGTTCAGTTCATTACACCAAACAGTTTTGCAAGTATTGCTTTTGTAGTTGTTTGTCTTTTTTTAACCCTGTGTCTCTTGATTTTGGTATTCCCTTTCAATTTCCTAGTTCTAATACCAGTATATTTCTAAGGCTTCACATACAGGTAAAGAGTCACAGATTATTAGAATTGGCACTTATGTTTTGAACAGATGGTTCTGTCCATGGTGGATGTTGGCAAACTTCTGGTAGACGGTCAAGGAAGGTGGATTGAATATTCACCAACTCCAACAAATGAAGTCTTATTGTAGAACACATTAAAAGATTCATCTGGGCCCAAGTCACAATGACAATGTTACACTCTGTGACACCATTATAGCACCAGGGATGACAAAGCATACATACAATGATCCTAGGGAGTTAGAAATGATGCATCTAGTACTCACAGATCAGGTAAATTATTTTCTGTATTACTTATTGTGATCAGAAATGCACTAGGTTTCCCATTAGTGTGTGTGGACAATTTGGAACAGTTTAATAAACTAAATTCTTAAAAACACTAAATGCCTGAATACAAGTTTACATCCCAGAGCAACACCTGTGGTAATTAATTGAGTTCACTCACAGAAATTCTCTCAGTATGACCGCAGTTTGAGCCAGCTGCTCCTGTGGCCAGGTAATTAACTATGCCCTAATTTGTGAATGTTTATTATTTTTCTACACCCATGAAAGTTAAGAACTAAAAAACTCAACTACAGATAACAAAATCAGTGAAACATTTTGTTAGGCACTAAATTCATGATTACTTCAAAAAGTTCAGTAAATATGAGGAAGAATTGACGAATTACACTGAAATAAAACCTTCAGCATAACAAAGCAAACAGTGATCACAGTGAATAAGTGGTCTATAAAGTTAGCCAGCTAGGGCTGGGGATATGGCCTAGTGGCAATAGTGCTTGCCTTTTATACATGAATTCCTGGGTTCAATTCCCCAGCACCACATAAAGAAAATGGCCAGAAGTGGAGCTGTGGCTCAAGTGGTAGAGTGCTAGCCTTGAGCAAAAAGAAGCCAGGGACAGTGCTCAGGCCATGAGCCCAATCCCCAGGACTGGCAAAAAAAAAAAATTAGCCAGCTAAACGTCTAACAAGTGATTAATAATCAGGATATACAGGAAACTCAGAAAACCAAACTCTAAAGGAACTAACATTTCAATTAACATGTCAATTAACACATTGGCAAAAAAGTTAGAGGTACTTCTCAAATACAGAAATTAAATGGATAATAAAAACACAAAAAGAGATTCTCAAAATCCTTGGCAGAAAGGAAATGCAAAGTCAAATGAGACTGAATTTTATCACATTCCAGTGACAATGTCTATCCTTAAGAACTGAAATAAATGCTGGCAAGGTTGAAGTGAAAGGGAACACTTACAGAGAACTCACCGGAATGTTGTTTCTTGCAATCACTATGGAAAGGTATGTAGTTTCCTCAAGAAACTAAAAATAGATATAGTTTGTCAATCAAAGCCACTTTCTTGTGAGACAGGTTCATTGCATGCATACATGCACCTATATAAATAAACCCTTTGGAGAGCTAACATACTGCACCATGCAATTAAAACATAAGTGATGAAAATCATCCCTTGTTCTACCACTATACATCTCCCCAATATCCCCAAAGATGTAAAGCTCATTTTCAACATAATGACTTGTGAGTATCACTGTTGCATTCATTTACACTTTGTCATCTGTCTCAATATTGTGTTGTTCCCTTTCCCTTCCCTAATTCAGACAAACATATAAATACACAGGGTATCAAGATCAAATACAGGGGAAAAATTATGTGACAACAGGGGATAAACCATAAGATGCAACAACAAAACAAAAAAGAAATAACTTCACTAGTATATTGAAAACAACAACAACAAAGAAAAACCTCTTGCTTCCATGATTGGAGTTCATTTGGCTTAGCATCATATTATATGGTCATATGTATACAGCTACTAAGCTATTGTGATCCTCTTCTGGGACTATCCTAGACTTAGAGTAATTATCAAAAATGAGAGAAACCATTGAAATCTGTATTTCTTTCAGTCCATCTTATTTCGCTTAATATAATTATTTTCCAAGTCTTTCCATTTACTTATGAAAGGGATGATTTCAATATTTATGATGGAATATAGAATTCCGTTGTGTATATATACCACATTTTCTTGATCCATTCGTCCACTGAAGGGCATGTGGACTGGTTACATATTTTAGCTATGGTAAATAATCCTGCAATGAACATAGTACTGCTGATAGCTTTAGTTTGGCCTTGTTTATGGTCATTTAGGGAAATGCACAGAAGTAGGTTTGCTTCATCATAGGGTAGATCTATATTTATTCTCTTATGTTTATCCTATGTTTATTTTCCATACTACTTTCTAGAGGGGTTGAACAATTTTACCTAAGTTTACATTTGTAGTAGAGTTCCCTTCCCTCCATATCCCTGCCAGAATCCATTATTAGATTTCTGAATAATGGCCATTCTAACGGGAGTAGGGTAGAATTTCAATGTTGTTTTGATTTGCGTTTCTTTTATGGCCAGAGATGTTGAGCACTTCTTCATGTGTCTATTGGTTATTCTTTTTTATTTCCTCTTTAGAGAAGTCTTTGTTTAAGTCAGTTGCACACTTAGTAATGGGATGGTTGATCTTTGAGGATTTGTGTTTTGGGAACTTTAATTTTTTGAGTTCTAAGTACGTTAGGTATGAGACCCTTGTCTATTGTTTGGGTAGTGAAGATCTTCTCCCAGTCTGAGGGCTTACTATGTTACAAGTTATGCCCTTCACCATGTAGAAGCCCTGTAGGTTCACAGAATCCCATTTTCCAATCTTTCTTTGATTCTTTGTGTTTGGGGGCTTTTATTAAGAATGTTTTGAACTGTGCCTCTGGGAGAATGATTTCTCTGACCAGTGGGGGACTTAGCCTCATCACTGATATTCTGATGCCTTATTAGCAAACTAATGGGGAAACATCTCCATTAAATAGTCTCCTGTGTTTGTTGGCCAAAGGAAACCACTTATGAGACTCTCCTCCACTGAATGGAGTGTCTCTGGGGAGACATGTTTGCTTAGCTGCTCTGGGGAAGTGTCTTCATAGTAGGTGAGAAATCCTAGTACCAAGATAGTTAGCATATGGATGCAGTAGCTAGAGGATAATTGTAACTTTGCCTTGATTGGTTTGATCCTTTGTTGTAGTGTTGACCCCTTTGTTGTACTACATCCTTTGTTGTAGCAACATCCGCAACTTTCGTATTGATATGAATATCTTTCTGTATTAATTTTATTCTTGAAGTTGTGAATTGATTTCTAACCCTATATAAACCCTGGCCCTCCTACAATAAAGTGTGCATTGGTCCACTCGCCTCTGCATCCCCTATGCCCTGATTTTCAGTTGCAGTTACCCAGGTCCAACATGTGCTAAGGAAGCTTAGTGTTTCTCCTGTTCTTTCTTGTAATGTAGATATTTGATCCATCTGAAATTGATTTTGGTGCAGGGTGATATATTGTTGGGGATTCATCTCGGCTTTAAGGGGGGGAAGGGTGAGGAGAGCGCTCCTGAGACGCCGCCCTTCCCCCAGTCCTTGGGCAGTGTGGAAGTGAGCCACACCTATCTCCTTCTGGGTCCGGAACCAGAAGGGGTAGCTTTGAGACCATCCACCAGCTTGCGCCAGTGAGCACGTGTGCTCTCCTTTCGCGGGCTTTGCCCAGAGGGCGGTACTATGGGAAGTGACGTTAGCCCATGAGGCAGGTCCTTGGGAGCTGCTCTTGGATGGACAAGCTCACCAGCCTATCGCCGGCTCATGCTCAATCCTCGTCATCACTACTATATTACTGTGAGCCCCTCCCGATTAAATTGGATTGCTCTCCGAAGTGTCTCCGAGATCTGTCTGAGCCTGGCTTCCTTGGTGGGTAAGGAGGGAGGAAAAGGGGATCTCGTTCAGCCACGTGAACCTTAGGCTAGCCCGTGTCCCTTTGCTCCACCTTGGCTGCCCGCTGGTCGGGTGCCCAGGGGAGAGGGTGAAAAGGGGAGCACTGATAAGGGAGTAAGCTTAGCATCCCCGCACCAGGGGAGGTAAATCTAGCCCGGCAATATATGAGGATCTACCTTTAATGTGTTACAGGTGTTTAACCAATTTTGACAGCACAATTTGTTGAAGAGTCTGTCTTTCTTCTATCATAATTTTGGACCCCTTATCAATATTAGGTGGCCATAGGTCTGCAGTTTCATTTAATCATATTTACTTCTCTGACACTGCTCCTCAGACCTGTTCTTGTGCCAGTATCAAACTTATTTTATTATTATTATAGCTTTACAATAGAGTTTAAAATTTGGTATTCATATTTCTTCAGCACTGTTCTTTTGATAAGAAATGTGCTCACTACCTTACATGTGTAACTGTAACCCCTCTGTACATCACCTTGAAAATATAATTAAATTTAAAATAATGATAAAAATTGTATGTAAGGTATTGAGTATACAAGTATAGGAGGCCAGTGGAATCCTGATTAGAAATTTTTTCTTCATACTATTTTAAACTACATATGCTTCTTTGTGTATACTGTGATGTGTAGGTGCATCCAGCACTGCAGACTTGTGCAGTGTGTTCACTGTGATGCTCTCCAGTGTCATTCAGATCTCTGCATGGATTTTGGTTGTATTATATTTTGACAAGCAGAAAACATACAGTTGATTTCGATTTTGCTTTATGCTTGTGATGGAGAAGGGTTTCCTCTATTACCACATGTTCTCAGATCAGTAGACCTTGAAAAAAACATATTGAGATAAGCTAGTATGGTTAGTAAAAATTACCTGTGTGAACATGAATGTGAATGCAAATGTGAGGGCTGGGAATGTGGCTTACTTGTAGAGTACGTGCCTAGCAGGCATGAAGTCCTGGAATCAATTTCTCAGTAACACATTAACAGAAAAAGGCCAGAAGTTGGGCTATGGCTCAGGTAGTAGAGACCTAGCCTTGATTTAAAAGAAGGGATAGTGCTAATGCACTGGTTTCAGCAGCATCTTTGCTTCCCAGGGAATATTAAGCAGGTGCATTTTTAGAGGTCTCTGTGAAAACCTGCCTGGATCAATCAGCAATGTCCTGTGACTGTTCTAAACATTTAGTTTGTGAATTGACCCACAGAGGGTGATGATGTCCTATCAAACTTGGTGGATATCCCACTGTGGCATACTTTTTCCCTCCATTTCATTATTGCCATAGCTTGGCATCCTCTGATGTAATCCAGTTGCATCATCCCAAATGGGTTTCATGAAAATAGTTTCTTGACACAGGTGTTGGACCAAATCTATCAAAGTAAGCTTCATCGCTAGGGCCTCACTATCTGTGATCTTGGAGGAAATCATAGCACCTGGGATGAAAAAGGAGTATCTGAAAACATGTTTAGCAACTTAGGTTTTTCTTCTGGATGCAAGGCTTCAGAGGCAGAGCCCCAGGAAAGAGTTTTAATCTTCCTGTGGACTCACAAGAGGTTTGCATGAATGGTGGGCTACAGTAAACATCTTTCTCAATAAAACACACGTATACACATATACAGGAATATATATACCAGAAACTGTGGACCTCAATAACAGCCAGGATTTCAGCTTGGCAGATGATTCAGTGATGTGCCTTTTGACCATCACATTCCTTCTACTCCAGCTTCCCCTCCTCGTCAAGTCCTTGGCTGGCCCTACCTTCTTTTCTACAGTGAAGTATCAAGCACACATTGAGGGAGATGTGGTGATTGCTGGGATTTTCCTTCTGTACACTTTGGGAATAGATTGTAATAACAGTGAAGTTTCTGAGCATGAAGTAAGCAAGCTGTAAGAAACTCATAAATTCATTTCCACTAATGTTCTTGTTCTCAGGGTAGGCAATGGCTGAGAGAACTCCAGGTGCACAGATGAGTTCTCTCTGTCTTCTCTACCCTGACAACTCATTCTTACTGAACCAGAAACAGCTCAGTTTCACTATTGTATCTTCTATCTACTGTTGAGGAAATTTCTACCAGCTAGGTGGAAAGGAATCTGGTTTCCTTGGAGACACACACACACACACACACACACACACACACACACACACACACACAAACAGAATCTCTCTCTCTCTTTCTCTCTCTCTCTCTCTCTCTCTCTGTCTGACTCTCTTTCACTTTAGACAAATAATTACTGGTTCAAATTAACCACTTGGCGACTATTTCATGGCACATATGCTTCATATTCCAAGTGTAACCAAGAAGGTCAGCATTATTAAAGATACTGTATGGAGAATTTTATCTGTCCAAAGGAGGTCTGCTTTACTAGTGCACATGTATGTCTTGGCTACTGGTCTCCAGCAAAGAGTATCACTAATAAATGCCTATTTCAAAAAAGAGAGCAATGTAGCTATACAGAACTCTAAGAGACTATAGCATCCATGTACATACTTACCTAGATAAAATGTCATTGGCTGTACCATGTGCATTCCTCATCAAGTGCTCATATAATAGGTATAGCGTAAGAAGGGAGCAGAGATGGTAGGGGTATGAATTACACCCTTCCTACCTTTAGAAGATATATATCTTTGCTTATCTTTTTATTTCCTAGTGTTCTTGTCTTGGGAACTCAGGAAATCATGTGTGACCTCTTTTGCTAAAGGCTATTCCTCTACAACTTGAGCCCAGTTCTACACCTGGCAATTTTTGGTTGCTAAATAGAAATAAGACTATCACAGACATCTATACCTAAGATGGCTTGAAAACATGATCCTTTGATCTCAGCCTGCTAAGTAGCCAAAACTAAAGGCATGAAGCACTGGTGCCTGGCTTGGCTTATTTTTATTTTCATTTTTATTAATTAAATTTTGTTGACAAGGTGTTCTGCAAAGGGGGTACAGTTACATAATAAGGCAGTGAGTACATTAGTTTTTTTTATTAAATAAATTTTGTTGACAGGGTGTTGGGAAAAATGGGTACAGTGCGTAATAAGTCAGTGAGTACATTTCTTTTTTTTAAGTAAATTTTGTTGACAAGGTGTTGTGCAAAAGGGGTACAGTTACATAATAGGGCAGTAAGTACATTTCTTGTGATATCTTAAACTCTCATTTTTCTTTCCCTTCCCTAGATCAGGTAGGCATATACACAATATCCAGTGTACCAAAAACATACACAGTAGCCACGTGGCACACGCCAAAGGAAATTCACCTAGAACTTTAAATAAAACATCAACAATAGAGTTTGCTTATCCTTCTCTTATATGATCATACATACATAGATTTTGAGCTATTGTGATCCACTGAGAGGTCTATTTTAGACCTTTTTATGTTTAGTACTTGTTTGGTTTTAGTTACATAATATAAGGTCACTGACCCAAACCTGTGGGAAATACCATTTGACAAGTTTTTTGTTCCGCAGACCTGGTGTTGACTGTTTTCCCCCCTACCCCTACCGTAACAGTCATATGTCAAGGAGATGATGCCCATTAGTTCTCTGTGTTCTAGGCTTGTCTCTCTCAACATTATTTGTTCAAGTTCTGACCATTTACCTGTAATACCAATATTTTATTATTTCTAATGGCTATGTAGTATTCCATTGTGTATAGGTACCACGTTTTTTTCTTCTATTCATCTATAGAGGGGCATCTGAGTTGTTTCCATATTTTAGCTATTGTGAATTGTGCAGCAATAAACATGGATATGCAGGTGTCTTTTTTTTTTTTTTTTTTTTTTGGCCAGTCCTGGGCCTTGGACTCAGGGCCTGAGCACTGTCCCTGGCTTCTTCCCGCTCAAGGCTAGCACTCTGCCACTTGAGCCACAGCGCCGCTTCTGGCCGTTTTCTGTATATGTGGTGCTGGGGAATCGAACCTAGGGCCTCGTGTATCCGAGGCAGGCACTCTTGCCACTAGGCTATATCCCCAGCCCTGCAGATGTCTTTTTGATATCCTGAGACCTGTTCTTCAGGATTGATGTCTAGGAGTTGTATGACTGGGTCATAAGGTAGGTCTATGTTGAGCTTTTTGAGGAACCTCCATACTGTTCTCCAAAGAGGTTGTACTAATTTGTACTCCCACCAACAGTGGAAAAGGGTTCCTCTTTCCCCGCACCCCCTCCAGCACTTGTTGTTGCCCGAGTTCAGAATACAGGCCATTCGAACTGGAGTGAGGTGGTATCTCAGGGTTCTTTTTATTTGCATTTCCTTTCCTACCAGGGATGTTGAACATTTTCTCTTATGTTTCTTTGCCATTTTTATCTCTTCTTCTGTGAAGTATCTCTCTAGCTACTTTGTCCATTTCATAATTGGTTTACTGGGCTTGGATGGAGTTAGTTTTTTGAGTTCTCTGTAGATGACAGATATTAAACCTTTGATGCTGTGCTGGTGAAGATCCTTTCCCAAATGGTTGGCTGTCTTTCTAGTTTTGTGGCTATGTCTTTAGCTGTGCAAAAACTTTTTATTTTGTAGTAGTCCCATTTGTCAAGTGTCTCCCCTATCTGTTGTGCCCCTGAGACTCTATTCAGGAAATTCCTTCCTGTGGCTATAAGTTTTTGTGTCTTTCCTACTCTGTCCTTCAGTAGTTTCAAAAATTCAGGTCTGATCTTGAGGTCCTTGATCCATTTTGAGTTTATCTTGGTGCATGGTGATAGACTAGGGTCTACTTTGAGTTTTCTACATATGGCTGCCCAGTTTTCCCAGCACCAGTAGTTAAGAGCCTATGTTTTTTCCATTGTATGTCTTTAGCTCCATTGTTGAATATCAGCTGACTATAAAAGTGTGGTTTTATTTCTTGGTCTTCAATTCTATTCCATTGGTGTTCAGGTCTGTTTTTAAACCAATACCAGGCTGTTTTTTTTATGATGGCTCTAGAATAGAGCTTGAAATCTGGTATTGTGATACCTCCTGCACTGCTTTTGGCTATTCTAGGTTTTGTGCTTTTCCATATGAATTTATAGGTTACTTTCTCTATTTCAGTGAAGAATATAGCTGGAACCTTGATGGGGATTGCATTAAATTTGTATAATAATTTGGGCAATATGGCCATTTTCACTATATTGATTCTGCCCACCCATGAGAATGGGAGGTCTTTCCATCTCCTTGTGTCCTCTTTGATTTCCCATTTTAGACTTTTATAGTTTGCATTAAATAGGTCATTCATGTCTTTAGTTAGGTTAATCCCTGGGTAATTTATTCTTTTATTAGCTATTGTAGATTGTATTATTTCCATAATTTCCTTTACTGCTTGTACATTGCTGGTGTGCAGAAAAGCTGCTGACTTTTGTGGGTTGATTTTGTGTCCTGCTACTTTGCCAAAATGGTTTATTAAGTCTAGGAGTTTGGGGACTGAGAGTTTTCAGGCCTTCAGATATAAGAGCATGTCATCTGAGAATAGGTATAATTTGATTTCTTTTTTGCCAATGTGGATCCCTTTGATGGCCTCCTCTTTCCTTACTGCTATGGCTAGGGATTCTAGCACTATGTTGAAAAGAAGTGGGGAGAGTGGGCATACTTGTCTTGTTTCTGAGTTTAGGGGGAATGGTTTTAATTTTTCCCCATTTAATATGGTATCAGCAGTTGGTCTGTTTCATATGGCTTTTATTGTTTTAAAGAATGTTTCCTCTATTCCTGTTCTCTCTAGAGCTTTTAACATGTATGGGTGTTGTATTTTGTCAAAGGATTTCTGGGCATCGGCTGAGATGATGATAAGGTTCTTGGTCTTAGCTCTGTTGATGTGGTGAATAACGTTTATTGATTTACGGATGTTGAACCATACTTGTGTCTGTAGGATGTAGCCTACTTGATCATGATGTATAATTTTATTGATCAATTTCTGGATCCTGTTAGCTAATATTGTTGAGGAGCTTTGCGTCTGTGTTCATTAGTGATATTGGTCTGTAGTTCTCTTTTTTGTTGTGTCTTTTCCTGGTTTGGGGATGAGTATAATATTAGCTTCATAGAATGAGTTTGGAATTTCTCCCTCTGTTTCTATTTTGTGGTAGAGTATGAAGAGTATTGGTATTAGGTTCTCACTAAAGGTTTTATAGAATTAATTGGTGAATCCATCCGGGCCTGGGCTTTTCTTTGTTGGGAGGCTCTTGATTACCCCCAGTATGTCGCTGTAAGTTATTGGTTTATTTAGTTGATTTATTTCTTCTTCATTCAGTTTGAGCAGTTTATACTTCTCTAAGATTTGATTAATTTCGGTAAAATTATCGTTTTTTAGTGAGTACAAGTTCTGAAAATAGTTCCTTATGATTGTTTGAATATCGTGTGTATTTGTTGTAATTTTTCTGGTGGATTCCCTCATCTTCCGGATATGAGTCTCTTCTCTTCTTTTTTTGTAAGTCTTGCAAGGGGTCTGTCAATTTTACTCATTTTTCTCAAAGAACCAGCTGTTAGTTTTATTTATTTGTTGAATGGTCTTTCTACTTTCAATCAGATTTATCTCTTCTTTAATCTTTGTGATCTCTCTCTTCCTAGTTGTTTTAGATTCAATTTTTCCTTTTTCTCCTAACATTTTAGCTGCATCATGAGGTTATTTACCTCTTCTGCTTCCATT
Organism: Perognathus longimembris pacificus; assembly: GCF_023159225.1. Taxonomy (NCBI): domain Eukaryota; kingdom Metazoa; phylum Chordata; class Mammalia; order Rodentia; family Heteromyidae; genus Perognathus; species Perognathus longimembris. The sequence goes on from NC_063179.1 coordinate 30,697,094, forward strand.
CTTTTAATGTGTAAGCTGAGGGCAATAATCTCGCCCCTCAATATGGCCTTAGCTGTGTCCCATAGGTCTCATTGTGCTGTATATTCATTGTCCTTGTGTGGGGCATGCCAGCCCCAGATGCCTTGCAGCTTTAAGAGGCAGTTCTAGCTATCCCGCCTACTTTACCAGCCCTGTTAGCCCCGCCTGCCTCCTGGGTCCGGAACCTGATAGCAACTTTTTGTTTATGGATCCACTCTGTCAGTCTGCCCCTTTTTATGGGAGAATTTATACCATTTGTATTCAAAGGGATTATGGATAAGTGTGGCTATCTCTCTTCCATTTTCCTGTTATGCTTTGTTTCCTCTACCTTCTTTCTTGGTTTTATTGAGTTGCTCTTCCTGTTGGGCTCTGGCTATTGTAGTTTCTTTCTGTTTCTGTCTGGGGGTACTGTACGTTTTCTGTTGGGTGGGGTTCCCCTCTTAGAATTCGCTGTGAGGCTGTTTTTGTGATTCACATAATCCTTTAGTTCCTCTTTGCTATGGGAAGATCTGGTTTTTCCCTCGAATGTAAATTCTAATTGTGCTGGGTATCTAATCCTGGGTTGGCAGTTGTTGGCCTGGAGGTCATGGATTGTTTTCTTCCAGACTCATTGTGTGTTGTCAGTTTGTTTGGAGTGGTCTGTGGTGATTCTGATCCTTTTTCCATTGTAATATAGTTCTTTCTTTGTTTTGGCTGTGTTCAAAATTTGCTCTTTATTCGTGAGATGTGAGGCCTTGATAATTATGTGTCTAGGTGAGGTATAAACTCTAACATAAAGTGGAGCAGACTGACAGAGTGGATCCATAAACAAAAAGTTGCTATCTGTTATCTTCAAGAGACCCATCTTACAGCAAGGGAAAAAAACAGGTCCGAATGAAAGAATGGAACAACATCTTCCAAGCAAACGTACCTACCGAAATGGCAGTTGTAGCCATCCTGATTTCACACAAGCTGGACTTCTCATTAAAATCAACTCAAAAAGAAAAAGAAGGGCACTACATTTTAATACAAGGAAAAATCCAGAATCAAGACATCACGGTGATAAATTTATACTCACCAAACAAAAGAGGCCCTACATATGCCATGGAAATTCTCACAGAACTACAGAACAAGATAGACTGAAACACAATCATAGTGGGAGACTTTAATACTCCACTCTCTCCAAGAGACAGATCCAACACCCAGAGGATTAGCAAGGGAGCTGAAGACCTAAATAACACCATATCTCAAATAGGTCTGATAGATCTGTACAGTCTTTCACCCTACAGAGACCCAATACACATTCTTCTCAGCAGCCCATGGAACATACACCAAAATAGATCATGTCATAGCCCACACAAAGAACCTCAGAAATACAAAAGTATTGATGTCATCCCATGTATTATATCTGACCACAGTGGAATCAAGGTAACCCTCAGTAACAAAGGATACCACAGAGGCTATACAAAGACTTGGAGACTAAACTCCTCATAGATATCTAACACTTGGGTCACAGACCAAATTAAGGATGTAATTAACAAACGCATAAGCCACAATGACAATGAAAATACATCAAAAAGAAACCTATGAGATACAGATAAGGCAGTGCTGAGGGGAAAGATCATTGCCCCTCAGCACTCACATTAAAAGAATGGAAGCAGAGCAGGTGAATAACCTCATGATGAAACTAACACATCTGGAGAAACAAGAAATAATCAAATCTAAAATGACTAGGAGGAGAGAGACCACAAAGATTAAGAAGAAATAAATCTGATTGAAAGTAGAAAGACCATTCAACAAATAAATAAAACTAACAGCTGGTTCTTTGAGAAAATAAATAAAATTGACAGACCCCCTCACAAGACTTACAAAAAAAAAAAAAAAGAAAAGAAGAGAAGAGACTCATATCATTAAGATCAGGGACTCCACCGGAAAAATTACAACGAATGCACACGATATTCAAACAATCATATGGAACTATTTCCAGAACCTCTACTCGCCAAAAAACAATAATTTTACAGAAATGGATCAATTCGTAGAGAAGTATAAACTAACGAAACTGAATCAAGAAGAAATAAGTCAATTAAATAAACCAATAACTTACAGCTAGATACAAGGGGTAATCAAGAGCCTCCCAACAAAGAAAACCCAGGCCCAGATGGATTCACCAATGAATTCTATAAAACCTTTAGTGAGAACCTAATACCAATACTCCTCAAACTCTTCCATGAAATAGAAACAGAGGGAGAAATCCCAATCTCATTCTATGAAGCTAATATTATACTCATCCCCAAACCAGGCAAAGGCCCAACAAAAAAAAAAAAAAAAAAACAGAATTACATACAAATATCACTAATGAACACAGACGCAAATCTCCTCAATAAAATAGTAGCTAACAGGATCCAGAAATTGATTAAGAAAATTATACATTATGACCAAATAGGCTTCATCCCACAGACACAAGGATGGTTCAACATCCATAAATCGATTAATGAAATTCACCACATAAACAGAACTAAAATCAGGAATCACATTGATATCTCTGTCGATGCCTAAAAAGCCTTTGACAAAATCCAAAATCCATAATTATTAAAAGTTCTGAAAAGAACAGGAATAGATGGAACATTCCTTAAAACAATAAAAGCCATATGAAACATACCAACTGCTAATATCATACTAAATGGGGTGAAACTAAAATCATTCCCCCTAAACTCAGGACCAAGACAAGGATGCCCACTTTCCCCACTTCTTTTCAACATAGTGCTAGAATCCCTAGCCACAGCAATAAGGCAAGAGGAGAACATCAAAGGGATCCACATTAGCAAAAAAGAAATTAACCTATCCCTATTCGCAGATGACATGATCTTATATTTGAAGGACCCAAAAACTCAGTCCCCAAACTCCTATGCCTAATAAAACATTTTGGCAAAGTAGTAGGATACAAAATCAACCCACAAAAGTCAGCAGCTTATCTGTACACCAGCAATACAAGAAGAAAAGGAAACTATGGAAATAATACCATTTACAATAGCTAATAAAAGAAGAATTTACCAAGGAATCAACCTAACCAAAGACATGAAGGACCTATCTAATGAGAACTATAAAAATCTAAAAAGGAAAATCAAAGAGAACACAAGGAGATTGATAGACCTCCCATGCTCTTGGGTAGGCAGAATCAATATAGTGAATATGGCAACATTGCCCAAATTGTTATACAAATTCAATGCAAACCGCATCAAGATCCCAGCTACATTCTTCACTGAAATACAGAAAGTAACCTATAAATTCATATGGAAGAGCACAAAACCTAGAATAGCCAAAGCAATTCTAGGCAAAAAAACAGTGCAGGAGGTATCACAATACCAGATTTCAAGCTCTATTCTAGAGCCATCATAAAAAAAAAAACAGCCTGGTATAAAAACAGACCTGAACACCAATGGAATAGAATTGAAGACCAAGAAATAAAACCACACTCTTATAATCAGCTGATATTCGACAATGGAGCTAAAGACATACAATAGAATAAACATAGCCTCTTCAACTACTGGTGCTGGGAGAACTGGGCAGCCATATGTAGAAAACTCAAACTAGACCCTAGTCTATCACTATGCACCAAGATAAACTCAAAATGGATCAAGGACTTCAACATCAGACATGAATCCTTGAAACTACTGAAGGACAGAGTAGGAAAGACACAAAAACTTATAGCCACAGGAAGGAACTTCCTGAATAAAGTCCCAGGGGCACAACAGATAGGGGAGACACTTGACAAATGGGACTACTACAAAATAAAAAGTTTTTGCACAGCTAAAGACATAGCCACAAAACTAGAAAGACAGCCAACCATTTGGGAAAGGATCTTCATCAGCACAGCAACAGACAAAGGCCTCATATCTATCATCTACAGAGAAGTCAAAAAACTAATCCCCTCCAAACCCTGTAAACCAATTATGAAATGGACAAAGTAGCTAGAGAGACACTTCACAGAAGAAGAGATAAAAATGGCAAAGAAACATAAGAGGAAATGTTCAACATCCCTGGTAGGAAAGGAAATGCAAATAAAAAGAACCCTGAGATACCACCTCACTCCAGTTCGAATGGCTTATACTCTGAACTCGGGCAACAACAAATGCTGGAGTGGGTGCAGGGAAAGAGAAACCCTTCTCCATTGTTGGTGGGAGTGCAAATTAGTACATCTACTTTGGAGAACAGTATGTAGTTTCCTCAAAAAGCTCAACATAGACCTACCCTGTGACCCAGCCATACCATTCCTAGGCATCTATCCTGAACAACAGGTTCCAAGATATCAAAAAGATATCTGCATATCCATGTTTATCGCTGCACAATTCACAATAGCCAAAATATTGACACAACCCAGATGCCTCTCCACAGATGAATGGATCCAAAAAATATGGTACCTATACACAATGGAATACTACATAGCGATTAGGAATGGTGAAATATTGTTATTTGCAGGGAAATGGTCAGAACTTGAACAAAAAATGTTGAGCGAGACAAGCCTAGAACACAGGAAACAAAGGGGCATGATCTCCTTGATATAGGAGTATTACGGTGGGGGGGAGGGGGATACAGTAGAGACCAGGTCTGCAAAACCAAAAACTTCTTGTCAAATGGTATTTTCCACAGGTTTGGGTCAGCGACCCTACATTATGTAACTAAAAGCAAACAACTACTCAACATATAAAGGTCTAAAATAGACCTCTCCATGTATTACAGTAGCTCAAAAGCTATGTATTTATGTTCATATAAGACAAGGATAAGCAAACTCTATTGTTGACGTTACATTTAAAGTCCTAGGTGAATTTCCTTTGGCGTAGGCCACGTGGCTACTGTTTATGGTTTTGGTACACTGTGTAATGTATATATGTCTACCTGATCTAGGGAAAGGAAAGAAAAACAGGGTGTAAGATATCAGAAGAAATGTACAAACTGCCCTAATATGTAATTGTACCCCTCTTGCACAACACCTTGTCAAAAAAAGTATTTAATCAATAAATAAATTTTAAAAAGAAAAAAAAAAGGTTTCTACGACAAACTCACAGAGAATCTTATTCTTAATGGGGAAAAGCTGAAGCCATTTCCTCTAAAATCAGGAGCAAAATAAGGATGTCTGCTCTCTCACATCTTCTGCAACATAGTACTAGAGTTCCCAGCCAGAGCAAAAAGGCAAGAGAAAGACAGAAAGGGGATTCAAATATGAAGAGATGAAGCCAAACTCTCTCTGCAGATGACATGATCCTGTTTCTACAGAACCACATAGACTCCACTTCCAAGGTCCTTGAGCCGATTCAAACCTATTACAAAGTAGTAGGATATAAAATAAACCCTCAATAATCAATGCCTTTTCAAAATGCCAACGACCTGAAGACCGAGGCTGATATCAGAAAAGCCACTCCTTTTGCAATAGCCTCAAAAAAAAAAAATAACTAGGAATAAACTTAAAGAAGTGAAAGACCTCTATGATGAAAACTTTAAAAATATGAAAAACGAAATTAAGGCAGAACTAAGAAAATGGAAAAACCTCCCATGCTACTGAATCCTGCTGAGCCAGCCAGAAGCAAAAAGGGAATCCTGAATGAGGGGGGTGAGGATTAAAGAAAAGGAAAAATACAAGACAAGAGAAAAAAGACAATAGGCAAAGATGGGGTACAGGAGGTCTGCATCTCGAGATTGAAAGTCAAGACTGCAGCCCCATATATTCTTAACATCCAGCTTTTATGCAGTTTGGGAACCAGGGAATGGCATAGGGTTACCAAAGTTTAAGAAAATAAGAAAGCTTTTAGGTCGGTAAATAACAAGAGGCAATAAAACAAGACAAGGCTGACTGGTAAACATAAACCAGGTGCCTATGGACACATTAAAACATCTTGATAAGTGCTGGCTGTCAATTAAGCCAAATCTTACCGCATTCCTTGTGATAACAGCACAGCAAGAGGTCAGGATGAGCTTAGCTGCTAGCTCGGTTCCCGACAGTTCATCCGTGTTTTTTAATAAAAGAAGTGAACCCTCCTGTCTTAGGTGGGGTGGGTACCCCAGCCTACATTACCCGTCCTAGGGTTAACTTCAGAGCAGTGCTAAAGCCCCATGTCTTAGGTTGGTCAAGGCTGGCACCGCCCTCATACCCGTCTCTGGCTGTGGTACCTCTTGGGGGAAAGTTCATTCACTTGGAGCTTGATCTTATGCAGCTGGCTGGCTAAACTCATGAAAGAGTTTTGCAATATGCATACAATGCAAGAAAGGCATAGGAAAGCCATCAGCAAAAGTATCCCTGGGCCGAGCAATGTCATTAGCAGCCCCTTAACGTTAGTTAAGGAAGGGACATACTGTTGAAGTTGTTCAAACAGTTCTTTTGCTGTTTCTGCCACTTTAGAGTCCAGAGGCGGAGCTTGCTCTAGTCCAGCTATTTGTCTATGGAGTTGAAAGAGATCTAAGGACAAGCTATTATGGTGCCAAATACCATTTAGATGTGCTACAACTTGTTGCCAAGGATAGCTTGACCTATTATACTTATGGAGGGTCACACAAATAAAGTCAAACCCAGCATGACAGCTCACCTGTCGCAAAGTTTTTAAGGCATGAATTTGTTCTCCCAGTGACAACACAGATTCATACAATGCTTCTAATTTTTGTTCTACCTTATCATCAATCCTGCCTTGAAAGTGCAGGGCTTGCGTGGTATTATGAGCAAGCTGATTAACATAGTGAGCTGTCGGCACATTTTGTGTTAAAGCCACATTAGCCGCTGAAGCAGAGGCAGCTAAGGAAATAAAGGCTACAATGCCTGCTATTAATAGCCCTACAAATCGTCTAGAGCACAAGCTCTTTTAAATGTTTTAACACTTGAACACCTGTTTCTTCATACCAAGCTTGAGATAAGTTTACAGGAAGCATAACAAATGGTGGTTGCTTAATAATAATTACAGAATCAATAAGACCACTATACAAGCATTTTGTAAAAGAACAGTGCAAGTAACATTGAAATACATGGCTCCTACAGAAATATTAAAAGGTCCATACATAATAGCATAAGGGGGTGTTACACAACGCATAATATTTTTTAAAGAAGTAGAAGTGGGCCAGGAGATATTATTAAGGGCAGCCACTAACATCTAGACATGACGTTGAGGGTGTCCATTCATCCACCACAGACCTGGGTTGTACTTGTTGGTGAGATTCGCTCCGGAACAGTCCATCAGCTGAGAATTAGTTCCTGAAATATTGTTTATAAAAGGGTGATAATGTCTACACTTTATGGGGTGCAGTTCTCCCGTGGATTCTACAATTTGAGAGGAGTTGATGCAGCGAGGTATCATGAAGGACGAGGTAGAATTGGCATGTACAGGAAACCCAGTAGGCAATGAAGACATTCGTATATTATATACTTGACTATTACCAGGAATCCAAATTCTATGATTTATGGATTGCATTACAGTACAACCTGGAATATAACTGTTGGAGTCAGTTGTAAAGCATAAAGGGGTTCCAATGCCAGAAGCTGCAAAATCTCCCATCTTAACGTGTTGGACAAAAGGGTTTGGAGCTGTACCGTATGCTGATCTGTTGATATGGATGAACACCTCAGCTCCCTCCCAGGTCGCAGGATGCACAATCAGTGGATCTGGCACGTAAGCCCAGTGGGTCAGCACTTGTACCGTTCTGATGAGTTTCCACAATCTGAACACAACGCTCAGGTAGCCAGCGGGCATCATTTTCATCCTGTGAAAAAACACAGACATGTCCTCGACCCCATGTCAATACCGGATCGGGGCCGTGCCAAGCACTTGTTAAAGGATCTTTCCACTTAACTTGGGCAAAAGCTCTTTGCTCTCTCTTTTCCCAGAACCACCGTGCTGCAGAGTGGCCATTGCAGTCCAAATTTAAAAAATTTAGTATGAATAAAGTATGAGAAAGTATATTAACAGGAGAGAAGGGGTATAGTTCACCCCCTTTTAATTTAGAAATTTGGTGTTTTAACAAACCGTTGGCCCGTTCGACAATTCCTTGACCATGAGGATTATAGGGAATTCCTGTAGAGTGAACAATTTGGTAAGATTTGCAAAAAGTTTGAAAAGATCATCCAACATATCACGGACCATTATCAGTTTTAATTTGTTTAGGAAGTCCCATAGTGGCAAAGCAGCATAAGGCATGGGAGATACAATTTTTGCCAGCTTTCCCACTAAGAGAAGTAGCCATCATAAAATCAGAGTAAGTGTCTATTGTAACATGTACAAAGTGGAGCTGTCCAAAAGAGGGAATGTGGGCAACATCCATTTGCCAAACATGGTTAGCCACTAAGCATCGAGGATTAATGCCATTGGAGGGCACAGGCAGGAAGGTAGCACAGTTGGGACGAGTTTTTACAATTTAACGAGCCGCCTCACGTGTGGTATGAATTTTCTGACGTAAGGCACGACTGTCTTGATGGTGGGCAGTATGAGATTGTCTTGCCAAGTCAATTTGAGTGAGAAAAACCTGGGTAGCCTCATCCGTAATAGTATTGCCCTCCCTTAATGATAAGGAGAGGCAAAGCGAATTAATTTGTTGGAGGGACAATGATGTGAAATTATGCCCACAAAATTGGCCCAAGCAATGGCCCAGGAATCACAATGAATATAAAGCCATACTTGCTGCTGTAAAGTATAAGGGATATAAATAACCTGTGGATCTCCTCTAAGATACAAGATTCCACACGGCACATATGGACTAAGGTGGCTACCAATTCATAATAAGGAGTTAACACTTTTGAAGGAGTGGCAGGCAAGGAAAGCCACAAAAAGGGGTCCTTTCTGCCAAAGGACCGCTGTTGGCGAATGAGGTGTAGGTAAAATATAAGCTTCCCAAGGGGCTGAGTAATCAATATAATTCACATGTTGGGAAGAAATGGCAGAATTTACTATGCTCAAGGCTTCGGCTGCTTCAGTTGTCATTTCTCTGGGAGATGTAGGGTCAGGGTCCCCCTTTAATAGATCAAACAAGGGGTTTAATTCAGCTGTGGACAATTTAAGATAAGGGCGAAGCCAATTAATATCTCCCAGAAATTTTTGAAAATCATGCAAAGTACGCAAATGAGAAGACTTAACCTGTAATTTCTGGCTAGTAAAATAATAAGGACCCAAAATATGACCAAGATAAGTATACGGAGGATGCTCTTGCACCTTTTCACTAGCTATTATTAACCCAAAAGATATGAGGTCTTGTTTCAATTGTCCAAAGGCTTGGCGTACTACTGCAGGGTTTAGGTGAGCCAATAAAATATCATCCATATAATGAATATAAACAGAAGGAAAATTTTGACAAGTAGAAGAGAGGGTCCACGCTACAAAACTTTGACACAAGGTGGGGCTATTCGCCATGCCTTGGGTCAACACTAGCCAATGGTACCGTTTCATGAGTTCTTTAAAATTAGTAGAGGGGACACTAAATGCAAAGCGTTTGCAAACTTGAGGAGCAAGGGGTATGGTATAAAAACAATTTTTTAAGTCAATTATAATTTTTTATGTATTTTGAGAAATTGCCATAGGAGAGGGCAAACCTGGTTGTAATGGCCCCACAAGTTCCATAGTGGCATTTACTAGTCAGAGATCCTGTAGGAATCTCCATTTACCAGATGTCTTTTTAACAACAAAATTAGGCGAATTCCATGGGGAGGTAGTAGGAGCAATGTGGCCCAAGTCCAGCTGTTCCTGCACCAGCTGTTGGACAATAATCTTTTCAATTGATAGGGGCCACTGATCCACCCACACCGGAGTGTCTGATAACCATGTGATAGGATCGGCATTAGGGACAGGATGAGCAGCAGCCCCCATTAAAAATATCCCAGCCCTTGTCTAGGAGGTCGGGGCTGAGGTTGAATGGGTTCTCTAATTCCTTGATGACTTCCCAATCCTCCTGAAGGCAGTAGCCCTTGATTTAGGAGTTGACGAGTGACTGCGTCACTAGGGCTAAACAAATAAACTCCCATCTTTTCCATAATATCTCTGCCCCACAAATTTATGGGCAAATGATCTAATACAAAAGGCTGGAAAGTCCCAGAATGCCCCTCACCATCTCTCCAGTTAAGGATGGCACTACTTTGTTAGGTGTCTGTGGCATGGCCAATCCCCTGCAAGGATGTAAGAGACACAGTAAGAGGTCAGTTGGAAGGCCAATGTCTCTTGGCTATCACAGACACATCTGCTCCTGTATCTAACAGACCTCAGAAGGGCTTTCCTCTTAAATAAATTGTAAGCTCGGGCCTTTCCCGTTTTATGTTTTGAACCCAAAATATGTCTGAGGACCCAAAACTCCTTTCTCCCCTAGGGTCGTGGTGGCTGATGCACCGACTGAAATTAAAGAAACAAGGACGAGCTGAGCAATTTTTTGTCCTGCAGGGATAGGGATAACACTAGCAGGCGCTGAGGCCACGATTTTTATTTTTCTCTGCCTGGGCTGGCTTTGAATTGTCCAAGGAGACTTAGCCATAAAAGCCCTTTTTATTTCCAAATAAAGCAACAGGAGAACAAAAGGAGTAGAGTTTACCTGCAAGTTGCTAAGAATTGACCACCAAGTAGTTGCCAGAGTTTTGCTGTAACACTTAAAGAACAGCAGACTGAATGGGATCCATGTGCCATTAAATCAAATCATATTATTTAACCTTACCTTACTGGCATGTGAAAGAGAAAACAAATGAATAACAATAAAAGTCTCAGCCTCAGTGGATCTGAAGTGGCTGTGTCTTCCATCCCAAATTAGCAGGCCAGCAGGAGAGATGGCTTGCATCTGGATAAGGCTGTAGTAGAGTTCCCTGGATAGGTTTTCACATTTCCTGCTTGTTGCCTGTAAATTTCTACACAGACTGGTTAAGGGCATTTTTAAACAGATTTTAGAAGGCTTGGGCCTTTAACCATCTTTCTAGTCACAATATCCACACATATTGAAGGCCAACCAAGTCTGCTCTCTGTAGCAGCCAGGGCAGTTTCTGAGTCACAAACAACTCCCAGTTTGGGAGCCAACTGTGGAGGCAGCTTTCTGTAGCCATAGACTGCCACGGTCCACTCAGCTAGCACACATGTCAACCTGTATCCTATAAAGCAAAATGTTAATTTGGGGTCCAGAAAATTTAGGTTAATAGTTACATCTGTGCAGTTATTTCAAAATGACTCTGGTCCCTTGACCTTAAAGAGTTTATGAGAGCACAGCTAAAAAAGAAAAAAAAATGGAGAAGCAAAATATTACTCTATACCAAAGAATTGTCAGGATTAGATGTACACTTGACTCTTAGCATAGATAGACATAAAGAATAACACACTTGTTGTACATTATTGTACTTATATCATGTGCTGTATATTAAAACCTTTTGGAGTTTTTCTTGGACACATTTGTTTGCTCCCAAACACGATCAGTTTGGGTTTGAAACCTGTTTTTTGTTTTGTTTTTAAGTTTTACCAACACATAGACATAGACAGACAGACATACACATACAGACAATGTGCACACGTTTTGGGACGCACTCAGAATTGTTCTTTAATTGGTCATGTACGTTTTTCTGGAATTCCAGTGGCAAATGAAATTATTTTGCCTATATTCTAGAATCACGTGGTTAGATAGTAAACAAAAAAAAAAAACCTTTCAACAAACCAAAATTTTCAGATCATCCAAGAAGCCACATTTTGAGAAACCAGTTTAGCTCACAAAGGGAGCATATGGGAGACAAGATATGAACACAGACAGTGAGCTCACAGTAAGACACCTTCATCTTCCAGCATTTGAATTGTAAGGCCCCTTTGAAATGCTACGTCACAGGACTCCAAGTCCCTGCCCAGCCTCCAGGAATTTGGCGTGCTTGTCACCTGGGGGATGGGCAGGTTTTCACTCCAACCAATCCTATTGTCTACCATGTGCTCGATGCTAGAGAAAGCTTATGATTTAGCCAAACAAGCAGAATTTAACTGAGTCTCCAAAATTAACATCAATAGCAAGAATAGAAAACCTTTCTTTGAGTCTTTTAAAGCAGATGTTAAACAAATATCGATACCCATCCTATGTCACAGGAAGGCAGGCAGAGTTTAGAGGGAGGCAGAAAAAGAGATAGAGAGAACTTCATCTGCCTGAGTGCTCATAGAAGTTAGGTAAGTCCTGCAAAATATTCCAAATATATAAGATTGGGCTCAAACTTGAGCAGCTTTCCTGAAGCAATATAGACTTGACGAGCAACCAGCTGAGCTGAACTAGAGATCAGTTTTCTCCAAACACCCACAATTGATGATCTCCTTGACCTAGACCAGTGGGTTTGTGGAAAATGTAAGCTCCAGGCTAATGGTCACTCACCCTGGTTGGGGTTTCAAATCTGTTGTGGTGGATGGAAATAAAGCGCTCAGGCAGGAGAAGTTACCTCGGTGGTGTTAGCATTTCCCTAGCCTCAGGTCCCTTCCCCCTGCTAGCAGCCTGCACCTAGGAGAGCTGTAAGTCTGCCAGGACTGTTCATGGGGGCTCACCAGTATCTCCCTATAAAGGAGTTTGTTGTTCTGGATGAAGCTGTGGCAATAGAACTATACTGATTTCAACATATTCTCAACATGAGTCAATCTATCTTTAGTAGGCTCATTGTATAATTTCTCCTCAGTGTCTGAGCCATCTGAGTCTTCCTTAATATCTAGCCCAGTGGGTTCAGGTCTTGTTAATTTTCTCAGCTCTTCCTGGGCAGCAGCATACGCTCCCGGGGCTGGGCAACACTCATCAGGTCCCTGTTTAGTTTCTCCAATCGGCTGATCAAATTTAATCTATACTTGTCTAAGATCTAAGCAATCTTGGACCAGATACCAAAGAATAATAGCATCCACTGAGGTTTTTTCAGGGCCAATTGCATCATAATGTTCCCAAATCTCTCTCTCTCTCTCTCTCTCTCTCTCTCTCTCTCTCTCTCTCTCTCTCTCTCTCTCTCTCTCTCACTATGTTTCTAACGTATTGGTTCCTTCCTCCAGGAACTGGGGGCATGCTTCCTCAATAAAGTAAAAGAAATGTTCTAAGTGACTTTGGCCAACTTTCACTGCCCGGGCATTAAGCATGTATGTATAGCATGCAGCCTATACTTTATCCCATAATTTCTTACTCCCGACAATACTCTCTCTCTCCCGCTCTCCTTCCCAATTGACCGGACGTCCTTACCTGAGCGGGGGTCCTAGGCCATCATCCCAGGCTTCAGGTCCCTGTTCCAGGGGCCACACCTGCCGAGCCAGCCGGCAGTGAATGGGAATCTTGACTGAGGGCGGCGAGGATTAAGGAAAAGGAAAAATACAAGACAAGAGAAAAAAGACAAGAGGCAAAGATGGGGTACGGGAGGTCTGCATCTCGAGATTGAGACTCAAGACTGCAGCCCAGTTTATTCTCAACTCCCAGTTTATATGCAGTTTTGGAACCAGGGAATAGCATAGGGTTGTTAAAATTCCAGAACACAAAGAGGCTTAGAAGTTTGCAACATTTGATTACAGTAAACACAAGGTAACAAAGCAATTCCTGATAGTGGCTGTGGACAAATATCTTTGCATCTAGCATATCCTGGTGATAATAGCACAGCCAGAGGTGATAATGAACCTAGCTGCAAGTTTGGCTCCTGAAATCTTGGCGACATCAGCACAGTCAGAGGTTAGGATGAGCTTAGCTCCTAGCTCGGCTCCTGACAGCACCCTGCATAGGTGGCTCCTCCTGCCCACACTCTACACCAGAAGCCCGCCCTTGCTCGCTCACTGGGCTGCGGAGGACTATCATATACAAGTGGATGCCAAAGGGAGCACGACAACCGCCTTCCCTGCACTGAATCCGGAGAGTTGGCACTTGCCAGCCAGCTCTGAGGCTCCGGAAACAGAGAGTGTGGAAAGAAATCGCCGCACTCGCCCCAACCCCACGGCCCACGGTCGGGACCCGCAGCCAGACCCCCTCTGCAACACTCAGAACAGCACAAGCACCACCGGAGACCTAGACTTAGATCGAGCAGCCGCCGCCGCCACCACCACTGAAAGTGAAACCGGGGTGGGATTCGCCCGAATGAAGCGGCCCAAGCCCAAGAACACGGACGAGAAACGGGAAAGATCTGGGGGGGTTCCGTGGATGGTGATGTCTGGTCGGCCGGCCTGCCGGCCAGAAATCACAAAATGCTCCCAACGATGGATCAGAGCCGGCAGGCACCCCGTTCACGTGTGAAGGTCACAAGCCAGGAGCCCTCCGATAACCCCTTAAGCCCAGTCGGGCAGCAGGAGGGTGCCTGCCTGACTGCAACCTCAGTCAATATCCAATATCGAAGGGGAGGAACGGGGAAGGGAGGGAGGGAGGGAAGGAGGAAGGGGAATAGCGGACCAGACCGAGAGCGAGCATGTCTCCCCGAGAGAACGGAGGCCTTCGTCGATGAGTTGAGGAAGGAGCCAATGAACATCGTCCCCAAACTTCGCAGGGTCCTTTCAGGAAAACCATAAACCTGCACAAACAGGGAAAGGAGAGGGAAGAGTGGGGAGGCGGGCTCGGGAGAGTGGGACGACAGGAAGACAGACAGAAAGACAGAACGGCAGAAAGAAGGAAAGAGAGAAAGAAAAAATAAAGAGGGGGGTCAGGCCAGGAGGGAAGGAGTGAGGGAGAACACAGACAGGCTTCTTCTGACAAACACAGAGTAGGTGCGCGGGTCACGCACTCACAGCACAGGTCTGAAAACCCACAGAGAAAGGCGAAAACAAGATGGGGAGAATGTGTGTACTCGCCCATCACTAAATCAAAGGAAAGGGCTGGGAACGTGGCTTAGTGGTACAGTGCTTGCCTAGCATGCACGAAACCCTGGGTTTGATTCCTCAGCACTACATGAAAAGCCAGAAGTGGCACTGTGTGGCTCAAGAGATAGAGTTCCAGCCTTGAGCAAAAAATGAGCCAGGGAGGGACATTGTTCAGGCCCTGAGTCACAAGTCCCACTACTGGCTAAAGGGAGGGGGAGAGAGAGAGAGAGAGAGAAAGAGAGAGAGAGAGAGAGAGAGAGAGAGAGAGAGAGAGAGAGAGAGAGAGAGAGAGGAGCAACAGAGACAGACAGACAGACACAAAGGAAAGGAAAAAGAAAGGAACAAAAACAAAGTTAAACCAAACCAGAGCACCAGAGCACCAGAGCAGCTGCTGGGGAAGGGGGAGGGGTGGAACTACACTATGCCCAGCCCAACCTCTCCTCCGTGCGCTCCGACTTTGGTCCTGACAGCTAGGCTTTTCTAATCGGCTCCTCTGTAGTGGGATTCGGGGCAAGGGGCAATGAATCGAAACCTTACAGGCATATGTTTCAGGATGGAGGCACGGCTCAAATGAAAGTGCTGCCAGCCAGCCCTGCCAGCCAAGTAAGAAGTCCCTGACAGGTTCGATTCCCGGCAGCACTGGTGGTACGGTGGAGCCGGTCCACAAAGCCTCCAGGGACGCACCATGCTCGGCGGTGATGGCAGCAGCCGCTGGCGTTTCCGCAGCAGCTGTGCACACACGAGTAAGTGGTGGGGTCGGTGGGCGGTATGACACTTGTCAACTGCATTGGCACTCACGTGCTGTGCCATTGGAGGGGGGCGGTGGGGAGTGAGTGGAAATCCAGGAGAAATGCACACACCACACCCCTGCCCAAGCAGAGTGGAGGGGGAGGGAGGGGTTCCTATGTCGCTGGGGTGAAGGATGGATTGCTAGATAGCACAGTCCCGGTGGGCTTTATTTGGGGTCCACAAAGGGACGTATGCAGAAATGCAGGGTTGCAGGGGCGGGGGGGGGTCCGCATCACAGGAGGGGTACAGTGTCAGATCCTGCGGCATGCCAAACACACCATTCCATCAAAAACAAAAACGAGGGGCTGGGGATTTAGCTCCGAGGAAGAGCGCCTGGGAGCCTGTGATTCTGTGTGTGTATCCACAAGGGAAGTTCACTCGTTCAGTTATCAAAAGAACAAAAATTAGGCCATTTGCAGGGAAATGGACGGATGGATGGATGGATGGATGCATGTGTGTGTGTGTGAGAGAGAGAGAGAGACAGATAGACAGACAGACAGACAGAGACAGAGACAGAGAGAGAGAGAACCTAGACCAAGGAAGGGAAGCCCAAACTCAGAAATACGGACAGCAAACAGACGAGGGCGCATGTGCATTTTCTCTCATACAAGCATGCTAGAACAAAACTCTAACCTATACAAGACTCTAGACAATCACAGTCAGTGACACACCTAGTCTGTCAGAAGGTGTAACTCCTGTGAACATTCATGATACTGCACATAGGACGTGTTATCCAAAGGAAAGACAGGGACGTGGGAACCTGGGTTTTCTGTTGGCATTTCTGGCAGCGGCGGGGCAGCGTTTCATATAGCTTTGAGTCCGTCTTTTCCTTTTTAACTGGGACAAGGGTAGGGGCGCAGAAATTGAGCAAAGTAGGGTGAACAAATGCATCCGTGGTACATGGCAAGCATTTTATGGAAAGTTACCTATGCCGTTTGTGAGCAGGGATGGGAGGCAGGAGCCGGGGGAGCAAGTGAAAGAAGGGGTAGAAAGGGTAGGAGAAAAGAAAGGAGGGGAACACGGGAGGGAGGGAGGGAGGGAGGGAGGGAGGGAGGGAGGGAGGGAGGGAGGGAGGAAGGGAGGGAGGGGGAACACTAAGGAAATGTACTAGTTACCGCACTTATGAGATGTTAAGTCCTCTTCGCAATAGCTTGAGAGCATAGAACTACAGAACCAGTTTAAAGAGAGGGGGGGAACCCTCCTTGTAAATAAAGGTGCCATTTAGCCATCGGACACCTCACCCAGACAGACCCCTTTCCTTGACAGTGTGATAGGAAACCATCTGTCCCTCCGTCCCTCCGCCCCACCCCCGTGCCTCCGTCCCTCTCTCTCCCTCTCCGAGTAGATAGGATCAGATTACAGGCATGGGACACTGGACCCCCGACTCCAAGAAAGTTTCCCTGTTCGATTATGTTGTTTCCCTTTAAAGAAAACCGCAGAAGAGAGCCGGTGCGGCCACGTCACTACTCTCATGAGAGTCTCTGTCACCATTCTTGGCCATCAGCCCGCCATTCCGCGCACTGTCCGTTAGGTGGTGCCCCAGGACAAGGGACAATGGCCGACCCAAGAACAGTCAAGAGAAAAACAGGCATCGGAAGGGCCCCTGGGCGCGAGTGGGGATTAAGGCACTGATTGATTTTTCACTCACTCACTTCATGGGGGCGTGGGGGGGTGGGGGGGGGGACCCGAAACCAACCAAACGAACAAACAAAAAAATCAAAACTACTTTCCCAGCTGGACACGTTAACGAGCTGACCATCAGTCTTCCCTCCTCGGGGCCCACAATCAGTTCCTCCGTGGTGGTGTCTCTTCACCACCCGAAGAATCCTTCCTGATGGAGGAGGCCTGCTGCAGGGGATGGCACAGGCACACACGCACGCACGCACGCACGCACACACTCACGACCTCACCGCAGCTCAGTGCCTAGATGCCTCTGACCCCCATGATCACGAGAGGTCTTTTCCCTTTCTCCTTTGTTGCTGTGGTCATGTTTGTCTGTCCTGTTTTGTTTCGTTTTGTGTTGTGTTGTGTTGTGTTGTGTGGTGTGGTTTGTTCCTTTATCCGTGTCTTGGAGGGGCACAGAAGTGGAGGGACTAAGGCTCTCTCACAGGCCTTTCCCTCCTGTCTTCACCCACAAGTTGTGTAATGCATTTCCAATACACTGGGTAGAGAGTACCTCCTTAGCATCCCCTAAGAGGATATATATCTTGTTTTGGCGTTCCACTGTGCGTGCGTGTCCAAAGCAGCTTGATAAAACAGGTCGAGATTACTTCTCCAAGGAGCCAAAGCCCCCCTTTGCAATCCCACCATGAAGTGGTCGCAGTGGCCTGATTTGAGTGTAGGCCTCAACTAAAAAATTACCTCCTTTAGCTTGTGCTTTTATTTCTCCTCTTTTCTTTTCCTTCCTAAGACTCCAAGCCCCCCAATCGCCAACCCCCGTATCCCAGAGCTCTCCATCTCTCGCCTTTGCTTTCTCTGTAGTTTGAGCCCTGACTTGTATAACCCCATGAATCTCTGTGTCTTTTTTCTTTTTCTTTTCTTTCTTTTTGGTTTTTTTTTTTTCTGAGATCTGGTAACCTGGTGGAGATAAAAACTTAGCAAAAGCAGTTTTCTTAGAAGAAGGGTCTCTGGGGCTATCCCAGACGAAACCCCAAATGTTATGCCAAGTCGCGAAATGACCACCAAAATGTTATTCCAAGTCGCGAGACCACCAAGAAGGCAACCGAGACTCAGAAGTTCCGAAATGCAAAAGCAAGGCAAGACTTTAATCAAGCGGGCCGCTGCTCGGGCCTCCTCCTACCCCTCCCCCCGACATAGCGGAGGTTATCAGGAAGCCCGGAACTACAATTGCACAGGGTTTATAAAGGCAAAAAACAAAGTTACTCAGTCAGGTGTTCAAGCAAGCATGATTAGGGCTCAGGGCTCGAGGCATTCTGGGGGCGGTTAGAGTTAAGCATTCCCAGGCGGTTAGAGTTCTTGAGCGGCTGGGCCCTAATAAGCGTGCCCTGGGTTTGCTCATAGTTTAAACAGACAACAAAACCGGGGCTGCCTGAAAATGGGGTTTTCTTTAACTCTTCATTCCACCCTTCAAAGAGAGGATGAAAAGGGAGGGAGGAAAGGAGGTAAGAAGGCAGAGAGAGAGAGAGATAGAGACAGACAGACAGAGACTGAGTGAGAAACAAAAGCTGCTCCACATTAATTATATTTATTTATTTATCTACCTACCTATTTTATTTATTTATTTTGGCCATTCCTGGGGCTTGAACTCAGGGCCTGGGCACTGTCCCTGAGCTGCTTTGGCTCAAGGATAACCATCTACCACTTGAGCCACAGTGCCAATTATGATTATGTGTTACTGAGGCCTAGGACCAGGGCCTCAGGTAGGTTAGAAAAGCAAGCACTGTACCATTAAGCCACATTCCCAGGCCCCCCACCCCCCATTATTCTTTAATAGAATTGTATTTATTCTTTGAGTGAGAAGTGAAGCCAGATAGCCTGGGGCTTGGTTATCATGCCTGAGGCCCTGGGTTGGATTCCTTAGTAACACATACACACACACACACAAACACACACAGAGGGAGAGAGAGAGAGAGAGAGCCAGAAGTGGTGAGGTAGAGTGCTAACCTTGAGCCAAAGAAGGAAAGGGACAGTGCCCAAACCCTGAGTTCAAGCCACAAGACTGGCCAAAATAAATAAATAAATAAATAGATAGATAATTTAAAAAAAGTGAATAGTCATTTTAGGGGAAAGGAAGCCACCGGATAGACTGAGGAAATGGAGATGTGGTAAGCTGACAGCCACTATAGTAGTTATTCCTTAATGGACTTACTTAATGGTTGTGAACAAGGGAAGGATGTCTTTAGGGGGAAGATGAGACAGAATAACTTGACATAGAAATGCCATCTGTGCTTCAAAGAGAGACAACAGAATGCATTCCTTCCTTCACTGCCACTGCCCCCAAAGTATCTGTATACCAGAGACGGGGGGGCGGTAGGGGGGATAGGGAACAGAGAGAGAGAGAGTACCCACTGTTTGTTAGAGTGTTGCCTTGCCCTTCTGTTGGTCTTTGTGTCTGCTCCTTTGCTCGCTTACCTACTCAATAAAGCTCGACCATGTTTTCTCACCCTCTTGAGTAGCACAGAAATTCATATTCTGCTAATCCTCACCTGCATCGGGTGACAAGAACTAAGAACAAACTCCATACAGATAGCAGACCCAAACACAGGAGGGCGAGGAAGGAATAGTGTATGTGACATAGAACGTTCAGGTCACCCACTTATCATCTATCTTTCCCTTCAACCGAAGAATACTTGTGATTGCTCTCCCTCCCTCCCTCCCTCCGTCCCTGTAGCTCGGTATTCTTTGTGCTCTGCCAACTCTGCTTGCCCCAGTCTCCCTGGCAGCCCTCCTGAACCTGCCACTAAGCAGCTTCCCCTTTGGAGTCCTGGAAGGAGGGAGTTGCCAGGAGGCAGGGGACCAAAAGGGAGTCCTCCTCTCTGCAATTAAACACAAACACACACACACACATACACACACACACACACACTCACACTGCATTCATGCCCACATGAGCTAAAGAAAATGCAGAGTCAATTTAAGGCTTTGCTTCTCTGTTTTGAACATTAATGCTCATGAACAAAATGGATGCCAGCTGGCAGAGAGAGAGAGAGAGAGAGAGAGGGAGGAAGGAAGGAAGGAAAGAAGGAGAAGCAGTCGGTTAGAATCCTTATCACAACATAAACAGAAAAAGGAAGTGGAGTTCTGGCTCAAGGGGTAGCCTTGAGCTAAAGGAAAAGAAAAAAAATTAACAAGAGCAGCAGCCGCCAGTGTTCCATCCCTTAGTCCAAGACCCAGGACTGACTGGCCAAAAAAAAAAAAAAAAAAAAAAAGTGTTGGACTGAAAACAATTTGCTCAGACAGACTTGAATTAGCAGCGTGTGATGCAAGGGTAGTCACAAGCTCATGGATCGGGCATCTCCAAAAGGAGAATTGAAACGGAAACTAAATTGAATCTGAAACGGAACTCAAAACCGAAAGTGGGATGCGAAATCGCAAACAAACTCCATACAGGAAGTAGAAATCCAAACCACAACAAAAATCAGTACAAAACAACTTTTTGGAACAGGAATTCCTGATATGAACCCAAAACATACTCAAAAACGAGAGTGGGGGAAAAAAACTCAGACTTTCACCAAACTTGCAACTGGAAGTAGAATTCGAAAATGCAAATAAAATCCCAGTGGGAAGGAGAAACTAAAACCACAACAAAAACCTAAGGGAAACTCCTCTGGAATGTGAATATCGAATTATGAACAGAAAATTAACTCCAAAACGAGAATTGAAATGGAAACTAAACTGAAACCGAAATGGAACTCGAAACCGGAAGTGGAACATGAAACCGCAAATAAACGCCCAATGGGAAGGAGAAACCTAATCCAGAACAAAAACCACAAGGAAACTGCTCTCCAGATGGGAAAATCGAATTATGAACCGAAAACTTACTCCAAACGAGAATTGAAACAGAAATTAAACTGAAACCAGAATGGAACTAGAAAACAGAAGTGGGTTTTGAAAACAAAAACAAATGCCATACCGGAAATAGAAATCAAACCAGGACAAAAACCTGAACGAAACTACTATTCAGAACAGGAATTCCTGATATGAACCAAAAACAACCTCCAAAATGAGAGTGGAAGGAATAAACAAACTGAGAAGTATACTGAACTCACAACTGGAAGTGGAATTAGAAACGGCAACTACAATCCCAATGAGAAGGAGAAAACAAAACCAGAAAAAAAACCTCAAGTTAACTACTGTCAGGATGTGAAAATCGAATTATGAACCAAAAACTAACTCCAAAACGAGAATTGAAACGGAAACCAAACTGAAACTGAAAAGGAAAAAGAAACCGGAAGTGGGATTAGGAAGCGCAATAAAGCTCCATATCGGAAGTAGAAATCCAAACCATAACAAAAACATGAACGAAACTACAATTTGGAACAGGAATTGCTGATATGAACTGAAAACAAACTCCACAACAGGAGGTGAAAGAAAAAACAAACTGAGACTTTCACCAAACTCACAACCGAAAGTGGAATTTGAAAAGGCAAATAAAATCCCACTGGGAAGCAAAACCAGAACAAAAAGCTCAAGGAAACTGCTCTCCGGAAGCAAAAATCAAAATATGAACGGATAAAGAACTCCAAAATGAGAATTGAAACCGAAACTAAAATGAAATCGAAAACAAACTCAAAAACGGAAGTCGGACTCAAAACCACAAACAAACTCCATACCAGAAGTAGAAATCAAAACCAGAACAAAAACGTCAATGAAACTTTTATCCGGAAGTAGAATTCCAAATATAAACCGAAAACAGCCTCCAAAGAAAAGCTGGGAAAGAAAAATAAACCAAGACCGAAACCAAACTCCAAACCGGAAGTGGAACACGAAATCACAAATAAAGCCAAATGGGAAGGAGAAACCAAAACCAGAACAAAAACCTCATGGAAACTACTCTCTGGATGTGGAAATGGGATTGTGAAACGAAAACTAACTCAAAAAGAAAATTGAAACGGAAACAAACCTGAAACTGAAACGGAACTAGAAAATGGAAGTGGGATTCAAAACCACAACCCAACTCCATACCGGAAGTAGAAATCAAAACCACAACAAAAAAGTCAACAAAACTCCTATCCTGAAGTGGAGTTCAAATTACAAACCGAAAACGACCTCCAAAGCAAGAGTGGAAATGGAAAACAAACTGAGATCGAAATCGACCTCCAAACTGGAAGTGGAACACGATAGCGCAAATAAACTCCAAATGGAAAAGAGAAAGCATAAGCGGAACAAACACCTGAAGGAAACTGCTCACCGGATGTGAATATCAAATTATGAAGTGAAAACTACTCCATAATGAGAATTGCAATGGAAACTAAACTGAAAACGAAACGGAACTTGAAACCGGAGGTGGGATTCAAAACCACAAACAAACACCATACTGGAAGTAGAAATCCAAACCAGAAAAAAAACCTGAACAAAACTACTATTCGGAACAGGAATACCTGATATGAACCCAAAACGACCTCCAAAGCAAGAGTGGAATGCAAAAACAAACTGAGACGTTCACCAAACTCGCAACCAGAAGTGGAATTCAAAACGGCCAATAAAATCCCAATGAGAAGGAGAAACCAAAACCAGAACAACAACCTCAAGAAAACTTCTCTCGGAAGTGAAAATCGAATTATGAACCAAAAACAAACTCCAAAATGAGAATTGAAACGGAAACTAAACTGAAACCGAAAAAGAACTAGAAACCGGAAGTGGGATTAGCAGAAAGCAAAAACTCCATTCAGGAAGTAGAAATCCAAACCTGAACAAAAACATGCACGAAACTTCTCTTTGGAACAGGAATTCCTGATATGAATCGAAACAACCTCCAAATCAGGAGTGGAAAGCAAAAAAAAGAAACGGAGATGTACACCAAACTTGCAACCGGAAGTGGATTTCGAAAAGGCAAATAAAATCCTAATGAGAAGGAGAAACCAAAACCAGAAGTACAAAACTCAAGGAAACTGCTCTCCAGGTGTGCACATTAAATTATCAACCGAAAACTAACTCCAAAACAAGAATTGTAACCAAAAGTAAACTGAAACCAAAAAGGAACTCGAAACCAGAATTAGCATTAGGTAAAGTGCAAAAAACTCCCTTCCCAAAGTCAAAATCCCAATCAAAATAAAAACCTGAAGGAAACTTCTATTTGGAGCAGAAATTCCTGATATGAAAAGAAAACAACTTCCATGACGAGAGTGCAAAGCAAAACAAACTGAGAAATACACCGAACTCGAAACTGAAAGAGGAATTCGAAACGGCAAGTAAAATCCCAATGGGAAGGAGAAACCAAAACCAGAACAAAAACCTCAAGGTAACTGCTCTCAGGATGTGAAACTCCAATTATGAACCAAAAACTAACTCCAAAACGAGAATTGAGATGGAAACTAAACTGAAACTGAAAAGGAACTAGAAACCAGAAATGGGATTAGAAAAGCACAAAAAAACTCCATAACAAATGTAGAAATCCAAACCAGAACAAAATTACTATTGGGAACAGGAATTGCTAATGTGAACCGAAAAAACTCCAAAATGAGAGTGGAAAGAAAATCAATCTATGACGTTCACCAAACTTCCAACTGGAAGTGGAATTCGAAAAGGCAAATAAAATCCCAATGGGAAGGAGAAAGCAAAACCAGAAAACAAATCTCAAGGACACTGCTCTCCAGAAGCGAAAATTGAAATATGAATGGAAAATGAACTCCAAAACGAGAACTGAAACCGAAACTAAAATGATATCAAAACCCAACTCGAAACCAGAAGTCGGATTCGAAACCGCAAACTAACTCCAAACCGGAAATAGAAATCAAAACCAGAACAAAACGTCAACAAAACTCCTATCACGAAGTGGAATTTCAAATATGAACCGAAAAAGACCTCCAAAGGAAAACCGGGAATGAAAAACAAACTGAGACCGAAACCAAACTCCAAACCAGAAGTGGAACAAGAAACCGGAAGTAGGATTAGGAAAGCGCAAAAAAGCTCCATAACGGAAGTAGAAATCCAAGCCACAACAAAAACCTGAACGAAACTACTATTCAGAACAGGAATTTCGAATTATGAACCGAAAACTAACTCCAAACGAGAATTGAAACGGAAACTAAACTGAAACCAAAACGGAACAAACTCCAAAACGAGAATTAAAACCAAAACTAAAATGAAATTGAAACAAAATAGAAACCGGAAGTGGGATTCAAAACTGCAAACTCCATACCGGAAGTAGAAATCAATACCAGAACAAAAACGTCAATGAAACTCCTATAAGTAGAATTCCAAATATAAACTGAAAACGATCTCCAAAGCAAGACTGGGAAAGAAAAATAAAATGAGAACAAAACTGAACTCCAAACCACGTAACCTCAAATAAACACCCCATGGGAAGCAGACACCAAAACCACATCAAAATCTTCAAGGAAACTGCTCTTCGACGTGAAAATGGAATTATGAACTGAAAACTAACTCCAAACGAGAATTGAAACGGAAACTAAACTGAAACCGAAACGGAACTAGAAAACGGAAGTGGGAATCAAAACCGCAAACAAACTCCCTATCAGAGGTAGAAATCAAACCAGAACAAAAACCTGAACACAACTACTATTCGGAACAGGAATTCCAGATATGACCTGAAAACAACCTCAAAAACGAGAGTGGAAAGCAAAACCAAACTGAGAAGTATAAAGAACAGACAACTGGAAATGGAATTTGTCACTGCAAATAAAATCCCAAAGACAGGTGAAAGCAAAACCAGAACAAAAACCTCAAGGTAACTACTCTCAGGATGTGAAAATCGAATAAAGATCCGAAAATTAACTCCAAACGAGAATTGAAACGTAAACTAAACTGAAACCAAAAAGGAACTAGAAATGGGAAGAGGGATTAGGAAATTACAAAAAGCTCCATACTGGAAGTAGAAATCCAAACCACAACAAAAACCTGAATGAAACTACTATTGGGAACAGGAATTCCTGATATGAACCGAAAACAACATCAAAAACGATAGTGGAAAGTAAAACAAACTCAGACGTTCACCAAACACTCAACCGGAATAAAATCGCAATGAGAAGGAGAAACCTAAACCAGAACAAAAACCTGAAGGAAACTGCTCTCCGGAAGTGACCATAGAATTGTGAACCAAAAACCAACTCCAAAAGAAGAATTGAAACGGAAACTAAATTGAAACTGAAAAGGAACTAGAAACTGGAAGTGGAATTAGGAAATCGCAAAAAGCTCCATACCAAAAGTAGAAATCCAAACCACAACAAAAAGCTGAACGAAACTGCTATTCGGAAAAGAAATTCCTGATATGAACCGTAAACAACCTCAAAAACGAGAGTGGAAAGAAAAAAACAAACTCAGACATTCACCAAACTCGCAACCGGAAGGGGTATTCGCAAAGGCAAACAAAATCCGAATGTGAAGGAGAAACCAAATCCAGAACAAAAACCTCTGGGAAACTCCTATAGGATGTGAATATTGAATTATGAACCGAAAACTAACTCCAAAACGAGATTTGAAACGGACACTAAATTGAAACCAAAACGGAACTTGAAACCGGAAGTAGGATTTGAAAGCGCAAACAAACTCCATACAGGAAGTAGAAATCCAAACCAAAACAAAAACCTGAACGAAACTACTATTGGGAACAGGAATTCCTGATATGAACCGAAAACAACCTCCAAAACGAGAGTGGAAAGGAAAAACAAACTGAGACGTACACCAAACTCACAACTGGAAGTGGAATCCGAAACGGCAAATAAAATCCCAATGGGAAGGAGATACCAAAACCAGAACAAAAAATTCAAGGAAACTGCTCACCGGATGTGAAAATTGAATTATGATCTGAGAACTAACTACAAAATGAGAATTTAAACGGAAACTAAACTGAAACTTTAAAGGAACTAGAAACTAGAAGTGGGATTAGGAAAGCACAAAAAGCTCCATACCAGAAGTAGAAATCCAAACCACAACAAAAACCTGAACAAAACTACTATTCGGAACAGGAATACATGATATGAACCAAAAACAACCTGCAAAACGAGAGTGGAATGAAAAAACAAACTGAGACATTCACCAAATTCGCAAACGGAAGTGGAATTCGAAACGGGAAATACAATCCCAATGAGAAGGAGAAACCAAACCAGAAAGAAACCTAAAGGAAACTGCTCTCTGGAAGTGGAAATCTAATTATGAATTGAAAATTAATGCCCAAACGTGAATTGAAACTGAAACTAAACTGACACTGAAATCGAACTCAAAACGGAAGTGGGATTGGACACCACAAACAAACTCCATACCAGAAGTAGAAATCAGAACTACAACACAAACGTCAACAAAACTCCTATCCAGAAATGGAATTCCAAATATGAACCGAAAATGACCTCCAAAGCAAAAGTGGAAATGGAAAAAAAATTGAGATAAAAACCGGACTCCAAACTGAAAGTGGAACTTGAAAACGCAAATAAACACCCAAGGGGAAGGAGGAACCAAAACCAGAACAAAAACCTCAAGGTAACTGCTCTCAGGATGCTAAAATTGAATTATGAACCAAAAACTAACTCCAAAACGAGAATTGAAACAGAAACTAAACTTAAACCGAAACAAAACTAGAAACCGGAAATGGGACTAGGCAAGTGCAAAAAACTCCATACCGGAGGTAGAAATCCAAACCAAAACAAAAACCTGAGCGAAACTACTATTCGAAACAGGAATTCCTGATATGAACCGAAAAAGAACCTCCAAAACGAAAGTTTAAACAAAAAACAAACTGAGATGTTCACCAAACTACCAACAAGAAGTGGAATTCGAAACGACAAATAAAATCCTAATAGGAAGGAGAAACCAAACCACAACAAAAACCTCAAGGAAACTGCTCTCCGGATGTGAAAATCAAATTATGTTCTGAAAACAACCTCCAAAAACGAGAATTGAGATGGAAAGTAAACTGAAACCGAAACAGAACTCGAAACCGGAAGTGGGATTCAACATTGCAAACACACTCCATACAAGAAGTAGAAATCCAAACCAGAACAAAAACCTGATCAAAATTATTATTCACAACAGGAATTCCTGATATGAACCGAAAACCACCTACAAAACGTGAGTGGAAAGAAAAAACAAACTAGCACGTTCACCAAACTCGCACCCGGAAGTGAAATTCGAAAAGGCAAATAAAATCCCTGTGGGAAGGAGAAAGTAAAACCAGAACAAAAAACTCAAAGAAACTGCTCTCCAGAAGCGAAAATCGAAAAATGATTGGCAAACGAACTCCAAAATGAGAATTGAAACCGAAACTAAAATGAAATTGAAACCGAACTCGAAAATGGAAGTCGGATTCAAAACCACAAACAAACTCCATATGGGAAGTAGAAATCAAAACCACAACAAAAACGTCAAAAAAAACTCCTATCCTGAAGTGGAATTCAAATTATAAACTGAAAATGGCCTCCAAAGCAAGAGTGGAAATGGAAAACAAACAGACCGAAACCGAACTATAAAACGGAAGTGGGACAAGAAACCGCAAATAAATGACCAATGGGAAGAAGAAACCAAAACCAGAACAAAAACCTGAAGGAAACTGCTCTCCGGATGTGAAAATCGAATTATGAACAAAAAACTAACTCCAAAATGAGAACTGAAATGGAAAATAAACTGAAACGGAATTAGAAACCGGAAGTGGGAATCAAAACCGCAAACAAACACCATACAGGAAATAGAAATACAAACCAAAACAAAATCCTGAACGAAACTACTATTCGGAACAGGAATTCCTGATATGAACCAAAAACAACCTCCAAAACAAGAGTGGAAAGAAAAAGCAAACTCAGATGTTCACCAAACTCGCAACCAGAAGTGGAATTTGAAATGGCAAATAAAATCCCAATGAGAAAAAGAAACCAAAACCTGAACAAAAACCTCAAGGAAAACGCTCTCCAGATGCAAAAGTCGAATTATGAACTGAAAACTAAATCCAAAACGAGAAATGAAACGGAAACTAAAATGAAATCGAAACCGAACTTGAAACCGGAAGTCGGATTTAAAACCACAAACAAATGCCATACCGGAAGTAGAAATCAAAACCACAACAAAAACATCAACAAAACGGCCTCCAAAGCAAGAGTGAAAATGGAAAACAAACTGAGACCAAAACCTAGCTCCAAACAGAAAGTGGAACACCAAACCGCAAATATACGCCCAATGGGAGGGAGAAAGCAAAACCAGAACAAAAACCTGAAGGAAACTGGCTCTCCGGATGTGAACATCAAATTATGAACCGAAAAACTAACTCCAAAATGAGAATTGAAAGGGAAACTAAACTGAAACCGAAAGGTAACTCAAAACCGGAAGTGGCATTCAAAACCGCAAATAAACTCCATACCAGAAGTAGAAATCAAAACCAGAACAAAAACCTGAACGAAACTACTATTTGGAACAAGAATTCCTGATATGAACCGAAAACAACCCCCAAAACAAGAGTGAAAAGAAAAAACAAACTGAGATGTTGACCAAACTAGCAACCGGAAGTGGAATTCGAAAAGGCAAATAAAATCCCAATGAGATGGAGAAACCAAAACCAAAACAAAGAGCTCAAGGAATCTGCTCTCCGGAAGTGAAAATCGAAATATGAATTGTAAACAAACTGCCAAACGAGAATTGATAACGAAATTAAAATGAAATAAAAAACAAACTCGAAACCAAAAGTCAGATTCGAAACCTAAAGCAAACTCCATACCGGAAGTAGAAATCAAAACTTGAAGAAAAACGTTAACAAAACTCCTGTCCCAAAGTGGAATTCCAAATATGAACCAAAAACGACCTCCAAAGCAAGAGTAGAAATGGAAAACAAACCGAGAGGTAAAATGAACTCTAAACTGGAAGTGGAACATGAAACCCCAAATAAATGCCCAATGGAAAGGAGAAACCAAAACCAGAACAAAAACTTCAAGGAAACTGCTCTCTGGATGTGAAAATGGAATTATGAACCGAAAAGAAACTCCATACGAGAATTGAAATGGAAACTAAACTGAAACTGAAACGGAACTAGAAAACAGAAGTGGAAATCGAAACCGCAAACAACTGCCATACCAGAAGTAGAAATGAAACCAGGACAAAAACCTGAAGAAACTATCATTCAAAACAGGAATTCCTGATATGAACCAAAAACAACCTCAAAAACTAGAGTGGAAAGGAAAAACAAATTGAGATGTACACCAAACTTGCAACTGGATGTGGAATTCGAAACGGCAAATAAAATCCCAATGGGAAGGAGAAACCAAAACCAGAACAAAATCCTCAAGGAAACTGCTCTCTGGATGTAAAAATTGAATTATGATCTGAAAACTAACTCCAAAACGAGAATTTAAACGGAAACTAAACTGAAACCCAAAAGGAACTAGAAACCAGAATTCGGATTAGGAGAGCGCAAACAGCTCCAAAGCGGAAGTAGAAATCCAAACCAAATAAAAACATGAACAAAACTACTATTCAGAACAGGAATTCCTGATCAGAACCGATAGCAAACTAAAAAACGAGAGTGGAAAGCAAAACAAAACTGAGACGTATACCGAACTCGCAACTGGAAGTGGAATTCGAAATGGCAAGTAAAATTACAATGGGAAGGAGAAAGCAAAACCAGAACAAAAACCTCCAGAAAAATGAACTACGAATGTGAAAATCGAATTATGAAGTGAAAACTAACACCAAAAGTAGAATTGAAATGGGAAATAAACTTAAAGTGAAACAGAACTAGAAACCGGAAGTGGGATTAGAAACCGCAAACAAACTCCATACCGGAAGTAGAAATCCAAACCAAAACAAAATCCTGAACAAAACTCCTATCCGGAAGGCAAAATCCAAATATAAACAAACAAACAAACAAAAAAACCCTCCAAAACAAAAATGGAAAGAAAAAACAAACTGAGATGTTCACCAAACACGCAACTGGAAATGGAATTCGAAACAGCAAGTAAAATCCCAATGGGGAGGAGAAACCAAAACCAGAACAAAACCTCAAGGAAACTGCTCTCCGGATGTGAAAATCGAATTATAATCTGAAAACTAACTCCAAAATGAGAATTGAAACGGAAACTAAACTGAAACCAAAAGAGAACTAGAAATCGGAAGTGGGATTAGCAAAGCGCAAAAAGCTCCATTCCAGAGGTAGAAATACAAACCACAACAAAAACCTGAAAGAGACTGCTATTCAAAAGAGGAATTCCTGATATGAAGCGAAAACAACCTCCAAAACAAGAGTGGAAAGAAAAAACAAACTGACACATTCACCAATCTCGCGAATGAAAGTGGAATTCGAGACTGCAAATAAAATTCCAATGGGAAGCAGAAACCAAAACCAGAACTAAATCCTCAAGGAAACTGCTCTCCGGATGTGAAAATGGAATTATGAACCGAAAACTAACTCCTAAACGAGAATTGAAATGGAAACTAAACTGAAACTGAAACAAAACCAGAAAACTAAAGTGGGATTTGAAACCACAAACAAACTATACCGGAAGTAGAAATTGAAACCAGAACAAAAACCCGGACGAATCTACTATACAGAACAGAAATTCCTTATATGAACCAAAATACCTCAAAAACGAGAGTGGAAAGAAAAACAAACTCAGATGTCCACCAAACTCGCAACCGGAGGGGTATTCCAAAAGGCAAATAAAATCCCAATGGGAAGGAGAAACCAAATCCACAAAAAAAATCTCAAGGAAACTCCTCTGGGATGTGATTATTGAATTATGAACCAAAAACTAACTCCAAAAAGAGAATTTAAATGGACACTAAATTGAAACCGAAACGGAACTCGAAACGGGAACTGGGATTCAATAGCGCAATCAAACTCCATACAGGAAGTAGAAATCCAAACCAAAACAAAACCTTAAAGATATTACTATTTGGAACAGGAATTCCTGAAATAAACTGAAAACAACCTCCAAAAGGAGTGTGGAAAGGAAAAACAAACAGAGATGTATACCGAACTCACAATTGGAAGTGGAATTTGAAATGGCAAATAAAATTACAATGGGAAGGAGAAAGCATAACCAGAACAAATACCTCAAGGTAACTGCTCTCAGGATGTGGAAATCGAATCATGAACCAAAAAGTAACTCCAAAATGAGAATTGAAACGAAAACTAAGCTGAAACCAAAACAGAACTAGAAAATGGAAGTGGTACTAGGAAAGAGAAAAAGCTCCATACCGGAGGTAGATATCAAAACCAGAACAAAACCTGATCAAAACTACTATTGGGAACAGGAATTCCAGATATGAACCGAAAACATCCTCCAAAACGAGAGTGGAAAGAAAAAAAAAAAAACTGAGACATTCACCAAACTCACTAACGGTCGTGGAATTCGAAAAGGCAAATAAAATCCAAATGGGAATGAAAAACCAAAACCAGAACAAAAACCTCAAGGAAATTGCTCTCTGGATGTGAAAATCGAATTATGGTCGAAAACAACCTCCAAAACGAGAATTGAAATGGAAACTAAACTGAAACCAAAACGGAACTCAAAACCGGAAGTGGGATTCAAACTCACAAACACAGTCCGTACAAGAAGTAGAAATCTAAACCAGAACAAAAACCTGATCGATATTTCTATTCGGAACAGGAATTCCTGCTATGAACCGAAAGCAAACTAAAAAACGAGAGTGGAAAGCAAAACCAAACTGAGATGTACAGTGAATTCGCAACTGGAACTGGAATTTGAAACAACAAATAAAATCCCAATGGGAAGGAGAAAGCAAAACCAGAACAAAAATCTCAAGGAGAGAGAGAAAGATGGCGCCGAAACAATAGGGAGGCACCCCGACTCGCACCAACTGAATAGCGAGCTGGGAACTCCAACACCCAACACTCCACCAAGAACCCAGCAAAACCAGCATCCAGAAGCAGTGGAGAAACGCAGGAAAACAAAAAGGAGCAAAAAAGAAGAACCGAAAACCTACACGGAGCCGGAGATTAATCGGGGCACCCTCCCCCCACCAGCCGGCCCTGGCCCAAACAGGGTCAGGCTGGGAAAGGGAAACCCGGCGATCGGCAGACAGGTTGCCAGGAGCGCAGAATCCATATAGCGGGAGACCCCACGGACACAAAGCAGGGTGCGGACCAAGACACACCCGGCAGCGACGAGAAGTTCGGGTCCACACCGGATTCGGACAAGGGAACCCAGCGCGGCAGAAAGAGGGAACGGGGGAGCCACCACGACACTTCGCCAACCCCTGAAGGGCCAACGGCTGTGCGGGACACACACACAAAGCAGCAAAAGTGAGTCCCCCATAATCCCTTCCCCCAACGGGAGACCCAAGCCCGACAAAGAAGCTATAGCTCCCTCCCTCCCCCTCCCCACTCCCGTGGGAACAAAGGACCCCCAAATCAGGCGGGAAGCTCCCATCAGGCGCTGGGAAGCCAGTCTAGCAGGGGAAGGGCGGAACAGCCCCAAGCCCCCAAAGGTTCCTGAACTGGCAGAACCGGCCCCGTCCCCTTCCCAACAGGGGCCGGGGACGGCCAGCAGGGCAAGCCCCACCCGAGGCGCCTAGACCTTGCGGACTCTTACAACTAAAATCACAGGCGCTGGTGGGCAATACCAGCCCAGCAGGGTCACCTGAGCCTGATCTCGTTCCCCCTCCTCGCAGCGGAGGCGAGGTCTGAGAGTGCCAAGCCACACCAGGACAGTCGATCCCACTGGGCCCCACACATACTGCCTCCCCTCCCCAACGGACTCGCGGGAGGGCGCAAGCACAACCCAACAACCCAGGGCTCGCTCTGGGAGGCAGACCCCACTTAAGTGCCTGTTGTAGGGGACTCACAGTGCACAGGAGGGCGGGGCCCCGGCGAAAGCGCCCGCTCTGATAGGCGTGCCCTGCACTGGTGGGCGGGGCCACAGCGACAGCACCTGCTGACGCAGACACGCCTACACAGAAGGGAGGGAAGATCTACACAGACTTCCAGATGCGCAAATCACAAAGAAACATAACTCAGTTCATCAAAGGACAAGCCAACTCGCCAGCTCCAAAAAGCAGCACGACTGGAGAGGAGATGGAGAATAAAAAAGCAAATGAGGACATGTTAACAGGAATGATCGAAACCGTCAGAAATGAAATCAGAAAACAATTCCAGGAGTTTAGAGCGGAAATCTGGAAGGACACCCAGGAAGCCAAGAAAGAAATGGAAGCAAAACTGGATACAATGCAAGCCTCGTTTAAAGAAATGGAAGCAAAAATGGATACAATGCAAGCCGCCTTTAAAGAAAATCTCCACACCCTGAGAATTGAAATGCATGAAAAAATAGATTTAAAATACAACTCTTTAAAGGAAGAAATTTCCACGATCAGAGCTGATATGACAACCATGAATAGCTCTCTGACATCCATAAACTCCGCAATTGAAACCATAACACAAAGAGTGGACCATATGGAATCCAGAATCTCTTGCCTGGACGATGAAGCAGCTGACAACAACCAGAAAATGACCACACTCCAAGAAAAGGTGAAGCTTCAGGGAAGATTACTCCAGGAACTAATGGACAAAGACAAGAGATATAATCTGCGCATAATTGGAATAGAAGAAGGAGCCGAATATCAGAGCAGAGGGCTTAATCATGTTCTCAATAAAGTTATTGCAGAAAACTTCCCCAATCTCACAGGGGACCCCATCCAGGTAACCGAAGCCTATAGGACACCTGGCAGGCCAGACCCCAGGAAAACCACCCCAAGGCACATAATATTCAAGACTACAGACCTCAAGATTAAAGAGCAAATTCTGAATTCAGCCAAAGCGAAGAAGGAAACTTTTTTCAATGGGAAGAGGATTCGAATAACATCCGACATATCCACACAAACTTACCAAGCTCGAAGTGAGTGGAAGAACACCATTCAAGTACTTCAGAATAACAATTTACAACCTCGGATCAAATATCCAGCGAAACTGGAGTTCACATTCGAAGGGAGAACCAGATCTTTCCACACCAAAGAGGAGCTAAAGGAGTATGTGAATAAAAAACCAGCCCTACAGCGAATATTAAGAGGGGAAGCCCACCCAACAGAGATCGTAAAAGACACACAGACAGATTCAGAAAGAAACTTCAATAGCCAAAGTCCAGCAGAAACACAAGCTCACTAAAGACAAGAAGGAAAAAAAAAAAAAACAGGAAAAAACAGCCCAACAAGAAAATGGAAGGAGAAAAAACACCCTTATCCTTGATCTCTTTAAATATAAATGGCTTAAACTCCCCGATCAAGAGGAGCAGACTGGCAGAATGGATCCGCAAGCAAAAAGTTGACATCTGTTGTCTACAAGAGACCCACCTTACAGCAAGGGACAAAAACAGGCTTCGAATGAAAGGATGGAGCAAGATCTACCAAGCAAATGCACCCACCAAAACGGCAGGTGTAGCCATCCTGATCTCAAACAAGCTGGATTTCTCTTTAAAGTCCACTCAAAAAGACAAAGAAGGACACTACATATTGATACAAGGAAAAATCCAGAATCAAGACATCACGGTGATAAATGTATACTCACCGAACAAAAGAGGCCCGACATATGTCAAGCAAATTCTCACAGAATTACAGAGCAAGATAGATGCAAACACAATCATAGTGGGTGACTTTAATACTCCTCTCTCTCCAAGAGACAGATCCAACACCCAGAGGATTAGTAAGGGAGCTGAGGACCTAAATAACACCATTGCCCAAATGGATCTAACAGACCTATATAGAACCTTCCACCCTACAGAGACCCAATACACCTTCTTTTCAGCAGCCCATGGATCATATTCCAAAATAGACCACGTCATAGCCCACACAAAGAACCTCAGCAAATACAAAAGAATTGACATCATCCCATGTATTATATCTGATCACAGTGGATTATAGGTAACCCTCAACAACAAAGGATACCACAGAGCCTATACACACTCTTGGAGGCTAAACCCCACGCTGCTATCCAACACTTGGGCCACAGATCAAATTAAAGATGAAATCAACGAATTCATAAGCCACAATGACAAAGAAAACAAATCACAAAGAAACCTATGGGACACAGCTAAGACAGTACTGAGGGGCAAGATCATTGCACTCAGTACCCACATTAAAAGAATGGAAGCAGAGCAGGTGAATACCCTCACAATGAAACTAAAACAACTGGAGAAACAAGAAATGACAGAATCTAAAACGACTAGGAGGGGAGAGATTACAAAGATTAAAGAAGAGATAAATCTGATTGAAAATAGAAAGACCATTCAACAAATAAATAAGACTAAAAGCTGGTTCTTTGAGAAAATAAACAAAATTGACAGACCCCTTGCAAGACTCACAAAAAAAAGAAGAGAAGAGACTCATATTCGTAAAATCAGGGACTCCACAGGAAAAATTACAACAAATACACACGATATTCAAACAATCATAAGGAGCTATTTCCAAAACCTCTACTCAACAAAAAACAATAATTTTACAGAAATGGATCAATTCTTAGAGAAGTACAAACTGCCCAAACTGAACCAAGAAGAAATAAATCAACTAAATAAACCAATAACTTACGGTGAGATACAGGAGGTAATCAAGAACCTCCCTACTAAGAAAAGCCCAGGCCCAGATGAATTCACCAATGAATTCTACAAAACCTTTAGTGAGGAGCTAATTCCAATACTCCTCAAACTCTTCCGCGAAATAGAAACGGAGGGAAAAATCCCGAACTCATTCTACGAAGCTAATATCATACTCATCCCCAAACCAGGCAAAGATCCAACAAAAAAAGAGAACTACAGACCAATATCACTAATGAACACAGATGCAAAGCTCCTCAATAAAATATTAGCTAACAGGATCCAGAAAGTGATCAAGAATATCATACATCATGACCAAGTAGGCTTCATCCCTCAGTCACAAGGATGGTTCAACATCCGTAAATCAATCAATGTAATTCACCACATAAACAGAACTAAAATCAAGAATCACATTGTTATCTCAGTC
Source organism: Perognathus longimembris pacificus (assembly GCF_023159225.1). Lineage (NCBI taxonomy): Eukaryota > Metazoa > Chordata > Mammalia > Rodentia > Heteromyidae > Perognathus > Perognathus longimembris. Next base: position 30,733,216 of record NC_063179.1, read on the forward strand.
GATGCCCAAAAAGCCTTTGACAAAATACAACAGCCATACCTATTAAAAGCTTTGGAGAGAACAGGAATAGATGGAACATTCTTCAAAACAATAAAAGCCATATACAACAGACCAACTGCTAATATCATATTAAATGGAGAGAAACTTAAATCATTCCCCCTAAACACAGGAACAAGACAAGGATGCCCACTCTCCCCACTTCTGTTCAACATAGTACTGGAATCCCTAGCCATAGCAATAAGGCAAGAGGAGGACATCAAAGGGATCCACATCGGCAAGGAAGAAATCAAGTTATCCCTATTCGCAGACGACATGATCTTATATCTCAAGGACCCAAAAAACTCAGTACCCAAACTCCTACATCTAATAAACCAATTTGGCAAAGTAGCAGGATACAAAATCAATCCACAAAAGTCAGCAGCTTTTCTGTACACCAGCAATAGACAAACAGAAAAGGAAATTATGGAAACGATTCCATTTACAGTAGCCAAAAAAAGAATAAAGTACCTAGGGATCAACTTAACCAAGGACGTGACGGACCTATTCAATGAAAACTACAAAAATCTAATAAGGGAAATCAAAGAAGACACAAGGAGATGGAAAGACCTCCCATGCTCATGGGTAGGCAGAATCAATATAGTGAAAATGGCCATACTGCCCAAATTGTTATACAAATTCAATGCAATACCTATCAAAATCCCAGCCACATTCTTCACTGAAATAGAGAAACCAATCCATAAATTCATATGGAACAGCAAAAAACCTAGAATAGCCAAAGCAATTCTAGGCAAAAAACATAGTGCAGGAGGTATCACCATACCAGACTTCAAGCTCTACTACAAGGCCATCATAACAAAAACAGCATGGTATTGGTATAAAAACAGATCGGAAGACCAGTGGATTAGAATTGAAGACCCAGAAATAAAACCGCACTCTTACAGCCAACTGATATTCGACAAAGGAGCTAAAGACATACAATGGAATAAACATAGCCTCTTCAACTACTGGTGCTGGGAGAACTGGGCAGCCATATGCAGAAAACTCAAAGTAGACCCAAGCCTATCACCATGCACCAAGATCAACTCAAAATGGATCAAGGACCTCAACATCAGACCTGAATCCTTGAAACTACTGAAGGACAGAGTAGGAAAGACACTAGAACTTGTAGGCACAGGAAGGAACTTCCTGAATAGAGTCCCAGGCGCACAACAAATAGGGGAAAGACTCAACAAATGGGACTACTACAAATTAAAAAGTTTCTGCACAGCTAAGGTCATAGCCACCAAAATAGAAAGACAGCCAACGATATGGGAAAGGATATTTACCAGCACAGCAACAGACAAAGGCCTGATATCTGTCATCTACAGAGAACTCAATAAACTAAGCCCCTCCATGCCCAATAAACCTATTAGGAAATGGGCAAAAGAGCTAAAGAGAGACTTCACAAGAGAAGATATAAAAATGGCAAAGAAACACATGAGGAAATGCTCAACATCCCTGCTAGTAAAGGAAATGCAAATAAAAACAACCCTGAGATACCACCTCACCCCAGTTAGAATGGCCTATACTCTGAACTCAGGAAACAACAAATGCTGGAGGGGCTGTGGGGAAAGAGGAACCCTTCTCCATTGTTGGTGGGAGTGCAAATTAGTACAGCCACTTTGGAGAACAGTATGGAGGTTTCTCAAAAAGCTCAATATAGACCTACCCTATGACCCAGCCATACCACTCCTAGGCATCTATCCTAAACAGCAAAACCCAAGATATCAAAAGGACATTTGTACTTCCATGTTTATCGCAGCACAATTCACAATAGCCAAAATTTGGAAACAACCCAGATGCCCCTCCACAGATGAATGGATCCAAAAAATATGGTACTTATACACAATGGAATACTACATAGCGATTAGGAATGGTGAAATATTGTTATTCGCAGGGAAATGGTCAGAACTCGAACAAATAATGTTGAGTGAGACAAGCCTAGAACACAGAAAACAAAGGGGCATGATCTCCCTGATATATGACTGTTAACAAAGGGAGATGGAGAGACAGTAGAGACCAAGTCTGTGAACACTGTATATGTGCTTGATACATTGTATACTGCATATGGGTCTACCTGACCTAGACAAGGGATGGGAAAACAGGTTGTAAGATATCACAAGAAATGTACACACTGCCCTACTATGTAACTGCACCCTCTTTGCACAGCACCTTGTAAAAAAAAAAAATTTATGTTCAATTGATAATAAAAAAAAATTAAAAAAAAAAATCTCAAGGAAACTGCTCTCCGGATGTGAAAATCGAATCATAATTGGAAAACTAACTGCAAAATGAGAGATGAAACCGAAACTAAACTAAAACCAGAACTGAACTCAAAACAGGAAGTGGGATTCGAAACCGCAAACCAACTACTTACCAGATGTAGAAATGAAAACCAGAACAAAAATGTAAATGAAACTCCTATCCAGAAGTGGAATTCCAAATATGAACCAAAAACAATCTACCAAGCCAGTGTGGAAATGGAAAACAAATTGAGACTGAAACTGAACTCTAAACCAGATGTGGAACATGAAACTGCAAATAAACGCCAAATGGGAAGGAGAAACCAAAACCAGAAAAAAAAAAAAAAACACAGGGAAACTTATCTCCAGATGTGAACATCGAATTATGAACTGAAAACTAACTCCAAAACGAGAATTGAAACAGGAACTTAACTGAAATCGAAACCGAATTTGAAACCAAAAGTAGGATTCGCATCCACAAACAAACTCTAAACCTAAAGTAGAAATCCAAACCAGAACAAAACCTAAACAAAACTATATTCAGGACAGAAATTCCTGATATGAACAGAAAACAACCTCCAAATCGAGAGTGGAATTCAAAAACAAACTGACACATTCACCAAATTCACAACTGAAAGTGGAATTCGAAATGGCAAATAAACTTCCAATGAGGAGAGAGAAAACCACAACAATAACCTCAAGGAAACTGCTCTCCGGATGTGAAAAACAAATTATGAACAGAAAACTAACTCCAAAATGAGAAATGGAATGGAAACTTAACTGAAACCGAAAAGGAACTACAAACCGGGAGTGAGATTTGGAAAGCGCAAAAAGCTCCCTACTGGATGTAGAAATCCAAACACCAACAAAACCTGAGCGAAACTATTATATGAAACAGGAATTCCTGATATGAACCGAAAACAATCTCAAAATCAAGAGTGGAAAAAAATACAAACTGTCACGTTCACCAAACTCGCAACCGGAAGTAGAATTCGAAAAGGGAAATAAAATCCCAATGAGAAGGAGAAACCAAAACAAAAACAAAAACCTCAAGGAAACTTTTCTCTGGAAAAAAAAATCAAATTCTGAACCAAAAACTAACTCCAAAACCAGAATTGAAACCGAAACAAGCTGAAACTGAAATCAAACTTGAAACTGGAAGTTTGATTCGAAACCGCAAAAAAACTCCATACCGGAATTAGAAATCAAAACCAGAACAAAAAATGTCAACGAAACTACTATTCAAAACAGGAATTCCTGATATGAACCGAAAACGACTTCTAAAACAAGAGTGGAAATGGAAAACAAACTGAGACAAAAACCGAGATCTAAATCAGAAGTGGAACACGAAACCACCAATAAACACCCAATGGGAAGGAGAAACCAAAACCAGAAAAAAAAAAAAAAAAAAAACCTCAAGGAAACTGCTATCCAGATGTGGAAATAGAATTATGAACCGAAAACGAACTCCAAAACGAGAATTAAAACGGGAACTAAACTGACACCGAAACAGAACTAGAAACAGGAAGTGGGATTAGGAGAACGCAAAAAGCTCCATACTGAAAGAAGAAATCCAAAACACAAAACCGGAGTGAAACTACTATTCGAAACTGGAATTCCTGATATGAACCGAAAAAGAACCTCCAAAACAAAAGTGGAAATCTAAAACAAACTGAGATGTTCACCAACCTCCCAACAGGAAGTGGAATCGAAATGGCAAATAAAATCCCAATAGGAAGGAGAAACCAAACCAGAACAAAAACCACAAGGAAACTGCTCTCCGGATGTGAAAATCGAATTATGGTCCAAAAACAAACTTCAAAACAAGAATTGAAATGGAAACTAAACTGCAACCGAAAAGGAACTCAAAACCGGAAGTGGGATTCAAAACCGCAAACACTACGTACATGAAGTAGAAATACAAACCAGAGTAAAAACGTCAACAAAACTCCTATCTGGAAGTGGAATTCCAAATGTGAACCGAAAACGACCTCCAAAGTAAGATTGTTAATGGAAAACAAACTGAGATCAAAAACCAAACTCCAAAACGGAAGTGGAACACAAAACCACAAATAAATGCCAAATGGGAAGGAGAAAGGAAAACCAGAACAAAAACCTCAAGGAAACTGCACTCCGGATGGGAAAATCTAATTATAAACCAAAATCAAATTCCAAAACGAGAATTGAAATGGAAACTAAACTGAAACCAAAACAGAACTCGAAACCGGAAGTAGGATTCGAAACCGCAAACAAACTCCATACTGGGAGTAGAAATCCAAACCACAACACTAACCTGAACGAAACTACTATTCAGAACAGGAATTCCTGATATGAACCTAAAACAACCTCCAAAACAAGAGTGGAAAGGAAAAACAAGCTGACACGTACACCGAACTCGCAACTGGAAGAGGAATTGCAAATGGCAAATAAAATCCCAATGGGAAGGAAAAACCAAAACCAGAAGTAAAACCTCAAGGAAACTGCTCTCTGGATGTGAAAATCCAATTATGAACCGAAAACTCCAAAACGAGAATTGAAACAGAAACTAAACTGAAACCGAAACCAAACTCAAAACTGGAAGTGGGATTTGCAACCACAAACAAACTATACCAGAAGTAGAAATCAAAACCAGAACAAAAATGTCTACAAAACTCCTATCCGGAAGGCAAAATCCAAATATGAACCAAAAATGACCTCCAAAACAAGAGTGGAAATGGAAAAAAAATCTGAGACTGAAACCAAACTCCAAACAGTAAGTGGAACACGAAACCACAAATAAACTACAAATAGGAAGGAAAACCATAACCAGAACAAAAACCAAAGAAAATTGCTATCCGGTTGTGAAAATCGAATCATGAACCAAACACTAACTCCAACACTAGAATAGAAACCAAAACTAAGCAGAAACCTAAACTGAACTAGAAACCGCAATTGGGATTCGAAAACTCAAACAAACTCCATATCAGAAGGAGAAATCAAAACCAAAACAAAAACGTCAACAAAACACCGATCCGGACGTGGAATTCTAAATATGAACCGAAAACAACCTCCAGAGCAAGAGTGAAAATGGAAAACAAACTTTGATAGAAACCGAACTCCAAAATGGAAGTGGAACACGAAACCGCAAATAAACACCAAATGGGAAAGAGAAAGCAAAACCAGAACAAAAACCTAAAGGAAACTGCTCTACGGATGGGAAAATTGAATTGTGAAGCAAAAACTAACTCCAAAACTAGAATTGAAATGGGAACTAAACTGAAACCGAAACAGAACTAGAAACTGGAAGTGGGATTAGGAGAGAGCTAAAAGCTCCACACTGGAAGTAGAAAACCAAACCACAACAAAAACCTGAACAAAACTACTATTCGGAACAGGAATTCCTGATATAAACCGAAAAAGAAACTCCAAAACGAAAATGGAAAGAAAAAACCAACTGAGACGTTCACCATACTTGCAACCGGAAATAGAATTCGAAAGGGCAAATAAAATCCCAGTGGAAGGGAGAAACAAAAACCAGAACAAAAACCTCAAGGAAACTGCTCTCTGGATGTGAAAATCGAATTATGGTCCGAAAACTAACTCCAAAACGAGAATTGAAATGGAAACTGAACTGAAACCGAAACGGAACATGAAACCGGAAACGGGATTCAAAACCGCAAACAAACTCCATACAGGAAGTAGAAATCCAAACCAGGACAAAAACCTGAACGAAACTACTATACATTAGAATAGTTCTTGATATGAACCGAAAACAACCTCCAAAACGAGAGTTGAAAGCACAAACAAACTGAGACGTTCACTGAACTCACAACCAAAAGTGGAATTTGAAACAGCAAATAAAATCCCAATGGGAAGGAGAAACCAAAACCAGAACAAAAACCTCAAGGAAACTGCTGTGAAAATCGAATTATGAACCTAAAACTAACTCCAAAACGAGAATTGAAACGGAAACTAAACTGATACTGAAATTGAACTCAAAACCGGAAGTGGGATTAGAAACTGGAAGTGGGGTTCGAAACCGCAAACAAACTTCATACCGAAAGTAGAAATCAAAACAAGAACAAAAACGTCAACGAAACTCTTATCTGGATGTGGAATTCCAAATATGAACTGAAAACGACGTCCAAAGCAAGAGTGGATATGGAAAACAAACTGAGACTGAAACCGAACTGCAAACCGGAAGTGGAAAACGAAACTGCAAATAAATGCCAAATGGGAAGGAGAAAGCAAAACCAGAACAAAAACCACAGGGAAACTGCTCTTCGGGTGTGAATATCAAAATATAAACCGAAAACTAACTCAAAGGGAGAGTTGAAACAGAAAGTAAATTGAAACCGAAACAGAACTTGAAACCGGAAGTGGGATTCGAAACTGCAAACAAACTCTATACCAGAAACAGAAATCCAAGCCAGAACAAAAACCTGAACAAAACTACTATTCGAAACAGGAACTCCTGATAAGAACCTAAAACAACCTCCAAAACGAGAGTGGAAAGATAAAACAAACTGAGACATACACCGAACTCGCAACTGGAAGTGGAATTCAAAATGGCAAATAAAATCCCAATGGAAAGCAGAAACCAAAACCAGAACAAAAACCTCAAGGAAACTGCTATCCGGATGTGAAAAATGAATTATGAATTGAAAACTAACTCCCAAACTAGAAGTGACACGGATACTAAAGTGAAACCAAAAAGGAGCTAGAAACTGGCAGTGGGATTAGGAAAGCGCAAAAAGCTCCATACCAGATGTAGAAATCCAAACCCCAACAAAAACCTGAACGAAACTCATATTCGGACCAGGAATTCCTGTTATAAACTGAAAACAACCTCCAAAACGAAAGTGGAACAAAAAAACAAACTGAGACGTTCACTAAACTCGTAACCTTAATTGGAATTCGAAACATCAAATAAAATCCCAATTAGAAGGAGAAAGCAAAACCAGAACAAAAACCTCAGAAAAACTGCTCTCCGGATGTGAAAACAGAATTATGAACCGAAAAGTAACTGCAAAATGAGAATTGAAACCGAAACTAATATGAAATCTAAACTGAACTCAAAACCAGAAGTCGAATTCGAAACCGCAAAGAAACTCCATACTGGAAGTAGAAATCATAACCAGAACAAAAATGTCAACAAAACTCCTCGCCAGATGAGGAATTCCAAATATGAACCGAAAACGACCTCCAAAGCAAGAGTGGAAAGTGAAAACAAACTGAGAACAAAATCAAACTGAATCGGAAGTGGAACATGAAACCTCAAATAAATGCCAAATGGGAAGGAGAAAGCAAAACCAGAAAAAAACCTCAAGGAAATTGCTCTCCGGATGTGAATATCTAATTATGAACTGAAAACTAACTAAAATGAGAATTGAAATGGAAACTAATCTGAAACCGAAACATAACTCAAAACCGGAAGTGGGATTTGAAACTGCAATGAAACACCATACCGGGAGTAGAAATACAAACCACAACACAAACCTGAACGAAACTACTATACGGAACAGGACTTCCTGATATGACTGAAAACAACATCCAAGACGAGAGTAGAAAGCAAAAACAAGCTGACACGTACACCAAACTTGCAACTGGAAGTGGAATTTGAAACAGCAAAAAAAAAAAATCCCAAAGGAAAGGAGAAACCAAAACCAGAACCAAAACCTCAAGGAAACTGCTCTCCGGAAGTGAAAATCGAATTATGAACCGAAAACTGACTCCAAATCGAGAATTGAAAGGGAAACTAAACTGAAAACGAAAAGAAACTAGAAACCGGCAGTGGGATTAGAAAAGCACAAAAAGCTCCATACCGGAAGTAGAAATCCAAACCACAACATAAACCTGAACGAAACTGCTATTTGGAACAGGAATTCCTGATATGAACCGAAAACAACCTCTAAAACGAGAGTGGAAAGAAAAAACAAACAGGGATGTTCACCAAACTCGCAACTGGAAGTAGAATTTGAAATGGCAAATAAAATTCCAATGAGAAGGAGAAAGCAAGACTGGAACAAAAACCTCAAGGAAACTCCTCTCAAGATTTGAAAATCGAATAATGAACCGAAAACTAACTGCAAAAGGAGAACTGAAACCAAAACTAACCTGAAACCGAAATAGAACTCGAAACCAAAGGGGGATTCGAAACTACAAACAAACTCCATACCGAAAGTAGAAATCAAAACCAGAACGAAAAGGTCAACGAAACTCCTATACTGAAGTGGAATTCTAAAAATGAACCGAAAACGACCTACAAAGCAAGAATGGAAATGGAAAACTGAGACCCAAACTAAACTTCAAATCGAAAGTGGAATGCACAACCGCAAATAATCTCCAAATGGGAAGGAGAAAGCAAAACCAGAACAAAAACCTGAACAAAACTACTATTCGGAACAGGAGTTCCTGATATGAATAGAATACAACCTCCAAAACCAGAGTGGAAAGCAAAAACAAAATGAGACATACACTCAACTACCAACTGGAAGTGGAATTCGAAATGGCAAATGAAATCCTAATTGGATGGAGAAACCAAAACCAGAACACAATCCTCAAGGAAACTGCTCTCTCGATGTGAAAATCAAATTATATATCGAAAACTAACTCCAAAACGAGAATTGAAACTGAAACTAAACTGAAACAGAAACCGAACTCGAAACCGGAAGTGGTATTCAAAACCACAAAGAAACTCCATTCCGGAAGTAGAAATCAAAACCAGAACAATAATATCAAGGAAACTCCTATCCAGAAGTCGAAATCCAAACATGAACCGAAAACGACCTCCAAAACAAGAGTGGAAAGCGAAAACAAACGGACACCAAAACCGAACTCCAAACTGGAAGTGAAACATGAAACCTACATAAACGCCAAATGGGAAGGAGAAACCAAAACCAGAATAAAAACCTCAAGAAAACTGCTCTCTGGAGAAGAAAATCAAAATATGAACAGAAAACAAACTCCAAAAAGAGGATTGAAATGGAAACTAAACTGAAACCGAAATCGAACTCGAAACCTGAAGTGGGATGCAAAACCACAAACAAAATCCATACTGGAAGTAGAAATCCAAACCAGACCAAAAATGTCAACAAAACTCGTATCCGGAAGTGGAATTGCAAACATGAACTGAAAATGACCTCCAAAACAAGAGTGGAGAGCGAAATCAAACTGAAATCTAAACTGAACTCCAAACTGGTAGTGGAATACGAAACTGCAAAGAAAATCACAATGGGAAGGAGAAACCATAACCACAACAAAAATCTCACGGAAACTGCTCTCCAGATATGAAAATCGAATTATGAACCGAAAATTAACTTCAAAACGAGAATTTAAATGGAAACTAAACTGAAACGGAACTTGAAACTGGAAGTGGGAATCAAAACCGCAAACAAACTCCATACCAGAAATAGAAATCAAAACCAGAACAATAACATCAACGAAATTCTTATCCGGAAGTCGAAATCCAAATATGAAAACGACCTCCAAAACAAGAGTGGGAAGCGAAAACAGAGACTGAAACCTTAGTACAAACTGGAAGTAAAACATGAAACTGCAAATAAACTCCAAATGGGAAGGAGAAACCAAAACCAGAAGAAAAACCTCAAGAAAACTGCTCTGGGATGTGAAAATTGAATTATGAACCGAAAACTAACTCCAAAACGAGAATTTAAACGGAAACTAAACTGAAACTGAAACGGAACTAGAAACTGGAAGTGGGATTAGGAAAGCGCAAAAAACTCCATACCGGAATTAGAAATGCAAAGTAGAACAAAAACCTGAATGAAACTACTATTCGGAACAGGAATTCCTGTAATGAACTGAAAACAACCTCCAAAAAGAGAGTGGAAAGCAAAAACAAACTGAGATGTAATCCGAACTTGCAACTGGAAGTGGTATTCAAAAAGGCAAATAAAATCCCAATGGGAAGGTGAAACCAAAACCAGAACCAAAACCTCAAGAAAACTGCTCTCCGGAAGCGAAAATCGAAATATGAACAGAAAACTAACTCCAAAACGAGAATTGAAACCAAAACTATACTGAAACCAAAACTATACTGAAACCAAATCTGTACAAGAAACTGGAAGTGGGGTTTGAAATGGCAAACAAACTCCACACAGGAAGTAGAAATCAAAACCAGAACAAAAACCTCAAGAAAACTGCTCTCTGGATGTGAAAATTGAATTATGAACCAAAAACGAACTCCAAAATGAGAATTGAAACGGAAACTAAACTGAAACCGAAATGGAACTAGAAACTGGAAGTGGGATTAGGAGAGCGCAAAAAATTAGGAAAGCGCAAAAAACTCCATACAGGAAGTAGAAATACAAACTCGAACAAAAACCTGAACAAAACTACTATTTGGAACAGGAATTCCTGAAAACAACCTCCAAAGCGAGAGTGGAAAGCAAAAACAAACTGAAACGTACACCGAACTCGCAACCAGAATTATACCTAAGGACAAAATCCAGTCCTTTTAAGACACATCTCATTGCAATAAACTTATTTTCGAAAATAAGGTAGAATCTTCTTCTGTTCAAGTAGTTCCTTAGCCTTAAGTACCACCATTTTGAGGGTACCTGCCATTATATAAGAAAACTATTTTAATCCACCCTAAATCTATTATAAGCATTGTTTTTCTAGAGACTGGAGGCATGGCTCAAGTAGTATCACTCTAGCTGCATAGGAATTGTTTTTGGAAAATTTGGGTATGTGTCCTAGTTTTAGTTGATTGCTGGGGTAATCCCCCTTTTCCAACTAGCCAGTCTTAAAGATTGAATTCAGTTCCTCTCACTTGTCCTGTTTTGCATTTTTTTCTTTTTCATTTTGCCAGTCCTGGGGCTTGAACTCAGGGCCTAGTCACTGTCCCTGGCTTCTTTCTGCTCAAGGCTAGCACTCTACCTCTTGAGCCACAGCGCCACTTCCAGCTTCTTCTGTTTGTGTGGGGCTGAGCAATGAAACCCAGGGCTTCATGCATGCAAGGCAAGCACTCTACTGCTAAGACACGTTCCCAGCCCCTGTACTGCTTCCTTTCCAGATAAACATTGGAACCTCAATTCACCTGCAGGAGGCTTTGCACTGTGGCCGGGATGACCAGGCTGCAACACTGTGCCCAGCTTCTTTCCAGGAGGTGGCATCTTGCTGATTTTTATCCTGGGCCTAAATCTCAAGCCACGATCTTCTTGTTCACAGCCTCCTAGGTACCCAGGATTATAGATATGCCCCACCAGGGCTGGACATGGTACCTTTTTTTTTTTTTTTAAGATATATCCACAAATATGCCTTTCCAGTTTCCACTTTAATAATTCTTTTTTTTTGCCAGTCCTGGGCCTTGGACTCAGGGCCTGAGCACTGGCTCTGGCTTCTTTTTGCTCAAGGCTATCACAATGCCACTTGAGCCACAACGCCACTTCTGGCCATGTTCTATATATGTGGTGCTGGGGAATCGAACCCTGGGCCTTATGTATACAAGGCAAGCAGTCTTGCCACTAGGCCATATTCCCAGACCTTCTTTAACAATTCTTTTGCATGTTTTCCCCCACTTCTTGCCCTCTAAATGTTTGTGCTCCTTGGGTCTCTGTCCTATGCTATACTTGCACCGATACAATTCCTAAATTGCCAATTTTTATGGCTGAGCCATAAATCCATTGAGCAAACCCAAATCACTTAAGCCTCGGCAACCAATTCTTATTTGCTGTCTTCACTAGAGAGTCTATTATTTCCAAATTAACCTACATCTTTTAAATTCTTCTTCTTTTCCTCATTTCGGTATGGAGCTGCCATCTCTTTAGTGTCCGCAAGCACAAACCAAAACCAAATTTAAAAAAAAAACAACACAGTAATGAGACTTCAATTCTCTTTCACCCTTTCTCCCTGCCTCCCTGATATTTCCTATTATCCTCAGGATGAAAACTTTATAGCTTGCTGCTGTCACCATCATCTAGTTCCTGCTACTTCAACAGCATCCTGTTTCATCCTTCTCACTGTCCAAACCAGTTTGAAGTATAGAGGAAACAAGAATAATGGGATAGGGCTGGGAATATGGACTATAGGCAAGAGTGCTTGCCTCGTATACATGAAACTCTGGGTTCGATTCCACAGCCCAACATATATAGAAAAAAGCAAGAAGGGGTGCTGTGGCTCAAGTGGCAGAGTGCTAGCACTGAGCAAAAAGAAGCCAGGGATACTGCTCAGGCCCTGAGTCCAAGGCCCAGGACTGGCCAAAAAAATTAAATAAATAAATAAATAATGCGACCAAAATAAAAAAAAGAAGAAGAGTGGGACAAGGTAGGGTACAGTCAGTACTGCCCTATTATAACTTTAATAGAGCAACCATTTTCCATCTCTACCAGCAGACAGTATCTGACACAATTCATTTGGATGAAGAAAGTACACTTAGTGGAAATTAGCCATGAGAAGGAACATGAGTAACTGTTGAAAGGTCTCAATGATATCTTAGGAGAGAGATTGCGTTGGAATTTGAGACCTTTATCCCGAGGATTAGATTTGCTTTATGTCTTTGGTGGTCACAATACCTTAACAATTCACCAGTCATTATCTCTATGATTTCAAAACCCAGTAGATTCTCTGCATTAAGCACAAAGAACTTATGGATTAATAAAGCTCTAGGAATTTCAGTGTGTGTTTCTCTGAAGAGTCATCTGTGCATGGATATTTTGGTTTCTATGTAGAGAAGGGTTTTTTTTAAAATAGCTCTAAAAATATGTTGTTGTCCAGTTGAATCCAATTGGCCTATGACTTACATCAATAATAGTAGAAGGCAAAATGGTTGGTAGATAGCTATAAATGTCTTAATTCCAAGACCTGTTTGTATGTTACCTTATGCAACAAAACAGATATGTAAGCAAAGATATAATATAAGGATCTTTAGATGGGAATATTTTATTCAGTTATTTGGGAATTTATAGTGTATCCACAGGGTCCTTTAAAAAGGGAGGCAAGCCAAGTGTTGATGGTTCATGCCTATAATCCTATCTACTCAGGAGGCTGAGATCCAAGGGTCATGGTTCAAAGCTAGTCCAGGCAGGTAAGTTTGTGAGACTCTTATCTCCCATTAAACACCAAAAAAGGGGAAATGGAGCCATGGCTCATCTGGTAGAGGGCTAGCCTTGAGCAAAAAAGCTCAGAGACAGATCCTAGGCCCTGAGTTCAAGCCCCAGGATTGGCACAAAAAAGAGGGAGAAAAGTGGGGTCTCAGAAGGAGGAGAGCTGTAACAAGAGGAGCAGAGATCAGCTCGATGAGAGTATTCATCACAAGGGTCACAAAGGCTGAGCTGATCACCAGTAAAAACTAGCTTGGGCAAAATAGTCTGTGAGGCTCCATCTCCAATTAACCAGCAAAAAGCTAAGTTGGAGACATTGCTCAAGTGAAATAGAGCAAGCCAACAGAGAGAGCATGAGCCTTTGGGTTCAAGACCTGGTAGCAGCAATAAATTAATACATAAATCCATAGATACATTGAGATGCTAAGTTTGTGGTGATCTATTACAACAGAAAAAGGAAATTAATATAAACAAAATCTTAAGAAATCAACGTTCACCTACAATGGCAGCAGAAGTGGTACTAGAACCACCAAACTATCGTATAACTAGGCAGGCTGTTAAATACTAAGGTATGCCTCTTGGATGTATGTATACAGCTATTTCATTAAGAGATGCCCTGAGAAGAAATTGGGGAACATGGCTTATCTCCTAGCATGAACAATTAGGGTGCTCTTTACAGGAGCACAGCAAACTGAATATAATGTGTTCCAGCTCCTGAATGCCTGCGTGTGTGCAACAGGCCACCCAAGCAGTGTGGTCACTCTCATTTCTTCTCCTTACTTCTAACTGAACTGAAATCCTGACCCAGGATTCACCATCACCTGTCACCAACAGCGCTATGGATACAGATCTGCAGGCCACAAAAAAGGGGGGGGTAGAGAAAGGAAACCAAGAGGAGAGGGAGAGAACTAGGGAAGGAGAGGGGGAAGAAGGGAGGGAGGAGTTTGACAGGCAAGCAGGAAGGTGATAAGGTGAAAATGATGATACATGTGAAGAGGAAGAAAGCAAAATAGAAGAGATAAATAGAAGAGAACTGGAGCTTTTAAGTGGGTAGAAAAGTTGGCTTATGTGAAGTGGGCATACTCTGTTCCTAATACTTCTATGGGGCTGATCAATTATGAATACTGAGCAGAGCTGTGAAGAACTAACACTTTTTTCCCCAAAATTTTTATGTTTTGCTTACAATTAGAAAGACTGTCAACCCAAATGAGTTGTATTATGCATGTTTAAGTGAATATTAATTACATCAATGGAAAAGATTTCTTCTGAGTGGAAAACATCTTTTGGTGCCATTAATTTTTAAGACAAACTTTCTAAAACCACAGCTTTAACAGATGTCAACTACTGGATTTAACAACACAGAAGCCAATGAAGCTGGACCCTGACTAACACCTGTCATTCTGGCTACTCTGCTACTCCTTGGAGGCTGAGGTCTGAGGTCTGAGGATTGGGGTCCGAAATTGGTCCATGCAGAAAAATCCACGAGACTGTTCATCTTCAGTTAACCAGCCAAAAGTCAGAAGTGGAACTGTGGCCCAAGTGTTAAAGCAAAAAGCAAGGGAAGAGCATGGGGTTCTGAGAACAAGCCCCAATACTGGAATAAATAAACAAATTGCTAAAACCAACCCCAGAAGCCAGTGCATGAGGGTATCTGTGGTTTTGAGCACCCATACCACCTGTGTCCCCCCTGTACCACCATCATGAAAATGGCAGGGCACTTTATCTGTGGTATTCTGGTGCTGTTTTACAAAGCCAGAGGAGAATGGGTGCTCACAGCACCATCTTTCCTAAGACAGTTCCCCAAAAAGGATGGAGGATGCAATGGAGAGTTTAGTGCACTGAAGTGCACTCCCGTAACCAAGCAAAAAATCAATAACTCACCAATTAATTATTAATATCTTTCAGTGCCAAAGAGCATAAAAGAAGAATTTAGCCCTGAGTGACAGCTGAAAATCTCCCTTTCAGACAGAGCAAGGAACTGATCCATATTCTGGCCTGGTTAAGGCAGGGATTTTGCTTTACAATGGTATGAATGCAATATGCTGCACTACACAGGGCTACAAAATCCCTGTGCTCTCTGTGCCAAGCTCTGGGTTTGTTATTCTGTTTTGTTTGGAGGAGGAAGGGGAATGTTTTTCTCACGGCTTAACGAACAAAATATCAACCCCCACCTAATGGGTTTTCCCTTGCATTTAAAAAATTACATTGCTAATTCAAACAGAGGGCAATTTTCCACTGAGTCTATGAAACCAACTTTACAAGGACACCTGCAACTCCCTTTATGAAACAAACCTCTGATAGTTTACCTGGACTGAATGCAGGTATAAAAAGCACCAAACGATCCCCCAAATTCTGTGGGTGTTCTCCAGATAGATGCCTTCAGACATCAATCTGACATATGACCCCTGACCGAATCCGGCTGCTGCATCTCTTGCTCTTCCCTCCATCTTGTGGAACACAGAGAGAATTACTTCAATGAACATCAGACTAGGCCTAAAAAGCCCATTTTATGTACCTGAGACTAAAGTGGAATTGTGCCAGGTGTCATGGTTCATACCTTTAATCCTAGCTACTCAGGGGGCTGAAATCTGACGTAAGGTTTGAAGCCAGCCTGTGCAGGAAAGTCTGTGAGACTCTTACCTGCAATTAACCACCGAAGAGCCAGAAGTAGAGCTGTGGCTGACATGGTGGAGTGTTAGCCTTGAGAACAAAAGCTCTGAGTTCAAGCTCCCAAGGTAGAACATAAGGCCCAGAATTCAAGCTCCAATACACACACACACACACACACACACACACACACAAAGCAGAAAGTCCCCAGTTAATCTACTCCCATATTTCTGACCAATAAAAACCTTGAGAAAACAAATGTTTATTGTTCTAAGGCAATTCCTTTGGGGCATATATAACTAATATACTGCATTATGGGAGTGATGGTTTATTTCCCTTACATTTCTTAATATTACTGCTTGCATATATACTCACAAACAATCCATTATTTAGTTTTACATGTTCTTGAACTTCACATAAATGTCCTGTTGATGTTAATGAACTCTTTTTCCCCTTCCACATTGTGTTTTTGAGACTTATTCAAGCTATAACTCCATGAAAATCTATTTGCCACTGTGTCTATAGAATTGTATCACAGTCTATCCATTCTCCTGAACCTCAGGTTTCTTTCCATTCACTGTGTCTTCTCTCTCCTATTTCAAGCAGTGCTTTATAAACACCCTGCTATGCAACTACTTTGACACAGATACAAGGTTTCTTAAATATTGTTGCTTTGTAACAAATTACCCTCCCCAAAAGAAAAAAATTAAAGTATAAAACAACATAATTTTCTTATTAGCTTCTGTGGAGCAGGAATTGGAGACTGGTGTAGTAAGGGGGCTGGGGTTGAAGGTCTCTCATGAAGTCAAGATGTCAGCTGAGCCTGCAGTCATCAGAAGGCTTGATTGGGACTACAAGGGCTTACAAGATGGCTGAGTCCCATGGCTCTTGATATGAGGACTTAATTTCTTCCTGGCTGTAGTCAGGCAGCCTCAGTTCTTTGCCACTTGGGTCACTCCAAAGGTCTGCTTATGTGTTCTTAGAACACTGCAGTTGGCTTCTCCCACAGAGCAAATGATCCAAGCCAGGGTGGGGAGCCTTTTTTGTTTTCAAGGGCTATGTGGATATTTATATCATTTGAGGGCTGTACAAAATGATCAACACAGGCAATGGCCACAAGAAACATATGAGAGGCATTCATGACTGCCCTATCCAGTACCAAGTGACTGAAAAACCCTTACACAGACCACACGTTGCTAGGGGATGAAGGTCCCCACCTTGCTAGGGGATGAAGGAGCCTCCTGCAAGGCCTCTTAGGCTTGGAAGTCACACTCACTGCCATTTGTCCCATACACTGTTCATGGGAAGTGAATCACTGCGCCTCTAGAGGATGGAGTGAAGCCCTGCCCATTGGAGGGAAGCCTGGCAAACAAATGGTGATCTTACTTTAAAACTTCCCCCACCATAGTTCTTGCTTGCAAGGTCCATGCCTCATTAACTTCTCTGGGTGATGTCAACTTACTCAGCCACAAATACTAGAAGACAGTTCCACATCCTCACGAATGACTGACATAAGAGCATTTTTCACTCTTTTCTCGCCTTCACCTATTTTAATAAGTAAATCTGTGTAAGTGGCAAGCACATCAGCACTAGCAATGTGAACTCCATTGTTTTACTTACTACATGGCCCGGAGTTGAGGTCTGTGGGGAAATGGACTAAGGAAGAGCACTGCAGAGACAAGGACTGTACATAGTGGCTGAGGACATTTCAGGAATAGAATCAGCAAAGGGAAAGGAGGGACAAGACTACAGGGATGATACAGGGGACTGTGGAACATACAGGACCTCGTTGAACTTCCCAGACAGTTCTATGGGACAGCACAGTTATTTGGAAGTCTTCCATGGATAAATCAATGCTTCTCCACTTTAGCTGTGCATTAGAATTATCCAGACTGCCAAAGTCTCAGTTCTGTCTTTTGGACTTCCTTCATTCAACTCCATAGTTCTTCAAGGCCTCTCCATCTTCATGTGGTCTTTTTACATAATTTCTCCACAAGGGTAGCTGGACTTCTCAAAGTGCAGATTTTTTTCATTGAATGTTAGTGGTTAAGGCAAGACCCAAAGTTACATCCACTTCAAAGGAAGGGGACTGGACACCACCAAGGCGTGACTCACTGGGGCCTACTAACATAACAAAGCACCCCAGGGAGGTGTGAGGAGCAATGAAAAGTCGCTCAGAGAAATGGATCATAGATGCCAGAGGATGCACTGGAGTTAAGCTATTCCTGAAAGCGTTTGATGATAACATTTGTATCCACCAATCAAAATATAATCTGTAGCTGGGCACTTGTAGCTCATGCCTATAATCCTAGCTGTAATCTCAGGAGTCTGAGCTCTGAGGATCATGGTTTGAAGCCATCCCAGGCAGGAAATTCCATGAGATTCTTATCTCCAGTGAACCAGCAAAAAGCCAGAAGTGGAACTGTGGCTTAAATAGTACAGCGCTAGCCTTGAGCACAAAAGCTCAGAGGCAGTGCCCAGGCCCTGAGTTGAGATGAAGCCCTGAGACAGCCCCGCCCCCCCTCACACAAAATGATAATAAAATACTATTTGGTACACCCATTGAGGTGAATATAAACAAAAAGATGTATAAAGCAAGTGTTAGTGCCTTCTAGTGTCAAGCTGTTCTAACAAATTACGATGGAGTTAGGGCCTTACAGACAGCAGCTTCTTATAAAAAATCAGGTGGCAGAGGCAGCAGCGAATCGCTCTGGGGTATCTTTTGCAAAGACACAAATCCAAGGACATGCACTTTGCCTTTCTGGCTTAATTACCTCCCAAACCTCCTAGTACTCAAGTAATACTACTTAGGTATATGCAAGCACTACTCAAGTAACAGTCATCCTAATTCTCAACTAATTCTACTCCTAGCCATATGCCCAAGAAAAGGAACATATTATGAGACAAGCACTTTACCACTAGGCCATATTCCCAGCCCCTTGGAACATATTATGTACACAAAACCTACATGCTGTTTAGAGCAACCAGGTACATAATTACCAGTAAGTGAAAATACCCCAAATGGCTATCAACTGATGAGCAAATAATAAGATATGATATATCATTGTAATGGAATATTACATATTCAGCAAAGAAATGAAATATAAGTGTGTATAAAGATATACATACATATATACATACATACATATATATATATATATATATATATATATATATATATATATATATATATACCATTATCTGGATAAACCTTGGAAACATTACACTCCTGTTTTAATGTGGAAGGGAGCCAACCAGAAAATACCACATACTCTATGATTTCATTTATATGCAACACCATAAATAAACAACTGTAGGTAGAAAGAAAGTAGGCAAATCTAGGTTTAGAGAGGATGACTAGGAGGAAAGGTGAGTGCTCAACTGTGTAATGCTTCTTTAAGGGTGGCGAAAATATTTCAAAATGGACTGCAGTGAAGGTTACACAACTTTGTTAATAGACAAAAAAACTAATTGATAATATATTTTAAGGTTGTAAGTTTTATTATATGAATTATAGCTCATTAAAATAAAATATACAATATATTGTATATATATATGTAGTTATATCTATAATGTACAATACTTGTTATATTTTAGCAGTTCCTCAAGAAGTTAAATTTAGTATTATCATATGACCAGCAAATCCATTCCTAGATACATGCTTCAGAGGAATAGAAACGCATGTCTACATGGACGTTTGTGCAGGAATGTTTAGTGAAGCATTGTTTATGATCATCAAAAGGGAATACTACCCAAATGCCATCCATAGACGGCTATACAAGCAAATTGAAAAAGCTACATAAGATGTACATTGCTCAGCTATAAAATGTACTAATAAATGCTACCACGTGTAGGGAACTCAAAAATATCGTGCAAAATTAAAGAAGCCAGACATAAAGAGGTTGTATACTGCACAACACTTTCGTATAAGACATCCAGAAGAATCAAAGCTACAGACACAAGGGATGCACAGGTACTGACCAGGACATGGGGAAAGGGGAGAATTGGGGGCAATTACTAAATGGTACATTTCTCTGGAATGATGAGACTATTTCAAAACTGGAGAGAGTAGATGGTTGTCTGACATACTAACTACATTCTATCACATTGGATTATATATTCATTATTCTTAATTATGACATACAATTTTGACTTCCTTTTTATTCATTCATTTATTTATTTGGCTGGTCTTGGGACTTGAACTCTGGACCTAAGCGCTGTGTCTTAGCTCCTTTGCTCACAGCTAGCTTTCTACCACTTGAGCCACAGAACTACTTGTGGCTTTTTCTGTGATTAATTGAAGATAAAGGTCTCACAAATGCTCCTGCCCAGGCTGGCTCCAAACTGTGGTCGTCAGATCTCAGCCTCCTGAGTAGCTAAGATTATAGGCATGAGCCACTAGAGCCTGGCTTCTACTTGCTTTAAAAAAATAATTTATTATATATTTTCCATTTATACCAAGTATCCAATAAAGTGAGAACATTCAGCAAACTGAAGGAGGACATAATATGCAACTATAGAGAGTTTATTGTCTTTTAAGAAGAAACTTTCTAAAACAAATTTTACTCAGTTCTCCCAATAAATTGCATTTTGTTTGGCATACGAACATCTCTAAGACAATTATTATTAAAGACAGAAGTGCTTTTTCGTGAGCAGTGTATGTTTTTTCCTGGAGCATGTTGACCTCTTAAGGAGCTTGGGAGGACTGCCTTTAGTTACTTGCCATGATTAGTGGAATATTGGCTCATTGTTTACATGGCCCATGTGTTCAGACCCTGTCACTAATGTCTGGATGTGAAATGTGATGAAGTAAACGTCTAGAAATTAGTTAGCATTGGAGAGAGGAACTGGGCTGATTCTGGTGGTGAGTTTAGACTGTGATCCAGGAAGGCTATATATTACAACTACCTCATAACCTAAATCCTCAAGTCCACTCACTTGATGTCCATCGATTACACAGAGGGCAACTGATATGGGAATACAACTTGTGCAAGACTGGAATTTAGATAGAGTTTTTGTCATCATAACCAGGTTACTCTCTTGTTGTCATAGTAACAAGTCCAATCTAGAAAGCCTTACATAACTCTAGTGTCACAACATTCTTAAAATGACTGATATGTTTGTTGGTTTTGGTAATCTGTTTTAAGGTCTTAAAATCAAGCACCATGCTGGATGTTGTAGATACCCAATCTCCAGGCCACTTTCACACATGTGTGCATACACACATACACACACACACACAATTTCCTGTTCCTACCACCAAGACCCCCCCACTCTAGAACCCAGGGATACACAATGCAAAGGTAAGAGATGCACCTTGGAGGGTGGACCCAGGGCAGGTGCCTTTGGAGGCCTGGGGAATAGGTTTTGGCATCATTTGGTAAGGATTCACATTGCCTGTGGCCCTGAACATTGCTAGGGTAATGAGGAGCACAGTGGGGCAGCTGAGTAGGTATTGCCCCAGTGGACTCTACACAAATATAAGAAACAATCACCATGGGAAAGGGACAGGGGCACTGGAAAGGTCAAGTTGGGATGCTGAATAACCTCAGGCTGCTGTTCAGATCCTCTGGGTAGCCTTAATGGGCAATAGGAAGCATGGGTTAAGAATCATTTCACTGACTTATCCCAGGATGATGACATGTGAACCTCCTGACTGCAGATACCTCTGGCTTCCTATTGGTGACAAGCCCCCCCCCCCCCCAGCCCAGGATGAGAGGCACCAGCTCATGTGTTCTTCCATTCTGTTCTCTCCAGGAAAATCTTCATTGTCTTGCTAGATCTTTGGGGCTATTAATAATATGTTTGCTATATTTTCCTCAGATATTTTAGTTTGTTTTACAAGAAAGTTGGGCTGTATTAGAATCAACTATTACAGGAATTGGGAATCCTCAAATGGCTTTGAGATCTTTGAGTTTTGACAAATGAAGCTTCAGAGAATGATTCCAAGTAGAGCATTAAGTTTTCTTTGACTTGTTTTAAAATCACATAAGTCAAGTGCTATTGAAGCATGTCTGTAATCCTAGCTACTCAGGAGGCTGAGATCTGAGGATCACAGTTCAAATCCAGCCCAGGCAGGACAGTCTGTCAGACTATTATTTCCAATCAACTGACTTGAAGTGGAGCTGTGGCCCAAGTGGAGAGAGCAAGCAAGCCAGGGAGAGCACCCAGACACTGAGTTCAAACCTCAAATCCAACCAACCAACACACACACACACACACAAACACACACACACACACACACACACACACACACACAGTGCATGAGTACATTATGTTAAAATTGAACTATATAACTTGAGGGTAGGGATGGGATGAGGTTTGGGGAAAGATGGGGGTGAAAAAAGAGGTGACATCAATTAAGATGCATTGTACTCCTAAGCTGCCTTCTGGAATTGAAGCCCCTTAAGTACAACTACTTAATTTTTTTAAAATTTTAAGTTAAAACATCAGGAAAAAAGAATTAATTTTTAAAAAGCCTAAAGTAGTATTGTGTTATTTAAATGTAATAAGTCATGCAAAAATGCTAACGATGCCAAAAAATTGTGCCACTAAAAGTAGGGACAATGCTGACATGTATAAATAATGAAGGAGTGAAGGGAGAAGACAGCATGCAGAAAAATGGTCTGAGCCTGTAAGTCACAAAACCTCAATACTCCAAATTGGAACAGAAACGTCATGTTTTGTGAGCAGTATAAATCAGAAGTCTCCAAATGCCAGGCGGCAGACTGAATTCAACCCACAAATGTGTTTGGTTTGGCCCACACTGTGTTTTAAAAATATGAAATTTCCAACCCAGAAAAAAAATACTACTGGATTTCCAGCTTCTGTAAACTCAGAACATCTGGCAAATATCTTCACGGCCAACAGGGTAGGCATCGGGCCAGGCTGAGCGCAGACTGCATTCTTGGGGAGGCCCCCACTTCTTCCATTCACCCCATTTCCTGTCAGTTCTCTTCTATGCCCAGCGTACTTCATTTTCCCACCATGATGAAAAGAGCTATGTGAGTCCAACTTCTAGTACTTCTTCGTGGAATCAGAGATTTAGACTTTCATATCCACACATCCGTGACACACTGTAAGCCCCATGTTTTGGGATAGAAAACCTCAACCAGAATCCTTGCCACCACTTCAGCCTACGATTCCTTCAGGTAGCCACTGGATTCAAGCTCAGTGTATTTATCCTATCCCTGGAATGTACTCTGTAGTACTGTGTACTGTGTAGCCCAGGAAAATCCCACCCAGTATTTTTTCTGCCAGAGGCCCTAGTTCCTCCAACCCTTAGGGAACACCTAATTATTTGATCATCCTCCCACTCCTCTTCCTTCTTTCTCCCTTCCTCTAGCCCTCCCCTTTCATTTCTCTGTCATTTATGTCATTGTCTATTCTTCTCTCCTTCTCCTTCTCTTCTTCTCTCCTCCTTCTTCTTCTTTCAGGGGGTATCAGTTTGGGGACTTGAACTCAGAGCCTGACCCCTGTTGCTTAGCTTTTTCTTGTCCAGGCTGTCACTCTCCCACGTGAACCATAGCTCTACTTGTGGCATTTTGCTGGTTCATTGGAGATACAATTCTCACAAACTTTCCTGCCTGAGCTGAGTATGAACTGCGATCTTTACATCTCAGCGTCCAAAGTAGCTAAGATCACAGGCATATACCACCATACCGGTTTTAATTTTTGTATATCTATATGTCTGGCTCTCTTTCTGTCTGTGTATCTACCTATCTATGGTCCTAGGGCTTGAACTCAGAGCTTGTGTGCTGTCCCTGAACACTTTTGCTCAAGGCTGGTGCTCTTCCACTTGTGCCATAGCTTCATTTCTGGCTTTTTTGGGGGTAGTTAGTTGGAGATAAGAAAGTCTATAGACTTTCCTGTCCAGGTTGGCTTTGAACAACAATCCTCAGATCTCAGCCTCCTGAGTAGCTGGGATTACAGGTGTGAGCCACAGATACCTGGTTCATCTCCGCATTCTTAATTAGAACATTACTAGCCAGGCCTAAGGTACAGATAAAGTAGGACCCAGCTCAGCTTTAAGAAATGGGGAGTCTGATCCCAGGACTGCAAAAGTCCCTCAAGTTTCAGTTAACTGATGATTTCCAAAAAGGGAAAGCCTTCTGAGGCCAGGTCCTAGGAAAGAGGAGCTAGGCAGTGATATTCCATGACTGTGGTTTAAAATTATCTCTCTGTCATAGAGATGTCACAATAGCTTGTTACAAAGAGACAAACTGAACTCTGTTGTGTTCTTTGTCAGGGGATTCTCCTCAAATTAGAGCATGGCCTATCAAAAAGTGTTCCTTCTAGCTGGCTAGTCAGAAAATATATAGTTTAATATAATCAGTGCAACTGGGCACCAGGGGCTCACACCTATAATCCTATCTATACAGGAGGCAGAGATTTGAGGATCAAAGTCTGAAACCAGCCCAGGCAGGAAAGTCCATAAGGCTCTTATCTCCAATTAAGCACCAAAAAGCCCGACATGGAGCTGTGGTTCAAGTGGTATAGTACCAGCCTTGTACAATAAAGCTAAAGAACCATGCACATGCACTGAATTCAAACCCCAGTACCTATGCAAAAAAATAAATTGATGGGTGAGCTACAGTTTCAACAGGACAGGGTCTGGGTAAGAGTCATGAATTTCTAAAATATCATTCTAAAGAGCCTGAAGCACAGTGACTAAAAAGTTAAAATATCTACACTGTCTCTCACTTGAACCACACCACCAGCGCTTTTTTGCCTTTGTTAGTTTTCAGATAATATCTTATGCTTTTGGCTGAGGACTGGCCTCAGACTACAATCCTCCTACCTACATCTCCCACAGAGCTAGGACGATAGGGTCACACAACCATTGCTGGCTTTGGAAATCTTTTCAGAAGTGGTGAAGGGTTTTACCAAAGTGAGGAGAATGGTCTCTTTCTGCTAAGGGCTGGTCAAATGTAAACAATTCTACAGGCACATACACAAAGCTTGGAAACCTTCCTGAGTTCATCAGCTAAATGGTTGGACAGTCAAATGCCCCATGGACATTGAAGTTGGAGTACACTGTCCGTGAACTTTGATTCTGCCGCTCAGCAGAATGGGCTTTTCCCTCGGGGTGGCAGAACAGTTGTGAGGATTAAATAAGTCCATAATGCCAAATGCTGAGAATAGTGTCTTATATTTATTAAGTAGTCAGCAAGGATCAGCTCTTATTATTGCTTCGCTTTGTATAGAACTGTGGCCTGAATGTTTGGGTGCCCTCAACATTTTTGTGATGAAAGCTGGGTGCTGGTGGCTCACACCTGTAATCTTAGCTAACTCAGGAGGTTGAGATCTGAGGATTGCAGTGCAAAGCCTCCCTGGACAGGAAAGTCTGTGAGACTTATCTCCAGTAAACTCCTCAGAAAAAGCCCGAAGTGGCACTGTGGCTATAGTGCTAGCCTGGGGCACAAAGAGGCTCAGGGACCATGCCCAGGATGTGAGTTCAAGCCCCAGGACTGGCAAATAAACAATCAAAGTTTTTATGATGAATTCCTAGCCATCAGTGTGATGATGATTGGGGAATGGAGGATTGAGGAGACTATTAGATCAATGGGATGAAGGCCCTTGTAAGAGATCTAGTGACGATGGGTATGGTAGTGACTGCCTGTAATCCTAGATACACAGGAGGTGGAGCTCTATTCTCCAAGGGGCTCCCTTTCCCCTTCTACCTGAGAGGACACAAAGAGAAGAAGGCCAGCAATGAACCAGGAAGCAGGGGGCCTTCACTAAACTCTGAATCTGCCAACATTTGGCCATGGATTCCCCATTCCTGTAACTGACAGAAAAATGTCTGTGGTGTGTGTGTGTGTGTGTGTGTGTGTGTGTGTGTGTGTGTGTGTGTGTGTTAGAAATCTGAATGGGAAAAGGTCATATAGGGTTCAAAAATCGGTAAGCATTGCATTTGGGGTCTTGTCAATCTAAATGATGAGAAATAACATTGGTGTTTAATCATACCATGTTTTCCCCTGTATAAATCACAGGATTGTTTGAAAAGGGAGAGGAGGGGGGAGATTGGCATGAAGGTATGAGGAACACCATTCAAAGTGACAGGAATAAAATGCAGTGCACGAAAATAAGACCTCAATATGAGAGGCTTACTCTCTTACAAAAAAAGAACAAATGCAGAGCCCTCCTATCAGGAGCATGAAAGCTCAAAGATGAAAGCTTAATGCAAGTCCTTGGAAGTTCTGCTTCTCGCTCAATTTAGCCAAAAGAGAATTCACTCACATTCTTCTTCCTAAATGGAGTTCCTTTGAGCAGGAAAGAGATCACATAAATTCTTAGGTATTCAATCCTGCTAGAAAGCATCTGTCTCCGGAGTAAATTCAACTTATTTTCCCCCCAAAGTACAGCATCCATGAAGCACTTCAAGGGAAGCAAATTAGGTAAGATTTTTTTCCAAAGCCTCCTCATTTTTTCATATTTTTTACATATATCTGTATGTGTATGTATATTTTTGGTGCTGGCATTGGAGCTTGAACTCAGGGCCTCACACTCGCTTGGCTTTTTCATTCAAGGCTGATGCTTTACCACTTTAGCCAGAGCTCAACTTCCATGCTTAATTGGAGATAAGTCTCATGGACTTTTCTGCCCAATCTGGCTTCAAACCTTGATCCTCAGATCTCAGCTTCCAGAGTAGCTAAGATCACAGGCATGAGCCATAAGTGCCTGTCATTGTGCGCTTGAATTTTTTTTTATCACTTATTTAGTGAATGAGGAAAGGTAAGGAAAGGAAGTTGAAGACTATGACATGTCTGCTTTCAAGTAATTTATGACTTATGAGAAATAAGTAATACTCTGAAACTTTTATTTGTAAACTTTTACCAAGAAAGCCATTACAAGTTACTATCTCTTTTGGATTAAGAACTTCATTGCTCTCTTGAAACTCTGTATTAACTGCAACAAAGCAATCTCAAATTATTCTTCCAGAAACAGTTTAGTCATCTGTATACCTGCTCTGTGCATCATTGTGTATTTTGGAGGGGAAAAAATCTACCTCAGTGGCAGAGTGCTTGCCGAGGATTCACAAAGCTATAG
This sequence comes from Perognathus longimembris pacificus, assembly GCF_023159225.1. Lineage (NCBI taxonomy): Eukaryota > Metazoa > Chordata > Mammalia > Rodentia > Heteromyidae > Perognathus > Perognathus longimembris. The sequence continues at coordinate 30,760,202 of NC_063179.1, forward strand.
GTTAGATCTCTGGCACTGAAAAAAAATATAGATAGGTTATGCTTCCTTTTGTAAACGACCCAAAGCTAGGGTTTCATGTCTACTCAATGACTGTATGTCTGTATATACATATATGTTGTGTTGTGTTTATGCATGTGTAGATATTTGTCTGTATGTCTGTCCATCTCTCTCTAAGCTAGGAAAATTGGGCAATGGATTTGAATTCCTTCCATAAGTCAATATTTCAATTTGAATGCAAAGTATAAACCTTGCACAATACATCAAGTTTACCATGTGGAGTATAACTTTGAGCCATGATTTTCAGAACTAAGCTTGGGTTTATTTCAAGTTATTTTGCTTTTGCCGTTTTAATGAATTTTTTGTCATTAGAAAGAGAAACACATGTTCTGCCATTAATTAAAATTAAATGCCTCTTTTTTTGCAGATACCTGTAAGTCTATTAAACCTGTAAATTGGTGTGTGTGTGTGTGTGTGTGTGTGTGTGTGTGTGTGTGTTTAATTGACTTTTCCTAGTCTTCATTTAAGCACACAGACACAAGTCTTTCTATTCTCTGAGTCCCAGGCTGCGGTCATTAATGCTAATGGACTTTACATGCATGCATGCTGAGAGGCAATAAGCTCCATAAACACCTTTTTAATGGAACAGTTTTGTATTTTTCCATTCCTCCTTACACACTCTTATTTGGACATTCTCTTCTCAATTGGTGTTCCCAAAGCATGTAGCACTTATTCTTTATGGAACCCTACCACTCAAAGGAGAGCTTGACTTTTCTTCTTTTGATCATTTCTGGGAAAAGTAGCATGCTGAAGTCATTACTACTGAATTCATTTTTCTGCTTTCAGAGCAAAAACTTAGATGTTGCTTTTGTTTCAGCCTTCTACTTTCCAGCAAACATATATAATGCACAGACTATTTTTTTAATCCTCCTGAAGACTTGCTAGCCAGAAGTTAATTAAGTAATGAACACACATTTACCCCCAAGAGGTTAAAAGTTTCTTTAACATGGAAATAAACAGGCATGCATTCCAACTTTCTCCTGTTATAATACTTTTATTTGATTATGCTTTAGGAAAGGTTATCCCCCCATATACTTTTTAAAGTCCCTATTTCATAGGACTTCACCAAAATGTTCAAATTTAGAACATCAAAGTTAACAGAACCAACAGTGCCTTTGGAACCACAAATCCATACGAAGTGAACTCCAGTGTATATGCGAACAACCATATTACTGTTCAGCTTTTAGAAATGCGTTATTCTTTATTGTTGCTGTTATAGCTTGATTAGTGGATTTTACAAGACAGCTTTTATTTTCCTTTCTCCTTTGTAAAGTGAGGTAGTGGGGTAAGAATACATGACTCAGTGCCTAGCAGAGTGCTGGATAGTTGGTGTTCATTTGAATCACAAGAAGTTGCCATGATTGGTAGATCCAAAACTGATAAGTTGAGGGTGCGGTTCAAGTGAGAGCATATGCTTGACAAGCATGAGGCCCTGGCTCCAAATCCCAGTGCCATAAGAAAATAACAATCTTGCTATATAAGCATGGAAAAAATATATGTTGAAAACATCTATTTAAAATGAGTCCTGGGGCCTGGGCATATGGCCTAGTGGCAAGAGGGCTTGCCTCATACACATGAAGCCCTGGGTTCAATTCGCCAGCACCACATTTACAGAAAACAGCCAGAAGCGGCGCTGTGGCTCAAGTGGCAGAGTGCTAGCCTTGAGCAAAAAAAGAAGCCAGGGACAGGGCTCAGGTCCTGAGTCCAAGCCCCAGGACTGGCCAGGAAAACAAAAACAAAAACAATAAAATGAGTCCTGGCAGCTTGTACCTGCAAACCTAACTACTCAGGAGGCTGAAATCTTGAAGAATCAAGGTTCAAAGCCAGCCTGGAGAGAAAAATCTGAAACAACTAGCAAAGATTTGGGCTGAAAGTATATAGCACCAGCTGAGCAAGCCTTGTGTTCAAGCCCTGGTACATGCATTCAAATAGAATAAAGAGATCAATAAAAATAAATAAATAAATCTAAGTATGTAAAATCCAAGTTTAAAATTTTTACTCTATTTCTAAAAATTATAGAAAAAGCAATCTAGCGGGTGCTTGTGGCTCATGCCTATAATCCTTGCTACTCAAGGGACTGAGATCTGAGGATCCTGGTTTAAAGCCCACCTAAAGTCAGCCTGGGCAGGAAAGACTGTGAGACTCATAACTCCAATGAAAACACCAAAAAAGCAAGATGGGAAGTTGTGGTTCAAGTGGTAGAATACTAGCCTTGAGCACAAAAGCTCAGAGAGAGTGACAAGGCCCTGAGTTCCAGCCCCAGGATTGGTGCATGCATACACACACACACACACACACACACACACACACACACACACACACACACCACAACACTAGAAAGACAAATGTACTTTAAACAATAGACAAATACACATTCATCATTCAGTGGAATAAAAATTCTAAAACGGACTAGTCTTTTGCCTTCTTGTTCTTTTGTTTGGACTAATAGGTTCCCGCAAACCTGCTCAAGTTCACACTATGATGAAATGACATTCTGATGTATTTGATCATTTAAAAAACTGCTACATGAGAGATTTAACAGTGCCTGTAGAAAGAACTGAGGATAAACATAAAAATGAACAAATAAGTTTTCATAAAATAACATTGTAAGAAAAAGAACTAAAATCATACTACATTGTTTAAGTGTCCAATGGCTATTCCTTAGATTTCACAATAATGTAATTCTGTTTAATTACCCCACATATAACCTAAAAATTAAATAAATGTTACATGCCTGTGGTCTCTGCAAAGTGGGAATACTAGAGACTGGAGGGTTGAGATTTTATAGCAGCTTGAACAGAAAAGTTAGCAAACTTCTATCTCAAACATAAGGCAGGCATGTTGGTGCATGTCTATAATCCCCGCTATTAGGAGGAGTAACCACAAGGATGGACAGGTGGCTGGTGGAAGAAAAATACATACGAGCAACAACGCATAAAGCATAAGGGGCTCAATGGTAATTTCCTTACCTGGAGAGTCTATTTTCCAGCCATTTCTACTGGTCCAGCATACACACAAACATATATACACACATACACCCAGGTCACATATGTAATATATATCTCATATGACATACATCATCTTTAACATGCAACTCAGGCACATGAGGTGATGGGTAGCAAGTGAAGTGAGCAATGTGAGAGGTCTGAGCGGAACTGTTGATTGGATGAAAACTTCAAGACACCCCCTGAGGACAGTCCTTACAAGGCCATGATTCTACTCTGCACTAGACGCCCAGGGAATTTATCTGCCACAAACTGCTGCTTTACCCTATGCTCAACCAACTCTTTGACCTCAGTTTAGATCAAAGTTTATATATTTATATCAAGTTTAAACACTTATATTTTAACTATATGTATGTAGCTAGGAATGCATGTATCTATGTGATAAAATTTAAAATTAAACTAGAAAAGCAAAAAATTCTGTAGGACTGGGCCTTGAACTCAGGGACTAATGCTTGCTCCGTAAGTGCTCTACCCATCCCCTGTTTTCTCTGCTTGCTTTTGAGACAGAGTCCTGCTTTCCCCCACCCCCAGGTCAGGCTGGGACACAGTCCTCTTAGTTAGACTTCCCACATAGCTGAAATGACAGGCAAACACCTCCACACCCAGATTTTATTGAATCAAGTGAGGTCTTGTGCTTTATTTTGATTTATTTATTTATTTATTTTTGCTCAGGTTTGCCTTGAACTGCAATCCTCCAGATATCAGCCTCTTGAGTAGCTAGGATGACAGGCGTGAGCCTCCACATACGGCTAAGGAGCAATAAACAATAACAACAACAACAACTTTTTTTTCATCAAACTTATACAACTATTACTCTTTGAAAACTCACCCCCCAGCATTGGAAGGTAGGCCCTGCCTGAAGGCCACCATCTCCCCTTCCTTTGGATACTTCCTCCTCTCTCCAGCCCCATTTTCCTGGCAGGGCGAGTGGCGATTCCCCCACCAAAGCAGAAAGGGGGAAAAGGAAAACACCAAGTTTCTCCATTCCCTGCTGTGCACCTCTGCTCACCTTCCTTACTTTTACATTAAATCTTACCTGATGTAATAAAATAATTTTCCCTTGATTGTACTAATATAAAAAGTGTGAAAAGGTGAGAAGTTCGTGGAAACTAACTGCCTTCTCTGACTTTCAAGGTTGGATAAATTTTAACTCTGCCCTAACACATGTACTTACTTCTTTCCATGAGTGCATACTCCATTATGTCTAACTTACAATGAGCATCAAGTCTGTATCAGAATAAATAATTAGGCCCAACAGCGTGCGGAACATTCTGGACTGTGTGTGATGTCTACACTCTGAGATATAAAAGTGAGTGTTCTGTATGGAGTGGCCACTTCATCAGAAAAGCATCTATTTTGGATGTGGCATCATCTCGGAGTTAAAAGTGGGTAAGAATTAAACAATGACTTTTCATATCAGCACCTTGAGGGAAGAGAAAGAGGCCCAGATAACAGGTACTTGGGAAGAAGTAACATATTGCAAAAGGGAGAAAAGACAGGTGAAATAATACTTGGAAAGATAATAAAAAACCATCTCCAAGAAGGTTTTCATTTGGTCAGAAGTATTTGCCCAGCATCCAAGGTCTCCTCAGAGTTTTCTGTGGCTGAAAACCTGCAGCATTCCAGCCAGCTCTGCACCTGTGTTCAGCGGGGCTCCCAAGGTTGCTGCTACTGGGCAGCCTTCAGACACATGCTGCTTCCCAGGCCCTTGTTCCCACCTGCTAGCTCCTGATGAGAAAGAGTCTCATGATGATGCCTGTAGCATCTTTTGGAAGTAAAGAGAAGTAAGGTGTGTACTCCTGAAACTCAATCTTTGCCTTCCTCACCTTACTTCTCTTACTGCTCCTGTGATATTGGCTGACTGCATAGCCTCTCTGGTTTTCAGCCTCCTCACCTGTAAGGTGGGCAGCAACAACACCTTGTCCGTGGAATTTCTGTGAACACAAAATGAATTATTACATGTAATGTAACAATGCCAGAACTTTGCAAATGCTAGCTGCTATGAAACACTGAGCTCATCCCCCACCTCTGTCTCTCTGTCTCTCTGTCTCTCTCTCTCTCTCTCTCACACACACACACACCCTTTAAACCCAATCTAAGAATTTATTTTCTTTCTTTCTTTTTTTTCCAGTCCTGGGGTTTGAACCAGGATCTGGGCACTGTCCCTGAGCTTCTTTTGCTCAACTCTATTGTTCTACTACTTGAACCACAACACCAATTTCAGCTTTTTCTGTGTGGTTTATTGGAGATAAGAGTCTTGCCTACTTTCCTACCCAGGCTAGCTTCAAACCACAATTCTCAGATCTCAGCCTTCTGAGTAGTTAGGATTATAGGTGGGAGCCAGTAGGGCCTGGCCTGGCATGCCAGAGTGTATTTCTTCTCATTCTTGGATAAGTTTAAACAATTGTAAAAGTTTTCTGTAATTTTCATGATGATTACTCTGTCCCAAGAAGTTATGTTTGAGTAGATAAAATATCCAGGACAAAAATCAATTATGGAAATGTCTGTACAGAAATATTCATCTACCGTGTCATGAAAAGCTTTAGACTTTAGGTATTAGATGATAAAAGGAAATGTGGACGCCCAGCTTTTTCTCTCCCTCTTACCATTACCTCTTCTCTCCCAGAAACTTTGTCTGCATCTCTGGCCCTTCCAAGACTCTTCTGGGAGAACAAGGCATTGTGGAAAACCCACAATACTCACTTTTATGGCAGTATAGTTGTGGTCTGGCATTGAAGCACTCTGAGCTTGACAGTTGATTAAAGATAGCACTTTCTCCAACAGAGTTTTCTCAGTTTACCTTTGTTAAATGAAAGGCCTTTTCCTTTGGCTGGTCATTAATATCCCTAAATGCAATCCTCTAGATGTTTGGTAGTCGCCCCAAACTCTCTTTATTGGGGTTCTCCCACCAGGAAAGCAACATTCTCTGCAGGATAATGCTAAGGGGCTCCAGGCTGAGTTAACTCCCCCTAGGAAGCATTACAAGGAACCTCTGCATTACCGCTGTGCTGTAGTGAAAGCACAAGACTCTTCATGTGCATCAACTCCGAGAAACATACATCACATTCACACGGAGACCCTCTGAAGTGTCCATTACAGAAACTACAAGGTAAATGTTCATGACCCAGTCTCCTTCCTCCCAGGGCAGAGCTGGTTAGAATCTTGCCTCCCAGATTCTTCAATGGAGAATGTCCTTAAAAAGGCAACCCAGCAACTCCTCTGGCCTGTGATGGTAATGGGCCAGGCAACTCAATCAAAACTCGTTTTTTGGGCTGGGAATATGGCCTAGTGGTAAAATGCTCTGTCTCATACACATGAAGCCCTGGGTTCAATTCCTCAGCACCACACACACACACACACACACAGACACACACACACACACACACACACACACACACACACAAATAGATAGATAGATAGATATAGATATAGATATAGATATAGATCGATCGATCTATCTATCTATCCAGAAGTAGAAAGTCGCAGAGTGCGAGCCTTGAGCACAAAGAAGCCAGGGACAGTGCTCAGGCCCTGAGTTCAAGCCCCAGGACTGGCAGCAAAAACCAAATCAAACAAACAAAACTGGTTTTGCAAGTTTGAATAAGTCTCCCCACCCCCAAGGCCGATGTGTGAAAGGCTTGATCCACACCCCATGGTGCTAGTGAAAAGTGATGGAGCCTTTAAGAAGCAGAGTCTGGTGGGAGGAAATGAGATCATTGGATGTGCGTGCTTAAAGAGGATGCTGAGTCTTTTCTTTCATCTTTTGTGTCCTGGCTATCTTCTTCTTACATATATTTTCATCACAAATATCATATCAACAAAACAATGGGCAACCAACCACAAACCAAAACCTCCAAAACTGTGGGTCAAAATAAACCGAAGCTGCCTTTTCTTATTTCTTTTTCTTTCCTTTTTTCTTTTTTCTTTGAAGGGATGGGGTATGTTTGTGTAGCCAGGCTGGCCTTCAGCTTCTAAACCCTCTGTCTCTGCCTCCAAAATGCTGAAATCACAGGTGGGTTCCCCCTTAACCTTTTCTCTTTTTAACCTGTTAATCTCAAGTATTTTGTTATACCAATGGCAAGCTAACTAACACAGAAATTACCTTCCTTCACACTTACTTTTTTCTTTTATTTTTTGCATTATACTTACTTTTATCTTTTTGTCACACTTACTTTTTTTTTTAACAACTATTCATTTCCAAACTACTCTCTACATCACTGAATTCTTTGCCAGCTTGAATCAGTCTTTGCCTATGCCAAGATGCCTCTTTCAGTGGATGTTACATTAAACTTTGCAGGTCTATAGAGCAAGGGTATTGGTGGTTAAAAAAAAAGATAAACAATTGTAACAATGCATACTGTTCCTCAACCACTTTTCCCAATGAATTTATAGTTTACAAACTCTATCTGGCGTGGACAAATCCTCTTCCTGATACATTCTCATCCTATAATCATCTCACGTTACTGAGCATAAGACTACTATTTTAGTCTCTTTAGATTTTTAAATTTTTATTGTAAAGGTGGTATATAGAGGGGTTACAGTTTCATGAGTCAGGTAATGAGTACATTTCCTTTTGAACAATGTCACTCCTTCCCTCACTCCCAATTTTTCCCCCCGACTTCACTCCCAAGTTGTATAGTTCATTTCCAATATAGTGTCTGGTGAAGAATACTATTTAGACAGATGATTTTCACACAAATGTCCCTCAAATTCAAGCCACAATGCATGTAATTCGTAAAGAAAATTATTGATTTTCTCTAAACCAGAGATATTGAAAATGGCTTGTGTGTGTTTTGTGTGTATGTGTGAGAGAGAGAGAGACAGAGAGACAGAGAGACAGAGAGAGAGAAACAAAGAGGAAGAGAGGGAGAGAATGAGAGAATAGGAGTAGTGTGGCCGGCTCCTGTGGTCTGCTCAGATTTTTCGGGTTTTAGCTCTAGAAGTTCCACAGTCTGGGAGATTCCTTGATCTCCGGCAAACCAGAGTGGCTGATCATTTGATTTTCTCATTAATTTCATGTGTCAGCTTGAGTGGCTTCAGGGAAGCCTGGTTATTGTAATGGTGTGTGGGGTGGGGGGAAATCCCCGCTCCCTCCAAGAGTCCAACACTCAGAGACAGTCTCAAGTAAAAAGATGAATTTATTGTGGGAGTTCCAGGTCATTGGACCAGTCCCAGCTTTCAGAAAACATATAACACAGAACAGGGCAGTGGCACAGAGACTTACTTCCCGAAGATTCCAAGTACTATCCTAGAGTACTATCTGTGAGCTCTATCCTAGGGTCCCATGCTGAATTCCAATACTAGTCCTATCCCAGAGTCCTATCCTACAGTCCTATGATATACACCTATCCTACACTCTTATCTTAGATTCCTATCCTAGTGTCCTACCCAAGAGTAATATCCTAGAGTCCTATCGCAGTTTCCTACTGAAGAGTCCTATCCTAGTCCAACTGTAGTCCTATCTTAGTCCTACCCTTGCATCCTAACCTAGTCCTATCCTAGTGTTCTATCCTGATCCCTTCATAGAGTCCCATCCTATTTCTATCCTAGTCTTATCTTAGAGTCTTATCCTAGTCCAATGTTAAAGTCCTATCTTGCAGTCCTATCATAAAGTCCTAAATTATTCCTAGCCTAGAGGTCCTCTCCTAGAGTGCTATCTTACTATCTTATCCTAGAGTACTGCCCTATGGTCCTATTCTAGTCCTATCCTAGAGTCTTATCCTATAATACTATCCTAGTCCTATCATTTAGACTTATTCTACAGACCTATCCTAAACTCCTAAACTACTCCAATGCTAGTCCTATACTAGAGTCCAACAGGACAACAGGAAAACAACAGATTCCTCAGGTAGATCTAGAGCTAGGCTAGGCTAGACTAGGATAGGACAGGGTAGAACAGGACAGGAGAGGATAGGACAGGGCAGGATAGGAAAGAATAGGGCAGAAGAGGATAGCAGAGAGTGGGACAGGACAGGAGAGGATAGGAGAGAAAGGACAGGTTAGAAAAGGATATGAGAGAGCATGATAGGACAGGAAAGGATAGGATAGGATTGGAGAGAGCAGGACAGCAAAGGATAGGATAGGAGAGAGCAGGATCGTGAGCAATAGTGCAATAGTATAATAGTACAATAGTTCAATAGTGCAATAGCACAATAGTAAAAGTAGAGCTAGGCTAGACTAGGATAGGACAAGGCAGGACATGGCAGTACAGGACAGGACAGGGTGGGATAGGACGGGAAAGGATAGGAGAGGATAGGAGAGAAGAGCAGGACAGCAAATGATAGGATATGATAGAAGGAGAGGAAAGCATGGGATAGGAGAGCAGGATCGCGTACAATAGTACAATAATACAATAGTACAACTAGAGCTAGGCTAGGATAGACTAGGATAGGACAGGGCAGGACAGGGCAGTAGAGGACAGGACAGGGCAGGAAAGGTCAGGACAGGGCAGGATAGGGCAGGATAGGGCAGTTGATGATAGGAGAGAGCAGGATAGAACAGGAAAGGATATGAGAGGATGGGAGACAGCAGGACTGGAAAGGATAGGATAGGATAGGATAGGATAGGATAGGATAGGATAGGACAGGGGAGACCAGGATAGGAGGGGAATGGATAGGATAGGACAGGAAAGATCAGGACAAAAAAGGATAGGATAGGATAGGAGAGACCCAGGATAAGAGAGGAAAGGATATGATATGAGAGAGCAAGATCATGTACAATAGTACCATAGTACAATAGATTCCTCAGTTAGATCTAGAGCTAATCTAGGCTGGAGTAGGACAGTACAGAGTAGGGCAGGGCTGGACAGGACAGGAAAGGGCAGGATAGGGCAGTAGAGGATAGCATAGAGCGGGACAGGCCAGGAAAGGATAGGAGAGGATAGGAGAGAGTAGAACAGGAAAGGGTAGGTTAGGAGAGAGCAGGATAGGACAGGAAAGAATAGGAGAGGAGAGGAGAGAGCAGAACAGCAAAGGATACGATAGGACAGGAGGAGAGGAAAGGGTACGATAGGAGAGAGCAGTATCGTGTGCAATAGTGCAACAGTGCAATAGTACAATAGTGCAATAGTACCATAGTACAATTAGAGCTAGGCTAGGCTATACTAGGTTAGGACAGGGCAGAACAGGGCAGGACAGGGCAGGATAGGGCAGGAGTTGATGATAGGAGAGAGCAGGATAGGACAGGAAAGAATAGGAGAAGATAGGATAGGAAAGAGCAAGACTTCAAAGGATAGGATAGGATAGGAGGAGAGGAAAGGATAAGGTAGGAAAGAGCAGGATTGCGTACAACAGTACAACTGTACAACAGTACAACTGTACTAAAGTACAACTAGAGCTAGTCTAGGCTAGACTAGGATAGGACAGGGCAGGACATGGCAGTAGAGGACAGGACAGGGCTGGACAGAGCAGGACAGGGCAGGACAGGGCAGGGTAGGGTAGTAGATGATAGGAGAGAGCAGGATAGGATAGGAAAGGTTAGGAGAAGATAGGAGAAAGTATGACTGGAAAGGATAGGATAGGATAGGGGAGACCAGGATAGGAGAGGAAAGGATAGGATAGGACAGGAGAAAGCAGAGCAGGAAAGGATAGGACAAGATAGGAAAGAGCAGGATAGGAGAGGAAAGTATAGGATAGGATAGGAGAGAGCATGATCATGTACAATAATACCATAGAACAATCGCACGTTTTTAATACATTCAGCCTGGGAAAGAAAGTGGTTTTCAGATCTCTTAACACTGGGTGGCTAGACTGACTTTTGCAAATTTAAGCCACAAGCCATTTACAATTTCAATTTAATTTGAGACTGAGATTTGCCAACAAAGTGAAACAGGCCCTAAGCAGACTATACCCTTCCAACTTCCACATGATAGCTATTCCTGCTCTGATGACATGAATAATAACATCATTATTTACTTTAGTTAGATTAAAAAGGCTTCTCTAACTGCTATTATTATATCACTTAAAAATATTGTATTTTCATTTGGCTTATGGAATTTTGGAGGTCAGAAGGACATAATAGAAGGATAGGACAGGAGAGGATAAGACAGGGCTGTCCTATCCTGTCCTGTCCTCCTATTATGAATTTTTGGAGGTCAACTTCCCAAAAAATATCTCACTTTCACACAAATGTACTTGGAGTAGAATTGAAATAAAAATCACATTGTGGAGAAGCTGCCTGGGCTGGGAGTGTAAATTAATAGCAGTATTAGTGCATGTAAATCTCAAATCCCTGGATTCCTCAACACTGAAGAGAGGGAGCAGCTGTAGGAGATTGAGAATGGGCAGAAAGGAAAGTGGTGAAGTCATAGAGAGGAGGAGGGGAGGAAGAGAAGTAGGTTCAAACACAAACCCAAAGTAAGCACAATGAAGTAGCTCAGGGGTAGAACACTTGCATAAAATTCCTGAGGTTAAGGGTTAGATTCCTCAGTTAGAACTAGAGCTAGACAAGGCTAGACTAGGATAAGAAGGGCTGGGCAGGACAGGACAGTACAGGGCAGGACAGGGCAGGACAGGGAAGGATATGGCAGTAGATGATGGGAGAGAGTGGGACAGGTCAGGAAAGAATAGGAGAGGATAGGAGAGAGCAGACCAGGAGGTTTCAATAAATAAGAAACATCAATAAGGATGAAATCATTACAGGAAAAGAATGTGCACTCAATCTGATTGAATAATAAGCTTCCCGCAGATTAAGAACAAAAGGGTACTTCTATTTGATTGACTCTTCATGGTGGCCTCTCATGATTTCTCAGCTGACGTACACTGGCCTTACCAGGTCCAGAGGCTGCTACAGCTCTGTACACTACGGATGGAGGAGACAATGACAACTTCACAAAAAGAAGCAATTTCAAGTTCAGAAGGATGCTTATGACTCTCACTGCCCCTCTACAAGTGGTCTGAGCTGTGCTACCTGTATCTCTTCAGCTGCAGTGTCAGCACACAACCACTACCCTCTTGGATCATTCCAAGAACCATGAAGATTTACCACGTGCACTGGTTGAATTCACATCATTCTTACCTCAGAATAACTAAGATGGCACAAGTCCTTTGATGTCCCAGAAACTTGTATGCTGGCTCTTTGCTTCGCATACACATATTGGGTGACAGAACTCATACCATATTTGCCATAGATACTATGTAGATGTTGTATCTATGTATATGAAAGGGGTGTGCAGCAATGAAACAATTCACATATTAAAATATCCACATGAGGAGTTATTGACCTCCATCACAGTGTACTGCCAAATTAAAAACTGACGCTTCAGTACACTTCTACAGTGTTTATCTTTCAACAGTTCATAGCAGCTAAGGTAGCTGGGACAGGGACAATCAATTTTTCTCTTTGCACACTTCTCTCACTTTTTTGTGGCAGAGCATATTTGAATTAAAGGAAAAATTATTTGAATACAGTGAGCTAGTTCAACATTCTCAAAGGTACTCAACTCACTCAGGCATTGTGGGGACATTGCTGAAGCCAGAGGCATGGCTCAAGTGCATAGGGTGCTTTTCTGGTAAGCACAAGGCTCTGAGATAGGGATGTATGGGTGTCTTTCCCCAAGTTAGGAAAGGGTGTCTTTTTCATAAGAAGAAATAGGAAATGACTACTGTGTCTGAAAGATTGCTAGAAGACTAGACTTTCCCATAGGAAAGCTGGTTTGCTCTGTAGTAGATTAAGGCCCTTCTGTAATCTTGTTTGTAGACAGAGCCACATGTCTTTGGAGATGGAATGGCTGCATCACACGAGAGATAACTACAGGTAGTCTGAGACTCTCTCACACAAAGGCATATCTGATATGCTTTCCACAAGCAAACCAGGTCCACCTGGTATTAGCTGCAGTTGGCCCAGAAGCAGCCAGGTGAGTGATGTGTCCCTACTCTGTCTTCATAATTTCAACCTTAGTCACAGTGCCAGATAGTCTCCTGTGCACATCTTAGGTTCACTTGCAAATATGGCACTTTGGTTACATGAAATTCTCAATTCAAGGATATGCAACTCAGGTCCCATTTCCAAAAGCTTTGAATTGATGAGTCTACAAAGGTTTAAGACTCTAGTCCTTTCCAGCCATCATGGCCATTTTGATAACCTCCATCTCCTTGCTCAGACCCCACAAAAGCCTACCTTCAATCCCACCTCCTGGCAAACCCCCATTGCCATGGGAAGTTTACTACCCCTTACTGTGCCTCAATAAACAGTCCTTGCCCATTGAGATTGAGTCCAACCTGTTCTTCTCCATTTTCTTGACAGTATGGTCTCTAAACTTCTGATCCTGGTGCCCTGCCAAAAGCTGGTCATGTCAAAAGAAACAGACCAAGAGTCCAACAACAGTAAATTTATCCCCAGAAAATGCACATGATGAAGCACTTAGGTTTTCAGAGACAAGCTCTCCCTCTACATCTCCCTCATAAATCACCATCCTAGCTGTATCACACACAGTAAAATAGCAAATACCAAACACTCCTCATCCTGGAGAACACTGGTCTGAGCAGACACTGCCAGGCTGCCACCCACAGGCACTCACACCAGTAGGGGGTGTCACTAACAGCAGCACCAGTTCTAGAACCAAAATCTTCCTGAGCAGCACAGAACGAACTTACATTTTTTGCCAAAGCATGAGTTCACAATGCCAGTCATGTTATTTACTTTATTGCCTTTTACTTTCTTCCGTAAAATGTTCTCATTATAAGACAATGTAGGCTGCTAAAGAACAATGCAGCAATAGGGCGAGCTACTAACTTAGAAAGCTTAGTCTTTTAGTATGTTCCTTCTCAGGTATTTAAAATGTAGAGTGGAAGACTAAGTAGTTTGTGTGGTGTATGTATAGCATGTTCTATTTTAATCAACTTCTCACACTATATTCTGGTAGAGAATAAATCACACTGCAGGTATTTTTAACACATCTAATGTATATATCTACTTCACTTTGCAGGAGTTTCACCTCCTCCTTCCACTCTCCAATTATCACAGCAAACATTAAGTTAGCATAAAGAATCAGCTTCACCCACAATCTACAATCACAGACGTTGGCTCACTTGAAGTTTTGTGTAAGCTACAACTTTAACATGCCTCCCTACTCAGAAAATTCTCTCAGAAATGTCCTCCAGCTCTCAAGGGTGTGTGAAAACTTCCCAGTTTGTAAGTGAGTTGAAATCCCCACTCCTGGATCCTTAAGACGTCATTTACATGAACAAATAGCTTCCTGATAATCTTGCATGGAGGTCTGGGCACTGGTATCCAGACACGATATCATATATTTCTTATTGATAAAAGCCTGCTCAGGAGAAAGGAAGCACCAAGTCTACAGGGAGTGTGAGTAGAGAAGAAAAACCCTATGAATAACAGTACCTGTCCTGACACAAATTCTCATCAAGAACTTATCTGTGGCCTTGGTATCCTTTCCTGTAGTTTCTCAGAGACATTTATAAAGCCCACCTCCACACCGCCTTCATGAGGGGCAAATAATTGAATTGTAGGATTAGGAAAAAACCCAACAAAATCTTTCAAAACTAATATCTCAAGATAATGAATAGACCCTAATCTTTGGAGGTGAAATGACAGCAATTAACTACACAATGCCCACCTCTCTTGGATAGTAACTTTCAGGATCCACCAGATCACTAAGAAATTCCACCAATAACGCAACTTCATACAGCTGATTTGATCTCAATATAGCTGTGACGCTATGAAATACTGTGGTGGCACTCCACAGGGAAGCAGACAATCTAGTCCTGTTCTGAGAAAGAAGAATAAATTGGGAAACAGAAGAAGGATACACCATATTCATCCTTCATTTTGAATATTTCCAGAAGTGCTCCAATTTTCCTAGAGGTAAACTACCGAAATGAAAGCATGTGACACTTTTCCTGAGAATATTCTGAACACAGAAGACTGTTGTTTTCTCATCCTGAGGAGGTCCGAGTATGCGTGCTTAGAGCTGCCCCATAAGCCTTGCACTGATGCACAGAAGAGCTGCCCAGAGAGATGGAAGCATCAGCCATCAGTCGAGTGTGCCTCTCTTACACAGCTTCAACATTCTTTTCTCCCCTGTGACACTTCTGAATTGAGATCCCAGGACAGACTGTGCTATAGGGAGTAGCTTGTAAAGAAAGGGGTAAATGGCTCTTCATCTCTAAAGAATCAGGCATGAGGGGAAAGAGTGGCATCCACTCACATTCTTTCCCACAGTGCCCAATGAAACACTTTGCTAGAGTATGCTGATTGAGGGACAAGTCTTCCTCTGATCCAGTGGAGTCATGTTGGCTTCTATGTACTATGGGGAATCCTCAGTTTCTCTCATCTCATTAATCTTTCACCTTTCAAAGTAGATGCATGTCATATACCTACAAATGAATCCCTTGGCAGGGATAATTTACTCTGACCACTCTACATTCAAGTGGGTAAAGGGGGAGCATTGTAAGGTATTCCTTACCAAAGAAGGTATTTGGAACGCATGGCTATCAAGACTCAAGTGAGCCACATTGCTGCCTTTTACCCCTAATGTCGAAACACCATGCCAGCAGGAAGCAGCAAGAGAGTCTTTGTCCTTTTTCATAGCTATTAAAAGGCTGGAGTGTTAGGTCTGTCCTGGAGGGCTTGGAGCAGATGCCCCCACCACATTAAATCTCCACCCATATACCTGGGTAACCAGCAGACCTGGAGGCAGTTACCTCCCCTTCCCTGAGGTCACATCTTAATCCACCTGGCCAAACCCCCTGCCCCTGCCCTAGATAAGGCATGCCTGGGTAGGGGTCACTCCTTCTCTCCCTTCTCTCTGGCCCTGGATCACCTTGGAAACAGGCCAGCAGTTCAGTAATAAACTTTCTCTCCAGCCTGAATAACAACAACAAAGACTCATGTGAGGTTGTTACATAGTTCACATGCAACACCTAGATTCCTATGGGGTGAAAGCAATAAGGCAATATTGTCTTCAGTCAGTACTGAAGAGTTAGAGTAGGATGCTGAGCAGACAAGCACTACCTAAAATAAGAAGGCAGGCATTATAGGTTAGAGGGGGACCTTGGTACACTTGATGAGCAGACTAACCATAGGTCTAGAGACATAATCCAGATACAATTCGAATAATCCTATGTGCCCTGTAGCAGAACAACACTTTAGCAACAACAGGAACAAGTATGGTGCTTCTGTCATAGTGTGCCTATGAGTCTCATAGAAATGAATGCCCAGCACGAATCATTCAGGGGAGATCCAAGAGCTGCTAACTGGACAGCCTACCTCACACACAGACTAAGCTTCTGAACGAGTTCCCGCAGCCTTCTAGAAAAGGCAACTCTCTGTCCACCTGTTTAGATGGAAAGCTGATGAAAACTCTTGGAAGAACTGGTTCATGTTGCAGGTGGGATTGTTCAAGGCTGACAGATAATAACTCCCATCTGCCCAAAGCAATTTCCTTAAATACCCAAAGAGCAACACACTTGCAACAAGTAACTGGAGTGCTATATTGACAAGGGGCCTTTTTCTCAGAATTTGAGGGTTTTATTTCACCTCAGCTCCTGTCTCATGATGGCCATTAAATTGAAAGTTGCCAAATCTGATAGCTTTTGTGTCTGAGCTTAGGACAGCCCTCTGAAGAGATGCCATGAGCCTGGGAATGGGTGTGGCTCCTTTGTTTGTATGTTGCTGCAGGCCTCATTACCTAACATCAACGGACTTTAAGTAGCATTACATATTTATGATCAATTTTTAAACACGTCCAGCAGGTAACTCCTGTAACAACTTGGCAAATTTTCCTTGCCAAGGAGAATATATCCATCATGCTTATACTATTTCCATTGTAGGACTTGACATATTTAAAATTGACAGCTCTATTTCCAAGGATTTGTGCAAGGTAACTGAGACCTTGAAGAGAAAACTTATTTCTAAAGATTACTTTGAAAATCTCCAGCGATAAACCAGAAAGGGGCCAATGTTTGAAAAATATGAACAAGTTACCTCTATTCCAGACAATGCCTTGCCCAGGTGTTTGGGCCCAAGGATTCTCTAATTTAAATGGCCCTATCTACCCAGAGGAGGAAGAACAGCACTGTGTATGAATAACATGGTCTCACCCCACTATGTTGGGGATACTTGTATCAGGGCCAAGAAATCTCAGGGAGCAGCCACGTTCAACTGCTGTGTCTGTCACCCTAAACAATTTTTCTCATCTTCAACTATTTATCAATTGTGCCAAAGCATAACTAGGTACACTCAGAACAAGAGTCCACAAGAGAGAAAAAGTACTCAAGGAAAATGCAAATACTTTAAGAAACCTCAACTTGTTCTCAATGAAGAGGATCATTAATTAAGACAAATTAATATGTAGAGTGATAATATCCTATCAAATGTAGGGGCAAATCATAATCATACAGGAGACTCAAGCCACTGGGTTTAGGGTACTCCTCATGGCTATCAAAGGCACCTCAAATACCCATGGTCGGGACCAGAGCCCAGCTCCCTCAACGGTTTAAGTTAAACAAATGATAAACACTAGCAGTTGGGAGTGTAGAATTCAGCTCAACCTATACCTCTTTATGTAAGTGTTTACAAATCTGTGAGATACCATTCTTATTATTTAGATTTATTATTTGACCCAGACTCAATTCCAGACATCAAGGTGAAAATAGTCTTCTCCAAGACTGACTTCCATCTTCACAATGGCACACCCATCCAGAATCGTACACGTGACTATAGTCAGAACCCACTATGGAAACATTTTCCACACCAGCCAAATCTTCAGGCCAAGAACAGCTTCTAGGTTAAGATTTGAGATCGAACAAACTCAAGAGGAAATGCAGGAAAGAGGATAAGACTGCATAAAAGTATACCCCAATCAGAGATCCATTAGAGTATGTTTCACCTGGCACCTGCAATGTGACTGCTACCACATCTCTTGTTCTTGACCCCTAGAGCATCTTAAGGTAAGGAGTTTTTCTCAAGAACAAATGTCCTCAGAGTGCCACAGAGTTCCAGCCAGCAAGAGTCAGTGTGTTTCCATACACATAGGGATGGCATACATGTGCTGTGCCCAGGAGCTAACCACGTGTAGAGTTAAAGCTCAGGGGTGGGGAAAGCATCTTGTCAGTGCAGAGATGGATCCGGCAAGACAATCTACTTACCACACTGAATCCCTGGTCCGTATTCTCAGTATTCCATCACAGCAAAGGCAGGGAATGTAAAAGAACACCTGTAACCTGAGAATCATATATGTATGTGGAACCCACAAGGCAAAGACAGTGGTGGCCCAAGCCTTCATAAATAGCATCCACATAATTTCATCCAGAGAAAATCCCCTGTCTATAAATGGAGCTGTGCCTTTCAGAATATCTGGACAGTAGGAGTATCACTTGAGATTCTAACTAAAACTGTGGCCTGACAATGAGCCCTCCATGAAAGGGACCAAGAGCATCAGATGGAATGAGATCAGTGTCTGGCCTCTATGAACACACAAGGGGCAATGATGAAGGGGAAACCACACTCAGGACAACAATGACAATGACACATACGTCCACTACAAATCAGAAGGTCTTGTGCATCAGAGATACAGGTTAAGACACCAAGGCGGTTGGAAAGGGATATACTACTAGTCGTCTAGTGCATGGCTCAGGCTTAACAATGTTAAATGGGATGCAATGTAATAGAGTCCTGTGTTGTTAAAGCAGAAATTACAAAATATTGGGGAAAAGAAACATGCTTCCAACCAAAAAAGGTATAAATGGCTTAGATCCATTAGAGCAGCAGGCTGTTCCTAGACATTCACATAAAGGAAGATAGCTGAGTGAGCAGGTGTTAACTGTCTTCAATGTTAATCTACATCATACAGTGAGGCATATGGCAACGTGGACCATAGAAATACACACTCTAGCCTTCATTATGACCAAAAAGGAAATCAGAGCTGCAAATTTCTTCTACAATATTTATTTTGCAACAACTGAGGGCATGGTAAGAGATTTGGGGCATGAAGTTTTCAGAGCTGCAGACAGTCTCACCTGGATTTACCCGTGAGAAAAGGCATGAGCTGTCCAACAGCATGTGTATATGATGAATGCTGCCTATATTTGTCTTGCAAAAGGTTCATGGGAGAGACAGAGATGATGACGAGACTGGCAAGATAAAGTCAATAATTTATTCCCATAGAGGGAAACTCCTATTGAAGGAAGGCGAGACAGGAAGGTTTTTGTGCTGCAGCATGCAAAGTATAGCCTTCATCTGCGTAAAGAAACCTAACACTGTGAGCTTTAACTGAAGACCACTCTCACCACAGTCTCAGTCTCTTTTTTTTACAAAACCGCATGTCAGCACTGTTGTGGGTCTGAGTCCTTGGGGCAGGCAGAGAAACTAAAAAACAAGCTGAGTTGGGGGCAAATGGCCAAACTATTTACATTTACATGGACATTCAGAGATGC
This sequence comes from Perognathus longimembris pacificus, assembly GCF_023159225.1. Lineage (NCBI taxonomy): Eukaryota > Metazoa > Chordata > Mammalia > Rodentia > Heteromyidae > Perognathus > Perognathus longimembris. Next base: position 30,779,658 of record NC_063179.1, read on the forward strand.
TCCTGGTTTTCCCAGCTTCCATCAGGAATGAGCCACAGGCATCTCTGCAAATGGCCTGCTAAATAGTAGCCCTGTAGTGAAAATTTTACATCTCCAAGGACACCTTTAGTAACTTCCAAATAACATATCCAAAGGCTGTATGAGGAAAATGGCTCAGAAAAATGTCTTCATACTAATTCAAGGAACTGGAAAACAGGTTAGGTGACACAGAAAAGAGTGAACGAGGGCCCAAGAGGACTGAATTGGCTAAACAGCGAGCTGTAAACTTTGCAGAATGTCTCCAATTAACTATGGACACTATATTCACAAAGGCAATTAAATTGAGAAAGTGCCATGGAGGATATGTAGACAGGTCATCCTGAGACAGGAGATCTCAAGCCAAGATTTATAGAAGGCTGACAGGGCAACATGGACTGTCATCTAGGCAGAGTAGGACTAATATGCCCAAGTCTGTGTCTTTTCTCAGTGAAAGCAGGATCATAACTCTGCTCTGGCTCACCAGAAGTTAGCCTCAATTGCTGTATTGGGCCCTTTAACATGGTGCTCATATTATATAACGGCCAGTTCGAGATCATTGTTTCAATACAAGTCTCAGAGAGCTTGAGAATATATCTCCAGCATTTCACTTGTGTTAAAAAGACAGGATTCATGATTTCTTCCTTGGGAATACTGAAGAAGGAAGGGTGAAAGCAGCAAGAGTGCTGTAACATCCACACCAGGGCTCTGGTGTACATTGCATGAATTATTAACAGCATTCTTTATTTGGAATGTCGAAATATACATGCCATGACAGATGAATTACCAAAATAGACTAAAGTGGGCTGGGAATATGGCCTAGTGGCCAGAGTGCTTGACTCATATACATGAAGCCTTGGGTTCAATTCCCCAGGACCACATATACAGAAAACAGCCAGAAGAGGTACTGAGGATCAAGTGGCAGAGTGCTATCCTTGAGCAAAGAGAAGCCAGGGACAGAACTCAGATCCTGAGTCCAAGGCCCAGGACTTGTACAAAAAGAACAACAACAACAAAAAAAAAATTCCAAAATAGACCAAAGTTAGTGATTATTTCTCTATTAAGTCAATGTAAAATTAGAGCCCTTCTGGGAAAGCATTCCACAGATCTATTTAACCTCTTCACTAGACACTCTCTCCAGTTAAGTGAACAGAGTCACATCCTTATTATTACCAGCATCATTAAGATGTGAAATGCCTCAGTATTACCCTTCGTTAATACCAACAATCATCTGCCACATTAGAGGGCAATCTCACTTTTCTCCAGCCTAGACTGGCTAAGGTGATTTGAGGTCAAATTTCATACAGACCCCTCTGCCATTGAGGAGCCAAACATTTCTGTCTGTGCTCCAATCCAACAACTTCTTTGTGATCAATCGCTCTGAAACATCCCCAAATCCCCCTCATGTCAAGAATTTCAGGCTCACATCCCCATAAAACTGAAAGCACGGTTCTCAAAGTGTCACAGACTTTGAAAACAAGACCAGCAGGCACTTCCTCCCCACGCATGATTCCAGTGGTTCACATCTACACCTTATAATGACTCTACTGTATGGATTTTCAGAAACCAGTGAATCTTCCTGCCCAAAAGGAAGGTATTTAGACTAATGGATCTATATTCTAGACATGATGGGACAGCAATGTTCATTTGGTGCCAAAGGGATCAGAAGTGAAAGATCTATCTCCAGGAACAGCTGTTCCATAACCCTTCACCACCCGAACTGTAAAGCTCAAGAATGCCATTCATATCATCCACCTATATGAGAAGCGGCTGAACAGAATTCAATCAGTTCCCTGGAAGAACTACCTACACCTTATAAGGTAAACAGAGACTAATAGGATTCTCAACTTCTGCTGGGGGTGGGAGGAGAAAATGAGAATCAGATCAAGAACCAAACGGATGTTGGGGAACATAATTAACACCAAGGACTACAAAGTGCTTGTAAAATGAGAAGCACATAGAGAACTGCTACCAATGCAAGAGAATGGCTTTGGAAATCTTTCTCTTGCTCTAGCAGCAATATCTAAAATCCGCCTTGATCAATGGAGAGATGTCTCTTCCCAGGTGAGCTTCCATTTATATTCCAAGTGTTAAAGAGAAAATCATAAAAGTAAGACAAGGTTGCTAAATACTTCCCTTCCCTTTCTAGATAAAGGGAAACCACAGAAAATTGTCATCTTTCAAGAGAGCATAGACACATGGGAGAGAGGCTGGCATCCTTGATGTTGTCTTCTAGGCAGATTGGTTCTTTGGACAGCTCTGCCTTCCCCAAATGACACTTGCCCAAACCTGGCAAGGTTATTATTTTATAGCTTTCTCCCAAATGTCCCAAGTATGCTCAGACACAAAAATACATATCAGCTTAATGAAAACAGAGTAAGTATCAGTGGGGTGGATGGACCTTACCTTTGTGTTTCAAAGGGAAACACTTGAGGTATATCCCTTAACTGCCATTTAGTACGAATGACTCACATGGCCTACAAGTGACTATCACAGAAACTGCCCTTCAGAGGCTACACTCTTCCTGAGACTTTTCACCAATTCCATTGCTCTCCTCCACATCCTTATCCACACTAATTATATGCTCCAGTGGATGAAACTGAACTGTAGGTTTTCTGTTGCTCTCTTGTTCCAGAAGTGTTACCATGCCAGAGAACTTCTCAGGCCCAGGGCCTGGTTGCCTCCAAAGTGGGGGACACTGCATCTGTCCAGGAAATTTTCATTCACCCAACAAATTTATTTGCCCCACACACTTCTAATAGGGTTCTGCAAGTCACATCTGAAGCAGGAAACCCCTCTAGAATGCCTTTTGCACTCACTGGTTGTCTTGTCCCTTAAAGGCTGCATCAACTGAAAACACCTAATTCATTCTTTCACTGAAGTCTGGTAGCAGTAGCAACTTGACAATGGATCCCAGTGGCCCAAACATGGAATTTAGATTATATCATTCTCAGATTAAGACATTTTTTACCTCAGGTTGGTTAATGATCAGAAGTCATCCATATTCAGGCTTTCTTCACTCTGAAGAATAACCCTGCTCTTTGCGAATCATGCCCAGCTGTCCGCATATTTGTGGCACGTGGACACCCCATTTTTGAGAGCTATGAGACCCCTGCAGAGCCTTGTCAGAGTCTCTCTGGGACCCCTCTCCCCACTTCTACAGGGGAGATGCTTGAATTCTAAAGTATGAAAGAAGACTCGGCTTTGTCCCTCTGCCAGCAGAAGGCAACACGTGTTCTAATGGATTGTGCTAAGTTGAGGAGAAAGTTGCCAAGGCCCCCTCCCCAGTCCCCTTACGTGTGGAACAGCGGCGGAGAGAGAGACATCAGGGAGGCGATTCAATGGTCCATGAGCTTCAGCCTCTAGAGGGCGGGCAGGAGAATTTATTACGGTGACAAAGGTGGAAGGGGAGGGACTTAGGGTGACTAACTGATTAGCTGACCTGGGCTGCCCATCAGGTGATGTCATGAAACTTCCTCTGTAGGCAGGAACCACAATCCCCCTAGGGCCAGTCTCCGCCATTAGACATGTGGCTGAGCCAAGAGGCGGGGCCGCTTGCTTCTCTTTCGGTTGAGGCTGGAAGGTGGGAGTGGCTAGTTCCCACACTGACACAGGCCTAGGGGAAGGGCAGCGTCTTGGGAGCTCTGTCGCCCCTCCCCTCTTAAGGCCAAACTAAATTCCCAACATCTGCCCCTTTTTGTTTTTTAAATTAGCAGGGGACGTTGTAAACATATAGCATGTGTAGGCATAAGGCAAATGCTGACATAAGATATATAAGGGGTGGGTAAAGTGGCCATCCATCTGGCTTTGTCCAGAGAAGCTGGAGACCTTAGCTGGTCTCACGCCAAGTGCAGACATTCCTCTTTTTGGCGGTGAGGTAGAAGCAGGCTTAAATTCTGGCATCTCTGGTAGTCCACCACTAGTAACTTAAATAAATGTGGTTAGTAAAACATTCTTTTTATATAAACATTGAAGCGAAAGTACTAAACCTTTGCTCTTACTTTTTAAAAACATTTTTTATCATGAAACATTGAGTTGGGTGTCAAACCCTCAGCTCCTATTTCCCTCTAATGGGGACTCCCTAACAGCAGGGTGAAAGGCAAGGGAGAAACGGTGCAGTTCCCTATTTCAATCCCTGTGCAAAGCCGTGGGCAATATCGTCACGGCAAAAACTTGTGCCATGAGAGACCCTCAAGAAAGAGTTTACAAAGCAAAGAAAGGAAAGGAAACGGGTTGCCTCCTACTGTTATCACCATTGTGTGCAGGCAGGCTTCCTATATTCTCTTGGAAGAGCAGAAGACATCCAGTACGGTCCTTGTTTTCCTAGAGAAAGCAACAGGACATTTCTCTAGAGCAAGTGCTCTGGGTTTAGTTTTCCAATCTGGAAAGGCACATACAGTACTCCATCCCACACTGATTTGGGATGATTTAAATTTTTTTTTGATATTTAACATAGGCATAACTATTCTTTTTTTTTTTTTTTTTTTTGCCAGTCCTGGGCCTTGGACTCAGGGCCTGAGCACTGTCCCTGGCTTCTTCCCGCTCAAGGCTAGCACTCTGCCACTTGAGCCACAGCGCCGATTCTGGCCGTTTTCTGTATATGTGGTGCTGGGGAATCGAACCTAGGGCCTCGTGTATCCGAGGCAGGCACTCTTGCCACTAGGCCATATCCCCAGCCCATAACTATTCTTAATTAATCCTGGGGGCTACCCCCCTCTTTTGTTTTTTAAAATTATGACACCGGCGGGCACCAGGCAGGGAGTATGGGTGGAGGTCTCTTCTTCTGTACCTACTTCCTGCTGAAAGGGGCGACATAATCAAGGGCCCCTGATCAGCCTGGCACCGTCCAGTGTGGCTGACAAAAGTTCCCATCATTACCACGAGAATGGTCACTAGGGCCAAAGAGTGCTATGGTCTCCTCTGGCCCACTCCCGCATCTTGGGCGTACCCAGAAGTTTCCAGGGCTGTGGCGTCCAGGGTTCAGGTCTGTGTTAGGGTGACGGCTATGAACGGCAAATTCCCAGGTGGTGATCTCAGCAAGAGATTTTATTCTGTTAAAAGACACTTTTGAAAAGGTCAGGCAAAAAATTGATAAGTGTATAGGGCTAGTTAACATGAATGGCATAGAGCATACCCTGGGCATAAGCCAGGAAAGTTCCATTTGGAGCATAAATCCCATTGTAAAATGAACAGGTAAGGAGAAATGACTGAAAGAAGTGTTTAGTGATAGAAAACCGGTTTGGCGTAGCCAGTCAGAGGCAATATATATATTTATACACAACTGGCAGAAAAAGAGGAAAATGGACAGGTATTACCTCTCTCGATTTCCCAGCTCTGATCAGTTTTGAAAGGGCGAGATAAGGCAGCTCCGTTTAGGATATGACACCATTCTCTTCTCACTCCACTCCACATTCCTATCTCCTGGACTGGCTAAGTCCCAGGACTTCCAGCGTTTGTTGCTGGGATGGCATGCTCCCATCTGCATTTATGGGTTTTGAACTCGGGGCCTGAGCACTTCTGTTCGAGGCTAGTGCTCTACCACTTGAGCAATGGTGCCACTTTCAGCATTTTGCTGGTCCTCTTGAGCCAAGCTCTCAATCTAGCTCTTTGCTGGTTAACTGGGAAGTGGAATTTTAGAGAGTTTTTTTTTGGCCCGGGCTGGCTTTGAGCTGCATCCAAGGAGTTTTAGATATAAAAGCCCTTCTTATCTCCAATTGAGCAACAAGGAAAATAACAGAGATAATCCATTTGTAACTTGTTGAGAACTGACCAAAAACTGCTTGTTAAGGTTTTGTTGTAACACTTAAGAGAACATGAGATTTATGTGCCATCAACCTGAATCACACCATTTAATCTTACTGGAAACACAGATAAATGACAACCGAGGGCAAAGGGTTAAAGCAGTGTGGAATTCTCAGTTTTAGCAGTGGCTGCATCTTCCATCCCAAATTGGCAGGTTCCATGCCATGTGATGGAGAGATCTGGGCAAGGCTGCAGTGGCATCTCTGGATTACCTGCAAGATTTCTACACAGACTGGTTGATGTTTAAAATTCCCCCAGCATTTCTGGCTTTGGGAGGCTGATGCCTTTCTGGTTTAAGCAGGGTGAAAGGATTTTCTTAATCACAAAATCCACATGGCTATCTCTGTGGCCACTAACATAACTATGATGTTTTAACCTGGAGTAACTGTAAAGATAGGACTATTAGGAACCCAACTCTAATCTTGGGAGAAGATCGTTAGTAGTGAAACCAGGCAGTTTGGGAACAGACTATGGTGGCTCTCTGCCACAGTCCATGCAGCTAATACACACGTTGGACCCGTATCCTAGGAAACAAAATGTTAATTTGGGGTCAGGAAAATTTAGGTTAATAATCACAGTTGTATGAAACGATTCCAATTTCTTGATCTTGAGAGTTTATGAGAACACAGGAGAGAAAAATGGGAAGGTAAAATCTTAATTCATGCCAAAGAATTGTCAGGACTAGATGCACACTTGACTTTTAACACACTGAATATAAAAAAATACCACACTGGTTTTATATCTTTATATTTTATATTGTATTTATACCACATGCTGTATTATTTGAACCTTATGGAGTTTTTCTTAGACATATTTGCACGCCTCTGAACACTGGGCTGAAAACCTATTGTTCTGCTTTTAAATCTTAACAACAGACAGACTTACAGACACACAGACACACATATGAACCCTTAGCGCTCTTAAAATTGCTTTTCTGATTGGCCATGTAAGTTTTCTGGAATTCCAGTGGCAAATGGTATTAATTTGCCCATAATAGAACCACGTGGTTGAATAAAAAAGCAAGAGAAACCCCTCCTAGGAAGTAAAAATTTTCACAGTTTATCTGGCAAGGAAATGAAGAAGCCACATTTTGAAAAAAAAAAAAAAAAAAAAAAGGAACCAGTTTGGAGACAGGACATGAACAAAACACAGACACATGGCATGGCTCAATACAGGTGGATATCTTTAAGCCGCCCCACCCAGCCCAGAGGAGTCTGGCACGCCCATCACCTGGGGGATGTGTGGGACTCCACTCTCAAGAGTTTTTGGAACCTTGAGTGAACCAAAATGGAGGAATATATTGTGCGCCACGTGCATTGACCAGTTAGAGAAAAAGGGATTTAGCCACAAGCAGAACTTAACCGAATCTCCAAGCTTAGCAAACATCAGCAACATGAGCAGAAAACCTTTCTTTGTGTCTTTTAAAGCAGTTTTTTTAAATCACATCAAACAAGCAGACTTTCCATCCATCCAGAATAACTCCTCCAATTTTTGTATCATTGAACTGGTAATTATAGGAAATCCACGCAAATTACTTATTGCTGTATGAAAAGTCGTTGTTTCCCTTTTTAATATCCCGTTTTAGTTTATAATTTGAGACTTTTCCTTGTTTTAATTTTATCCATAAGCTATTTGTCAGGAGAGAGAAAAATGCAGCAGCTGCACAGTGAGCTCACAGATGCAGGCTCTAGTCCTGCCCAGCTGCAGTGAGACTGGCAGCTCGACACAAAAGCAGTTTTCATATGAAAGCCACCGCCGCAGCCCCTGCCTGGGCCCACCTCCCCCGACGACCTCCCTCCATTTCCCAAGCACCACTGCGGAACGCGAGCCGTCTGCCCCGCCCCCCCCCAAGCATGTAGCCGCTGTGTTACTGCTGCTCTCAGACGCCAGGCCACCTGCTGTGCTCCGGCAGCTATCGCGCATTTCCACCATGCCCAAAGGTGGCCCAAAGATGTTCGCACTAGGCACTCGGTGCCGCCCAAGGTCGTGCAGGCCCCAGTGCACGCCGCCGCTAGTGAACCCAAGTGGGGCCCCCAGCCTGTGGCCACGCGGAGCCCAAACGCTCTTTGCGCGCCCTGCCACCCATTCAGATTGGGACCTGGAAACGCCAGGTGGGCGAGGACTCCCTCTGCCATCCCCAGGGCTTCCCTGTCGTGTCTCTGCAGGACACACGCTCCTCCCCCTTGCTCGGCATGAAGCCGCATTGCGGGACTCGCAAAGCTGCACAATCCCATGCCTGTTTTCTCTCTATGCATTTGCCCCATCTCTGGGCGGGGACTTCCTCCTCTGAAAATCCACTCACTTAGCGTAATATGTGGGGTTGCTGAACCCCGAAATTCCTGGCTTTGCGTGCCCACCTGTGCCCCGCGTTCGGGCGCCATAATGTCGGGATCTCTGGGACCCCTCTCCCCACTTCTCCAGGGGAGATGCCTGAATTATAAACTGTGAAAGAGCACTCGGCTTTGTATCCCGCCTGCAGAAGGCAAAAACGTGCTCTCGTGGATTGCGCTAAGTTGAGGAGAAAGTTGCCGAGGCCCCCCTCCTCAGTCCCCTTACGTGTGGAACGGCGGCGAAGAGAGAGACATCGGAGATACGATTCGATGGGCCATGGGCCTCAGCCTCTAGAGGGCAGGCAGAAGAATTTATTACGGTGACAAAGGTGGAAGGGGAGGAACTTAGGGTGACTAACTGATTAGCTGAGCTGGGCTGCCCATCAGGTGATGTCATGAAACTTCCTCTGTGGGCGGGAACCACAATCCCCCAAGGGCCTGTCTCCGCCATTAGACACGTGGCTGAGCCGAGAGGTGGGGACCACTTGCTTCTCTTTCTGTTGAGGCCAGAAGGTGGGAATGGCTCCCTCCTACACTGCCCCAGGGCTAGGGGAAGGGCAGCCTCTTGGGAGCTCTGTCGCCCCTCCCCCCTTAAGGCCAAACTAAATCCCCAACAGAGCCTGATGTGTCTCACCCCATTTTACTCTCTGCCTCTTTCTCCTGAGCCTTCAGCACCTTAACCTTCTTCCTCTCCACCCTCCTCTTCACCTTCCTTCCCTCACCTTCTCTACCCTCATTCATCTCATACCCAATCTCCCAGTGGTGGCACTGAGCCCCCACAAACTCTTTGTGGATTTTGTGGGAGGTATCAGGGCACAAAGGGGTAATGGTAAGAGTGCTTGCTCCATTTTCAATGTTTGATATGGCTCAGATGGAAAAGTAGCTGAAATCATATTCCCAAGACCCTAACAGTTATATCGAACAGTTTAAAGATCTTGCTCAGGTCTATGACCTTAGTTGGAATGACATATTTACTAATATCCTCTACCCTTAAGCTGCAGGAAAAGGAAAGGGTACATGTCTACGATACCCACAAAATTGAGGTATATCCTTTAGCTACCCCTGGTAAGGTCTTCCCATAGGAGGGCTCAAGGCAGATGCCCCCACCTGGTTAAGTAACCACCCAGTTACCTGGGAATCCAGCATACCTGTAGGCAGTCACCTCCCCCTTCAATGAGGCCACAGCCTAATCCACATGGCCACAACTCCCCACCCCTACCCCAGAAAAGGCATCACCCGGGGGTGACTCCCACTCTTGACCACATGGTGGGGCTTGAACTTGGCCCCAGGCCAGAAGCTCAGCAAAATACAGTTTTATTTTCTGCTTGAATACTGTGTGGTATTCTTGATCATTGGCTGCCTATTTTTTATAACTCCTACAAACCTCTGTAGGAATGACTCACACATGACCTACAAATGGCAATCTAAAGGCCCTGCCTATAAGAGGCTACTCTCTCCCTATAACTATTCACCATTTTATCCTGGCTTGGTCTTCCCTGGAATTGTTTCCTAGGATGAAAACAAGGACCTAAACATGGGCATCTAATCTGTTTTAAGGACAGCTCAGGATTTTGTATTTCAAATACCCTTCCATTGATCAGGTAAAAAACACTATTTCAATAGAAGCTTTTAAAATTAAATCATTGTTTTAAGGAATGGAATTGAATGCAAGACATGGTACAAGGAAGTTCCCAAGGTTATAGGTTGGCTCAAAAAACAACTTAGAAAACAGTGGGAAGAAACCTACTGGATATACAAATCACCTATGACAGACACCTACTTCAGTCTGGCAACATGCCCATCGCTAGAATTCAGACCAAGAGAAATTTTCTAGGGCTACTGAGAGATACAGGCTGGGTCCCACACCACAGGCTAAACTGAGCACCAAGCTAGGAAGAGGCAACAAGACAAAACTCTTCAAGCACTCACCTACCAGGCCAGAAACTCCCACCCAAGACTTGGCACACTTCTCCAGCACTGGAGCTGGTGAATCTCAGGAACACAGATACATAGGGTCACTCTTCAGAGCCTCAGGAAGCAAGAGAATTGTCCCTATTTGCACAGAATTCAGAAATTACACAAGACTGAACATGTGCCAGACACAAGCTAAACTCCTTTGGCACCATGCAACTACAAAGAGAAAATAATTTCCTCACAGTAAAAGCCCAGTTCTGCATTGGCTGCTGGCAAGTGGGGCTTGGCCAATTCAAACCACTTTGGGGTGTGTTGTCGGGGACACAGGTGTTTGTGCCTGATGCTGATCAAAACTCTGGATTCCCATGAGCAACGGAAGCTGCAGCAGAATATTGGGCCACATCCTGTTATCAAACACACCCTTGTGGAACTTGACCTGAAGATGCCCCTCACTAGTAATCCTGGCAAAGGAGGCCATTGGGGATCTCATCAGCACATGTAACACTATTGGGAGCAAATACCACTTCTTTGTGATGAGAAGGAGCAATACCTTCAAAGCTGAGGATTTACCTTCTCCTCAAATGCCAGTGCATACAGGATTTGGTTTCCATGCCTTCCAAGGAAAGGGGGCAAAGAGTAGGTTTCGAGTGACATGCTAGGTTTACATGGACTTTGCCAAACACATCAGAGGAAACTGTGGAACTTCACCCAGATAGCATGGTCAGGGCATGCTCTAGGATGGCTATGACAGTATGAGGACAGGTCTCAACCTGGCTTGGATGCCAGCCCCTCACACAAGTAGCTCCTACCAGGTGCGGGGGACCCATCAGTTAGCCAAGCACCTCCTCATAGACATCCCTGATGGCTACGAAAGCATCTGACAAGAAGGAACAAGTCTTCCTTTGCCAAGAAATTAGAAAGTTTGACATCTGGGGATCACTGCTATTATAAAAATTTTGCGGTAGCAGAGACAGAGGAGCATTTGTATTTTGTGATGGAATACCTATGCAGAGGAGACCTAGTGGACCACCTCCAACAGTATGTTGGAGGAGATGGTGTCAGCCAGGCCTTTATTTCAACCAGTCCTGAATGCTGTGCACTACTGCCAAAACAGTTGCTTTCCACACCATGACTTCAAGGCAGAAAATATCATGATACTCACCAGCAGCAAAGTCAAGGCACCAACTTGGGCTCTCCCCATGCGGGAAGATGGCAAGGCCGAGAGGCCAGACAAGGCACCTCTGCTACCAGCCACGAAGGTACCAGTTCCAGGGACTCAAAATGACAAGGATTCTTTCAGGATTTTGAGGTCTTAATGAGAAGAGCAGGGGACCTTCTCACGCAAAACAGGCTAAGCCTTCTGCAGGATTATGTCTCACAGGGACCTGGAGCCCCAGCTCTTCTGGCGTGGTCATTTTGCATAGCTGCCTAAGGCACAAACCATGTCTTCATTTCTCTCCTTGCACCATCAGCTCATTCTTTCTGACCAGCATTTCCCACTCTGATGTTCCAGCTACCATTTGAAATCAAAGCACACACTATCGACAGCAGAACGTCTCCAGGGATTCATCTAAAATGGTCTCAGCAGGATCACAAGACTAGCAGGTGCTTTCACACCACACAGGAGCACTCTGGCTTACACTCTGGCCTTGCAGAAACATGCCAGATGCGGTTTCACAATCCTGGTCTCTGGACTTGAGACCACTGAGTCTTTCCTGCCAGATAAATTCAGTATGGCTCAGCAGAGATGCCAGGGATGGGCACACACCACTGGCTGATGTGAGAGGGATGTTGCTGCTAAAAACATCATCAGTCCTGTTTCTCAAACTTCTGCACAGTACTGCTAGTGGTCAGGGAACAGACCTTAGATGTAAAAGCAGTTTCCTACACCATGCTTTCTGCCTTCCCCTTCAAGTTGGGTGAATTGAAGATGCTGAAACAAGTAGAGGTTTCTGAGATACTAAGGGAACATTAAATCTCCCATCTTATAAGGAAATCTCACTCAATCAAGTCTGCAGCCTATGCTCAACACTCCATAGGACACAGCAAGGAGTCAGAGTTGTAGCTCATGTCAGCTACATCAATGAAGGAAGGTGTATTACGGGTAGGTAGGCTATTGCCAGAAAATAAATAAATCAGAGACAGACATCTGCTAGAATAATGCCCTTTGAATACCTCCTCTCTCCCCTCTCGTTCTGTCATGAGACTTGAAAACCTCTGCCAGTGGAGGAACACTGCAGTTAATTGTGCAAGACAGTGCTCCATTCTCTTCCTGTTCCACTTGCAATGATTCATCAAAACTTAAGGGGAGAAATGAGCAGAACATCAGCCTCCAATCCCACCAGCCCTACTACAGTGCAAGAGACCACAACTTCTCTATGGTAAAAGGAAATACCAAGCACACTGGTCCTTCTGCAGAGCTTGAAAAAAACATGGCACCTTGTACACTCCCTGGTTGGCAGCACAGCTGTGAGGAAAGAATTTTGCCTCCTTCGCCATTCCAGAGGGACACCTCCCTCTAACTTCTATAGTACAGCTTTCTGGAAAATGTCCTGGACCAGCTCAGCTTCAGCTTCAAAGGCTATCTTAGCTGGTAAAGGATAGAATGTACAGTGGCCCTGGTGTCAACCCGCAGGGTTCTTGCTCCTTTACAAGGACATTCTGACCTGCATTCAGTGGAGCTTCATAGAGGGTTTCTGGTGACAGCAAGCCACCATGGCCTAAAGGTGACCAACACAATTCTATTCTCACATGTTGCCTTGCCATCATTTGCCATTCTGTCCTCTGGGTTTCCTAGGCTGGCCAATAAATTGTGATTCCAAGTTCCCAGGAAATTGTTCTAATCACTTCCATTTCTAGGAGACACAGCAGCTGATCCATTCCTGAGGAGAAATCAGCGATCAACAAGGTGGATCACAAACTTGAACAATGCACCTCATCACTAGGGTCTAGACCAGGGAAATTCACTGTGGCTCAGCAGAACTGCCAGGTAAGGTCCCACACCACAGGCTAATGTGAGCATGGATCTTTGAAGGAAAATATGATGAACATCCAGACAGAGCCTGCACATGAGAGCCCATGCCAAATAAGCACTGAAGCTTGTGCAATGCAGAAACCATGATGTATGTCCTTCAGAGCGCAGACAAGTGTCTATGAGAAATGCACACATCTGACTCATTCAAGGAAGACCCTGCAGACCTGTTGGCCAGAGGGAAAAGGGCTTTTGCAGATGTTGAATTTAACAGAGCCTTAGGTCACAAGAAGTGCACTCACAGATTAGAAACATGCTGAATTTCGTGGGAAACCATCAAATACCAAGAGAAAATGACTCAAATATAGACATCCTCTAGAATTCAAGGGATAAGCTTCCACTCAGCAAAACAGAAAGCTCAGATCTGCTCCTAGGCCCCATTATCAGCCAGTTCAACTTCACTTATCAACCCATCCTCAGGCCTCTGTAGGGAACAGGCTTTGAGGGAAACTTGGAACCTTCTCTATTCACGGGCCCCACAAGCCCTCCTCACACCTCCCAAATGGAAAATGACAAGTAACTAAGCTCACACAAAATAAGATGCACAAAATAATATCTGTCTTTGTCCTTCAATGATACCTGAACAGGAAAAAAGATATGTTTGCCTCCAGGTAATAGGCGGAAAATTTGTGTCACATTTCCTCCAAGAAGGCAGTTCTCTCACATAGGAAAGAAACAGGAAGCTCCTTTGCTGTAGGTAGTATCAGGCCAGGCCCTATCCTTCTGAAAAGCAGAGTCAGGTGGGTTTGACCACATCTGAGCTATTAGGAGTGTCACCCCCACTCCATTCTCATTCCCCACTTATTTCCTTTCCTGAGTCCCTTCTCAACACTTCCAGCAAATACTAATGAGGAAAGCTAACAAGAATGCAACTGACCAAGTTGAGGGATAGGAGCAAAACTCTCCACCCAGAGGGGCAATCTGAGATGCACTGTTCATGGCCTGTCTGTGGCCTCTCTTGAGCAAGCTCAAGACTGAATCACCTCTAACTGATCAGCTCACTAACACCTCCTGCACTCCCTTCTCTCTTCACTCCACTCGGTCAGCAACCAGTACAATAGCCCTGTGAACCTCCTAAGAAAGTACCTGAAGGCTGTAGGCATAGTGACCCAATAAAATGTCCAATCCTAATCCAAAGAACTGGTAAGCATAGGTGACAGATCAAGTTAGGGAGAAAAGCAGGAAACTAGACTGCTTGTCCACTGATACCAAGTACAGAGAGGCTTACTGCCACGATGGTAGACAAATATTTTCAGAAGGAAAACTAAGACAAGAAAGTTGGACAGAGAAAGAGAACATGATAGGCACTGAGAAACCTAGAGAGTTCTCATCTCTGAAGATGAAAAACAGTCCAAGGATATAGAGGCTGGTAAAAGTGAACCACTCCAGGAAAGACAAACCTGGCTAGAAAATGCAGAACGAGGCTGCCTAGGGTCTGTCACGTGAGAACCACCTTACCCTTCTGCTCTTCCCCATTGTCACATGTGATTCTTTTCCATTCTTTAAGTTAATGTGTCTATGGAAGAGTGGGTGAGGCTCCTTTCTATTTCCTTTCTATTTTATGAAACAGTCCCTATACCTATGCTGGCACCGGAAAACTACATCACAAATTAAAAACATCAAATATCCTACACGTCTTAATAGCATTCCAGAATCTAGCATCCCATATTACAGAGGTTGAAAACATTAACTTGCTTTGTAGGTTTTAAATCAATAGGCACAATTCTCAGAAAATATCCATGTCTTCCTTTGTCCAAGTTTCCATAGTGAGTATCTTCTCTGTAGATACAAATTTTAACATTGTAAACTTCCCAATGGAGAATCATATAACCCCAAACAACTTCCTCACTAGTTTCTATCACCAGGAAAAATCAAGTCACAGCGGGGAAGATAAAAAGTGAAATTTCTAACAATTTTACTCTCCCTTTATGATCCTGAAGTGTCATAAGAACAACAGAGGGCATTCTCAATTTATCCACTATAGTGGGCTATGCTCACATCTAAAGATGTATTTCACAAGGATCTGTGTCTTTCCTTTCTGACTTGGAAGACACTGCAGCTGCCAAGGAGGTGGTCATTTCTGCTGTAACCTTGACAAAGTCCCTTCTGAACAGAAGGGTCTAGTATACACTTTAGCCTTCAGGAGCCTGCCAATAGCACTTGAAATCCGTGGATCTTCCCACAGATGGGAAGGTTCCCATCCTTATGGACATGACACATGCTGTCCTCTTAGTGTTGGCACTGCAAAGCTTCTGGGGAATAAAGATTCCACTTCTATGAATTCTGCATTCCTCATCTATCTGTCCACCTCCAAGAGATTCTGGGAGAACAGACTTAAATCCATCCTCATAGAAAACTCCTGACTCCTTACTTACAAAGTCAACTGTGACTGCTTTTGATATGTTCAACAGCCCAGAGGACAGAGAAATTCAGAGAAGAGCCCCTTGCTTTGCTAACAGACGTCATGGTGGAAAACTAATTGAGATCAACAAAAGAAGAAACCCTGACACCTCATGGAACAAGCAGCAGAGTAGCTTTGGAATCCTTCCTTTTATATTATCCAACGCATCTAAGACCACCTTGAACAAGGGTGAGATTCTACAATGAGCAGAGCACTATTCAGGTCTTCCTGATTCAGTACTGAGTATTAGAGATGTCTGGTCCTGTGGGAGGCTTCACTAGCACTCTGAAGGCTGAAGACGTTAGTCTTCAGCTATGGCGTCTAGTTAGCCCTAATGTATGGGGAAAGATCCCTTGGTCTTCCTGACCAAATAACATCCCAGGAGCACTTGACTCTTTCTGTAGACTATGACACGGATGGGTGCTTGCTAACATCTCCCAGACTCCCTTGCTTTTAGCACAGCTACGGAAGGCATCATGCCAGTTGTCCCAACCTGTTGGGGCTGCTTTCTCTGACCCGGCTCAAAGGCTTATTTCTTTCTCTCTTATTACCCTCGTATCGTCCTCTCCCCTAACCCTCGGCCTGCAGGTATGTCAGGGTGGGACGTAGGGGTGACTCCGGCCTGGCGTGCGCGCGACCCGCGTGGTAATGTGGCCACTATCCTTCCCTGGGAGCTAGCGTACATAGACCACGGAGTAGGCTTCTGAGAGCGAACTAACTTTTTTGAGAGAAGGACAAGGGGAGATGATTCAGAGGGAAGGGGGTTGGCCAGGATTCCGATAGGCCAAAAGTCTGTCACTTGACCTCCAAGGGGCTGATCACTTGACCTCCAAGGGGCTACGTCACTCTGAGCGCGCCAAAACAGGGCGGGGCTGGTAGGCGCCAGGCTGGCTGCCAGCTAAGTCGGGGGTCTATTTGCCCAACCGGTTTCTCCGGATTCCAATGTAGAGAGGATGGAAGGGCCGCATTCCCCAGCTGGGGGAGGTGCATCAAGCCCCTTCCATCAAGGCGAGAAAGATGGACCCCAACATCTGCCTCTTTTATATTTTTTTTCGAACAGCAGGAGGCGCCCTACTCGAGAGCGCGCCATGTCTTAGGTTGCCCCCCCCCAAGGGGAGTCTTACCCGTCTTGGGATAACGCCCTAGCTCTTCAGGCTGACCTTCCTGCCTGGCTGGCGGGCCCGATGAGAGGCCTTGGGGAGAGTAGGATTGGCATTCGAAAGAAAGCCTGATAATTTTTTCCGGTGCCGGCGGACCTTACTGAGCAGCAGGTCCTAGGGTTTGAGTGACGAGCCTCTTGGGGTTCTTATATGGCTAAAAGGCCAAAGGCCACTTGGTACCTAGACAGCTCTGGCCCATCGATTACAACAAGAGACCCAATGTAAACCTAAGGTAAATGGGAGCATAAAGCAGACATGAGCATAAGCAATCGTAATACAAGGCAAATGCAAACATGAGCTACTGTAACACATGAGCAGTTGTAACACATGAGTAATTACAACAATGCACAAGGCAATGGAGGGTCTCTTATCGGGGTCAGTCCACGGAAAACAGGAATTCTGGTCCAGTCTGGTGTCGCTCAAGGCAGCGCAGATGGCTCTTCCTTCCCTCGATGGTGAGGTAGAGGGGCAGGTTCAGGTTCTGGTGATGTGGCAGCCAGGGTGCTGGTAACTTAACAACTGAGGTTAGTAAACACTTCATAGTAAACATTGCAGCAAGGTGCCAATACCTTACTTATTATAAACATAATAAAACATTAAAGTGTCCAAGTCCTTTAGCTCCTATTTCCCTCCAATGGGGACCCCTGAGATAAGCAGCAAAGGGGGGAGCGAAAGGGAGGGACAACCGTGCAAAATTTCCCTTTGGTCCTTGTGCAAGGCTGTGGGCCACGCTGCCACAGCAAACGTTACTCCAAAGGGTGTCAGGCAGGGTCCAGGGAAGAAACAGGGCGACACTGGGTCCAGGTCCATCGCTGGTGCAGGCAGGCTTTCCCATTTCTCCTTAGAAAATTCCACCTCGGTCTTTGCTTTCCTGAGAGGAAACAAGGGGAGACATCCATCAAGGGCAGGTGCCCTTGGGTGGTCATTCTGTTGGACAATATTTTACATCTCTAGCTGGTATCGAGATTGGATTCGGTTCCCCAGTAGGGAAGACGCAGGAGAATCCCCTTCCTGCGCTGATAATTGGGTCGGGTCCACGCCACGCCCCTGTCAGAGAATCCTTCCACCGGGCCTCCACTTTTAAGTAGGGTGTTTGGCTTGACCAGTGTCTCTGGAAAGCCGACAGAGGTTGGTCCTTAGAGAAATTTAAAATGTTCAATGTAAACATCGCTGTCCTCAGTTGGTCCTGGGGGCTTCCCCCCTCTTTTTGTTTTAATAATTGATCCTTCAGGGTCTTATTATGCCTCTCAATTATGGCTTGACCCTTTGGGTTATAAGGTATTCCAGTGGTATGTTTAATATTCCACATTTGGAAAAATGCCTGTAGAGGATTACTGGTGAAACAAGGTCCATTATCTGTTTTAACCTGTAAAGGCAGTCCTAGGATATCAAAACATTGTAAGAAGTGGCTTTCAGCATGCCGTGCTCTTTCACCGGTATGCAGAGAGGCCCAACACGCACCAGAGCAGGTGTCAATGGACATAAATATATATTTTAGCCTTCCAAAGGGGGCGTAATGTGTCACATCAGTCTGCCAAATTAAATTAGGTCTTAAACCTCTGGGATTCACACCTGGAGATTGCAAAGGAGGGACTTGCACGAAAGGCATACATGATTTGCAAGTCCTTATAATCTTTTTTAAGTCTTTTATAGGAATTGAAGGAAATCTCTGATGTAACCCTCTCCAATTTAAGTGAGTACGCTCATGAAGCCCTTTGGCCATTTGGAGGTTTTGAGGTTGTACAATGGCCAGAGCTATGATGGTTCCATTAGTGGCCAGCTGGTCAGCCATACGATTACCTTGTGCCAGGTCCCCAGGCAGTCCTTGGTGTCCACGAAGGTGCTGTAAAAAAATAGGCTCACTCCGCTCTTTTAACAGAGACCTGACTTGGATCATCAGAGGAGTGATTGGGTTTCCATCCAACTTGATATGTGAACATACCAGGTTGGGTAGCAAATTAACCACATATAGACTATCAGAGAACAAGTTCATTGGCTGTTTAACATGGGTCAGTGCCAAGGCGACTGCATACAACTCTTTAAATTGTGCAGAGCCAGTGACGGCTTCAAAGTAATGGGTGTTATCTTTCCCACCGGCAGGGGGCGAGGCGGAGCGCACCACTACGGCAGAGCCGGCTCGCCCACCATCTGTAAAGACATTGGCAGCCTTGACAAGAGGCTTGGTAGAGAAAAGCACAGGGGGTGTCCATTGTAGCCTGGAAAATGAGGTCACCCATCTTGAAGTGCCATAGTGGCAATCTATCTTACCCATAAAGCCCTCCAGGGCACTAGACACACGTGAATTATTTCTCCTGACCCATTCAAAATCTGACAACCGGTAGGGAATAGTTAGCACGTCAGGATCTCTTCCATAATGTCTCAGGGAAGTATCCCTGCCCTTAATTACCAAGTCAGCTAGCTGGTCCAGCTGGGAATAAACTCTGGGAGCTCCTCCCACTGATGCGTGCACCCATTGAAGGGGCTCGCCTGATTGCATAATTGCAGCTGAAGAAAGTTCGGATCCGGGGAGGATCCAAAGGCAAAGTGGGCACTTAGGCTTGTAGCGTGCCAGCTGTGCCTTATTTAAGGCCAATTGGATTTTTTGGAAGGCTGTTTGGAGTGATGGAGTTATTGTAATAACATCAGTGGGCGCCTTGCCCTTCAAAGAATCATGGAGTGGTAGTAACTCCTCTGTAGGCAGTTGAAGCCAGGATCTTAGCCAATTAATTTCACCTAACAGTCTTTGCATCTCCACCAGAGTATAAGTTGCCTGGAAGGATAACTGGGGCTTGAGTGGGCATACAGAGTCTAGTTTAAGTTTTGCCCCCAAGATCTTGAAGGGGTATACTTTCTGAACCTTGTCACTGGCTATACGCAGCCCTCCTCTTTGAAGGAGTGTTTGGGCCTTGCTATAGGCCAAGTCTAGTACTTGGGCATCTACTGATCCAATAATAATGTTGTCCAATTAAATGCATATAGTCCGATCTGCTCCTGTATTAATTAAGAATCAGAACTTTTTTCCAAATATCGTGATTACTGTCTCTGGCAATAGGGACTGCCCAGCAAGGGGCTTTAGGCTGTTTATTGCCTTGGTTGGTGGGGAATCTGAAAGTCAGGCCATAAAGCAGATGTTTTGTCCAGGACGTGTTCGGCCTGCCTCTCTCAAGAACCGTCCTCCTGGACTCATGAAAATCTGTAGTTTCAAGGCCTCTGAATTTAAAAGTGGCCAGGCCAGTTGTTTTTTTTGCTGCGGGGCGCTGCCGCCGCCCCGAGGAAAAGAGGCTCAGGGCTGCCGAAATCTGCATATGTATAGAGTCAAGCTGAGCCTCACATAGGGGAGGGGTAGCAAGCCTGCGGCTGCTCTGCTCATCTCCTGCCTGCCTCGGCTTGGATTCCTGGGTACCGAACGAGCTTTCTTCCCAGGGCTTCTTGGAGTGGGGCATCGGGGCCCGCTCCAGATCAAAATTCCCTCCGGCTTCCTTCTCTTGAATCCAGGGACTCCCCGCCCGGGTCCCAAGAGAGGCACGCCTTGAGAGTCTTAATGGCTCGCAGTGGGGGTTCTCGTCCACATTTTGTCGCTTGTAAATCCCGCTCTAGTCGGTCCCAAGTTTCCCATGAGAGTGGGTTGGCTCCAGTTAGCCACGGGACGCTGTGGGTCAATTCCTCCCAAATTCGTATACCGCAGGGCTCTGAGATATTAATCCCCGCGTTTTGGAGGGTGAACTTTAGGATCTTAAGGGGCGAATTGTTTCGCCGACTCTGGACTTGTCCCATCCTCTTACCTGGGGTGGGAGGATCGCGCGTCTCAGGATTTCCCACCTGTTTCCGTCAGGGCCGGTCGGGAGCCAGGCTTTCTAGCGTGGATTCGTGCGCCCCACGTTGGGCGCCACTATGTTGGGGCTGCTTTCTCTGACCCGGCTCAAAGGCTTATTTCTTTCTCTCTTATTACCCTCGTATCATCCTCTCCCCTAACCCTCGGCCTGCAGGTATGTCAGGGTGGGACGTAGGGGTGACTCCGGCATGGCGTGCGCGCGACCCGCGTGGTAATGTGGCCACTATCCTTCCCTGGGAGCTAGCGTACATAGACCACGGAGTAGGCTTCTGAGAGCGAACTAACTTTATTGAGAGAAGGACAAGGGGAGATGATTCAGAGGGAAGGGGGTTGGCCAGGATTCCGATAGGCCAAAAGTCTGTCACTTGACCTCCAAGGAGCTGGTCACTTGACCTCCAAGGGGCTACGTCACTCTGAGCGTGCCAAAACAGGGTGGGGCTGGTAGGCGCCAGGCTGGCTGCCAGCTAAGTCGGGGGTCTATTTGCCCAACCGGTTTCTCCGGATTCCAATGTAGAGAGGATGGAAGGGCCGCATTCCCCAGCTGGGGGAGGTGCATCAAGCCCCTTCCATCAAGGCGAGAAAGATGGACCCCAACACCAACCCAAGGACACTTCCCTCTGATCTCCATCTAAATTACTATTTTAGATCTTTGTGGAAAATGTCTTAAGCAGCTCACTTTTCAACTGAGGACACTCAACACATGTAATTAATTCTCCTTTAGACAAAAAAGAATGGGAAGCGGGTTTTTCAGTCAGATCAGAGTATTTCTTGGGATAAATGGAGTTTGCCTCATAAAAAAGTCTTACCATACACATACCCAAATATTCTTTGTCTAATATGAGGTGTCTCTCAGATCTCCTGTTTCAGGAGTGCTTGCTGAAATGAAGGATGGAAATCTGTCTTTTGTAACATGCACATTTCATGGTCACACTCTGCAGCTAGCACTTCTGTCACATAACTTTTCCAAAAGAACTTGATAGTTCACACAACCCCTTTGAGCAGAAAAGTGGTTTGGAATTATTTAGCCAAGAAAAACTGGGGAGACATATTTAAAGATTTGTATTTCAGTTATCTCTCCTCATTGGAGTTATCAAAAAAAGAAAGACTGCTTTGGCACCATTTCATTTTTAGCAACATATGACAGTGATGCTTTTTGTCCTAATTAAAAATCACACATACACAGAACATGTTTATTACACAAATAAACAACAACCACAGCAATACATGGACTCAAGTCTCTCTAGACTCCTTTCCTCCCTTTCTTCTCTTCCCATCAAAGTCTATTATGGAAGATATTTTTAGGAAAGGTCACAAAGTTTCTTAAGTTTTAAATTTTATTAGCTTGAGGGATATTTTTCTCTTTTTCTCTCCCCACCCACATTAGGGGTATGTTTCTCTTTTTAAGGAAAGAAATCAAGTTAGATTCATAATATAAAGACATTCCTCAGCCCTTCGGTCTTTGAGTCTCCTTTTTTAGTGCAGTGATTTCTCAGGAAGCCAATCAGAGGAAATCTCACCCCCGTTTTGCCAAACCTATCTGATAAAGCTATGACATAGCTGGCTAGTTTTGAGGTGACCTGTGTCTGCTTTTTCTTTTCCCTAAGTAAAAAGTCCTTTACACATAGACTGCGCACAATCTCAAAAATGCTACAAGGTGGAAAACAGATGTGTACAATTTGCTTTTGTTTTACTACAGAATATGAGTTTCAAATGTTATTAGATGGTAATGTGCCAACCTCTTTCCATCTGTGCCTCATTAGGCCGATATTACACAGTCCAAATTTTATATATAAACCTCATATTTATGTAACAAAGAACAAAAACAGACACAAACAAGGAATCTATGTGGATCAGAATCTTGATTAGTGGTGATAAGTCATCTTGTCACTGAGAACAGAACTATCTAGCAAAATAATTCTAAGAGTCTTTTAGCAGCACACATCGTAGGCCTTTCAAATATTTTGAATTTGAATGTATAAATAAGCCACTCCCTCTATATAGATTTGAGTGTGTCCATCAGCTTGCTGTGTGATTTTCAATAAGCCTTCTCCCCCCATGAAAGCAAAGTTTTTAACTTGATTTTGCTTGCTATTTTAATTGAAAAAGAGAAGTGCACAGGTATTTATCACCTGGAAAGATTCGTTTCCTCAAACAGGAAATCTTTATTTGGTTACTCAATTTATTTGGTTACTCAATTACATAAAATAACTACCATGTAGGAGGTTAGAGCAAAGATTTCCTAAGGGATGTGGAAGTTTACATGTAGCAAAGTAAAAATAGGACATGTGGAAGGATTCTTATCCTGAGCTGCAACATTTAAGAATGTCTACTTTTCAAACTGGTATAAAACTGACACTCATGGTACAAGCTGGGAACATTCAAAGGAAATGTTTCATAAGACGCTAATGTTAACTAATGGTAAATAATTTTAATTCCTTTTTGTCTTGGTGTTTTAACTAGGTGTGGACACTATCCCTTAGTTTTTCATTCAAGGAGGGCAATATATCCCAATTGAGCCAATGCTCCATTTCCAGCTTTTTAGTGGTTAATTCGTCATTGACTTTTGGCTCAAATTACAGTCATGAGGCACCAGTGTCCTGCTTTCAATATTTTTAAAGACTGATATATGGAGAGGTAAAATGCAAGTTGCATAAAATTCTACTTCTTTTTCCACTTGTAATAGTAATGAATCCCATCTTAGAGCAGTATGAATCCCATGCTGATTGCAGGAGATTGCAAAACATGGGAGCTGAATCCTTAGCATAAGCTCATGGCCATAATGTCCAGATTTCCTTAGGTATTCACACAGAAATGAGCTCTTCTATGAGCTGTGCCATTACCACCCCCCCCCCATTATCATTACAATCCTTTCTGAATAAACACTATGGACATATTTCAGTTCGTTTTACATTTAAGAAATTTTGCCTGGTAGACAGATGGTTTGAGTAGATGTGGGGAGAAGAAAAGAGTATCTTCAGAATATCAAGATGGAAGAATTTAGGAATAAGCTGAAATATTGAAATAATTTGCACATATTTTCACCCTAAAATATTTTTAATTCTTTTATTTATTTTTTTAGTCATGGGGCTTGAACTCGGGACCTGGTTGATGTCCCTGAGCTTTTACAATAAGGGCTAGCACTCTTCCACTTTCAACCGCACGCCACGTGTTTTTGTTTGTTGTTGTTTTTTCTGGTTAATTGGAGATAAGAGCCTCATAGACTTTCCTACTTGAGTTGGTTTCAAACCACAATCCTCTGATTTTGGCCTACTGAGTAGCTAGGATTACAGGTGTGAGTCATCAGCACTCACCTTCATAATTCTTAAGAAATAGACATTAGAGGGAGCTCCGCAAGCGCTCTGCATTGTTCCAGTTGTAAGGAAATGGATGGACTTGGAAAAAGTTATACTAAGTGAAGTGAGCCACACCCAAAGAAACATGGACTCTATGGCCTGCCTTATTGGGAATAATTAGTACAGATTTAGGCAAGTCATAGCAGAGCATCACAAGGCCCAATAGCTATACCCTTAT
This sequence comes from Perognathus longimembris pacificus, assembly GCF_023159225.1. Classification (NCBI taxonomy): domain Eukaryota; kingdom Metazoa; phylum Chordata; class Mammalia; order Rodentia; family Heteromyidae; genus Perognathus; species Perognathus longimembris. The sequence continues at coordinate 30,803,674 of NC_063179.1, forward strand.
GACCACATAAGATGATGCTAAGTGAAATGAACTCCATGTTATGAAAACAATTGTTATATCACAGTTGTAACTACTTTCAACGTCATATGTGTATCTGTAGCTTCTATTATTGATGATGTTCTTGTATCACCTTCCTGTGGTTGTACCTACACTATCTCTGTAATCTTATCTGAGTATATTGGAAACCGTGTTTACTGGTATTGGAAGTAGGTAATTCAAAGGGAATACCAAATTTGAGAGACACAGGGTAAAAAAAGAGAAACAACTACAAAAGCAATACTTGCAAAACTGTTTGGTGTAAGTGAACTGAACACCTCTGAGGGTGGGGGAAGGGAAAGGGGTGGGAAGAAAGGAGGTATGAGGGAGGAGGTAACAAACAGTATAAGAAATGTATCCAATGCCTAACGTATGAAACTGTAACCTCTCTGAACATCAGTTTGATAATAAAAATTTGAATAAAAAAAGAAATAGACATTAAAGTGTATATTATAGGCTACCTTATATAGTCCATATTCTGCCTGAGGGAACTTCATGAGTCATGATGATACAATCTGAATAGTAGGTGACAACCTGAGCACTGTTATTTCTACAGTATCACATAGGAGTTAAACTCCCATCCTCTAGAAGAAATGATGTAATTCTACCTTAAATGGATCTTTTTGCTTGTTCCAGGCCTGGGCTTTGACCTCAAGGACTGGGCAATGTCCCAGAGCTTTTTAACTAAGGCTAGCCTTCTAGCACTTGAGCCAAGATTCACTCCTGGCTTTTAGTATGGGGAAATAAATAAGAGATGTGACTCTCCCAGACTTTTCAAATGTTGATACTCAGATCTCAGCCTCCTGAACCACCAGCATCCAGCCTCAAAGCGGTCTTGCACAAATAATTCACAAAATTGCTTCCCACAATTTAGAGACAATAAATTCAGGATGAGATTGTTGTTTTTATTGCATTCTCCATGATGATGAGTATTATATAATTACATTATGGTCAGAAAATTCAACAAGGCAAGGAAAGGTTCAGAAATATAATCCTAGGATTCTAATTCCAGAATTTTCTCATTATGTAATTGACAGATTTGTGATCATTTTCTTTTCTACGTGTCATATAGTTTAAATATAAGAAAGCTTAAAAACTATCAAACACTCAACACAATTTAGGAAGTATGTGAGTGTTTTCTCTGCTAGGCCCTGGGGATTGAATGGTGAACAGAGCTCCAAGTTCTTAGAGTTCAAAACCCAGTGGGGAAGTCGGAGACGATAAGCAGGCAGCAGCCACGTTTAATAGTAAGACATAGGAAGGTAATGAAATCTAAGAAAATGTGCAGCTCACGTGGGGTCAGAAGAGCTACAGAGGACTTTCTTGGCCAGGCGAATGGTACTGCAGGCATTAGGGGGAGGCCACAGTGATCTCATTGTGCAACTGTATCCTAAAGCAAAGGCTATGGAAAACCAATAGTTTCAAAGGCTCTTACAACACCAGAATTTGCAAGACTAAAATGCACATTTGGAAAGCAAAGATTTCTGGTTTTGATGGAAAATGACGAGTGGAGACTGGCCCTAGGTTTGTAGTTGGAAGAATGGAGGGCTTGTAGAGGGAATAGTAAACAGCATAAAAGAGGAGGTTTTTAAAACAGATGATACTGCAGATGAGGGTGTGGGTGGGGATTTGCCCGATTTCGAGCTATTTCAGAGAGCCACAGCTTGATACACACTTAAAATTGGAGTGAGATGGCACTCAAGAGTTACATGGCTACATGAGGTCAACCGAAGACAGTGGGGAAAGGACATACCCAGGGCAAAGGGCCTAGGAAAGTGTTGGGCTTAAGGGATGAGCAGAAGAAGAATTCACAGTGCAAGCCTATAAATGTAGGAGGAATAGTAACTCTCCTCCAAAAAGTCTATAGAGGCAAGTGACTCAAAATGATAGTCACAGACTTGCCCATAGCATCAGTAATTATACTAGAAAAGTATATAAAATAATCTATAGCCTGGTGCTGGTGGCTGACACTTGTACTCCTAACTTCTCAGATCTTCGGATCTACATTCAAAGGTAGCCCCGGGGGTTAAAAGTCTGTGAGACACTTATTTCCATTAAAACTACCCAAAATGCCAGAAGTAGAGCTATGGGCTCAAGTGGCAGGGCATTAGCCTTGGTCAAAAAGAAGCTCAGAGAAAGTGCACCGGCCCTGAATTCAAGCCCTTGGAGCAGACAGACACACACATGGACACGGTCACACACACACACACACACACACACACACACACAATTTGTGAAGAGAACAGGCCAATGATGGCTATTATCACTGACAATGGATGTTCATTGTTAAGGATAACATCGTGCTTGCAGGAAAAGAGTTATTTTGCTTTTAAAGGGTCAAAGGAGCTCAATAACAAATCATATTAGAATAAAAGGTACATGTTATGTTGACAAATGAAAATAGGCCGAGTTTATCCATACTGTACATGACTATGGTTGTGTATGCCTAAAATATATCACACATGACAACATAACCAGCATGCTGGGCATGTGTGTGCATAAAGAAAGATAAATATTCCTAGAAGCTGATGGAATGATTTCTAGCTAAGAGACACCAGATGGGGAAATATTATTATAGAATGTAAAAATATTTAGGTAAAGGGTATAACTTTCAGTAAACAGCAGGAACTGTTAAGGAAAGAAGGTACCATTTTGAGCCACAGTTCCCTTTCCAGGTTTTTGTGGTTAGTTGGAGACAAAGTGTCTCATGGACTTTCCCACCTGGGCTGGCTTCAAACAGTGATTCCTCAGATCTCAGCCTCCTAAGTGTAAGAATTGCAGGTGTCAGACTGGCGGGCAGGGTCCAAGTATGAAGTGTAGAAAAAATTTAGCTTTAGCTCTTGTTGACTATTTTCAACTGGCTCAAAAATGGGTAGTTTCTGTTTCATAGGTACTCTGAAACTCCCAGTTTATTGTGTTATATCATAAAATTTAATAAAGTCACTCTAGTAATTATCCTTTTATATGCAAGTGATAAATGTGAGTATTACAGATTTGAAGAAAGAAAACAATGCGCATGTGTATATTGAGAAATGGCATAAAATGTGGTAGTTCTAAACTGCTAAGACAAACTGTAAAATTACTGTGAATAAGCATAAGAAAGGCTGAGAAAGTCCAGTACCGGCAAATGCCAAGTCTAAGAAAAATTGCTGCAACTTATACTTGTAGGCCAGAAGGCTACACTTAGGTATCATTTGTAAGATTCCATGGCTTGTTAGGATCTTTCCTGAATGAATACAGCTATGAAAGGCAGCAAACATTGAACACAAAATTTTAGATGTGGCTGAGACCTTAGTGCTGTCTTTCTTTTGTCTGTCTGTGGGGTTTGAACTCAGGGCCTGGGTGCTGTCTTAAGCTTTTCTGTTGCTCAGGGCTAGCACTCTACTAATTGAGCCACAGCTCCACCTTCCATTTTTTGGAGGTTAATTGGAGATAAGAGCCTCACAGACTTTCTTGCCTGGCTGGTTTCAACCCAGGATCCTCAGATCTCAGCCTCCTGGATAGCTAGGATTACAGGCATGAGCCACTGGCTCCCAGTGTCTCATTGATATCTTTATCTACACTTCTTGTCTCTTATTTACTTTTTCATCTCTTTTTCTCCCTCCAGCAATCATTGTCTTAATTGTCCCTCTGCTTATTTGTATCAGCAGAGGAATGAAGATGCAGGTCAGGATAAAGGATTTGTATATTTATATTTCTAGGAACCTAAAACATCTAGAAAGATACTTTTTCTAAACTGGAAGAGAAGAAGTTTTCCAATTTCTCAACTGACAGAAGACCAATCCAAAAGAATACCTCCAGGAAGGCTAACACCTTGAGGAAGAAACTGAAATGTGATGAATGCAGATGGATAGAGATGTGATCAGCCTTGTAAAATATTATTGTTTTTTTCCTGCTTATACTATAGCAATCAAGTATCAAAAAGATGCCCCAGAGATGTAGCGATGACATACAGCAGCTGATACTCACAGACCAGAGATCAGGAGACAGTCCTACAGGAGGGAAGCATGGAAACTCCAGAAAGATGGAGGTGGTTTTTTCTGGTCAGCTTGGAGTTAACAGAAAGTTATCTCAGACTTCATACTCATTGCTGCCATTTTATACTGGGTTGAGCCTCACTGAGAGTCAACTGAAACATGAAGGTCATGACTATTAACAAGACCAATGGTATGAGAGTGCACTCAGTGATAGGAAATCTAAGCCAGGCCAGGTGGTCAAGAGTTAGCCCTGGCTCCCATGTATTTTAAGCTGATGCTCAGAATGCAAGGCATGGTGAGCCTGGGAGGGTACTGACACTTTTCTTCTTAATGGAATCATCAAGATGAACCCTAGAACCAGTGAGTCTATTTTTCCTTTACTGAAGACATACTGTAATAGATACAGGTAGTTGGAATATGGACATGGACATCGCTCTATTCATTATCCCATGAAACACAGATTCTACTAGTCTTTGGGCAAGGTCAGGATCGATACACTGGCAATGGTTGAGGGTTATAGGACTCCTGTGGGGGCTCAGACTGATTGGATGTGAGAGCTCAACTGAAGTTTTCTTTTTATCTGCAAAAGTGTATGTTGAACATGTTCCTAATACCAAGTACACGGAAAGACACTGGAAGTTAAAGTCTAGTGGAAAGGGAGAATTACCCCCATAAAGGTCAATTCAGATGGAAAATACACTACATTTGTGCTCCAACTAGGGATCTAGGAAGTATTTAAACACATCCTGTCTGGCAGGAGGAAGACAAGCCCCAAAGGTAGAATTTGAGATGGTCTAGTGAGCAATTGGGAATGCTGAGACACAACACTGGATTTGAAGTGGTGTTAAAGCATGAACATTAAGGAAAAACTTGGCAGAGTGCACACTTGAGGGGTCTTAAAAATGTCTAAATTGCAGGAGCTGGTGGCTCACACCGGTAATCCTGGCTACTGAGGAAGCTGAGATCTGAGGATTTTGGTTCAAGCCAGCCCCAGTATAAAAGTCTATGAGACTCATCTCCACTAAACTACAATGAAAGCTGGAAGTGGAGCCGTGGCTCAAGTGGTATAGCACTAGCCATAGACAGGAAAGCTCAAGGGCAGCATCTAGGCACTGAGTTCAAGCCCCTTGGCTGCCTTCCCACCCTAAAGTCTAAAAGAACATTTCATTACACAGCAATTAAATTAATTAAAGTCTTTGTACAGTGATGAATGCCATGCTGTATGTGGGTTTAAGAAAGCTAACCCTGTTCTTAGTCATTGATTTTTGTTCTAAAAATAGTAGGAAAGAGGGAAACGGCAGCTTTAATTACAGACTGCTTGACTTCCTGTGGAGAGAGGGAGTGTGTGCATGTGTGTGTGTCCACACAAAGACCTCTGGGTGATTGTCTCTGTGGTCTCTAGTTTATCTAAGCTACTTTTAAGAAATTGGTTGCTAATATCAAAATCGAGAGACCAAGGATAAAAAGACAATCCAAGGCAAGAGCAATACTTACAAAAGTATATGGTGTAAACCATCTGTATAACTCAAGGGGAGAGGGAAATGGGGAGGGGGCAGGAGGGGAGAAAATGAGCGAGGAGGTAACAAGCTGGATAAGAAATGTACTCACTGCCTTATGTATGAAACTGTAACCCCTCTGTACTTCAACTTCACTTTGACAATAAAGAAAAAAAAAAGAAATTGGTTGCTGTGATTTTAAAATTCAGGAAATTTGGCCATTAAATACTCTCAATAATCACACTTTGATCTATTTTTCTGTTATTTGTTGTTGTTGTTCACAAGGTTTGGTCCCGAGACTTAGGTGCTGTCCTGAGCTGTTTTTGATCAAGGTTGGTTCTGAGATGAGTAACAACTGGGCTCATAATTTCTAGACTGTCAAGAAAATAGGAAACTTATACATTGGAAAAAGCCCAGAAATGTTACATAGCAAGAAGTTCTATTTCAGTCTGGGAGATTAAAAAAATAATAAAGATAAATATAGAGATGTGGTAAGAAGTGTCATACAACTATCTAATTTGCTTTAATAGGATGTTTCAAAAATAATTATCATTAATATAATGAGCAGTTATGTAAGTTTGGAACATTGCTTTTAAAGTAGGAAAAACTTTTTATGTGACATACTTGACACTGAAATCTTCAGACTAATAAGAAATTTTAATATCATAGTATGTTACATGTATAATTATACTCTTTAACATTCTGCAATGTGAATGATTAATCTTAGATCTCTGGGTGACTTATATAACAATTTATCATTGAATTTCCTGTGAAAGAAGTTGTTTACTCTGGAGATTACATAGCTTGTTTGAAGCATTTAAAGATATAGGAGAGGAGTATTCACTAGGTACTAATCTGTTTCCCTGACTCCTATTTTGTTAGTTGAACATTAAGAAGCTGTAGATCATGAAAATTTTGATGCATTTTGTAAACCCCTTTAACTCAACGAAAGCAGTTTGCAGAAAGGATATTAGTTACTAATTTAGCAAAAAAAAAAGGAATTTTAATATGTTAATGAAAAGATTTCACATTGCAATCATGCAAAGTATCACAAAACTTTAATGTGGTTCATTTTGTCCTACATGAATTTACCTTCAAGTTAAAAAAAATAGAAAAAGTAGCCAGGTACTGATGGCTCATGCCTGTTATTGCAGCTTCTCAAGAAGTATAGAGAATGACACCAACTCAGGTATGAGCTTCTATCTCCAATTAACTCTCAAAAAGCTGGTTTTGAAGTGTAGCTCAAGTAGTACAGCAAGCCAGGGAAGATACTTGCAAGTAACAGCAAGTGAGCTGAGAATTTAGCTTGATCATGGAGTACTTGTCCCTGAGTTCAATACACAGCACTGCACAGCAAATGAAAAAGTAGTATTCAATGGTTACGAGAATCCTTCCACTTGGCCCTTGGAAGTTCATAAATACTAGAAATTAAGTCTCACATTAAGATTCACAAAGCACTGTTTTAGTACTGTTCTTTCAATTATGCTAAGCACTGACTCTCAGATACCAGGTCTTTTATACATCAAAAGACATTCTGGACAGATGGTAAACTTTTTTCTAATCTGATTATATCAGTCTATGTGGGCTAACTCTAGATAAATTGTAATTATCCAGTGAAGAAAGCTAACATAGCCTAGATAAAAAGATATCGGTTACAATGGATATTCTTTGTTTAAAATTCAAATCCTAAACTAGCAGAAACTTCCACTTCATTAGATGCTTGTCTAGTTCTACTTCAATATTCCCTATTGTCATTCCTACATGAAATGTATATGTTTAGAAAAGCTGCATTATCATATTTTCTAACTCTCTATACTGTAAGATCTTTTTGTTCCCAATCAGTCAGACCATATACAGTCCATAAAAATCAATTGATACATGACAGGACAGTATATGCTTCTCATTGGCTGCCTGAATCGATCATTTTGTATAGCCTGCAAATGATGCTATATAGATCCAAATGGCCCTTGGCAGAAAAAAGTTTCTCTAGCCCTGTTCTACAGGAACAGGTCTTTTAAAGGGGAAAAATATCTGTGGCTTTCTAGTCAAAATGAAGTACCATTTACCCAAGAGTAAAAATGAAAGGGAGACTTGTATTTTCAAAAATATATTACAACAAAGAAAAACTACTCATTAATCCCATAGGTTAACAATGCTCGATGTTTACTATAAGCCAGCTGTGGGGTTTCTGCCTGTAATCTCACTAGCCTAGACAAAAATGTTCATGAGATCCACATGTCACTCAATAAAATTTGGAAATAGCGATACAGGTCTGTGATCCTTGCCATGCAAGCAGCATAAATCACAGAATCATGGGCATAATAGGAGATCTTATTTGTAAAATAATAAATAACCAAAAAGTTAAAAATAACTAAATTACTATAAAAGGAAAACTAATTGAAAGCACAAAAACATGCAGGCAAGGCTCTGGCGACAGATACATGACTCAGGCTCTTGAGACATTATCCACTAATATACCTAAGGAAACAAAAATTTCAAGTGGAAGCAAGAAACATTTTTTTAATAATAACTTTCAAGGATTTTTTTTACTATCACCCTGACAAGAATTCTTGATTCAATAGATCTTAAATGTGAATGACAAGGAAAGGCTATCCAGGGAGAAGATGCAATTTCTATGGAAAGGAATCTTTAATAAGAATACAACAGAAAGCTGGGTACTAGCAGTTCATTCCTATAATCCTGGCTACTCAGGAGGCTGAGATCTGTAGTCTTCAGCAAGCTTAGGCAGACAAATCCAAGAGAATCTTATTTCCAAATTACCAGCCAAAAAAAAGAAAAAAAAAAGCTGGAAGTGGAGGTGTGGTTCACATGGTAGAGTATTACTTGAGTATTACCCAGAGTATTACTTGATTGTTACTCAAGTACTTGAGTAACTTGAGTAATACTCAAGTAATACTTTAGAATATTACCTTGAGCTGCACAAGAAACAGTGATTTCAAGCTCTGGGATTGCCAAGAAGAAAAAAAGAGACAAAATATGCCAGACAAAACAACTATCCTAAACAGTGTATGTATAATATCACATAAGTCACTTTCTTGATATCTTTTGCCACCAGAGAATTGTCTCTCTCTCTCTCTCTTTCTCTCACACACACACACTCACGCACACATACACACATACTGTATTCAAACACACATATACAAACTTTGTTTCTAAGCTCCATGGGGAGCGGAGATCCCAGGGACCCTGTGGCGGCACTGTAGGGTGGTAGCTGTGTGAATGTGAGACCCACACAGTGTGGGAGACCTGGCTAAACAACTGTCCAGTTCCACACCTCCGCCAGTTGCCTCCTTTGCAAGAACACAAAGATTGTGAAAGAAAGCATTCCCAGTTGCCATCAATAAGCAGGTGCAAGAAAGAAATGGAAACTATCATCAGCAGAAAATTAGAAAGGCTGTTCTCCGAGGAATGAAAACTCCATGGTGTTGTCAACTGGAGTAAGTATACCAAAACACTTTCTCTACTTTTAATTTAATTTTCCTACTCTTGAGACTCCAATCAGAATGAATCCTTTCTGCATTCAGTCTGTCTTCTTTCTCTGGTGGACAAGGGAGTGGGGCCTGGTAAATGTATCTTTTAGTAAGAGGGTGAAATGATCCTATTAGACACTGTCTAGGCCTCTTTTATTCTTCCCTGGTATACTTGGATAGTACTGATCAAAAAGGCAACTCTGATATCACTCAAAGTATTCCAGGGATGGGCAGGGAGGACGTTCACGGTGTTAAGTATACCCATATCATTCAGTCACAGCATTCCTTTTTTAAGCAACTGAGGTCACAGTAGCATAAAGCAAATCAAACTTCCTAGCACTTGAAAATAAGAGTCATTTGGCATTCTCACATACAGGGGTCAGAAACCATTCCTCTCTTCCAAGAGCACAACAAAACCCAAGAAAGAGAAACAAACTTTGGTTGTCTGACCTCCACTCTTATCCCTCAGGCGGGGGGTAGGGCGGGAGGGAGCAATACACAATTTGGTCTCTAATTTATAACTTTTATTTTCACAGTCATAAATTACTTCTCAGTCTTTAAAACAACAGGATCTTAAAAGGGCATTGTGAGGTACTTAAATTCTAGTAACTAAATTCAGATGTATGAGGCAATTTCAAATCTATATAAAAGCTTCCTGTTTCAAAGCTTTCCAAAAAGGAATTGTAGGACATTTGTACAGAAAAATGCTATAAAAATGAGGTTAAAATGATTAAAATGGTTCAAAGTCCCATTTTGTTCCCTACACAAAATGGAATTGGTGAAGGCAGGCACCATTATGGAAATATGGTAGATGTAAGTACACACACACACACACACACACACACACACACAGAGAGAGAGAGAGAGAGAGAGAGAGAGAGAGAGAGAGAGAGAAACTAGCAAATGCTAGCAAGGCATACACAAGGCCAAGGCAGAGTGACAAAAAAGCAAAAGTAAGATGCTTCCGGGGGGGGGGGGAGCATACTTGAGGCATGAATCCAAAATAAAAACAAAAACCATCTATTAGGTACATAGTCAGTGCAAGGTCATTTGTCAAAGGTCAGTAGGAACAAACTTGAAGTGGCTGTCTTACAGAACTCAAGAGGCAGCATTGAATTGGGGCTGTCAAGTGAAGGAGCTCTAATTTGACCCTCCTGAGACCCAATTCCAATTAGAACCACAAAAAGAAAAGGCATTTTGACATGGTGCTTTAGGACAAATCTGACCCTGTATGTCAGTGTCAACTGAAACACAAAACTAAAGGGACTTTCTCAAGTATGCTTTCTATTCTAGACAAAAAGCCAAGAACCTTTTAGACCCAGCTTTTGAAGTATATCTCTGGACACTAAGTGGAAAATTCAAATATTGAGCACTGCCTTTGTCTGTTTCTTCCATGCCTGCTGGTTTGCTTTGAGAAAATGGAGAGCTACCATTGCCAGCTCTGTATCACAGTCTGGAAAAAATAATAATCAGCTAAACACATTTTGGTTTCAATGGTCAAGCACCAAGCTATAAAAAGTATTCATCTGTTAGTGATTTCAAATCTGGCTTCCCACCTAGGTTTGTCATTGCTGACAATTCTTTTTGGAGTTGCCTCAAATCTATCCTATATTGGTATGGCTGCCTGAACTGCAAAACTAACTCATGAGAAAATAAGGTCTGTTAGGGGGAATCAAGAGTTAAAAAGGGACACATCTTTGGGGCTCCTCTCTGAGTGGAGAGTTTTGGTACTTTCTTCTAGGGCTTTCTTTTTACTTTCAAATACACATAATTCTGTTTACCTCAAAGTGGGTAAAGAATACAAAGTATAACTTGGGATTTTAGCTGGAAGTCACAAAGAAACAATAACAAATGTTGGAGGGGATGTGGCCAAAAGGGAACCCTAATTCATTGGTGGGAATGTAAACTGGTTCAGCCACTCTGGAAAGCGGTATGGAGATTCCTCAGGAGGCTAAACATAGAGCTCCCTTATGACCCATCAGCCTCACTTTGGGTATCTATGCAAAACACCACAAACAAAAACACACTAAAGTCACCAGCACAACAATGTTCATCGCAGCACAATTTGTCATAGCTAGAATATGGAACCAACCCAGATGCCCCTTAGTAGACGAATGGATCAGGAAAATGTGGTACATATGGAATTTTATGCCTCTATCAGAAAGAATGTCATTGCCCCATTCGTAAGAAAATGGAAGGACTTGGAAAAAATTATACTAAGTGAAATGAGCCAGACCCCAAAAAACATGGACTCTATGGTCTCCCTCATAGGGAAAAATTAGCACAGGTTTAGGCTAGTCACAGCATAGGATCACAACAGCCCAATAGCCTTTATGAACACAGAACATAATGCTAAGTGAAACAAACTCCATGTTATGGAAATGAGTGTTATATTACTGTTGTAATTACTTTCAACTTGCAATGTGAAACCGTAGCTTCTACTATTTATGATCCTCTTGTATCCCCTTCCTATGGTTGCACCTGCACTATCTCTGTATCTTATCTGAGTACATTGGAAACCGTGTATACTGGTATTAGAGCTAGGAAATATAAAGGGAATACCAAATTCGAGAGACACAGGGTAAAAAACACAAACGACTACAAAAGCAATACTTGCAAAACTGTTTGGTGTAAATGTACTGAACAACTCATGGGGGGGAAAGGCAAAGGGGGAAGAGGGCGGGGGGAATCAGGGAGGAAGTAACAAACAGTACAAGAAATGTATCCAGTGCCTAATGTATGAAACTGTAAACTCTCTGTACAACACTTTGACAATAAAAATAAAAATTAAAAAAAGAAAGGTACCACTAGAAGCTGTTGGGGTCCTTAATACATTGAGCATAATCAAAACCATCAGATAAAAATTTAGAAATCAGATAAAAATAAAACAAAAATATTAGTCTTCCTTCTCACACTTTTAAAGACTATTCTTCTGTTTGTATATTAATCTACTCAACTATTCCCAAAACAGAAAGTTATTTATTCATTTTTTTCTAAGGATTTCATTTTTGAAAGAGCTTCACTTTCCTAGGACAGTAACTTTCAACGAATTTCTAGCCATGGAATAGATATGTATAATTCACACAAAAACCAAGTTACAGCTGAAACAGGTGGAAGAGACAACCCAGATCTAGTCCCAAAAACATCTGCAAAATGTCTAGTTGTGTCTAATATCCTTTTGTTTACACTTTTATGAGGCTGTAACATGTACCAGGATTTTCTAACTCCTTCAAAATTATTTTTAACTTTTACTTCATGTACTTCCAATAATCTTTTCCAATAAGTCAAATTACACTTCTCTTAAGTAGTTACATTAGACTACAAAGGTTCAAAGTCCTTCTAGTTGTCAAAAAGTTCTTCTAGTTCATTTATTCAAAAACCATTTACTAAACATCTATGAGGGCCACTCATTGGTGCTACAAAAAGGAAATATGCATTTCTTTTCTTTAAAGAAGCACACACAGAATCTAGAGAAGGACTTGAATTAAAAAGTAAAGAATCTTAAGGAAGACAGTGATAATGCTTCTCCCATAAACTCTAAAGGCTCAATGGATGCAGGGAAGAATGAAAATGCTGATGTTCCTAGAAAGTAGAGTGATGTGTTGGGTTCCATTGTGATCCCCACCAAATAGTGATGTCCAAGTTCAAGTGCTAACCTGTGATGTAACTTCCTTTGGGAAAAGGGTCACTGCAGACTGAGTGAAGGACACCAAGGCGAGATCATTATATATTCACCAGAACAGACCTTAGATCAAAAGCCAAGTTTCCTTAAAGTAATAGAAGACCCAGATAGAAGAGGAGAAATTCAGGGTAGAAGATGTTGTAAAGAAATATGCAGAGCCTGGAGTCAGGAAACATCTAGTTCTACAAGAAGCTAGAAAAGGCAAGGTAGGATTCTCCCCTGCAGAGAAGAGAAAGAAAGCCCCTAATTCTCAACTGAATGTCTCCAGAATTAGGAAAGGAAAGATATCTTTGGTTGGGAGTCACCAAGCTTGTGGTCATTTGTCACTGAAGCCATGGAAAACTGAAGCAAGGTGTGAATTTCTCAGTCTAGGAAAAAGACACATGAACAAGGTCAAGTTTCTGTGGTGGAAAATTGTATTCCCCTCTGAAAACATAAGGGATGCAATGTCAGAGAGTCTGCATTGTCCTAAATTAGAAGTCCCATCTGTCACTGCCTCGCTGTGTCATTTGGATCCATGCCTCTCCGAGTCTCCTTTTCATTATCTTCACAGTGAATGAGATTGAGTAGGAAAATGTTGAGAGTTGATTATCTAGCATAAACCAAACCTAGACAGCATACAGAACCAACCACCAGCTGCACACTTGGATATCAGTGGCAAAAAGCTTCACTGGAAAACACTGCAATAGAAACCTCTCATTATCCTAGAGGCCAAAATGGTTATTCCAATGGACTTCTCCATAGATCAGCCCAAATCCCAGACCCTCTTCCACCATTTTGAAGCAGAATATTTAGAATAAGTGCAATCGGCACCACCTGCTATCAATACAGCTGCACACTTTCCAGCCAAGATGAGTTTCAGGCCACGTTTATCTTGTGAGCTAACAGGAGGTGACAAGCCTGGCAGGACAAGAATTCTGCCTGCAAGATTCACTCAGCCTGGCTGACCAGCTCCATGCTAATGAGGATGTGCCAGAGATCTCAACCAAAAAACAATTTTTTCAATAATTTAAAATTTGAGAGCCTGACTTGCCAGGTAGTGCAATTCCTTGTGCAATTTTGACTGTAGTTGAGTCTACTTCTGTGGGGCTAGTGACTATAACCTACTTATTGCCCATATTAACTGTATAAATGATGCATAAGACCAAGGAAACATGTTAATCTTGTGAGGGAAGACAGTGAAAGCAAGGCTGGACAATGATGTCATGGATTGAGTAGTCCTTTGAATGCTTATATACATATTTTTTGTTTTTCCAACACTGGGGTCTGTGAACTGTACTTCAGATCTTGTATTTGTTCAACTTGCTTGCTCACTAGTGCTCTAGCACTTGTACCATGCCTCCAGTCTAGTTTGATTTTTGCTGGTTATTTTGGAGATGGAAGTCATGCAGAATATTTTTGCATAGTCTTGTTTTTAAATAGGGATCCTCCAGATCTCAGCATCTGGAGTAGCTAGGATTATAGTCATAAGCCAAAACTATCCAGTCAAATGCAGTTTTTTAAGTGGGTATGTGAATTAAAATACAAAGAAAGTATTTTAATCTATGATAGTAGGGTTCAGATAGGATACTCATTTCTGGAGTACAGCCTTTAAATTCTTGCCTAATTCAGTCATTTATGTAAGTGCCTTTTTACTATGTGGTAGATAATGCCCTTCTAGACACATCCTTATGCCAATTGTTCAAATAAGGTATAACAAAAACAAACATCTGAAACATTCCAAAACACATGCATTTGCCTAGTAACCTCGTCCTAAGGAATGAAGACTGAATGAAGAGCTTTTCAACTTTTCTAGGTAAATTAGGTCTACGAAATATGCCTCAAAGTTTGGTTTGGTTTGTGTTTGACCTGGGACTTAAACTCAGGGCTGTTCCTTATCAGGTTAATACTCTACCACTTGAGCCACAACTATACTTCTGGCTGTTTCTGGAAAATTGGAGACAAGAGTCTCATAAACTTTCCTTCTGGGCTTGCTTCCAACAGTGATCCTCAGGTATCAGCCTCCTGAGTAATTAATGTCATTGTTCCGTGACTCTGACAGGTTGTTCTCAAAAACAAAATGCTTTACTTTGAAGAGGGGAAAGTTGGAGAAAATAATTTTAAGCAGAACTTTTTACCTAGGTGGAGCCTGTAGGGAAAGAGCAATAAATTAAATCTGGAGCCAAATAGATTCTGAGTCTCATGTGACCTCACCAAGTATTAGCTAAGAAGAAGTAGAAAATGGACTCTTCTCCCTAAGCCTTAGTTTCCTACCTATATCATAGACTTCATAACACCTAGCCATCCTGCCTCCTATGAATTTTGAGGCCTTAGCAGATTAGTAAGCTATCAGTCATGCACACAAATATATATTCACTGAAACTCATATTTCGTTTGCATGTTTAGCAAGGAAAACCAACTAACAAAACTTTGTCCTCAAGCATTTCAGCACATTGTATCTGCTGCTGTCCACAGGAATTCAGGAAATCTCATCCTCACTTCCTGATCTGAAGGCACAGTAAATCATCTAGCCTGGTGACAGGAGGTGCTTCAAGGTGATGGTCACCACCTGTGCCTCAGTCTAATAAACCAGCATCTCTGAGATTCTTCTGCACTGGCAAGAGACACCAGGCCCTCCAACGAGTCATAACCAGTCTTCTTGGCAACTTGGCAGTCTGTTCTCCCTCCCCCTCTGCACCTGACATGACAGCTGTTTGAGCAGCTCCCACCAGAGCTGTTGGGTTCAAAGCCTGATGCAGTTAAACTCTGTATGCCCCCCAACCCATCCTGCCCATCAGGGTGATCCAAGACACCTGACATGCACTCCTGATCCTAAACATTTGCTCTTCTATTGATTGCTTTGGATTTCAGAAACCAAACTCCCCACTAGAAACCTGGCAAGCCAGAGCAGAGAAAATTTGTGTGCAGATGAATTGATTTATCATGATATGATTATTATATGTTTCACATATCTCATTATTTGGACTAAGCAGTCTCAAAGGCCCCTTAACACCTGAATTATTGATTACTGGCTGTGTTATAAATCTGTATTTGTTTCCCATCTCCCCCAAACCAAATCTGAACTTATTGTAGCTTTATTTTTTTGTTGTTAATACAGTCTTGGGGAGACTAATAAATTTGTAACAACTTAAACATCTATTAGAAAAGTGTGCCAAAATGTTGCTTTATTTGTAGACAAAAAGTATTGTGCATGTTTCTTGCCATTTGACCGACAATAAAATCTTGATGAAATACATGTGAAATCAATAGAGATTTCTGTTTCCACGCTCAAAGATGGCAAAGCTGGCCTATTATGGAGAGATTTACATATTTTAATTATAATAGAAGCCAATGTGCCATGGGGAACCATGCTGCTTGGGGAAGCTGTGAATTGTTCTCTAAGTGTGCATAAATAAATGCAAGTTCATAAATATGTTAAGATGGGAATGTCTCGTTACAGTGCATCTTCATTTTAATGTGTAGGCATAGTATTTTCTCTGAGAATTCATTTTGAAATGAGAATCCTGAGACTAACCGGCACCATCTTGGCCATGTGGTGGGTGATATGGAATTGGTTTGAACTGGTGGCATCTAGTCTTCATGGTAGAGGAAGGTGAAATCTCACCCCCAGGTGATGGCCTGCCTGAGTTCAGAGAAGCAGAGGTAGGGATTTGGACAATAGGTTACTGTACCATTCATTCATGTGCCTTGAACTCATGAGCTTAAGCTCCCTGTGAGCCTGCCCTGTGCGCCTGACCCTATTTAGGTCCAGACGCCACTAAGCCATGCCTCATGTCTCCTGGCTCTCCTCTGGTCATCCTGGTGTCCCACTTTAGCTCTCCATTTGAATTGATCTGGTT
Organism: Perognathus longimembris pacificus; assembly: GCF_023159225.1. Taxonomy (NCBI): domain Eukaryota; kingdom Metazoa; phylum Chordata; class Mammalia; order Rodentia; family Heteromyidae; genus Perognathus; species Perognathus longimembris. The sequence goes on from NC_063179.1 coordinate 30,820,195, forward strand.
TGTCATTTTTCTGCTCTTTCTTTCCTCTCCTACTTACATGGCTCAGTTGTCTAACAGTGTTAAGTGTATTTAAGCTGGCTACAGGTCTTTGAGATAAGAATCCACCTGCAGTCACTGGCTTTCTAAAACAGACTCCCAATTTGACCTCTCAAAATGTGGCTTCTCTCTTTTCTCCTGATTGAATTCCCATACAACCATTTGGAGGACAGGGAACTAGGAAGATTAAACTGCAGACAAACTGCTTGCAGAGGTCAACTAATACACTCAAAGCAATCATAATATGAATTTGGCACAGTGGTCTCAAATACAAGCTGCAATGGCCTGAACTCTGAAGCCCAGATGGTCAAATGCATACTCATCCTGACTTTTAATTCTCCAGGTCTACTGCCTACATATTCTAGAAAATATTGTTTAAAAAATCCAAAAGAATATTGAATCATTCATTTATTTATTCCTTGAGATCTTACTTTTCCCATGTCCTCTTTGCTACAGTTTTCTGATTTGTATAATTAAATGGTTTAACACAGAGCACTAATTCAAGTCCCAGGCATGAAGGAAGGTTGTGGGGTGATACTTGTGAGATACTGAACAGTCACATATTTACTTTTTATGTTGAGGGCATTTAAAAAAATCTTCTTTTTAAAAGCTATTTCCAACTGCACTATACATTGTTATTAATACAGTTATCATGGTGTATTATTGATCTCTTGAGCTTATTCCTTTATCTATCTGAAATTGTGTAGTCTTTGGCCATCTTCTCCATCGCCACCCCACTACACCCAGTCCTTGGAAAACACCATCCTACTCTGTGTATTAGTGTTGGGGTCCATCTTCCCCCTAGATGGAAGGGGCCTGAGGCACCTCCCCCAGCTGGGGAATGCAGCCCTTCCATCCTCCCTACATTGGAATCTGGAGAAACCGGTCCGATAAGAGACCCCCCACCTAGCTGGCAGCCAGCCCCGCCCTGGAGGTCGAGTGACATAGCCCCTTGGAGGTCAAGTGACATAGCCCCTTGGAGGTCAAGTGACCAGCCCCTTGGAGGTCACCTGACAGCTCATGGCCTATGGGAATCCTGGCCAACCCCCTTCCCCCCGATCATCTACCCTTGCCCCTCTCTCAATAAAGTTAGTTCGCTCTCAGAAGCTGACTCCGTGGTCTATGTCCGTTGCTTCCAGAGTAGGATAGCGGTCACATTGCCACGCGGGTCGCGCGCCCGCCAGGACGGAGACATCCCCACGTCTCACCCCGACAAACCTGCAGGCCGAGGGTCGGGGGAGAAGGCGATGAGAGGATAATAAGAGAGAAAATAAGAATTTGAGCCGGAGCAGAGAGAGCAGTCCCCACAGAGTGGCGCCCCACGTGGTTTGCACGAATCCACGCAAGAAAGCCCGGCTCCCGACCGGCCCTGACGGAAACAGGTTGGAAATCCTGAGACGCGCGATCCTCCCACCCCAGGTAAGAGGATGGGACAAGTCCAGAGTCGGCGAAACAATTCGCCCCCTAAGATCCTAAAGTTCACCCTCCAAAACGCGGGGATTAATATCTCAGAGCCCTGCGCCATACAAATTTGGGAGGAATTGACCCACAGGGTCCCGTGGCCAACTGGAGCCAACCCACTCTCATGGGAAATTTGGGACCGACTAGAGCGGGAATTACAAACAACAAAACGTGGAGGAGAACCCCCACTGCGAGCCATTAAGACTCTCAAGGCTTGCCTCTCTTGGGACCCGGGCGGGGAACCCCTGGATTCAGGAGAAGGAAGCCGGAGTTCATTTTGATCTGGAGTGGGCCCCGATGCCTACTCCAAAAAGCCCTGGGACCAAATCTCGTTCGGTACCCAGGAATCCAAAGCAGAGGCTGGCAGGAGAGGAGCAGAGCAGCCGCAGGCTTGCTACCCCTCCCCCATGTGAGGCTCAGCTTGACTCTATACATATGCAGATTTCGGCAGCCCTGAGCCGCTTTTCTGCGGCAGCGGTGCCCCGCAGCAAAAAAAAAAAAAAAAAAAAAAAAAAAAAGACCGGCCTGGCCACTTTTAAATTCAGAGGCCTTGAAACTACAGATTTTCATGAGTCCAGGAGGATGGTTCTTGAGAGAGGCGGGTAAACGCGCCCTGGGCAAAATATTAACTTTACGGCCTGACTTTCAGATTCCCCACCAACCAAGGCAATAAACAGCCTAAAGCCCCTTGCTGGGCAGTCCCTATTGCCAGAGACAGTAATCATGATATTTGGAAAAAAGTTCCGATTCTTAATTAATACAGGAGCAGATCGGACTATATGCATTTAATTGGACAACATTATTATTGGATCAGCAGACGCCCATGTGCTAGATTTGGCCTATAGCAAGGCCCAAACACTCCTTCAAAGAGGAGGGCTGCATATAGCCAGTGACAAGGTTCAGAAAGTATACCCCTTCAAGATCTTGGGGGCAGAGCTTAAACTAGACTCTGTATGCCCACTCAAGCCCCAGTTATCCTTCCAGGCAACTTATACTCTGGTGGAGATGCAAAGACTGTTAGGTGAAATTAATTGGCTAAGATCCTGGCTTCAACTGCCTACAGAGGAGCTGTTACCGCTCCATGACTCTTTAAAGGGCAAGGCGCCCACTGATGTTATTACAATAACTCCATCACTCCAAACAGCCTTCCAGAAAATCCAATTGGCCTTAAATAAGGCACAGCTGGCACGCTACAAGCCTAAGTGCCCACTCTGCCTTTGGATCCTCCCCGGATCCGAACTTTCTTCAGCTGCAATTACCCAATCAGGCGAGCCCCTTCAGTGGGTGCACGCATCAGTGGGAGGAGCTCCCAGAGTTTATTCCCAGATGGACCAGCTAGCTGACTTGGTAATTAAGGGCAGGGATACTTCCCTGAGACATTATGGAAGAGATCCTGACGTGCTAACTATTCCCTACCGGTTGTCGGATTTTGAATGGGTCAGGAGAAATAATTCACGTGTGTCTAGTGCCCTGGAGGGCTTTATGGGTAAGATAGATTGCCACTATGGCACTTCAAGATGGGTGACCTCATTTTCCAGGCTACAATGGACACCCCCTGTGCTTTTCTCTACCAAGCCTCTTGTCAAGGCTGCCAATGTCTTTACAGATGGTGGGCGAGCCGGCTCTGCCGTAGTGGTGCGCTCCGCCTCGCCCCCTGCCGGTGGGAAAGATAACACCCATTACTTTGAAGCCGTCACTGGCTCTGCACAGTTTAAAGAGCTGTACGCAGTTGCCTTGGCACTGACCCATGTTAAACAGCCAATGAACTTGTTCTCTGATAGTCTATATGTGGTTAACTTGCTACCCAGCCTGGTATGTTCACATATCAAGTTGGATGGAAACCCAATCACTCCTCTGATGATCCAAGTCAGGTCTCTGTTAAAAGAGCGGAGTGAGCCTATTTTTTTACAGCACCTTCGTGGACACCAAGGACTGCCTGGGGACCTGGCACAAGGTAATCGTAGGGCCGACCAGCTGGCCACTGATGGAACCATCATAGCGCTAGCCATTGTACAACCTCAAAACCTCCAAATGGCCAAAGGGCTTCATGAGCGTACTCACTTAAATTGGAGAGGGTTACATCAGAGATTTCCTTCAATTCCTATAAAAGACTTAAAAAAGATTATAAGGACTTGCAAATCATGTATGCCTTTCGTGCAAGTCCCTCCCTTGCAATCTCCAGGTGTGAATTTAAGAGGTTTAAGACCCAACTTAATTTGGCAGACTGATGTGACCCATTACGCCCCCTTTGGAAGGCTAAAATATATATTTATGTCCATTGACACCTGCTCTGGTGCATGTTGGGCCTCTCTGCATACCGGTGAAAGAGCACGGCATACTGAAAGCCACTTCTTACAATGTTTTGCTATCCTAGGACTGCCTTTACAGGTTAAAACAGATAATGGACCTTGTTTCACCAGTAAGCCTTTACAGGCATTTTTCCAAATGTGGAATATTAAACATACCACTGGAATACCTTATAACCCAAAGGGTCAAGCCATAATTGAGAGGCATAATAGGACCCTAAAGGATCAATTATTAAAACAAAAAGGGGGGGGAAGCCCCCAGGATCAGCTGAGGACAGCGATGTTTACATTGAATATTTTAAATTTCTCTAAGGACCAACCTCTGTCGGCTTTCCAGAGACACTGGTCAAGCCAAACACCCTACTTAAAAGTGGAGGCCCGGTGGAAGGATTCTCTGACAGGGGCGTGGCGTGGACCCGACCCAATTATCAGCGCAGGCAGGGGATTCGCCTGCGTCTTCCCTACTGGGGAACCGAATCCAATCTGGATACCAGCTAGAGATGTAAAATATTGTCCAACAGAATGACCACCCAAGGGCACCTGCCCTTGAGGGATGTCTCCCCTTGTTTCCTTTCAGGAAAGCAAAGACCGAGGTGGAATTTTCTAAGGAGAAACGGGAAAGCCTGCCTGCACCAGCGATGGACCTGGACCCAGTGTCGGCCCTGTTTCTTCCCTGGACCCTGCCTGACGCCCTTTGGAGTACCGTTTGCGCCCTTTGGAATACCGTTTGCTGTGGCAGCCTGACCCACAGCCTTGCACAAGGACCAAAGGGAAATTTTGCACGGTTGTCCCTCTCTTTCGCTCCCCCCTTTGCTGCTTATCTCAGGGGTCCCCATTGGAGGGAAATAGGAGCTAAAGGACTTGGACACTTTAATGTTTTATTATAAATGTTTATAATAAGTAAGGTATTGGCACCTTGCTGCAATGTTTATTATGAAGTGTTTTACTAACCTCAGTTGTTAAGTTACCAGCATCCTGGCTGCCACATCACCAGGACCTGAACCTGCCCCTCTACCTCACCAGCGGGGGAAGGAAGAGCCATCTGTGCTGCCTTGAGCGACACCAGACTGGACCAGAATTCCTGTTTTCCGTGGACTGACCCCGATAAGAGACACTCCATTGCCTTGTGCCTTGTTGTAATTACTCATGTGTTACAATTGCTCATATGTTACAGTTGCTCATGTTTGCATTTGCCTTGTATTACGATTGCTCATGCTTATGTCTGCTTTATGCTCCCATTTACCTTATATTTACATTGAGTCTCTTGTTGTAAGCGATGGGCCAGAGCTGTCTAGGTACCAAGTGGCCCTTAGCCTTTTAGCCATATAAGAACCCCAAGAGGCTCGTCACTCGAACCCTAGGCCCTGCTGCTCAGTAAGGTCCGCCGGCACCGGAAAAAATTATCAGGCTCTCTTTCGAGTGCCAATCCTACTCTCCCCAAGGCCTCTCATCGGGCCCGCCAGCCCGGCAGGAAGGTCAGCCTGAAGAGCTAGGGCGTTAGCCCAAGACGGGTAAGACTCCCCTTGGGGGGGGGCAACCTAAGACATGGCGCGCTCTCGAGTAGGGCGCCTCCTGCTGTTCGAAAAAAAAAAAATATATAAAAGAGGCAGATGTTGGGGTCCATCTTCCCCCTAGATGGAAGGGGCCTGAGGCACCTCCCCCAGCTGGGGAATGCAGCCCTTCCATCCTCCCTACATTGGAATCTGGAGAAACCGGTCCGATAAGAGACCCCCCACCTAGCTGGCAGCCAGCCCCGCCCTGGAGGTCGAGTGACATAGCCCCTTGGAGGTCAAGTGACATAGCCCCTTGGAGGTCAAGTGACCAGCCCCTTGGAGGTCACCTGACAGCTCATGGCCTATGGGAATCCTGGCCAACCCCCTTCCCCCCGATCATCTACCCTTGCCCCTCTCTCAATAAAGTTAGTTCGCTCTCAGAAGCTGACTCCGTGGTCTATGTCCGTTGCTTCCAGAGTAGGATAGCGGTCACATTGCCACGCGGGTCGCGCGCCCGCCAGGACGGAGACATCCCCACGTCTCACCCCGACAAACCTGCAGGCCGAGGGTCGGGGGAGAAGGCGATGAGAGGATAATAAGAGAGAAAATAAGAATTTGAGCCGGAGCAGAGAGAGCAGTCCCCACATATTAGCTAAGCTTTTCTAGACTGCACATATTACTGAGAGCAAAAGGTAGCTGACAGTTCTCTATCTGGCTTCTTTCAGTTAACAAAATGTCTTCTATGTTCATCAATACTGTTGCAAATGGGAAGATGTCCCTATTGTTCTAGTTAAGTAGATTTTCATTGTGTACAAATGCCACATTTTTCTTATCCATTCATCCACTGACAGATGCCAAGCTCATGGCTACTGTGAAGAGTGCTACAGCAGGCATACCTTCAGTACACTGATTTGCTTTCCTGTGGATATTTACCCTGTGGTAGCCTGATTGATCATAGGATAGCTCTAGTTTCAATTTCCTGAGGAATCTCCACTCTTTTCTAGAACAGCCTCACTTGAGTATATTTACCATATTTCAAGTCTGTTTGTTGATTTAAATTGTGCAAAGAACAGATCGAGAAAATGTGTGCAGGAGATTTGTGCATCATTAAATAAGAGAACTCAAAGGTTAAACTACAGTATATGATTAAATTGATTTTATCACTGTATAATTGTATTGGGCAAGAGACATTCTTTGGCTTCATGCTGGGGTGTGCTTATTAGCAGGCATGAGACTCTGGGTTTCAGACCCAGACAAGAGAAAGGAGGGAGGCAGAGAGAGAGGAAAGGAAGGAGGGAGGGAAGAGAGGCAAAGGGGAGAGAAGAAAGAAAGAAAAGGAGAACCAAGGCAGTAAAATGAGGAAGGTAAAAGGGAGTAAAGGGGGAAGAGAAGGAATGAGAGGGAAGAGGAGAGAGGAGAAAAGGAGAGGAGAGGAACAGGACTTTTAAAAAAATATCAACATAGCTGTTTAAAAATAAACACTTGATCAGTATGACACAAGTGTGGCCAATTTTGGAGGTGAATGGGTGTTTTTGGCAGTTAACGGCTGTATTCTAACTGCCTCACAAAGACAATTTAGATAACACAATATACAATTTACAGAAATGTTCCTATTAAATAAAATGGGACTGACAGATGTTTATAGTTTCCACACTTTATGAGCAAGTGACTAAGGCCATTGTGGTATGGCCATTAGAATTAAAGGCAAATTTAGAACCCTAGTGTGTACTATAGCAGGTGTTAGGATAAGTGACAAATTTGCAGCCTGAGAATTTCTTGTGTATTATGGCAAACTGATGGCTCATTAGCCTTCAAGTTGCTGTTTGCAGAATCAGAACAGTAAATGTCATGGTACTCGTGCATGCATGCGCACATGCGCACACACACACAAGCACACACACTCACATAAAGAGAAAGCTAATTTATCCTAGCTTTCTTGTGCCTACTTCACTGCTCATTATTACACAAGTTTTTGTTTTTGTTTTTTGTCTAGCTGTCAATACTGAAAAGAAGCACTGGCCTAGTCACCTTTATACCACGCAATCATTCACATTCTATAGGAGAGAAGTAGCATCCCTTGTCACAAATAGGAGGCTTTAAAAACAATTAATGCTGTCTCTACAGAAATCTTCATCATACATTAAGGATTATGATTCTTTGCTACCACACCCACCTGCCATAGATCTACAAAGAAGCAGAAGAAAAGGAGAAAGAAATATGAAGGAAAAGAACAGGAGAAACTCTGACCATAATAAACATTTCATGCCCACACAAAATGACATCCAGAAAACAATCTTACAGGCTCTGCTCATCTTAACTCAAGATTAAAAGTTTGTCTAACTTCCATAATCTTCCTCCCCTAGTCTGAGTGAGTCCCAGTATTAAAAAGTCATTTGAATATGGTGCTATTTAGCCTTCTGAGGAATCTCCATACTGCTTGCCAAAGTGGCTGAACCAGTTTACATTCCCACCAACAATGAAGTAGGGTTCCCTTTTGGCCAAGGAAATGGAAGGACTTGGAAAAAATTATACTAAGTGAAGTGAGCCAGACCCAAAGAAACATGGAATCTATGGCCTCCCTTATTGGGAATAATTAGTACAGGTTTAGGCAAGTCATAGCAGAGCATCACAGGGCCCAATAGCTATACCCTTATGAACACATAAGATGATGCTAAGTGAAATGAACTCCATGTTATGGAAACAATTGTTATATCACAGTTGTAACTACTTTCAAAATCCCATGTGTATCAGTAGCTTCTATTATTGATGATGTTCTTCTATTACCTTCCTGTGGTTGTACCTACACTATCTCTGTAATCTTATCTGAGTATATTGGAAACAGTGTATACTGGTATTGGAACTAGGAAATTGAAAGGGAATATAAAAATTGAGAGACACAGGGTAAAAAAAAAGACAAACAACTACAAACGCAATACTTGCAAAACTTTTTGGTGTAAGTGAACTGAACACCTCAGGGCGGGGGGAAAGGGAAAGGGGTAGGAAGGAGGGGGTTATGAGGGACAAGGTAACAAACAGTATAAGAAATGTATCCAATGCCTAACGTATGAAACCGTAAACTCTGTGTACATCATTTTGATAATAAAAATTTGAAAAAAAAAGTTTTTAATGCAAAAAAAGCTACATACCATAAAGCATTCTTTGTCCTTAGAAATAAATGCTGAACCTAAAAGCATTTGTTTTTTCAAGAATACACAACACAGTGGATTGGATGTGTTTCCCTAGATGGATGTATTCAGGACTGCTCTGGGATTTCCAGTGTTCCAGTTGAAATGGCACAGGAGAAACTGGTGTTTAAACTGATTTATGAAACTCTTATTACTGATACCTTTTACAGCACACAGCAGCTTTTGAAAGATATGAGTTGAGCCCTGGAAACTTCTTCAAGGGATCTTTCACACATTTCTTTGGAAGCCTGATTCATAAAGAAAACACTGCTGTCTAAAACTTAGCTTGCAGAACACAGTGTTACCATTGTCTTGAACTTCAGAGCATGGAAAGCATACATTAGCTTTCTTGGCTCTAGACTTCCATGGCTGAGCCAGCATATGGCTTTCATTGAGGGAGAAGTTTTCAAGGAATTTTGCTTACAAGGAAGTGGTAAACCAGGTATTTTATTTAACGTAGTTACTTTGTTGCTAAATGAATCTAAGGCTTCCATTGACAAAGATTAACTCTCACTTCCATAAATCCAAACTCCCCTTTGGAGATGCCAAGTCTGGAAAGAGAGAGAGATGCATTAACACTCCATTAATATCTTCCTTGGAAACATTATTTTCAATATGTTATCTCTTCATCATTTCCTGAATCTGTAATGAAATGCTTGTGCTGGCATCTAACAAAAGGATTGTGTACAGAACCTAATGAAGTATGAGACACCAAGGTAAGACCAAAGTCCCTTGCACTGGCTCTTTACAATGGTACTTTTCTATGTTGAATTTAGCTCCAAAGTCATAGTCAGTAGCTCTAAGAGTTAAGGAGTTATCTGAAAGAAATTCCAAGTTCCAGAGCTGCCTGAACAAGCCAATCAGAATTCTCCTTTGTAAGTCATAATAAGCCCGATGCCGAGGTAATTTCCATTTGTGCATCCTTCCCTAAAGAGGGAGACTTCCTGTTATGTGGCATTCTGGATCACAAACTCAGAGCAAGGTGGTGGGGTTTGGGGGAGAGATACTTGAGGTCACATACAGCGGCTTCCTGATCAATGCTGGAAACCCTGCCACCTTATTTCTGCCAAGTGGTCCCCACTTAGAGATGAGGAAATCCCCACCTCTTGAGATGGTTCATTCCTAATTCAGCAGCTCAAGTAATTCCAGAGTTCTTTCTTTAGTGGACATTGAGTCTTTCTCTTGGGGGAAAAAATTCACTTCTTGAGCCAGATTCTGCCCTCCAAGCCCCTGCCAACCCCAGAACAAGATGAATCAGTGGAAATTTTTCTCTGGCATAAGACTGATTTTGTTGTTCTGTGATCCAAAGGTTTGTAGGAAAGAAGAGAGTGCTATGAGTAGCAAAGAATCTTAAGATGACAGAAAGTCCTCTTAATAAGCCTTTATAGAAGAGTCTGCACATTTCAATGATTCCTTAACAGTTCACTTCCTAATAGTACTCTTACCTCCCTTAAACATTGTTCACATCAGAAAAAAAGTCAAGAAAGAGGAAATACTTCCTTTTGATAGTTTTACGTGAAGTAGGTCAATGGAAAGCTATAGGAGCTTAGGCTAATAATAACTGCTGGCATACAATTCTCAATTACCCATATCAACAACATTGTATTAGCTATTGTATTGAAACATTATCATCCACAATTATAAGTAAGAATAAAAGATTCAGACGATGAAGCAACTTCTCCATGTTTTTTTTTCAAGTTTTTATTATCAAACTGATGTACAGAGAGGTTACAGTTTCAAACGTTAGGCATTGGATACATTTCTTGTACTATTTGTTGCCTTGTCCCTCATACCCCCCTCCCCCCTCCCCCTTACCCTTTCCCCCCCTGAGGTGTTCAGTTCACTTACACCAAACTGTTTTGCAAGTATTGCTTTTGTAGTTGTTTCTCTTTTTTTTACCCTGTGTCTCTCAATTTGGGTATTCCCTTTCAATTTCCTAGTTCTAATACCAGTATACATGGTTTCCAATATACTCAGATAAGATTACAGAGATAGTGTAGATACAACCACAGGAAGGTGATACAAGAACATCATCAATAATAGAAGCTACAGATACACATGGTATGTTGAAAGTAGTTACGACTATGATATAACAAATGATTCCATAACATGGAGTTCATTTCACTTAACATCATCTTATGTGATCATAAGGGTATAGCTATTGGGCTCTTGTGATCCTCTGCTGTGACTTGCCTAAACCTGTGCTAATTATTCCCAATAAGGGAGACCATAGAGTCCATGTTTCTTTGGGTCTGGCTCACTTCACTTAGTATAATTTTTTCCAAGTCCTTCCATTTCCTTACAAATGGGAAAATGTCATTCTTTCTGATAGAGGCATAAAATTCCATTGTGTATATGTACCACATTTTCCTGATCCATTTGTCTACTGAGGGGCATCTGGGTTGGTTCCAGATTCTAGCTATGACAAATTGCGCTGCAATGAACATTGTTGTGCTGGTGGCTTTACTGTGATTTTGTTTGTGGTCTTTTGGATAGATACCCAAAAGTGAGGCTGCTGGGTCATAGGGGGAGTTCTATATTTAGCCTTCTGAGGAATCTCCATACTGCTTGCCAGAGTGGCTGAACCAGTTTACATTCCCACCAACAATGAAGTAGGGTTCCCTTTTGGCCACATCCCCTCCAACAATTGTTATAGTTAGTTTCCTTGATATATGACATTCTTATTGGGGTGAGATGGAATCTCAATGTTGTTTTGATTTGCGTTTCTTTTATGGCCAGTGATGTAGAGCACTTTTTCATATGTCTTTTGGCCATTTTCATTTCTTCATCAGGGAAGTCTCTTTGTAAGTCTTTAGCCCACTTGATGAGAGGGCTATTGGTTCTTTGCAGTTTTGTTTTGGAGGAAGGTAATTTTTTTAATTCTGCTTATATTTTAGATATGAGGCCTTTGTCCCTTGAAAGGCCGGTAAAGATCTTCTCCCAGTCTATGGGCTTTCTGTTTATTTTGAGAGCTATGTCCTTTGCCGTGCAGAAGCTCTGAAGTTTGATGCAGTCCCATTTGTCCAAACTTTCTTTGATTTGTAGCCTTTCTGGGTCTTTGTTAAGGAAGTTCCGTCCTGCGCCAAGGAACCCAAGTGTTTCTCCTACTCCTTCCTTTAGTGTTTTCAGGGTGTCTATTTTGATTTCGAGGTCTTTGATCCATTTGGAATTGATTTTGGTACAGGGTGATATATAAGGATCTAGTTTTAGTTTGTTGCATGTGTTGAGCCAGTTTTGCCAGCACCATGTGTTAAAGAGGCTATCTTTCTTCCAAACTATTGTTTTAGCCCCTTTATCAAAGATTATGTAGGCGTGGTTCTGTGGGTTCATTCCCGGGTCTTCAGTTCTGTTCCATTGGTCTTCAGGCCTGTTCAGGTGCCAATACCAAGCTGTTTTTATTACTATAGCTTTATAATACAGCTTGAAGCGGGGTACTGTAATTCCTCCAGCACTGTTCTTTCTGCCTAGGATTGTTTTTGCCATTGGGGGTCTTTTATTGTTCCATATGAATTTCTGGATTGCTTCCTCTATTTCATAAAAAAATGGTGTTGGGATATTAATGGGCATTGAACTGAATTTGTAGAGAGCATTTGGCAATATTGCCATTTTGATTATATTAATCCTCCCAATCCAGGAGCATGGGAGGTTTTTCCATTTTCTTAGTTCTGACTTAATTTCATTTTTCAAGGTTTTAAAGTTCTCCTCAAAGAGGCCTTTCACTTCTTTGGTTAAGGTTATTCCTAGGTATTTTATGTTTTTGGGGGCTATTGCAAAGGGAGTTGCTTTCCTGATTTCAGCCTCGGTCTTCGTGTCGTTAGCATAGAGAAAGGCCGTTGATTTTTGAAGGTTTATTTTATATCCTGCAATTTTGCCAAAGTTTTGGATCAACTCTAGTAGCTTGGGGGTAGAGTCTATGGGACTCTTTAGGTATAGGATCATGTCATCTGTGAAGAGAGAAAGTTTAACTTCATCTTTTCCTACTTGGATACCCTTTATATTTTCTTCTTGCCTGATTGCTTTGGCTAGGAATTCTAGTACTATGTTGAAGAGCAGGGGAGAGAGTGGACATCCCTGCCTTGTTCCTGATTTTAAAGGGAATGGCTTTAGTTTTTCACCATTTAGGGTTATGCTTGCTGTTGGTTTGTCATAAACTGCCTTGATTATATTCAGGAATGTTCCCTGGAATCCCAGTTTTTCCAGGGCTTTTCGCATAAATGGGTGCTGGATTTTATTAAGTGCTTTTTCTGCATCCAGAGATAAAACCATATGGTTCTTTGGCTTGCTCCAGTTGATGTGGTGGATTACATTAATTGACTTGCGTATATTAAACCAACTTTGCATCCCTGGGATTAATCCAGTTTGATCATGGTGTATGATTTTTTTTGATGACCTGTTGAAATCGAGTGGCCAGAATTTTGTTGAGAATTTTTGCGTCTATGTTCATCAGGGAGATTGGTCTATAGTCCTCTTTCCGTGATGAGTCCCTGCCTGGTTCTGGGATGAGGGTTATACTGGCTTCATAGAATGAGTCTGGAAGGGAACATTCTCTTTCAATTTCATTGAAGAGTTTGAGGAATATTGGTGTGAGTTCTGTTTTGAAGGCCTTGTAGAATTCTGCAGTAAATCCTTCTGGACCTGGACTTTTCTTTGATGGGAGATCATTTATTGCAGTTTCTGTTTCAATACTGGATATGGGTCTGTTTAGAAGGTTTAAATCTTCATGGTTGAGTTTGGGGATATGAATTTTTTCTAGGAAATCATCCATTTCTTCCAAGTTCTCGCATTTGTTGGCAATAAGGTTTGCAAAATAGTCCCTTATTATTTTCTGAATTTCGGTTATTTCTGTGGTGATGTTACCTGTTTTATCTCTTATCGTGTTTATTTGAATGTGCTGCCTTTGTTTTTGGTCAGGTTTGCCAGGGGTCTGTCTATTTTGTTGATTTTTCCAAAGAACCAACTCTTTGTTTTGTTGATTCTTTTGATGTTTCTTTTGTCTCTAATTGATTTAATTCTGATTTGATTTTAATTATTTGCTTCCATCTATTGATTTGGGGTTTGGCTTGTTCTCTCTCAAGGAAATTAAGGTGCTTCCTTAAATTATTGAGTTGCTGTTTCTCCAGTTTGTTGATGTATGCACTCAGAGATATAAATTTTCCTCTGAGTACTGCCTTTGCTGTGTCCCAAAGGAGCTAGTACTTTGTGTCCTCAACTTGGTTGAGGCTGCTCACATTTCTATCCAACTGCATTCATCACATTTCAGTTTCTTCCTCAAGGTGTTAGCCTTCCTGGAGGAGTTTTTTTGGAAGGACAGCCTTGGTCTTCTGTCAGCTGGGAAAGTGGAAAACTTCTCTTTCAGTTTAGAAAAAGTATCTTTCTAGATGTTTTTGGTTCCTAGAAATATGAATATACAAATTCTTTATCCTGACCTGCATCTTCATTCCTCTGCTGATACAAATAAGCAGAGGGACAATTAAGACAATGATTGCTGGAGGGAGAAAAAGAGATGAAAAAGTAAATAAGAGACAAGGAGTGTAGATGAAGATATCAATGAGACACTGGGAGCCAGTGGCTCATGCTTGTAATCCTAGCTACCCAGAAGGCTGAGGTCTGAGGATCCTTGGTTGAAACCAGCCAGGCAAGAAAGTCTGTGGGATTCTTTTCTCCAATTAAACTCCAGAAAATGGAAAGTGGAGCTGTGGCTCAATTAGTAGAGTGCTAGCCTTGAGCAACAGAAAAGCTTAAGACAGCACCCAGGCCCTGAGTTCAAGCCCCACAGACTGAGAAAAAGAAAAAAGACAGCACTAAGGTCTCAGCCACATCTAAAATTTTGTGTTCAATGTTTGCTGCCTTTCATAGCTGTATTCATTCAGTAAAGCTCCTAAAAAGCTGTTGAATCTTATACATGATACCTAAGTAGAGCCTTCTGGCCTACAAGTATAAGTTGCAGCAATTTTTCTTAGACTTGGCATTTGCCAGTACTGGAATTTCTCAGCCTTTTTTATGCTTATTCACAGTAATTTTATAGTTTGTCTTAGCAGTTTAGAACTATCACATTTTATGCCATTTCTCAACATAGACATGTGCATTGTTTTCTTTCTTCAAATCTGTAATACTCACATTTATCACTTGCATATAAAATGATAATTACTGAAGTGACTATATTAAAATTTATGGTATAACACAATAAACTGGGAGTTTTAGAGTACCTATGAAACAGAAACTACCCATTTTTGAGCCAGTTGAAAATAGTCAACAAGGGCTGGGGATATAGCCTAGTGGCAAGAGTGCCTGCCTCGGATACACGAGGCCCTAGGTTCGATTCCCCAGCACCACATATACAGAAAACGGCCAGAAGCGGCGCTGTGGCTCAAGTGGCAGAGTGCTAGCCTTGAGCGGGAAGAAGCCAGGGACAGTGCTCAGGCCCTGAGTCCAAGGCCCAGGACTGGCCAAAAAAAAAAATAGTCAACAAGAGCTAAAGCTTAATTTTTTTCTACACTTCATACTTGGAACCTGCCCGCAAGTGTCTGACCCTTGCAATTCTTACACTTAGGAGACTGAGATCTGAGGAATCACTGTTTGAAGCCAGCCCAGGTGGGAAAGTCCATGAGACACTTGGTCTCCAACTAACCACAAAAACCTGGAAAGGGAACTGTGGCTCAAAATGGCACCTTCTTTCCTTAACAGTTCCTGCTGTTTACTGAAAGTTATACCATTTACCTAAATATTTTTACATTCTATAATAATATTTCCCCATCTGGTGTCTCTTAGCTAGAAATCATTCCATCAGCTTCTAGGAATATTTATATTTCTATATACACACACATGCCCAGCATGCTGGTTATGTTGTCATGCATTATATATTTTAGGCATACACAACCATAGTCATGTACAGTATGGATAAACTCAGCCTATTTTCATTTGTCAACATAACATGTACCTTTTATTCTAATATGATTTGTTATTGAGCTCCTTTGACCCTTTAAAAGCAAAATAACTCTTTTCCTGCAAGCACGATGTTATCCTTAACAATGAACATCCATTGTCAGTGATAATAGCCATCATTGGCCTGTTCTCTCCACAAATTGTGTGTGTGTGTGACCGTGTCCATGTGTGTGTCTGTTTGCTCCAAGGGCTTGACTCAGGGCTGGTGCACTTTCTCTGAGCTTCTTTTTGATCAAGGCTAACGCCCTACCACTGGAGCCCATAGCTCTACTTCTGGCATTTTGGGTACTTTTAATGGAAATAAGCATCTCACAGATTTTTCATCCCTGGGGCTACCTTTGAACGTAGATCTGAAGATCTGAGAAGTTAGGAGTACAAGTGTCAGCTACCAGCACCAGGCTATAGATTATTTTATATACTTTTATAGTATAATTAATGATGCAATGGACAAGTCTTTGACTATCATTTTGAGTCACTTGCCTCTATATACTTTTTTGAGGAGAGTTACTATTCCTCCTACATTTATAGGCTTGCACTGTGAATTCTTCTTCTGCTCATCCCTTAAGCCCAACACTTTCCTAGGCCCTTTGCCCTGGTTATGTCCTTTCCCCACTGTCTTCGGTTGACCTCATGTAGCCATGTAACTCTTGAGTGTCATCTCACTCCACTTTTAAATGTGTATCCAACTGTGGCTCCCTGACATAGCTCGAAATCAGGCAAATCCCCACCCACATCCTCATCCGCAGTATCATCTGTTTTAAAAACCTCCTCTTTTATGCTGTTTACTATTCCCTCTACAAAGCTTCCATTCTTCCAACTACAGAACTAGTGCCAGTCTCCACTCATCATTTTCCATCAAAACCAGAAATCTTTGCTTTCCAAATGTGCATTTTAGTCTTGCAAATTCTGGTGTTGTAAGAGCCTTTGAAACTATTGGTTTTCCATAGCCCTCACTTTTGGATACAGTTGCATAATGAGATCACTGTGGCCTCCCCCTAATGCCTGTCATTGGCTTTCCTCATGCTGTACCAGCCTGCAGTACCATTCACCTGGCCAGGAAAGTCCTCTGTAGCTCTTCTGACCCCACGTGAGCTGCACATTTTCTTAGATTTGTAGGCCCTCTCTTTCATTACATTCTGAAGGCTTACTATTACACAGGGCTGCCGCCTGCTTAACGTCTCCCACTTCCCAACTGGGTTTGGAACTCTAGGAACTTGGAACTCTGTTCACCATTCAATCCCCAGGGCCTAACAGAGAAAACACTCACATACTTCCTGAATTGTGTTGAGTGTTTGACAGATTTTAAGCTTTCTAATATTTAAACTATATGACACGTAGAAAAGAAAATGATCACAAATCTATCAATTGCTTAATGAGAAAATTCTGGAATTAGAAGCCTAGGATTATATTTCTGGATCTTTCCTTGCCTTGTTGAATTTTCTGACCTTAATGTAATCATATTATACTCATCATCACAGAGAATGCAATAAAAACAACAATCTCCTCCTGAATTTATGGTCTCTAAATTGTGGGAAACAATTTTGTGAATTATTTGGACAAGACCGCTTTGAGGCTGGATGCTGGTGGCTCAGGAGGCTGAAATCTGAGTATCAACATTTGAAAAGTCTGGGAGAGTCACATCTCTTATTTATTTCCCCATACTAAAAGCCAGGAGTGAATCTTGGCTCAAGTGCTAGAAGGCTAGCCTTAGTCAAAAAGCTCAGGGACATTGTCCATGCCTTGAGGTCAAAGCCCAGGCCTGGCACATGCAAAAAAGATCCCTTTAAGGTAGAATTACATCATTTCTTCTAGAGGATGGGAGTTTAATTCTTATGTGATACTGTAGAAATAACAGTGCTCAGGTGGTCACCTACTATTCAGATTGTATCAGCATGACTCATGAAGTTCCCTCAGGCAGAATATGGACTATATAAGGTAGCTTATATTATACACTTTAATGTCTATTTCCTAAGTATTCTGAAGGTGAGTGATGATGACTCACACCTGTAATCCTAGCTACTCCTAGCTAGGCCAAGATCTGAGGATTGTGGTTTGATGCCAACTCAAGCAGGAATGTCTATGAGGCTCTTATCTCCAATTAACCAAAAACAATCAAACAACCAAACAAAAATACATGGCATATGGTTGAAAGTGTTAGAGTACTAGCCCTTATTGTAAAAGCTCAGGGAGATCACCCAGGTCCTGAGTTCAAGCCCCATGACTAACAAAATAAATAAAAGAATTAAAAATATTTTAGGGTGAAAATATGTGCAAATTATTTCAGTATTTCAGCTTATTCCTAAATTCTTCCATCTTGATATTCTGAAGATACTCTTTTCTTCTCCCCACATCTACTCAAACCAGGCAAAATTTCTTAAATGTAAAACCAACTGAAATATGTCCATAGTGTTTGTTCAGAAAGGACTGTAATGGGGGCTGGGGATATAGCCTAGTGGCAAGAGTGCCTGCCTCGGATACACGAGGCCCTAGGTTCGATTCCCCAGCACCACATATACAGAAAATGGCCAGAAGCGGCGCTGTGACTCAAGTGGCAGAGTGCTAGCCTTGAGCGGGAAGAAGCCAGGGACAGTGCTCAGGCCCTGAGTCCAAGGCCCAGGACTGGCGAAAAAAAAAAAGAAAGGACAGTAATGACAATGGGGGGGGGGGTGGTAATGGCACAGCTCGTAGAAGTGCTCATTTCTGTGTGAATACCTAAGGAAATCTGGACATTCTGGCCATGAGCTTATGCTAAGGATTCAGCTCCAGTGCTTTCCAAACTCCTGCAAGCAGCACGGGATGCCTACTGCTCTAAGGTGGGGTTCACTACTATTTCAAGTGGAAAAAGAAGTCGAATTTTATGCAACTTGCATTTTACCTCTCCATATATCAGTCTTTAAAAATATTGAAAGCAGGACACTGGTGCCTCATGCCTGTAATTTGAGCCAAAATTCAATGATCAATTAACCACTAAAAAGCTGGAAATGGAGCATTGGCTCAATTGGGATAGATTGCCCTCTGTGAATGAAAAACTAAGGGATAGTGCCCACGCCTAGTTAAAACACCAAGACAAAAAAAGAATTAAAATTATTTACCATTAGTTAATATTAGCATCTTAGGAAACATTTCCTTTGAATGAGCCCGGCTTGTACCATGAGTGTTACTTTTATACCAGTTTGAAAAGTAGACATTCTTAAATGTTGCAGCTCAGGATAAGAATCCTTCCACATGTCCTATTTTTACTTTGCTACATGTAAACTTCCACATCCCTTAGGAAATCTTTGCTCCAAGCTCCTACAAGGTAGTTATTTCCCTTGTTAATGTCATTGAGAAATGCAAAACGCGATTCGCCAAATAAAGATTTCCTGTTTGAGGAAAAGAATCTTTCTAGGTTATAATTACCTGTGCACTTCACTTTTTCGATTAAAATAGCAAGCAAAATCAAGTTGAAAACTTTGCTTTCATGGGGGGAGAAGGCTTATTGAAAATCACACAGCAAGCTGATGGACACACTCAAATCTATATAGAGGGAGTGGCTTATTTATACATTCAAATTCAAAATATTTGAAAGGCCTACCATGTGTGCTTCTAAATGACTCAGAATCATTTTGCTAGATAACTCTGTTCGCAGTGACATGATGATTTATCACCACTAATCAAGATTCTGATTCACATAGACTCCTTGTTTGTATCTGTTTTTGTTCTTTGTTACATAAATATAAGGTTTATATATAAAATTTGGACTGTGTAATATCGGCCTAATGAGGCACAGATGGAAAGAGGTTGGCACATTACCATCTAATAACATTTGAAACTCATATTCTGTAGTAAAACAAAAGCAAATTGTACACATCTGTTTTCCACCTTGTAGCATTTCTGAGATTGTGCACAGTCTGTGTGTAAAAGACTTTTTACTTAGGGAAAAGAAAAAGCAGACACAGGTCACCTCAAAACTAGCCAGCTATGTCATAGCTTTATCAGATAGGTTTGGCAAAATGGGGGTGAGATTTCCTCTGATTGGCTTCCTGAGAAATCACTGCATTAAAAAAGGAGACTCAAAGACTGCAGTGCTGAGGATAGTCTTTATATTATGAATCTAACTTGATTGCTTTTCTTAAAAAGAAAAACATACCTCTAATATGGGGGGTAGAGAAAAAGAGAAAAATATCCCTCAATCTAATAAAATTTAAAACTTAAGAAACTTTGTGACCTTTCCTAAAAATATCTTCCATTACAGAATTCGAAGGGAAGAGAAGAAAGGGAGGTAAGGAGTCTAGAGAGACGTGAGTCCATATATTGCTGTGGTTGTTGTTTATTTGTGTAATAAACATATTCTGTGTATGTGTGATTTTTAATTAGGACAAAAAGCATCACTGTCATATGTGGCTAAAAAAGAAATGGAGCCATGGGACTGGGAATATGGCCTACGGGCAAGAGTACTTGCCTCGAATATATGAAACCCTTGGTTCGATTCCTCAGCACCATATATATAGAAAACAGCCAGAAGTGGTGCTGTGGTTCCAATGGCAGAGTGCAAGCCTTGACCAAAAAGAAGCTAGGGACAGTGCTCAAGCCCGGAGTTCATGTCCCAGGACTGGCAAAAAAAAAAAAGAAGAAGAAATGGAGTCAAAGCAGTCTTCCTTTGTTGATAACTACAATGAGGAGAAATAACTGCAATACAAATCTTTAAATATGTCTCCCCCATTTTTTCTTGGCTAAATAATGCCAAACCACTTTTCTACTCTAAGGGGTTGTATGAACTATCAATTTCTTTTGGAAAAGTTGCTTGACAGAAGTGCTAGCTGCAGAGTGTGACCATGAAATGAGCATGTTACAAAAGACAGATTTCCATCCTCCATTTCAGCAAGCACTCCTGAAACAGGAGATCTGAGAGACACCTCATGATTAGACAGGGAATATTTGGCTATGTGTATGGTAAGACAGTTTCATGAGGCAAATTCCATTTATCCAAGAAATACTCTGATCTGACTGAATAAACCCCTTCCCATTCTTTTTTGTCTAAAGAAGAATTAATTACATGTGTTGTGTGTCCTCAGTTGCACACTGAGCTGCTTAAGACATTTTCCACAAAGATCTAAAGTAGTAATTTAGATGGACATCAGAGGGAAGTGTCCTTGGGTTGGGACAACTGGCGTGATGCCTTCCGTAGCTATGCTAAAAACAAGGGATTCTGGGAGATGTTAGCAAGCATTGATCCGTGCCATAGTCTACAGAAAGAGTCAAGTGCTCCTGGGATGTGATTTGGTCAGGAAGACCAAGGGATCTTTCCCCATACATTAGGGCTAACTAGACGCCATAGCTGAAGACTAACGTCCAGCTGGCTCTTGGCATGTCCTTGCCATTCTTCAGCCTTCAGAGTGCTAGTGAAGCCTCCCACAGGACCATACATCTCTAATATTCAGTACTGAATCAGGAAGACCTAAATAGCGCTCTGCTCATTGTAGAATCTTACCCTTGTTCAAGGTGGTCTTAGATGTGTTGGGTAATATAAAAGGAGGGATTCAAAGCTGCTCTGCTGCTTGTTTCATGAGGTGTCAGGGTTTCTTCTTTTGTTGATCTCAATTAATTTTCCACCATCATGTCTGTTAGCAAAGCAAGGGTCTCTTCTCTAAAATTCTCTGTCCTCTAGGCTGTTGAACATGTCAGAAGCAGTCACAGTTGACTTTGTAAGTAAGGAGTCAGGAGTTGTCCATGAGGATGGATTTAAGTCTGTTCTCCCAGAATCTCTTGGAGGTGGACAGATAGGTGAGAAATGCAGAATTCATAGAAGTGGAATCTTTATTCCCCAGAAGATTTGCATTTCCAACACTAAGAGGACAGCATGTGTCATGTCTATATGGATGGGAACCTTCCCATCTGTGTGAAGATCCACGGATTTCAAGTGCTATTGGCAGGCTCCTGAAGGCTAAAATGTATACTAGACCCTTCTGTTCAGAAGGGACTTTGTCAAGGTTACAGCAGAAATGACTACATCCTTGGCAGCTGCAGTATCTTCCAAGTCAGGAAGGGAAAGGCACAGATCCTTGTGAAATACACCTTTAGATGTGAGCATAGCCCACTAGTGTGGACAAATTGACAATGGCCTCTGGTGTTCTTAGCAGACTTCAGGATCATAAAGGGAGAGTAAAATTGTTAGAAATTTCACTTTTTATCTTCCCCGCTGTGACTTGATTTTGCCTGGTGATAGAAACTAGTGAGGAAGTTGTTTGGGTTTATATGATTCTCCACTGGGAACTTTCCCATGTTAAAATTTGTATCTACAAAGAAGATACTCACTATGGAAACTTGGACAAAGGAAGTCATGAATATTTTCTGAGAATTGTGCCTATTCATTTAAAACTTACAGAACAATTTAATGTTTTCATTCTCTGTAGTATGGGATGCTAGATTCTGGAATGCTATTAAGAAGTGTAGGATATTTGCTTTGATGTTTTTAATTTGTGATGTATCCAGTACCAGAATAGGTATGGGGACTGTTTCATAAAATAGAAAGGAAATAGAAAGGAGCCTCACCCAGTCTTCCATAGACACATTAACTTAAAGAATGGAAAAGAATCACATGTGACAATGGGGAAGAACAGAAGGGTAAGGTGGTTCTCACATGACAGACCCTAGGCAGCCTCGTTCTGCATTTTCTAGCCAGGTTTGTCTTTCCTGGAGTGGTTCACTTTTACCAGCATCTATCTTCTTGGACTGTTTTTCATCTTTAGAGATGAGAACTCTGTAGGTTTCTGAGTGCCTATCCTGTTCTCTTTTTCTGTCCAACTTCCGGGATGGAGTTTGTTTGCTGTTTTGAATCTCACTTCAGTTTCAGTTTAGTTTCGGATTCAATTCTAGTTTTGGAGATAGTTTTTGTTCATATTTCGATTTTCGCTTACAAATACCTGTTTCCTTGAGGTTTTTGTTCTTGTTTTGGTTTCTTCTTCCCATTGTTATTTTATTTCCATTTCGAATTCCACTTCTGGTTGCAAGTTCGGTGTATGTCTCAGTTTGATTTTGCTTTCCACTCTCATTTTGGAAGTTGTTTTCGTTTCATATCAGGAATTCCTGTTGCGAATAGAAGTTTCATTTATATTTAAGTTCTGGTTTAGATTTCTACTTCCGGTATGCAGTTTTTTGCGCTTTCCTTATCCCACTTCCGGTTTCTAGTTTCGTTTCATTTTCAGTTTAGTTTCCGATTCAATTCTCGTTTTGGAGTTAGTATTCGGTACATAATTCGATTTTCTCATCCGGAGAGCAGTTTCTTTGAGGTTTTTGTTCTGGTTTTGGTTTCTCCTTCCCATTGGGAATTTATTTTTTGTTTATTATTCCGCTTTTGTTTTGGAGTTCAGTTTAGTTCTCAGTGTTTTTTCGCTTTTCACTCTTGCTTTAAAGGTCGTTTTCTGTTCATATTTGGAATTCCACTTTTGGATAGGAGTTTCGTTGAGGTTTTTGTTCTGGTTTTGATTTCTGATTCCCGTATGGAGTTTGTTTGTGGTTTCGAGTCCCAATTCATGTTTGGAGTTCAGTTTCGATTTCAGTTTAGTTTCCGTTTCAATTCTCATTTGGAGTTAGTTTTGCTCATACTTTGATTTTCATATCCAAACAGCAGTTGCATGGAGATTTTTGGTCTGGTGTTTGTTTCTACTTCCCATTTGGCGTTTATTTGCAGTTTCGTGTTCCACTTCCGATTTGGAGTTCAGTTTCGGTCTGTTTGTTTTCTGTTTCCACTCTAGCTTTGGAGGTCATTTTTGGTTCATATTTGTTTTTCCACTTCCACAAAAGAGTTTCATTGGCGTTTTTGTTCTGGTTTTGATTTCTACTTTTGGTATGGAGTTTTTTGCGCTATCCTAATTCCACTTTTGGTTTCGAGTTCGGTTTCAGTTTCAGTTTAATTTCGGTTTCAATTCTTGTTTTGGAGTTTCTTTTCGGATTGTAATTCGATTTTCACATCCGTAGAGTAGATTCCTTGAGGTTTTTGTTCTGGTTTTGGTTTCTGCTTCCCATTTGCCGTTTATTTGCGGTTTCATGTTCCACCTCTGGTTTGGAGATCAGTTTGGGGTTTCAGCTTGTTTTGACTTTCCACTCTTGTTTTGGAGATCGTTTTCGGTTCATATTTGGATTTCGATGTCCGGATTAGAGTTTCGTTGACGTTTTTGTTCTGGTTTAGATTTCTACTTTGGGTATGGAGTTTGCGGTTTCGAATCCCACTTCCGGCCTCAAGTTCCATTTGATGTTTAATTTTAATTTCAGTTTCAATTCTCGTTTTGGAGTTATTTTTTGGTTCATAATTGGATTTTCACATCCAGAGAGCAAGTTTCTTTTAGGTTTTTGTTCTGGTTTTTGTTTCTTCTTCCCATTGGGATTTTAATTGCTGTTTCGAATTCCATTTCTGGTTGCGAGTTTTCTGTATGTCTCAGTTTGTTTTCCAATTCCACTCTTGCTTTGGAGGTCATTTTTGGTTCATATTTGGAATTTCACTTCCGGATAAGAGTTTCGTTGAGGTTTTTGTTCTGGTTTTGATTTCTACTGCAACGTTGGTGTTTGTTTGCATTTTGGAATCCCACTTCCTGTTTCGAGTTCGGTTCAGTTTCGTTTTGGTTCTAGTTTAGATTCTCGACTTGAAGTTAGTTTTCGATTCATAATTTGATTTTCACATCCAGAGAGCAGTTTCCTTGAGGTTTTGTTCTGGTTTTGGTTTCTCCTTCCCATTGGGATTTTATTTGCGGTTTTGAATTCCACTTCCGGTTTGGAGTTCAGTTTTGGTCTCAGTTTTTTGTCCATTTCCACTCTTGCTTTGGAAGATGTTTTCCGTTCCTATCAGGAGTTTCCGTTCCGAATAATAATTTCGTTCAGGTTTGTGTTCTGGTTTGATTTCTACTTCCGGTATGGAGTTTTTTTGCGCTTTCTTAATCCCACTTTCTATTTGTAGTTCCGTTTAGGTTTCAATTTAGTTCCGGTTTCAATTCTCCTTTTTTAGTTAGTTTTCGGTTCATAATTCAACTTTCGCATCCGAGGAGCAGTTTCCTTGAGGTTTTTGTCCTGGTTTTGGTTTCTCCTTCCCATTGGGATTTTATTTGCTTTTTCAAATTCCATTTCCAGTTGCGAGTTTTGTGCATGTCTCAGTTTGTTTTTCATTTCCACTATTGCTTTGGAGGTCGTTTTCAGATCATATTTGGAATTCCACTTCGGGATAGGAGTTTCGTTGAGGTTTTTGTTCTGATTTTGATTTCTACTGCCGCGATGGAGTTTGTTTACCGTTTTGAATCCCACATCCGGTTTCAAGTTCGGTTTCAATTTCAGTTTAGTCTCGGTTTCAATTCTTGTTTTGGAGTTAGTTTTTCATTCATAATTCGATTTTCACATCGAGAGAACAGTTTCCTTAAGGTTTTTTATTTGGTTTTGGTTTCTCCTTCCCATTTGGAGTTAATTTGCTGTTTCGTGTTCCACTTCCAGTTTGGAGTTCCCTTTTGGTCTCTATTTCTTTTTGTTTTCCACTCATGTTTTGGAGGTCAATTTCGATTCATATTTGGATTTCTACATCTGGATAGGAGTTTCGTTGACGTTTTTGTTCTGGCTGTGATTTCTAGTTCCGGTATGGAGTTTGTTTGCAGTTTCAAATCCCACTTCTGGTTTTGAGCTTGGTTTCAGTTTCAGTTAGTTTCAGTTTCAATTCTCGTTTTGGAGGTATTTTTCGGTTCATAATTCGATTTTCACATCCGGAGAGCAGTTTCCTTGAGGTTTTTGTTCTGGTTTTGGTTTCTCCTTCCCGTTGGGTTTTTATTTGCTGTTTCGAATTCCACTTCCAGTTGAGAGTTCAGTGTACATCTCAGTTTGTTTTTGCTTTCCACTCTCATTTTGGAGGTTGTTTTCGGTTCATATCAGGAATTCCTGTTCCAAAGAGTAGTTCCTTTCAGGTTTTAGTTCTGGTTTGAATTTCTACTTCCTGCATTGAGTTTTTTGTGCTTTTGCAATCCCACTTCCGGTTTCGAGTTCCTTTTTGGTTTCAGTTTAGTTTCAGTTTCATTTCTTGTTTTGGAGTTAGTTTCAGGTTCATAATTCGATTTTCACATCCGGAGAGCAATTTCCTAGAGGTTTTGGTTCTGGTTTTGGTTTCTCCTGCGCAGTGGAATTTCATTTGCTGTTTTGAATTCCACTTCCAGGTGCAAGTTCGGTGTACATCTCAGTTTGTTGTTGCTTTCTACTCTCGTTTTGGAGGTTATTTTCTGTTCATGTCAGGAATTCCTGTTCCGAAAAGAAGTTTCATTCAAGTTTTTGTTTTGGTTTCGATTTCTACTTCCGGTATTGAGTGTTTTGCACTTTCCTTATCCCACTTTCAGTTTCGGGTTCCGTTTCAGTGTCAGTTTAATTTCAGTTTCAATTCTTGTTTTTGAGTTAGTTTTCGGTTCTTAATTTGATTTTAACATCAGGAGAGTAGTTTCTTTGAGGTTTTTGTTCTGGTTTTGTATTCTCCTTCCCATTTGGTGTTTTTTTTGCAGGTTCGTGTTCCAGTTCCGGTTTGGAGTTTGGTTTCAGTCTCAGTTTGTTTTCGATTTCCACTCTTGCTTTGGAGTTCATTTTCAGTTCATATTTGCAATGAATTTCCGTTGACGTTTTTGTTCTGGTTTTGATTGCTATTTCCAGTACAGAATTTGTTTGCGGTTTCAAATCCCACTTTTGGTTTCGAGTTCGGTTTCGGTTTCAATTTAGTTTCGGTTTTAATTCTCATTTTGGAGTTATTTTTTGGTTCATAATTCGATTTTCACATCCAGAGAGCAGTTTCCTTGAGGATTTTGTTCTGGTTTTGGTTTCTCCTTCCCATTTGGCAATTATTTGAGGTTTCGTGTTCCACTTCCGGTTTGGAGATCAGTTTTGGTATCAGTTGGTTTTCGCTTTCCACTCTTGTTTTGGAGGTTGTTTTCGGTTCATATTTTGATTTCGACACCCAGATTAGAGTTTCATTGACGTTTTTGTTCTGGTATTGATTTCTACTTCCCTTATGGAGTTTGTTTGTGGTTTCGAACCCCACTTCCAGCTTCGAGTTCAATTTTAGGTTTCAGTTTAGTTTCAGCTTCAATTCTCATTTTGGAGTTAGTTTTCGGTTCATCATTTGATTTTCACCTCTGGAGAGCAGTTTCCTTAAGATTTTGTTCTGGTTTTGGTTGCTCCTTCCCATTGGAGTGTATTTGCGGTTACATGTTCCACTTCCAGTTTGGAGTTTCCTTTTGGTCTCTTTTTTTTTTTTTTTTTTTTTTTGACTCTTGATTTGCAGGTCAATTTCGATTCATATTTGGATTTCGACGTCTAGATAGGAGTTTCGTTGACTTTTTTGTTCTGGTTTTGATTTCTACTTCTTGTATGGAGTTTGTTTGCAGTTTCAAATCCCACTTCCTGTTTCGAGTTCAGTTTGGTTTAAGTTTAGTTTTGTTTTCAGTTCTCGTTTTGGAGTTAGTTTTCAGTTCATAATTCTATTTTCATATCCGGAAAGCAGTTTCCTTGAGGTTTTTGTCCTGGTTTTGGTTTCTCCTTCCCATTTGGAGTTCATTTTCTGTTTATTATTCCTCTTTCGTTTTGGAGTTCAGTTTCGGGCTCAGTTTGTTTTCCATTTCCACTCTTGCTTTGGAGGTCATTTTTGGTTCATATTTGGAATTCCCCTTCCATACAGGAGTTTCTTTGAGGTTTTTGTTCTTGTTAGTATTTCTGCTTCTGGTATGGAGTTTGTTTGCGGTTTCAACCCACTTCCAGTTTCGAGTTCAGTTTCGGTTTCAGATTAGGTTCCATTTAAATTCTCGTTTTGGAGTTTGTTTTTGGTTTATAATTCGAATTTTTCATCCTGAGAGCACTTTTCTTGAGGTTTATGTTCTGGTTTTGGTTTCTCCTTCACATTTCTTGTTTATTTGCGGGCTTATTCCACTTCTGGTTTGGAGTTGGGTTTTGGTCTCAGTTTGTTTTCGATTTCCACTCTTGCTGTGAAGGTCATTTTCGGTTCGTATTTGGAATTCCACTTCTGGATAAGTTTGGTTGACGTTTATGTTTCAATTTAGATTTCTACTTCCGGCATGGAGTTTGTTTCTTGTTTTGAATCCCACTTCTGATTTCGAGTTTGGTTTCGGTTTCACATTAGTTTCGGTTTCAATTGTCGTTTTGGAGTTAGTTTTCCGTTCATATTTCAATTTTTGCTTCTGAAGAGCAGTTTCCTTGAGGTTTTTGTTCTGGTTTTCGTTTCTCCTTTCCATTGGGATTTAGTTTGCCATTTCGAATTCCACTTCTGTTTGTGAGTTTGGTTTATATCTCAGTTTGTTTTTCCTTTCCACTCTCGTTTTGGAGGATATTTTTTGGTTCTTATCAAATATTCGTGTTGCGAATGGTAGTTTCTTTCAAGTTTTTGTTCTGGTTTTGATTTCTACTTCCGGTATGGCATTTTTTGCTCTTTCCTAATCCCACTTCTGATTTCTAGTTGCTTTTCGGTTTCAGTTTAGTTTCTGTTTCAATTCTCTTATTGAAACTAATTTTCAGTTCATACTTCAATTTTCTCATCTGGAGAGCACTTTCCTTGAGCTTTCTGTACTGGTTTTGGTTTCTTCTTCCATTAGGATTTTATTTGCTGATTCATATTCGACCTCTGTTTGCGAGCTCGGTGTAGATATCATTTTTTTTCTTCTTTCCACTCTCATATTGGAGGTTGTTTGCGGTTCATATCAGGAATTCCTGTTTTGAATAGTAGTTTCGTTCAAGTTTTTGATCAGCTTTGGATTATTACTTCTGGTATGGAGTTTTTTTGTGCTTTCTTATTCCCACTTCCGGTTTCAAGTTCCGTTTCGGTTTCAGTGTAATTTCCATTTCAATTCTCGTTTTGGAGTTAGTTTTCGGTTCATAATGCAATTTTCACATCCACAGAGCAGTTTCCTTGAGGTTTTTGTTTTGTTTTTGGCTTCTCCTTTCCATTTGGCATTTATTTTTGGTTTAGTTTTACACTTCTGGTTTGGAGTTCAGTTTTGGTTCAGTTTTGTTTCCATTTCGACTCTGCTTTGAAAGGTCGTTTTCGGTTTATATTTGGAATTCCACTTCAGGATAGGAGTTTCGTTGACGTTTTTGTTCTGGTTTTGATTTCTTGTTCTGGTATAAAGTTTGTTTGCGATTTCAAATCCCACTTCCAGTTTCGTGTTCAGATTAGGTCTGGTTTCAATTTCAGTTTGAGTTAGATTTAGGTTCATAATTTGATGTTCACATCAGGAGAGCAGTTTCCTTGATGTTTTTGTTCTGGTTTTGGTTTCTCCTTCCCGGTGGGGGTTGGTGTTCATCTCAGAATGTTTTCCATTTCCACTCTTGATGTGTCGGTGGTTTTTGGTTCATATTTGGAATTCCACTTCCAGTTAGGAGTTTCATTGACTTTTTTTTCTGGTTTTGATTTCTACTTCCAAAATGGACTCTTTGGCGCTTTCCTAATCCCACTTCCAGTTTCAAGTTCGGATTCGGTTTCAGTTTAGTTTTGGTTTCAATTCTCATTTTGGGGTTTATTTTCGGTTCATAATTCGATATTCATATCTGGAGAGCAGTTTCTTTGAGGTTTTTGTTCTGGTTTTGGTTTCTCCTTCCCATTGGGAGTTTATTTGCTGTTTCAAATTTCACTTCCGGCGGCGAGTTTGGTGTATGTTACAGTTTGTTTTTGCTTGCCACTCTCGTTTTAGAGGATGGTTTCAGTTCATATCAGGAATTCTTGTTCTGAATAATAATTTTGCTCGCTTTTTTTCTGGTTTCGATTTCTACTTCCTTTCTGGAGTTTGTTTGCGGTTTCGGATCCCACTTCCAGTTTCGAGTTCGGTTTGGTTTCAGATTAGTTCCTGTTTCAATTCTCGTTTTGGCGTTAGATTTGGGTTCATAATTTGATTTTGACATCTGGAGAGCAGTTTCCTTGAGGTTTTTGTTCTGGTTTTGGTTTCTTCATTCCATAGGGATTTTATTTGCCATTTTGAATTCCACTTCCGGTTGTGAGTTAGGTGTATGTCTCAGTTTGTTTTTGCTTTCCACTCTTGTTTTAGAGGATGTTTTCGGTTCATATCAGGAATTATTTTTCTGAGTAATAATTTCATTCAGGATGCTGTTCTGATTTGGATTTCTACTTCCGGTATGGAGTTTTTTGCGCTTTCTTAATCCCACTTCCGGTTTTTAGTTCCGTTTCGGTTTCAGTATATTTTCCATTTCAATTCTCGTTTTGGAGTTAGATTTCGGTTCATAATTACGATTTTCACATCCGGAGGTTTCCTTGAGCTTATTGTTTTGATTTTGTTTACTTTGAGGTTTTTGTTCTGGTTTTGGTTCTCTTTCCCATTTGGTGTTTATTTGTGGTTTCGTCTTCCATTTCTGGTTTGGAGTTCGGTTTTGTTCTGTTTGTTTTCCATTTCCACTCTTGCTTTGGAGATCGTTTTCAGTTCATATTTGAAATTCCACTTCTGCATAGGAGTTTTATTGACGTTTTTGTTCTGGTTTTGATTTCTACTTCTGGTATTGAGTATTTTTTGAGGTTTCCTATCCCAATTCTGGTTTCGAGTGTGGTGTCGGTTTCAGTTTATTTTCAGTTTCAATTCTCTTTTTGGAGTTAGTTTTTGGTTTATAATTTGAGTTTCACATCCAGAGAGCAGTTTACTTGAGGTTCTTGTTCTGGTTTTGGTTTTTTCTTCCCATTGGGATTTTATTTGCTGTTTCAAATTCCACTTACGGTTGCGAGTTCGGTGTACGTCTCAGTTTGTTTTTGCTTTCCACTCTCGTTTTGGAGGTCATTTTCGGTTCATATTTGGAATTCCACTTCCGAATAGGATTTTCGTTGACATTTTTCTTCTGCTTTTGATTTCTACTTCTGGTGAGGAGTTTGTTTGCGGTTTCATATCCCACTTCCGTCTACGTTTTCGGTTTTGGGTTCAGTTTAGTTTCGGTTTTAATTCTCCTTTTGGAGTTAGTTTTTGGTTCATAATTCTATTTTCACATCCGGAGAGCAGTTTCCTTGAGGTTTTTGTTCTGGTTTTGCTTTCTTTTTCACATTTGGCATTTATTTGCGGTTTCGTGTTCCACTTCCAGTTTGGAGTTTGTTTTCAGTCTCAGTTTGTTTTCCATTTCCACTCTTGCTTTTGATGTCGTTATTGGTACATATTTAGAATTCCACCTCCTCTTATGAATTTCATTAACGTTTTCGTTCTGGTTTTCATTTCTAGTTCCTGTATGGAGTTTGTTTGCGGTTTTGATTCCCACGTGTGGTTTCGAGTTCTGTTTTGTTTTCAGTTTAGTTTCCGTTTCAATTCTCATTTTGTAGTTTTTGGTTCATAATTCAATTTTCCCATTTGGAGAGCAGTTTCATTGAGGTTTTTGTTCTTGTTTTGGTTTCTCCTTCCTGTTGGGATTTTATTTGCCGTTTCTAATTCCACTTCCGGTTGTGAGTTTGGTGTATGTCTCTGTTCATGCTTCCCACTCTTATTTTGGAGGTTGTTTTCAGTTCATATCAGTAATTCCTGTTTCAAATAGTAGTTTTGTTCAGGTTTTTGTTCTGGTTTGGTTTTCTACTACCAGTATGGAGTTTTGTGCACTTTCCTATTCCCACTTCCAGTTTCTCGTTCCGTTTATGTTTTAGTTTAGTTTCCGTTTCAATTCTTGTTTTGAAGGTATTTTTCAGTTCATAATTCGATTTTCACATGCGGAAAGAAGTTTCATTGAGGTTTTTGTTCTGGCTTTGGTTTCTGCTTCCCATTGGGAGTTTATTTGCTATTTATTATTCCACTTCCGGTTTTGAGTTCAGTTTTGGTCTCAGTTTCATTTCCATTTCGACTCTTGATTTGGAGGTCAATTTCGATTCGTATTTGGAATTCCGCTTCCAGATAGGATTTTCATTGACGTTTTTGTTCTGGTTATGCTTTCTATTTCCGGTGTGGAGTTTGTTTGTGGTTTCGAATCCCACTTCTGGTTTCAAGTTTGGTTTCAGTTACAGTTCAGTTTCGGTTTCAGTTCTCGTTTGGGAGTTAGTTTTCGGTTCATAATTCGATTTTCATATCCAGAGAGCAGTTTCCTTGATGTTTTTGTTCTGGTTTTGCTTCTCCTTTCCATTGGGAATTTATTTGCTGTTTCGAATTCCACTTTCGGTTGCTAGGTCGGTGTACGGCTCAATTTGATTTTGCTTTCCACTCTCATTTTGGAGATTGTTTTCAGGTCATATCAGAAATTCCTGTTCTGAATAGAAATTTCGTTCAGGTTTTTGTTCTACGTCGGATTTCTACTTCCGGTATGAACTTTTTTGCACTTGCCTAATCCCACATTGGTTTCTAGTTCCATTTCGGTATCAGTTTATTTTCGGTTTCAATTTTCGTTTTGGAGTTAGTTTTCCATCCATAATTCGATTTTCACATCCATAGAGCAGTTTCTCTGAGGTTTTTGTTCTGGTTTTGGTTTCTCCTTCCCATTTGGCATTTATTTGCAGTTTCATGTTCCAGTTCTGGTTTGGAGATCAGTTTTGGTCTCAGTTGGTTTTTGCTTTCCACTCTTGACTTGGAGGTCGTTTTCGGTTCATATTTTGATTTCGACATCTGATTAGTGTTTTGTTCACGTCTTTGTTCTGGTTTTGATTTGTAATGAAGTGCCAGACTTTGAAATCAGGCCCCACTTTACCACGTGAACCCCACTTTACCACGTGAACCTGAGATAAGCAGGCCCTGTGAGAAAACCCAGGCCAAGCTTATTAAGGCCCAGTCAGTCAAGAACTCTATCCACTGGGAATGGTTAACTCTAACTCCCTCCAAAATGCCTCTAGCCCTTAGCCAATCAGATTTGTACCTGTGTCCTAATCTTGCTTGCTTGTACACCTGATTGTTGTAACTTGGGTTTTTTGCCTTTATAAGCCCTGTGTAATTGCAGCTTGAGGTTTCCGCCTAACCTCCGCTGTGTCAGTGGGTAGGATGAGGCCCAAGTTGCCTTGCTTTTGCATTTCAGAACATCTGAGTCTCTGTGGCCTTCTTGGTGGTCATTTTGCAACTTGGCATAACATTTGGGGGCTTGTCCAGGATAGCCCCAGAGACCCCCAATACCCCAGACTCTGAAGGTAAGGAATCAGTGCTGTTCATTTGTCTTTTCCTGTAATTTGTCTGTTTGTCTGTCTGTTTTGCTTTTGCTTATTTCTTAAGGGGTTCTTGAAGGGGTTGTTGAAGCAGATGCACTTACTTGGCAATCCTTGGGACACTGGGGGACGCCCCAGACTCTCCACCCTTGATAATTGGGTCCACTTGGGTCCACTCCTCCTGCACCTTTGTGGGAGGTTGTGGGCCAACTTAGGTCTGCTCCTGCTGCTTCCAGGTTTCAGGAGGAGGATTGTGGGCCAACTTGGGAGATCTCCAACTTGTAGCTTTTTCTCAGGCCTGTGTGTTGTTTTTTGTTTTTTTGTAGCCTTTTGTACTAAACATCTGATCAGAGCTATGGGTAATGTTCTATCTTGGGGACCTAGCCCCCTAGATTTGACCCTAGCTCACTGGAGGGAGATCATGGAGATAGCTCAGAACTGAGGTGTGTCCCGTAAAGAGGAAAATCACCCTGTGCAAGTCAGAATGGCCCATCCTTGAGAGAGCTATTTGGCCACCTGAGGGGAGCCTTGACATAGTTAAGATCAGGACTTTACAAAGCCTAATCGACACCCCTCATTCAGGCTATCTAGACCAGATTCCTTATATAGACACCTGGAGGGAACTTGTTGACAGGGACACTCCAGCTTGGGTTCGGC
Organism: Perognathus longimembris pacificus; assembly: GCF_023159225.1. Lineage (NCBI taxonomy): Eukaryota > Metazoa > Chordata > Mammalia > Rodentia > Heteromyidae > Perognathus > Perognathus longimembris. Next base: position 30,853,364 of record NC_063179.1, read on the forward strand.
CTTTCTTAACGACTCCCTCCTCCTTTCCTTCCCCTACCCTATTATACACGGGGTGACAAGAGAGAAACCAAGTGGGAAGACAAGAAATTCTGCCCACCTGTCCTCCAGAGAGGAAGAGTGGAGGAGGAAATATTTCCCCCTCCATACTCCCCACCCCAGTTACAAGAGGACTCTGAGGAAAATGTTTTAGCTGTGCCCTCCGCTCTGGAGAGGCCCGCCCAGTCCTGGCAATGGCAGCTCAGGGAAAGGAGGCGTTGGCCCCAAGTCCTGACCTGCAGCCACCGACAGGGGCAGACACAGGGACAGCCCAAGCCATCCACAGGTGGCATGGAGTGACTGCACCATGCAGCACTGTTGTCTCTTTTGTGTCAAACCAGCACGAGACGTACTGGCGACAGCTCACAATCAGTGTGAGTGTCCACAAAAAAAAAAAAGAACTCTGGGGGGCCCCCAACCAGCCTTCTTAAGCAGAAAATTATTTGGTGTGCTAAGATGTTTTACTAAGACTAAAAATGTTTTACTAGGACTATCAATCCCTGGAAAATGAGGCTGAAGAATGCTAGAATCATTTGTAAAAGGTTTTGACTTAAAATATTGGGTGTTGCAAGAGTAACATTGACAAAATACCTTTTGCCACTGGAAAATGTACGGTCGATGCTTATTTTGCACGCTTTAAGATCTTTTGAATATGTATGTCTGTGCATGTGTGAGTGTGAACATGTTCAAGACTGTTAGTATGATGTAAGTAAGATGTAAGTAAGATGTAAGTAAGATGTAAGTAAGATGTAAGTAAGAACTAAGTGTCAGAAATTTGGATTTTAAAGGATATATATTAAACTAATAGTGATAGAAGTAAACAAGTAAACTCTCATTAACTCTGTATGTAGAAAGAAATGGCAAAAAGGGTCAATGTTTCTCACTAATTTATTGGAAAGCTGAATGGATAAGTATTTCTAATTCTGTAATTGCAATTCTTGCATTAAGAAAAAATTGTCATTTGAGTTAAGCCTCAGAGTTTTTCCAATGCAGATAAAAGCCAAAGTATTAGCATTAAATTTCCATTCCAGTTTCTCTGTAGGTTTTTTCTAACAGTTTCCAGCAGGCCCACAGAGGACAGGTGATTCCTACAAGTTTGTTAAGATCTAACAATAAGTTCCAGGTAAGAGCATGCTTAAAAACTACCTCTCTGTGGACCACCTTGTTGCTTTAATTGGAGTGTAGTGGCCTCTTGTAAGACTCATTGATCTGAAATATGCAGTTCGAAGCCAGCCAGGGCAGAGAAAGGTCCCTGTGAGAGACTTGTCTCTAATCAGCCAGCAGAGTGCTGGGAACGAAGTTGTGTGGAGCTCAAAGTGGTAGGGTGCTAGTCTTGAGCTGGAGAGCTGAGTGACAGCACTCAGGCCCTGAGTCCAAGTCCAGTGGAAAGTCACTCCTCCTGGGACAAAAGTGATAGAGCATCCAGAGGCAGTAAGCCACTGCTTGGATGGCAGTGATGGTGTCAGATCCTAGAGTCACTCCTGTTTGGCCTTTCAAAAGTTAATCAAAGCCGGGAAGTCCAAGAAGAATAGTTCATAAGCATGACTTACTAATGCCCATGTCTGTCTACTGGGCAGGAACTTGCCAGTCATCTGTGATAGTGGTTAGTAAGGGTAAGTTTGTCAAATGAGAGGATAGTTTAAAATCCCAACCCTCACATCTACTCAAAGCTCTGACTGGCAGTGGGAATTTTAAGCTGATACATCTGTTCAGGAAAGAAAGCTTGTAGACATGAGATTGTGTCCTTATTGAGATCTGTTAAAGGCCTGCAAAGGTAATTTTTTAGGTCATCAGAGATCAGTACCCCAGCCAGTCAGGAAAAAGCTTTTACAAACTAGAATGTTAAAAGGCACAAATTTGTAAACCTGAAGTCACCTATCTGGGCTTCATATTAAAAGAAGGCAAGCATTGGCTGTCAGATGCATGTAAAGAGACTGTGCTGAAAATCCCTGTCCCTAAGTCACCCAGACAAGTCAGAGTTCCTGGGAATAGCAGGCTTTTGCCGGCTATGGATACCTGGGTTTGCTGAGATGGCCAAGCTTCTATATGAAGCCACCAAAAACCTCCCAGAATTTCATCGGACTGAGCAGATGCAAAAAGCCTTTGAGGCAATCTAGAAAAGCCTTCTGGAAGCCCCAGCCTTAGGCCTACTTGACATGAATACCAAGAGACGGGGCTACTGACAGCCAAAAGTAAGGCCATTATAAAAAGCAGGAGATTTTAAGCCCTATGGGAACCAGCAAAGATTGCCATTATGCACTTTCCGGGTCATCAAAAGGGAGTTGATTCAGTGACTAGAGGGAATAATCTGGCCGACCAGGCAGCTAAGGAAGCAGCCCTTCAGCCCAGAGAAGTATTGACTCTAGTAGACCCAGAGCCACGAGCTATGCCTCCTGTGCCCCAGTATTCCCAAGAAGACTTGGAGTGGATAAAGAAAATTCCCATGGCCCACAAACCCCTGGACAGAGAAGGAAACGATGAGTGGTGGAAAACTTGTGATGGGAAACTTATCTTGCCACAAGGGATGGGTAAGGGGATCCTTAAGAGAATCCACCGAGCTTCTCACAAGGGAACCCGAGGAATTCAGGACTTGCTCCGACACTCCAAAGTGAAAATTAGAAAGGAGATCAACTTATTGAAAATATTGTTAAAAATTGTAAGGCCTGTCAGCTCACCAACACCCCCAATCAACCAGTTACTAAAGGAGCTAGCCTCCGTGGAGATAGGCCAGGTGTGTATTGGAAAGTAGATTTCACAAAAATTAAACCTGGAAAAATTTGGATACAAATATTTGCTAGTTTTTTGTAGACACCTTTTCAGGATGGGTTGAAGACTATCCAACAAAGCATGAGACCGCGAATGTAGTGGCTAAGAAGATCCTGGAAGAAATCCTACCCAGGTATGGCTTCCCATGCACCATTGGGTCAGACAACGGACCGGCCTTCGTCTCAAAAGTAAGTCAGAGAATAGCCGCTGCACTGGGGACGGATTGGAAATTGCATTGTGCTTATAGACCCCAGAGTTCAGGACAGGTAGAGAGAATGAATCGGACTCTAAAAGAGACCTTAACTAAATTGGCTTTAGAGACTGGCACAGACTGGGTGTCACTCCTTCCTTTTGCCCTGCTTAGAGTAAGAAATTCTCCCTATCAGCTTGGCTTTACTCCTTTTGAAGTAATGTACGGGTACCCCCTGCCCATTATCCCTAGCCTTCAGACTGAATTGCTTGCTGATTTGGATGATGCTGAATTTTTGTGTAAACTTGACTATTTGCAGCTCGTGCACAAGAATATGTGGCCCCAACTTAAGGCATTATATGATTCTGCTTCTGTCCCTACCTCCCGTTTATTCAGACCAGGGGACTGTGTGTTCTTCCGGAGGCATAACCCCAAATCCTTAGAACCATGGTGGAAGGGACCCTACGTAGTGCTACTGACTACTCCCACTGCCCTCAAAGTAGATGGCATCGCCACTTGGGTCCATTGCTCCCACGCCAGGCTAGCTGACCCCTTTGCCCTGGACGACGACTACTGTGGTGGAACATGGAAGGTCTCCAAGCACTCGACTCAGCCGCTTCGCCTTCGCCTCAAGAAAAGAAAGTTAGACTGAATATTGTTATAATTTTCTTCTTGCCTTCTTCCCTTGCTACTTTGGCTAATGTTGATGTTATTTTGGCACCTCAATCCAAAGTGGGGTGACCCCCTTGTTTTAGCAACTAGCAGGAGTCCTGTAAAGTCCCATGCAAGCAAGAAAGCATTGGTAGTTTTGGACTTGCTCAGGAATACGGGTATAATTTCCAGTTTGGAGTAAAGCTCCTAATGGACATCTGATCCTGCAGTCCCTTGGTAAAGTATAGGTTCCTGGCTAGGTAAGGTCAACGTCCCTCAGTCAGCCTGAAGAAACTACAGAAGATGGATGATTTTCACCCATCAGCCCTCCTTTAAAACCAAGGGACAAGAGTTGTTTTTGGTTACTACTTTGGGCCCTATTGGCCCATGCCTTATCTCTATATCATCCCCTAGACATGCGAGCCATTGAAATGGACAGAATGGAGCCATGATTGGCTCCCAAGGTACCAAAGAGAAAAGGGGGAAATGAAGAGCCAGACTTTTGAAGTCAGGCCCACTTTACCACACAAACCCCACTTTACCACGCGAACCCCACTTTACCACTTGAACCTGAGATAAGCAGGCCCTGTGAGCAAACCCAGGACAAGCCCATTAGGGCCCAGTCGGTCAAGAACTCTAACCACTGGGAATGCTTAACTCTAACTGCCCCCAGAATGCCTCGAGCCCTGAGCCAATCAGATTTGCACCTGTGTCCTAAACTTGCTAGTTGTAACTTTGTTTTTTGCCTTTATAAGCCCTGTGTAATCGCAGCTCGAGGCTTCCTCCTAACCTCCTCTGTGTTGGTGGGTAGGACAAGGCCCGAGTTGCAGCTCACTTGAATATAGCCTTGCCTTGCTTTTGCATTTCAGAACGTCTGAGTCTTGGTGGCCTTCTTGATGGTTGTTGTGTGACTTGGCATGACACTACTTCCCTTAAGGAGTTTGTTTGCGGATTCAAATCCCAATTTCGGCTTCGAGTTCAATTTTAGGTTTCAGTTTATTTCAGTTTCAATTCTTGTTTTGGAGTTAGTTTTCGGTTCATAATTTGATTTTCACCTCCGGAGAGCAGTTTCTTTGAGGTTTTTGTTCTGGTTTTGGTTACTTATTCCCATTTGGAGTGCATTTACGGTTTCGTGTTCCACTTTCGGTTTGGAGTTCCCTTTCGGTCTCTGTTTCTTTTTGTTTTCCACTCTTGCTTCGGAGGTCATTTTCGGTTCATATTTGGAATTCCACTTTCGGATAGGATTTCTGTTGCAATTTCTGTTCTGGTTATAATTTCTATTTCTGGTATGGAGTTTGTTTGCGGATTCGAATCCCACTTCTGGTTTCAAGTTTGGTTTCAGTTACAGTTCAGTTTCGGTTTCAATTCTCGTTTTGGAGTTAGTTTTCGATTCATAATTCAATTTTCATATCCGGAGAGCAGTTTCCTTGATGTTTTTGTTCTGGTTTTTGGTTCTCCTTTCCATTGTGATTTCATTTGTCATTTCGAATTCCACTTCCGGTTGCTAGTTCGGTGTATGGCTCAGTTTGGTTTTCCTCTCCACTCTCGTTTTGGAGATTGTTTTCGGGTCATATCAGGAATTCCTGTTCCGAATAGAAATTTCGTTCAGGTTTTTGTTCTAGTTCGGATTTCTACTTCGGGTATGGAGTTTTTTGCGCTTTCCAAATCCCACTTTTGGTTTCTAGTTCCATTTCGGTATCAGTTTATTTTCGGTTTCAATTCTCATTTTGGAGTTAGTTTTTCGTTAATAATTTGATTTTCACATCTGTAGAGCAGTTTTGTTGAGGTTTTTGTTCTGGATTTGGTTTCTCCTTCCCATTGGGATTTTATTTGCCATTTCGAATTTCACTTCCGGTTGAGAGTTCGGTGTACATCTCAGTTTGTTTTGCTTTCCACTCTTGTTTTGGAGGTTGTTGTCGGTTCATATCAGCAATTCCTGTTCTGAATAGTAATTTCGTTCAGGTTTTTGTTCCGGATTGGTTTTCTACTTCTGCTATGAAGCTTTTTGTTCTTTCTTTATCCCACTTTCAGTTTTGAGTTCCTTTTCGATTTCAGTTTAGTTTCTGTTTCAATGCTCATTTTGGAGGTAGTTATTGGTTCATAATTCGATATTCACAACGGAGAGCAGTTTCCTTGAGGTTTCTCTTCTGGTTTTGGTTTCTCCTTCCCATTGGGATTTTATTTGCTGTTTTAAATTCCACTTCCAATTGCGAGTTTAGTGTACATCTCAGTTTGTTTTTGCTTTCCACTGTCATTTTGGAGGTTGTTTTGGGTTCATATCAGGAATTCCTGTTCCAAATAGTAGTTCCGTTAAGGTTACAGTTCTGGTTTGGGTTTCTACTCCTGGTATGGAGTTTGTTTGTGGTTTCGAATTGCACTTCCGGTTTCCAGTTCGGTTTCGGTTTCAGTTTAGTTTCAGTTACAATTCTCGTTTTGGAGTTAGTTTTGCATTCATAATTAGATTTTCTCATCCGGAGAGCAGTTTCATTGAGGTTTGGGTTCTGGTTTTGGTTTCTCCTGTGCATTGGAATTTTATTTGCGTTTTCGAATTCCACTTCCGGTTGCACGTTTGGTGTACCTCTCAGTTTGTTGTTGCTTTTACTCTCGTTTTGGAGGATGTTTTTGGTTTATATCAGGATTTCCTTTTCCGAATAATAATTCCATTTGGTTTTTGTTCTGGTTTGGATTTCTATTTCCGGTATGGAGTTTTTGCGCTATCTTAATCCCACTTCCGGTTCCTAGTTCCTGTTTTGGTTTCAGTATTGTTTCCGTTTCAATTCTCATTTTGGAGTTAGTTTTCCATTCATAATTCGATTTTCACATCCAAAGAGCAGTTTCCTTGAGATTTTTGTTCTGGTTTTTGTTTCTCCTTCCCATTTGGTGTTTATTTGAGTTTTTGTTTTCCACTTCCATTTTGGAGTTCGGTTTCAGTCTCAGTTTTTTTTTTCCATTTCCACTCCTGCATTGGAGGTTGTTTTCGGTTCCTATTTGGAATTCCACTTCCAGATAGGAGTTTCGTTGACGTTTTTGTTCTGGTTTTGATTTCTCCTTCTGGTCTGGAGTTTGTGTGTGGTTACAAATCCCCCATCCATTTTCCAGTTCAGTTTCGGTTTCAGTTTAGTTCCGGTTTCAGTGCTGGTTTTGGAGTTAGATTATGGTTTATATTTAGATTTTCACATCCGGAGGTTTCCTTGAGGTTTTTGTTCTGGTTTTAGGTTCCTGGAGGTTTTTGTTCTGGTTTTGGTTTCTGCTTCCCATTTACCGTTTATTTGCAGTTTCGTTTTCCACTTCTGGTTTGGAGTTCAGTTTTAGTCTCAATTATTTTCCATTTCCACTCTTGCTTGGGAATTCGTTTTCGGTTCATATTTGGAATTCCACTTCTGGATAGGAGTTTCGTTGACATTTTTGTTCTGGTTTTGATTTCTACTTCCGATATGGAGTTTGTTTGCAGTTTTGAATCCCAATTCCGGTTTCAAGTTCGGTTCGGTTTCAGTTTAGTTCCGGTTTCAATTCTCGTTGTGGAGTTACTTTTGGGTTCATAATTCGATTTTCACATCTGCAGAACAGTTTCCTTAAGGTTTTTGTTCTGGTTTTGGTTTCTCCTTCCCATTGGGATTTTATTTGCCATTTCAAATTCCACTTCCGGTTGCGAGTTAGGTGTATGTCTCAGTTTGGTTTTGCTTTCCACTCTCATTTTGGAGGATTTTTTTGTTTCATATCAGGAATTCCAGTTTCAAATAATAAATTCGTTCAGGTTTGTGTTATGATTTGGATTTCTACTTCTGGTAGGGAGTTTGTTGAGCTTTCTTAATCCCACTTCCTGTTTCTAGTTCTGTTTCTGTTTCAGTTTAGTTTCCATTTCAATTCTTGTTTTGGAGTTATTTTTCGGTTCATAATTTGATTTTCACATTCGGAGAGCAAGTTTCTATTACGTTTTTGTTCGTGTTTTTGTTTCTCCTTCCCATTGGGATTTTATTAGCTGTTTCAAATTCCATTTCCGGGCAAGTTGTGTGTATTTCTCAGTTTGTTTTCCATTTCAACTCTTGCTTTGGAGGTCATTTTCGGATCATATTTGGATTTCCACCTCCGGATAGGAGTTTCATTGACGTTTTTGTTCTGGTTTGGATTTCTATTTCGGGGATGAAGTTTGTGTGGCGTTTCGAATCCCACTTCCGGTTTCGATTTCGGTTTCGGTTTCAGCTTAGTTTCAGTTTCAATTCTCGTTTTGGAGTTAGTTTTCGGTTCATAATTTGATTTTCGCATCTGGAGAGCAGTTTCCTAGATGTTTTTGTTCTGGTTTTTGCTTCTCCTTCCCATTGGGATTTTATTTGCCATTTCGAATTTCACTTCCGGTTGCTAGTTCGGTGTATGTCTCAGTTTGTTTTTGCTTTCCACTCTCGTTTGGAGGTTGTTTTCGGTCCATATCAGGAATTCCTGTTTCGAATAAGACTTTCATTTACGTTTTTGTTTTGGTATGGATTTCCACTTCTGGTATGGAGTTTTTTGCTCTTTCCTAATCCTACTTCTGGTTTCTTGTTCCGTTTAGGTTACGGTTTATTTTCCGTTTCAATTCTTGTTTTGGAGTTATTTTTTTCTTCCAAGAACATTTTCTATGATGTTTTTACTTTGGCTTTGGTTTCTCCTTCCCATTGGGATTTTATTTACCATTTCGAATTTCATTTCCGGTTGTGAGTTCGGTGTACATCTGTTTGTTTTTACTTTCCACTCTCGTTTTGGAGATTGTTTTCTGGTCATATCAGGAATTCCTGTTCCGAATAGTAATTTCATTCAGGTTTTTGTTCTAGTTTGGATTTCTACTTCCAGTATGGAGTTTTTTGCGCTTTCCAAATCCCACCTCCGGTTTCTAGTTCCATTTCAGTTTCAGTGTAGTTTCAGTTTCAATTCTCGTTTTGGAGTTAGTTTTCCGTTCATAATTCGATATTGACATCCAGAGAGGAGTTTTTTTTTTGCGGTTTTTGTTCTGGTTTTGGTTTCTCCTTCCCATTGGGATTTTATTTACCATTTCGAATTCCAGTTCTGGTTCTGAGTTCAGTGTATGTCTCAGTTTGTTTTTGCTTTCCACTCTCATTTTGGAGTTTGTTTTCGGTTCATTTCAGAAATTCTAGTTAGTTTTCGGTTCATAATTCGATTTTAACATCAGGAGAGCAGTTATTTTTAGGTTTTTGTTCTGGTTTTGGTTTCTCCTTCCCATTTTGTGTTTATTTGCGGTTTTGTGATCCATTTCTGGTTTGGAGTTCATTTTCAGTCTGTTTGTTTTCCATTTCCACTCTAGCTTTGGAGGTCGTTTTCAGTTTGTATTTTTAATTCCACTTCCACATAGGATTTTCGTTGACGTTTTTGTTCTGGTTTAGATTTCTACTTCCAGTATGGAATTTGTTTGCGGTTTCGAATCCCACTTCCGGCCTGGAGTTCAATTTGATGTTTAAGTTTAATTTCAGTTTCAATTCTCGTTTTAGAGTTAGTTTTCAGTTCATAATTCGATTTTCACATCCGAAGAGCCGTTCCCTTGAGGTTTTTGTTCTGGTTTTGGTTTCTCCTTCCTATAGGGATTTTATTTGCCATTTCGAATTCCACTTCCGGTTGCAAGTTAGGTGTACGTGTCAGTTTGTTGTTGCTTTCCACTCTCGTTATGGAGGATGTTTTCGGTTCATATCAGGATTTCCTGTTCTGAATAATAATTTCGTTTGTTTTGTGTTCTGGTTTGGATTTCTACTTCCTGTATGGAATTTTTGCGCTTTCTTAATCCCACTTCCGTTTCCTACTTCCGTTTTGGTTTCAGTAGACTTTTTTGTTCTGGTTTTGATTTCTACTTTCGGTATATATTTTTTTGCGGTTTCTAATCCCAATTCCGGTTTTGAGTTCAGTTCGGTTTCAGTTTAGTTCCTGTTTCAATTCCCATTTTGGAGTTAGTTTTTTATTAAAAATTCGATTTTTACATCTGGAGAGCAGTTTCCTTGAGGTTTTTGTTCTGGTTTTTGCTCATCCTTCCCATAGGGATTTTATTTGCCGTTTCAAATTCCACTTCCGGTTGCGAGTTTGGTGTCTCAGTTTGTTTATGCTTTCCACTCTCGTTTTGGATGTTGTTTACGGTTCATATCAGGATTTCCTGTTCCAAATAATAGTTTCGTTCAGGTTTTTGTTTTGGTTTGGTTTTTCCGGTATGGAGTTTTGTGCACTTTCCTAATCCCACTTTCGGTTTCGAGTTCGGTTTCGGTTTCAGTTTAGTTCCGGTTTCAATTCTCATTTGGGAGTTAGTTTTTGGTTCATAATTAGATTTTCACCTCTGGACAGCAGTTTCTTTGAGGGTTTTTTTTTCTGGTTTTGGCTGCTCCTTCGCATTTGTAGTGCATTTGCGGTTTCATGTTCCACATCTGGTTTGGAGTTCCCTTTCGGTCTCTGTTTCTTTTTGTTTCCCACACTTGATTTGGAGGTCAATTTCCATTCATATTTGGATTTCGACATCTGCATAGGAGTTTCTTTGACGTTTTTGTTCTGGTTTTTATTTCTACTTCCGGTATGGAGTTTGTTTGCATTTTCAAATCCCACTTCTGGATTCGAGTTCGGTTTCTGTTTCAGTTCATTTTCGGTTACAATTCTCATTTTGAAGTTAGTTTTCGGTTCATAATTCGATTTTCCCATCCGAAGAGCAGTTTCCTTGAGGTTTTTGTTCTCATTTTGGTTTCTCCTTCCCATTGGTATTTTATTTGCTGATTTGAATTCCACTTCTAGTTGTGAGTTCGGTGTACATCTCAGTTTGTTTTTGCTTTCCACTCTCATTTTGGAGTTTGTTTTCGGGTCATATCAGGAATTCCTCTTCAGAATAGTTGTTTCATTCAGGTTTTTCTTCTGGTTTGGTTTTCTACTTCCGGTATGGAGTTTTGTGCACTTTCCTAATCCCACTTCCCGTTTCAGGTTCCCTTTCTATTTCAGTTTAGTTCCCATTTCAATGCTCCTTTTGGAGGTAGTTCTCGGTACATAAATCGATTTTCCCATCCAGAAACAGTTTCCTTGAGGTTTTTGTTCTGGTTTTGGTTCCTCCTTCCAATGTGGCATATATTTGCGGTTTCATGTTCCAATTCCGGTTTGGAGTTCAGTTTCAGCCTCATTTTGTTTTCCCTTTCCTTTCTTGCTTTGGAGGTCGTTTTCGGTTCATATTTAGAATTTCACTTCTGGACAGGAGTTTCGTTGATGTTTATGTTCTGGTTTTGATTTCTACTCCCTGTATGGATTTGTTTGAGGTTTGGAATCCTACTTCCGGTTTCGAGTTTGGTTTCAGTGTCAGTTTATTTTCCATTTCAATTCTCATTTTGCAGATAGTCTTTAGTTCATAATTCAATTATCCCATCCGAAGAGCAGTTTCGGTGTACGTCTCAGTTTGTTTATGCTTTCCACTTTCGTTTTGTAGGTTGTTTTCGGTTCATATCAGTATTTCCTGTTCTGATTAGTAGTTTCATTCAGGTTTTTGTGCAGGTCAATTTCTACTTCCGGTATGGAGTTTTTTGCGTTTTGCTAATCCCATTTCCGGTTTCAAGTTCCGTTTCGGTTTCAGTATATTTTCCGTTTCAATTCTCATTTTGGAGGTATTTTTCGGTTCATAATTCGATTTTCTCATCCAGAGAGCACTTTCCTTGAGGTTTTTGTTCTGGTTTTGGTTTCTCCTTCCCATTGGGATTTTATTTGCCATTTCGAATTCCACTTACAGTTGTGAGTTCGGTGTATGTCTCAGTTTGTTTTTGTTTTCCACTCTCGTTTTGGAGATTGTTTTTGGTTCATATTTGGAATTCCACTTCCAGATAGGATTTTCATTGACATTTTTGTTCTGCTTTTGATTTCTACTTCCAGTGTGGAGTTTGCTTGTGGTTTCATATCCCACTTTCATCTTCGAGTTCGGTTTTGGTTTCTGTTTAGTTTTTGTTTCAATTCTCATTTTGGAGGTATTTTTCAGTTCATAATTCTATTTTCTCATCTGGAGAGAAGTTTCCTTGAGGTTTTTGTTCTGGCTTTGGTTTCTGCTTCCCATTGGGAGTTTATTTGCAGTTTATAATTCCATTTCCAGTTTTGAGTTCACTTTCGGTCTCAGTTTGTTTTCCCTTTCCACTCTATCTTTGGAGGTCGTTTTCAGTTTGTATTTGGAATTCCACTTCCGGATAGGAGTTTAGTTGATGTTTTTGTTCTGGTTTTGATTTCTACTTCCGGTATGGAGTTTTTTTGTGGTTTCGAATCCCACTTCTGGTTTCAAGTCCAGTTTCAGTTTCAATTTAGTATCGGATTCAATTCTACTTTTAGAGTTAGTTTTCCGTTCATATTTCTATTTTCGCTTCCGAAGAAGAGTTTTCATGAGGTTTTTGTTCTGGTTTTGATTTCTCCTTCCCATTGGTATTTTATTTTCTTTTCGAATTCCACTTCCGGTTGTGAGTTCAGTGTACATCTCAGTTTGTTTTTCTTTCCACTCCTGTTTTAGAAGTTGTTTTTGGTTCATATCAGGAATTCCTGTCACGAATAGTAGTTTTGTTCATGTTTTACTTCTGGTTTAGATTTCCACTTCTAGCATGCAATTTTTTGCACTTTCCTAATCCCACTTTTGGTTTCTAGTTCCGTTTCGTTTTCAGTTTAGTTTTTATTTCAATACTTGCTTTGGAGTTAGTATTCAGTACATAATTCGATTTTCACATTTGGAGAGCAGTTTCGTTGAGGCTTTTATTCTGGTTTTCTTCTTCCCGTTAGGCATTTATTTGCAGTTTCGTGTTCCACTTCCGGTTTAGAATTCGGTTTCAGTCTCTGTTTTCGCTTTCCGCTCTTGCTTTGGAGGTCGTTTTCAGTTCGTATTTGGAATTCCCCTTCCGGATAGGAGTTTCTTTGACGTTTTTGTTCTGGTTTGGATTTCTACTTCGGGTATGGAGTTTGTTTGCGGTTTCGAATCCCACTTCAGGTTTCGAGTTTGGTTTCAGTTTTAGGTTAGTTTTGGTTTCAATTCTCGTTTTGGAGTTAGTTTTCGATTCATAATGCGATTTTCCAATCCGAAGAGCAGTTTCCTTGACGTTTTTGTTCTTGTTTTGGTTTCTCCTTCCCATTGGGAGTTTATTTTCTGTTTATTATTCCTCTTTTGTTTTTGAGTTCAGTTTTGTTCTCAGTGTGTTTTCGCTTTCCACTTTTGCTTTGAAGGTCGTTTTCTGTTCATATTTGGAATTCCACTTCCAGAAAGGAGTTTCGTTGAGGTTTTTGTTCTGAATTTGATTTCTAATTCCTGTATGGTGTTTGTTTGTGGTTTTAAGTCCCAATTCCTGTTTCAAGTTCGGTTTCGATTTCAGTTTAGTTTTCATTTCAAGTCTCATTTTGGAGTTAGTTTTGCATTCATAACTTGATTTGCACATCCAAAGAGCAGTTTCCTGGAGGTTTTTGTTCTGGTTTTGCTTTCAACATCCCATTGGAATTTTATTGTCCGTTTTAAGTTCCACTTCCAGTTGCGAGTTCAGTGTACATCTCAGTTTGTTTTTGCTTTCCACTCTCGTTTTGGAGGATGTTTTTGGTTCATATCAGGAATTTCTGTTCTGATTAGTAGTTTCATTCAGGTTTTTGTGCAGGTGTCAATTTCTACTTCCTGTATGGAGTTTTTTGCGTTTTGCTAATCCCATTTCCGGTTTCAAGTTCCGTTTCGGTTTCAGTATATTTTCCGTTTCAATTCTCATTTTGGAGGTATTTTTCGGTTCATAATTCGATTTTCTCATCCAGAGAGCACTTTCCTTGAGGTTTTTGTTCTGGTTTTGGTTTCTCCTTAACATTTGGTGTTTATTTGTGGGCCATGTTCCACTTCCGGTTTGGAGTTCAGTTTCAGTTTGTTTTCCATTTCCACTCTTGCTTTGGAGGTCGTTTTCAGTTCATATTTGGAATTCCCTTTCCGGATAGGAGTTTGGTTGACGTTTTTGTTCTGATTTGGAGTTCTACTTCCGGTGTGGAATTTGTTTCCTGTTTCAAATCCCAATTTCGGTTTTGAGTTTGGTTTCGGTTTCAGTTTAGTTTCAGTTTCAATTCTTGTTTTGGAGTTAGTTTTCCATTCCTATTTCGATTTTTGCTTCCAAAAGCAGTTTCCTTGAGGTTTTTGATCTGATTTTCGTTTCTCCTTCCCACTGGGATTTAGTTTGTTGTTTTGAATTCCACTTCTGGTTGCGAGTTTGGTTTATGTCTCAGTTTGTTTTTGCTTTCCACTCTCATTTTGGAGGTTGTTTTCGGTTCATATCAGGAATTCCTGTTACGAATGGTAGTTTTACTCAGTTTTTTGTTCTGGTTAGGATTTCTATTTGTGGTTTGGTGTTTTTTGCGCTTTCCTAATCCCACTTCCAGTTTCTAGTTTCTTTTTGGTTTCAGTACAGTTTCCGTTTCAATTCTCTCATTGGAGTTAGTTTTCAGTTCATACTTCAATTTTCTCATCCGGAGAGCACTTTCCTTGAGGTTATTGTACTGGTTTTGGTTTCTCCTTCCCACTGGGATTTTATTTGCTGATTTGAATTCCACTTCCGTTTGGGAGCTCAGTGTAGGTCTCAGTTATATTTCTTCTTTCCACTCTCGTTTTCGAGGTTGTTAGCAGTTCATATCAGGAATTCCTGTTCCAAATCATAGTTTTGTTCAGGGTTTTGTTCTGGTTTGGATTTCTACTTCGGGAATGAAATTTTTTGAGCTTGCACAATCCCACTTTTAATATTGAGTTCCATTTCGGTTTCATTTTAGTTTTGGTTTCAATTCTCATTTTTGAGTTAGTTTTCAATTCATTATTCGATTTTCACTTATGGATAGCAGTTTCCTTGAGGTTTTTGTTCTGGTTATGCTTTCTCCTTCCCATTTGGCATTTATTTTGGGCTTCGTTTTCCACTTCCGGTTTGGTGTTCAGTTTTGGTCTCATTTTTGTTTCCATTTCCACTCTGCTTTGGAGGTTGTTTCGGTTTTTTGGGGGGAATTCCACTTCCAGATAGGAGTTTTGTTGACGTTTTTGTTCTGGTTTTGATTTCTACCTCCGGTATGGAGTTTGTTTCCGGTTTGAATCCCACTTTCAGTTTCGAGTTTGGTTCAGTTTCAGATTTGGTCTGGTTTCAATTTTAGTTGTTGAGGTAGATATCGGTTCATAATTCGATGTTCACATCAGGAGAGGAGTTTCCTTGAGGTTTTTGTTCTGGTTTTGGTTTCTCCTTCCCACTGGGATTTTATTTGCCATTTTGAATTCCATTTCCGGTTGCTAGTTCGGTGTACATCTCAGTTTGTTTTTGCTTTCGGTTCATATCAGGAATTCCTGTTCTGAAAATAGTTTCATTCAGGTTTTTTTTCTGGTTTGGATTTCTGCTTCCGGTATGGAGTTTCTTTGCATTTTTGAATCCCACTTATGGTTTCGAGTTCTGTTTCAGTTTATTTTCGGGTTCAATTCTCATTTTGGAGTTAGTTTTCCTTTCATATTTTGATTTTCGCTTCCGGAGACCAGTTTCCTTGAGGGTTTTGTTCTGGTTTTGGTTTCTCCTTGCCATTGGGATTTTATTTGCCATTTCGAATTCCATTCCCAGTTGCGAGATCGGTGTATGTCTCAGAATGTTTTCCATTTCCACTCTTGATTTATCGGTGGATTTCTGTTCAGATTTGGAATTCCACTTCTGGAGAGGAGTTTCATTGACTTTTTTTCTGGTTTTGATTTCTACTTCCGGAATGGTCTCTTAGGCGCTTTCCTAATCCCACTTCCCATTTCGAGTTTGGATTTGGTTTCAGTTTAGTTTTGGTTTCAATTCTCATTTTGTAGTTAATTTTCGGATCATAATTCTATTTTCATATCTGGAGAGCAGTTTCTTTGAGGTTTTTGTACTGGTTTTGGGTTTGGTTTCTCCTTCCCATTGGGAGTTTATTTGCTGTTTCAAATTTCACTTCCAGTTACGAGTTCGGTGTATGTTACAGTTTGTTTTTGCTTTCCATTCTTGTTTTGGAGGATGTTGTCCATTTATATCAGGAATTCCTGTTCCGTATAATAATTTCGTTGACGTTTTTGTTCTGGTTTGGATTTCTACTTCCTGTCGGGAGTTTGTTTGCAGTTTAGAATCCCACTTTCAATATCTAGTATGGTTCAGTTTCAGTTTAGTTCCTGCTTCAATTCTCGCTTTAGATTTTGGTTCATAATTTGATTTTCACATCCGGAGTACAGTTTTCTTGACGATTTGTTCTGGTTTTGGATTCTCCATCCTATTGGGTGTTTATTTGCGGTTTCGTTTTCCACTTCCGGTTTTGAGTTCGGTTTTGGTCTGTTTTTTTTTCCATTTCCCCTCCTGCTTTGGAGGTCGTTTTCAGTTCATATTTGTAATTTCACTTCTGGATAGGAGTTTCGTTGACGATTTTGTTCTGGTTTTGATTTCTACTTCTGGTTTGGAGTTTGTTTGAGGTTTCCTATCTCACTTCCATTAGCGAGTGCTGTGTCGGTTTCAGTTTAGTTTCGGTTTCAATTCTCTTTTTGGAGTTAGTTTTTGGTTCATAATTTGAGTTTCACATCCGAGAGCAGATTCCTTGAGTTTTTTTTTTCTGGTTTTGGTTTCTTCTTCCTATTGGGATTTTATTTGCCATTTCAAATTCCACTTCCGGTTGCGAGTTCAGTGTATGTCTGTTTGTTTTTGCTTTCCACTCTCATTTTGGCGGTCGTTTTCAGTTCATATTTGAATTCCACTTCCAGATAGGATTTTCGTTGACATTTTTGTTCTGCTTTTGATTCCTACTTCCAGGTGGAGTTTGTTTGCAGTTTCGAAACCCACTTCCGATTTCAAGTTCGGTTCGGTTTCAGTTTAGTTTTGGTTTTAATTCTCCTTTTGGAGTTAGTTTTCAATTCAAAATTCGATTTTCACATCCAGAGAGCAGTTTCATCGAGGTTTTTTTTCTGGTTTTGCTTTCTCCTTCACATTTGTCATTCATTTGCGGTTTAGTGTTCCAGTTCTGGTTTGGAGTTCGGTTTTATTCTCAGTTTGTTTTCCATTTCCACTCTTGCTTTGGAGTTCGTTTTCGGTTCATATTTAGAATTCCATTTCGTCTTAGGAATTTCGTTGACGTTTTCATTCTTTTTTTTTTTTTTTTTTGGCCAGTTCTGGGCCTTGAACTCAGGGCCTGAGCACTGTCCCTGGCTTCATTTTGCTCAAGGCTAGCACTCTGCCACTTGAGCCACAGCGCCCCTTCTGGCCGTTTTCCATATATGTGGTGCTGGGGAATCGAACCGAGAGCTTCATGTGTAGGAGGCAAGCACTCTTGTCCCTAGGCCATATTCCCAGCCCCTCATTCTGGTTTTGATTGCTAGTTCCAGTATGGAGTTTGTTTGCAGTTTCAAATCCCACGTCTGGTCTCGAGTTCGGTTTCGGATTCAGTTTAGTTGCCGTTTCAATTTTCGTTTTGGAGTTAGTTTTCGGTTCATAATTAGATTTTCACATCCAGAGAGCAGTTTCATTGAGGTTTTTGTTCTGGTTTAGGTTTCTCCTTCCCATTGGCATTTTATTTGCCATTCAAATTCCTCTTCCAGTTGAGAGTTCAGTGTCCATCACAGTTTGTTTTTGCTTTCCACTCTCGTTTTGGAGTTTGTTTTCGGTTCATATCAGAAATTCCTGTTCTGAATAAAAGTTTCGTTAATGTTTTTGTTGTGTTTTGGATTTCTCCTTCCAGTAAGAATTTTTTTTCACTTTCCTAATCCCACTTCTGGTTTCAAGTTCAGTTTCAGTTTCAGTTTAGATTCGGTTTCAATTCTTGTTTTGGAGTTAGTTTCTGTTCATAATTCGATTTTCATATCTGGAGAGCAGTTTCCTTGCACTTTTTGTTCTGGGTTTGGTTTCTTCTTCCCATTTGGAGTTCATTTGTGATTTTGTGTTCCACTTCCGGTATGGAGTTCAGTTTCATTCTCTGTTTGTTTTTGTTTGTTTAGAATTCTCCTCCCTGCTATTGCCATGGGCAGGGCATAGTTACATAGACAAGCAAAATTGCAGTTCCTGCCACCTTGGGCAGGCACTCATAGTCAGGGAAATAAAACCTAAGGAGCTGATGGATTGGAAAGTGATTTGTAGACTTAAAGCGATAAGAAAATATAGTAATTTAAAAATTTACCCAAGCAATCAGGACTGGGAATGTGGCTTAGTGGTAGAGTGCTTGCCTAGCATGCATGAAGACCTAGGTTCGATTCCTCAGTACCACTTAAACAGAAAAAGCCAGAAGTGGTCCTGTGGCTCAACTGTTGTCATGCTAGCGTTCTTCAAAAGAAGCTCAGGGACAGTGCCCAGGTCCCTGAGTTCAAGCCCCAGGACTGGCAAAAAAAATTACAAGCAATAAATTAATAAGCAAAACAAAAAAAGTAAAAAATTCCAAATTGGTAGGCTATTGCTCTCAGAAAGAGTTCAGCGACAATGCTTCTGAAAGGGAAGTAATTGGATTTAGAATGACTATAATTATGGAATCAGTAATTTGAGTATGACAGGCCCTTCAGAGTAGATAGTCAGAACAAATACCTGGAGAGCTTTTTAGAGGCAGAAATTGGGCAGTTTGTTGGGATCATGGCAAACTGGCTAAAAGCATAACGTGGAGGCTAAATGTTACCTGGTACCAATACCACTGTTCATGGTACTGTTCTATTTGTTGTTGTTGGGTGTTTTTTGTATGACATTTAGCTGAAAAGGTAATTATAAAATCAAAACGTTAATACAATTATAGCTAAAGATGATTGAGTGCTTATTCAATAGTGCAGGAAGACACTATTTCAAGAGTTTTGCATGTTTGCACTATTTTTTTTACAAATTTTTTTTCAAATTTTTATTATCAAACTGATGTACAGAGAGGTTACATTTTCATACGTTAGGCTTTGGATACATTTTTTGGACTGTTTGTTACCTTGTCCTTCATACCCCCTTCCCTCCTCCTCTTGTCCCTTTCCCCTCCTGAGGTGTTCAGTTCACTTTCACCAAACAGTTTTGCAAGTATTGCTTTTGTAGTTTTTTGTCTTTTTTTTACCCTGTGTCTCTCAATTTTGGTATTCCCTTTCAATTTCCTACTTATAATACCAGTGTACACGATTTCCAATATACTCAGATAAGATTACAGAGATAGTGTAGGAACAACCACTGGAAGGTGATACAAGAACATCATCAATACTAGAAGCTACAGATACAGATAGGACACTGAAAGTAGTTACAACTGTGACATAACAATCGTTTCCATAACATGGAGTTCATTTCACTTAACATCATCTTATGTGATCATAAGGGTATAGCTATTGGGCTCTTGTGATCCTCTGCTGTGACTTGCCTAAACCTGTGCTAATTATTCCCAATAAGGGAGACCATAGAGTCCATGTTTCTTTGGCTCTGGTTCACTTCACCTAGTATAATTTTTTCCAAGTCCTTCCATTTCCTTACAAATGGGGCAATGTAATTCTTTCTGATAGAGGCATAAAATTCCATTGTGTATATGTACCACATTTTGCTGATCCATTCATCTACTGAGAGGCATCTGGGTTGGTTCCAGATTCTAGCTATGACAAAATGCGCTGCAATGAACGTTGTGCTGGTGGCATTACTGTGATTTTGTTTGTGGTTTTTTGGATAGATACCCAAAAGTGGGGCTGCTTGGTCATAGGGAGTTCTATACTTAGCCTTCTGAGGAATCTCCATACTGCTTGCCAGTGTGGCTGAACCAATTTACATTCCCACCAACAATGAAGTAGGGTTCCCTTTTGGCCACATCTCCTCTTGATACATCCCTACTTGATATATGACATTCTTACTGGGGTGAGATGGAATCTCAATATTGTTTTGATTTGCATTTCTTTTATGGCCAGTGATGTAGAGCACTTTTTCATATGTCTCTTGGCCATTCACATTTCCTCCTCAGAGAAGTCTCTTTGTAAGTCTTTAGCACACTTTATGAGGGGGCTATTGGTTCTTTGTGGTTTTGTTTTGGAGGAAGGTAATGTTTTTAGTTCTGCATATATTTTAGAGATGAGGCCTTTGTCCGTTGAACAGCCGGTAAAGATCTTCTCCCAGTCTGTGAGCATTCTATTTATCTTGCGAGGTATGTCCTTTGCCATGCCAAAGCTCTGCAGTTTGGTGCAGTTCCATTTGTCCAACCTTTCTTTGATTTGTACCCTTTCTGGGTCTTTGTTAAGGAAGTTCCGTCCTGCGCCAAGGAACCCAAGTGTTTCTCCTACTCCTTCCTTTAATGTTTTCAGGGTGTCTGTTTTGATTTCGAGGTCTTTAATCCATTTGGAATTGATTTTGGTGCAGGGTGATATATAAGAATCTAGTTTTATTTTGTTGCATGTGTTGAGCCAGTTTTGCCAGCACCATTTGTTAAAGAGGCTATCTTTCTTCCAAACTATTGTTTTAGCTCCTTCATCAAAGATTAAGTAGGCATAGTTCTGTGGGTTCATTTCTGGGACTTCAATTCTGTTCCATTGGTCTTCAGGCAGGTTCCAGTGCCAATACCAAGCTTTTTTTTTTATTACTATAGCTTTATAATACAGCTTGAAGTTGTGTATTGTAATTCTCCAGCACTGTTCTTTCTGATTAGGATTGTTTTTGCTATTGGGGGTCTTTTATTGTTCCACATGAATTTGAGGATTGGTTCCTCTATTTCATTAAAAAATGGTGTTGGGATATTAATGGGTATTGCATTGAATTTGTAGATAGCCTTTGGCAATATTGCCATTTTGATTATATTAATCCTCTCAATCCAGGAGAATGGGAGGTTTTTCCATTCCATAATTTCTGACATTATTTCATTTTTCAAGCTTTTAAAGTTCTCCTCAAAGAGGTCTTTCACTTCTTTAGTTAAGGTTATTCCTAGGTATTTTATGTTTTGGGGGGCTATTGCAAAAGGAGTTGCTTTCCTGATTTCAGCCTCGGTCCTCGGGTCATTGGCAAAGAGAAAGGCCATTGATTTTTAAGGGTTTATTTTATATCCTGCAATTTTGCCAAAGTTTTGGATCAGCTCTACTAGCTTGGGGGTAGAGTCTTTGGGATTCTTTAGGTATAGGATCATGTCATCTGCGAAGAGAGAAAGTTTAACTTCATCTTTCCTTATTTGGATCCCCTTTATATTTTCTTCTTTCCTAATTGCTCTGGCTAGGAATTCTAGTACTATGTTGAAGAGCAGGCGAGAGAGTAGACATCCCTGCCTTGTTCCTGATTTTAAAGGGAATGGCTTTAGTTTTTTCCCATTTACAGTTATGCTTGTTGTTGGTTTGTCATATACTGCCTTGATTATGTTCAGGAATGTTCCCTGGAATCCCAGTTTTTCCAGGGCTTTTAGCATAAATGGGTGCTGGATTTTATCGAACGCTTTTTCCGCATCCAGAGATAAAACCATGTGGTTCTCTACCTTGCTCCGGTTGATGTGGTGGATTACATTAATTGACTTGCGTATATTAAACCAACTTTGCATCCCTGGGATGAATCCAGTTTGATCGTGGTGTATGATTTTTTTGATGACCTGTTGAAGTCGATTGGCCAGAATTTTGTTGAGAATTTTTGCGTCTATGTTCATCAGGGAAATCAGCCTATAGTCCTCTTTCCGTGATGAGTCCCTGCCTAGTTTTGGGATGAGGGTTATATTGGCTTCATAGAATGAGTCTGGTATTGAACGTTCTCTTTCAATTTCATTGAAGAGTTTGAGAAATATTGGTGTGAGTTCTGTTTTGAAGGTCTTGTAGAATTCTGCAGTGAATCCGTCTGGACCTGGGCTTTTCTTGGATGGGAGATCATTCATTGCCGTTTCTAAATCAATACTGGATATGGGTATGTTTAGAAGGTTTAAATCTTCATGGTTAAGTTTGGGGATATGAATTTTTTTCTAGGAAATCATCCATTTCTTCCAAGTTCTGGAATTTGTTGGCACAAAGGTTTGCAAAATAGTCCCTTATTATTTTCTGAATTTCGGTTATTTCTGTGGTGATGTTACCTGTTTCATCTCTTATCTTGTTTCTTTGAGTGTGCTGCCTTCGTTTTTCTATCTTGTTGATTTTTTTCAAAGAAACAACTCTTTGTTTTGTTGATTCTTTCTGTTTTTTTTTGTCTCTAATTGATTTAATTCTGATTTGATTTTAATTATTTGCTTCCATCTATTGACTTGGGTTTTGGCTTGTTGTTCTCTCTCAAGGAAATTAAGGTGCTTCCTTAAATTATTGAGTTGCTGTTTCTCCAGTTTGTTGATGTATGCACTCAGAGATATAAATTTTCCTCTGTATACTGCCTTTCCTGTGTCCCAAAGGAGCTGGTACTTTGTGTACTCATCTTTGTTGAAGTCCATAAACATTTGTATTTCTGTTCTAATTTCTTCAATGACCACTGATGGTTCAGCAGTGTGTCGTTTACTCTCCATGGATTGTAGGATTTTTTGTGATGGCTATTTGAGTTAAGCTCTAATTTTATGATGTATATTGATAAATAAGAGAAGATTTGTGGTAGTTAATTGGTTTATGTGTCAATTTCAGTTGGCCACAGGTACTGAGATACTTAATTCAACCTTATTCTGATTGTGTCATACTGATGACATCTCATTTAAAAACTTTTGAGAGATATCTAATTTTTTTTTTTGCCAGTCCTGGGGCTCAGACTCAGGGCCTGAACACTGACCCTGGCTTCTTTTTGCTCAAGGCTAGCATTCTACCACTCGAAGCACAGCCCCACTTCTGGCCGTTTTCTGTGTATGTGGTGCTGGGGAATTGAACCCAGGGCCTCATGTATACGAGGCAAGCACTCTTTCCACTAGGCCATATCCCCAGCCCCGAGATATCTAATTTTAAAGGCAAGAGAACCAGTAACCTGGTACTAGACACCTAGGGGCCTATATTCTTAGCTGCTCTGGAAACTGAGATCTGAGTATCGTGGTTCAAAGTCAGTGTGGGCAGGAAAGTCTGTGAGACCCTTATCTGCAATTAACCACCCAGAAGTCAGAAGCTGAGCTTTGGCTCAAATGGTAGAACAGTAGCCTTGAGCATAAAAGCTCAGGGGCAGCACCCAGAACCTGGGTTTAAGTTCCAAAACTGGCACCAAAAAAAAAAAATGACAAAGCAAACTACTTACTGAGAACAAAGAGCTCATTCCTCTAAGCATGGACCTAGAATTCTAAACACTAACCCATTTATCTTCTTACTGAATACTCATTTCCTGAAATGAAAAAGGTTTAGGTTATTTATTTCGCCCATGTAGCCTCAGTATTTTCTCAAAAAGAATCAAGATTTACTTTTGGTAAATTATACCATTTGAACCAAATGATGGTATACAAAACTATGTGAATTTTAGCTCTTCCAAACTATCAAAAACACACAGTAACCCAGTTTCCTTGCTCACAAATAACTTTGTTGATAGATGAGAATCAGATACTCATTGGAGCCATTTTAATGAACCCGTAAGATTTAAGAATAATTCATGTTCTAAAGCACTTCAAAACAGTTCACCTGAAAAACTTACGTCATGAATTTTTAGGAATTTAATATATTTGTTTCTTTTTAGAAAACTCTATTAGGTAGAAAGATATAAAGGTGAAGTTGAATCTCATCTTGATCAAATTGTACCACATACAGTGTTAACATTGGAATTAGGATAATTTGCTATGCTGTACTTATTTACAGTTTTATTTGTCTCTACTTTTAGATGTTAAGATTGATATTTAATTGCAGAGAATAAGATTAATGCCTTTTTATAATTAAACTTCTAATATGTATTGAGCCTTTGGTGGTCAAATTCCAGCTCATGAAAGCACTCATTATCAAAGGAGATGCATTATGCTTTGGGCTGTGGGAAGATAATAGGGTATTATCACGACATGAATCTTGGCTTTAAGTTATACATATGTGTATATATGCATATATATACATATGAATACACACATATATATACATATGTATATATACATATATGGAGAGAGTTTATTAGGAGAGAACACATGTAAAGAATTACAATGTATGAGGATCATTGTGTTTCATAACAGAAGTCCATGAACAGAATTCTAGGAGACTTGGGAGAAAAGAGTTGTTACTGTTGCCTGAGAAAGGTTCATGGATATCTGTCTGGAGGAGCTGGCATTTGATCTCTGATCTTAAAGCCAAACTAGATTTGAACAAGAGAGCCTTGGAGGGTTTCAGTCATGCCTATGAATTAAAGTGGGTAAATGATCTAGTCTTTACACAATGTCTTGCACCTAGTAAAGTGTTAATAAATGCATGAGGAGTAAGTGCATAAACTGCAAGTTGACTGCTACTGCCTGCTTGTCTGCCTTGTGAATGATGTCAGAGAAGTCACTGGAGAACATTTGCCCAAGAGCTAATTTGCACAGTATTTCTTCACTTACCAAAGGATTTAAATGCTTTGCTTCTCAATATTCAACTTCTCATAAACACTGGCCACCATGCTTTGTCTCTAAAACATGGTGCACCTGCTGGGTGGCCCTTCTACCCACCCCTAACGGAGTCAGCTGTTCACCATAGAGTAGGATTGATGTCTGACCAACAGATGATCCTGTGCAGGGAATGAGAGGAGAGGAGGGGCAGCTGGGAGGCGATTCGTACAGTGGCTTGGCTTGATTGCATTAAACGGGTAGAGATGGATGGAAGCTTAGTTTCAAGCCAGTTCTGAAGATAGGTAATTTGTGTAAAATAGGTCTGAAGTGCTGTGTCCATGGAGGGAAGTGGAATGGAGAGCTGAGTCCAGTGCCATTATAGATTACATGCATACAGCCTGGGTAGCAATGAGATTTTAACCTTCACATGGGACCCAGATATTCATGACCCATGTCCTGAATAGGCCAAGGTAGGTATAGGTTAAAAGACTTCAAACTACCTTAGCCAATGACTAGACCAGTCATCGTTTTAACAATTCTGTAGGATATGTGAAAGAGGAAGCATTCCTACAGATGATTTTCACAGGAAGGCAGTATGTTCTTTCTCAGGCGAGTTTCCCCTCTCTCCAGCATTTGTCTCTCTGAGTGTTCTTCCTTGCTCAAACTTAAATCTTCTTTTATGACATTTTTCTTGATTGTCTTTTTTAACTGGTCTCTTCCCATCAGAATCCTTTCTTGCTTGGGCTGGCAAGAACAGCCCCCAAGAATTTTACTGGATCTCTCTCTCTCTCTTTTTTTTAATGTCTTGATATTGATGGTGTCCTCTGTTTGGAGGGAACTTCTGTGTTGACTTTCAGCTCTGGGGTTTTGAGTTGTAGTTACTAGGTGGTCATCCCAAATAAAATGTGTTAGTGTCACCTCCTACATAGTACCTCCAAGACTGACTCTACTGGTTCATTCTATTCCTCCTGATAGCCGCCTACTGTTTTATTTTCTGTCATGCTGTCATCCAGTTCATGCTTTTCTATAAGTCTTACATTTGTTAGTTTTAAAGGCCTTGTAGTTATTCCTAATCAGCATTGCATATACCTTAATTTAGGCTCAAATGACCACTTTTAGGCTATTATGTCTAGTAATCTCTGAGCTAGTGTGTGTGTGCGCGCGTGTGTGTGTGTGTGTGTGTGTGTGTGTGTGTGTGTGTACTTTTGGCACTACAGGGCCTGGGAACTATAGCTGAGCATTTTTGCTCAAGTCCAGCACTCTGCCATTGGAGCCCCAGCTCCCCTTTTGCTTTCTGATGATTAATTAGACGTGAGTCTCATGTTCTTTCCTGCCAAGGTTGGCTTCAAATTGTGATCTGCAGATCTCAGCATTCTGAGGAGCTAGATTACAGGTATGAACCATAGGCACTCTACTTTTTTTTTCAACAGACAAGAGCTGATTATTGGGGAACAGTGAGGGGAACTCTACTTTTGAGCTGGTTTTGATTGCATTTTTTTTCTTCTTAAAAACCCGAATTGACTGTTTTTCCTTTAGTCCTTCCTGGTCTGATACTAAAAGCCTTTCACAATGGAGCTCCTTTCCATATTCCCAGACTTCCCTCTTTTCTTTTCTCTTTTTCCCCTCTGTAATATGTTCCTGCTAGTATGGAACACGCAAACAGCCTTCTCACTTCAGGTCTCTTGGAGGCCAGTTCAGATACTGTTCTTCCTGTCCAAAACTAATTTCTTCTTCCCCTGAACCTTTACGTCACTTTCTAATGATAGTATGATCTGCCCTCATTTCCAGGGCTGACCTTTGTGTATTTTTTGTGTCAACTTCTTGAAGGTTTGGATTCATTTTGGTTTTGTGTTTCGGTCCTTCCTACACCTTAGGAAAGAGTCCCTGATGATTTAATAAGTTTGTAAAAAATAAGTCAACTCATGGAGAAGTTTAATAGAGTCTACTCAGAAGAAATGAGGAGATAGCATGGTAGTTTCAGTTCTATAGAAACATTGAATTGGGAATCACTTTAATCCTAAAATATATCTAAAATCTTAAGATTTGTTAGTCAAGTATGCACTCAGAATTATCTTAATTTAGGTCATTTGTATCTTTAGAGCTAAATCATTATACACTTAGAAGGAAAAATCCTTACAGTGACTCATCTCAAAACCATTTCAGAGAAAGCAAGAATGTTTTGAGATAGGATAGTATTCAACTATCACTGATGAGAATACCTTTTCTTCTTTCATTGATTGGGTATTTACTAGTCAAAAACTCCTTATGTAAATGAAAACAACTTAGGCTCCAGCGTTTTACCTTTACTTTATTTGCTTATTGCTAGAATTTGTAGTTCTCCATATCTACTACAGTTATACCACCTTATCATTTGGAATTCATATCTATGTAAACCTTACAAAATTTGATATTTGTATGCATTAGCTTGAAGACCATTGGAATATTGATCATTATACTAATCATTGTTTAAAACATTCATTCTGAGCAGACAGAAAATTTGAAATAAATGCTGTGGTGGAATCCATTTTTGTGCTTAAAAAATGTTTTCTTGTGACTTTGGATGCCCTTATTATGGTTAGTACTCTTGTTTCGAGTATTGTTTATGTTTTTACTCATCCAACTTTTTTTTAGTATTTAATAAAATGCAATTAGCAGATAATCTGTTATAAAATGGTAGCTTTCAGCCAGGCGTTTGCATACTTCAGTTCCCCATGGGCCATAAACCCTGACCTTCAATCAGTAGGCTTAGACTTGACCCTGCCTGCTACAATGCCTTCTAATCTTATGGTAGAAACAGCTGCCCAAGTTCAGTCATCCTGTCAGTCTCACTGCAGCCCTTGAGTTACAGTGTCATAGTAGAAGTTCTGATCATTTCTGTGCCATGGCACTTCAATCAGACTTAATACTTGCTTTGTGCTATATCTCAGGAAAGGTAAACAATGTTTTAGTGCATTGTGTTGTGCTCGTGGCTTTATATGACCTGGTTTGTGGTCATTTTAATCAATTCCCAGGAATGATTTACTAGCTCAGAAGTATGTTTTATGTTAATTATATGGAGAAGCCACATACCACTTTTCTGAGTAGTTGAACAAGTTTCTTCCCACCAGTATTGTAGTACATTGCCCTTTTGACCACATGCCCACCAGCATCTGTGGTTATCTGTTGTTAGTTTAGGTTTTTGTTATTCTAATGTCCATTCTAACTGGGGTGAAGTGGATCTCAGTGTATTTTTGATTTGCATTACTTTTATGGGCAGAAACATTGAACCTTTCATTTGTCTTTTGGCCATTCTTATTTCCTGTTTGGAGAAGACTCACTTGAACTTTCTATTTCATCCAATAATTGTGTTGTAGTTTCTGTGACGATATCTTTTTGGTGGGTTTAACTTTTTGACCTCTAAGTACATTTTAGATATGAGGTTCTTGTCTGTGCCTTAGCTAGTTAGGAACTTATCCCATTTGGGAGGCACTCTATCGATCTTGCTTGTAGTGTCCTTTGCCATTGAGAGATGTTTCAATTTTATGCAATGCAATTGATCTACATTTGATTTGATTGGATAGGGTTGATTCCATATCTCAGGTAGGGTAAACAATGCTGTAGTGGATATTGGTTTCCTGGTGGCATTATGTGACCTGGTTTGCGGTCATTTTCATCAATGCCCAGGAATGAGTAGCTGGCTCAGAGGTAAGTTTTCTGGTTAATTATTTGGGGAAACCACAAACCGCTTTTCTGAGTAGTTGAAGAAGTTTATATTCCCACCAATATTGTAGTAGAATTTCCTTTTGACCACATGCCCACCAGCATGTGTGTTTATCTGTTGTTACTTTAGGTTTTAGTTTTTCTCGTGGCCATTCTTACTGGGGTGAAGTGGATCTCAATGTATTTTTGATTTGCATTACCTATATGGGCAGAGATGGTGAACATTTCATTTGTCTATTGGCCATTCTTATTTCTTCTTTGGAGAATACTCTCTTGAAATTTTTAGTTCAATTAATAATCAGGGTGTAGTTTCTGGGTGTATTTCTTTTTGGTGTGTTTAATTTTTTGACCTCTAAGTACATTTTAGATATGAGGCTCTTGTCTGAGGCATAGCTAATAAAGATCTTATCCCATTTGGGAGGCATTCTATTGATCTTGATTGTTGTGTTCTTTTCAACTGAGAAATGTTTCAGTTGTCTGCAATCCCATTGTTCTAGATTTGATAGGATAGGATAGGATAGGATAGGATAGGGTTGATTCCACTCTCAGGTAGGGTTAACAATGCTGTAGTGTATATTGTTTTGCTGGTGGCTTTATGTGATCTGGTTTGTGGTCATTTTCATCAATGCCCAGGAATGATTTGCTGGCTCAGAGGTAAGTTTTTTTTGTTGTTGTTGTTGTTTTTTTTTTTTTTTTTTTGCCAGTCCTGGGCCTTGGACTCAGGGCCTGAGCACTGTCCCTGGCTTCTTCCTGCTCAAGGCTAGCACTCTGCCACTTGAGCCAAAGCGCCGCTTCTGGCCATTTTCTGTATATGTGGTGCTGGGGAATCGAACCTAGGGCCTCGTGTATCCGAGGCAGGCACTCTTGCCGCTAGGCTATATCCCCAGCCCCAGAGGTAAGTTTTATGGTTAATTATTTGGGGAACCCACATACTGCTTTTCTGAGTAGGTGAACAAGTTTATATTCCCACCAATATTATAGTAGAATTCCCTTTTGACCACATCCCTGCCAGAGCCAGCCGACAAGGAAAAGGGAATCCTGATTGAGGGGGCAAGGATTAAAGAAAAAGAAAGGTACAAGACAAGAGAAAAAAGACAAGAGACAAAAGATGGGTTTCAGGAGTTCTTAACCTCAATGTAGTAGCTCAAGAGTGCAGACACGTTATTCTTAACTTTCAGCTTATATGCAGTTTAGGAACCAGGGAATACCATAGAGTTATTAAAGTTTAAGAACACAAAAGGGCTCTGAAGTTCGCAACATCTGATGGCAGTAAAGACACAATGAGGTTGATTAACATAGGAATAGACTCCAGTGGACATAGTAAAGCAATTCCTGGTAGGGGCTGAGTTACTAGTATAAAAATGTTCTTGCACTTAGCATATCCTTGTGATAACAACACAGCCAGAGGTCAGAATGAGATTAGCTGCTGGCTAGGCTCCCAACATCTCCCCTGTCTTCATTTGAAGAAGCGAACCCGCCTGTCTTAGGTTGGATGTGTCGCCTACCCTGCCTAACCCGTCATTGGAAACTTCTCCAGAGCAAACCTGAAGGCCCTGTCTTAGGACAGTCAAACCAGCACCCCCTCTTACGTGTCTCTGGCTACAGCTCCTCTCAGGGGAAATTCATTTACTTGGACCTTGACCTTATGCTGCTCACTGGCTAAACTCATGAAAGAGTTTTGCAATATGCATACAATGCAAGGAAGGCATAGGAAAACCATCAGCCAAAGTATCCCTGGGCAAAACAATGTCATTAGAAGCCCATTAACAGTAGTCAAGGAAGGGATACACTGTTGAAGTTCAAACAGTTCTTTTGCTATTTTTGCCATTTCAGAGTCCAGAGGCGGAGCTTATTGTAGCCCAGCTATTGCCTGTGGAGTTGAAAAAGATCTAAGGACAAATTATTGTGGTGCCAAATACCATTAAGATGTGCTACAACTTGTTCCCAAGGACACACGAATAAAGTCAAACACAAATAAAGTCAAACCCAGCATGGCAGCGCACCCATTACAAAGTTTGTAAAGCACAGATTTGTTCTCCCAGGACAAGGCAGATTCATACAATGCTTCTATTTTTTTCTACCTTATCATCAATCCTGCCTTGAAAGTGTAGGGCTTTCGTAGTATTATGAGCAAGCTGATTAACATAGTGAGCTGTTTAAACACTTTGTGTCAAAGCCACAGTAGCTGCTGCAGCAAAGGCAGCTAAGGAAATAAAGGCTACAATGCCTGCTACCAATAGCCCTATAAATCTTCAAGGGCACATGAGCTCTTTTAAATGTTTTAACACTTGAATACCTATTTCTTCATACCAAGCTTCAGATATGTTCACAGGAAGCATGACAAATGGAGGTTGCTTAATAACAATTACAGAATCAGTAAGACCACTATACAAGCAATTTGTAAAAGAACAGTTAGTACAAGTAACATTGAAAACCATGGCTCCTATAGAAGTATTAAAAGGTCTATACATAATGGCAGAAGGAGGTGTTACACAACTCATAATATTTTTTTTTAAATGGGGAAGACGGTGGAAGAGCAGCAGAGCCCTAGCTGAGCTGCCTCCAACATCGCAGTTTTCCCACCCCAGAGAAACTTTTACCCCTAGATAGACTGCCCAAATAATTTATAACTGTACAGAGATTCTGGCCAGGAAGGAAAAATCGACTTTGGTCTGAAAACACAGATTTGAGCTCTGGGCGGCATCCCGCTGCCACTCCAGGGCCGGCGCCAGCACAGTGCTGCGCACCCCATGCAGCTCTACAGAGACTGGGGAGAAATCCTCCAGACAGCAGCATACAGACACGGATTGCAGGCTGAGCACAGACAGGCTGAAATCGCAGAGACAGCATGAGTACTCCCACGAAAGACAGTTTCACTTGTGCCCACCGAGCAACTCCTTCCCCAACCACCAGAGCAAAGCGCTGTCTTTGACACTCGCAAAGGGTCAGACCAGACTGGAGCTAAAGCCCACCTGGAGAAAGCGAGGACAAAGCAGCCATCTTTGAGAAGGGCAAGAGGGACCAATCACTGAGATCCAGCTCCGTCCAGGAGAATGCCCCCTGCCCAGGTGGGAGGCTTGTCCTGGGCCTCGGCTCACCTAGAGTTGCCTGTCCTGCCCACCAGAATTTCTAAATTAAAAGCGAAAGCGGTGAGCAGCTATTGGCGGCACGGAACAGCCACACGGGAGAACAAACTTTCCAAGACAGATAAATGGTCCTGTTTAGAAGCCCAATTTCCAGCCCAAAAATGAGCTGAATTCCATACCCAGCTCTGCCTAGAAGGCCGCCCGGCCCAGGAGGGAGGAACCTCCTCCAGGCAAGTGTCTCTCAGCCAGGTAAACAAGGCCAGAGGCGCCCCGCCCTGCTGAGTCCACAGCCTATTCATAGCCAGGCATTAAAGGCAGCAGCCCTACAGCAGACAGAGGAGCCACAGTTCCCAAGACTGTTCACGTCCCCATCTACATTGGATGCCCAAGGCCTACCTGCTAGCTGTGTGAACCCCAGAACCCAGGATTTCACTAACGGGGTGGAGGGTCAGAGCATATCCACCCCCTGCGAACTAAAAATAAGTCAAACCAGCCAAGCCGCAGAATAGAGTGCAGACCAGCGCAAGGGAACCAGAGACTGTAGAAAGCCCACCCAAACATGGAAGACTTTTTTTGTTTGTTTTGTCTCAGAAGTTTTTTAAGCTTTCATTTTTATTTTTATTTTTTTCTTATATTTTCATTTCTGAAATGTCATTGGTTTGTTTTTGTTTTCCACTTGCATCTGTTGGTTCTATCAAGTTTTTTGTTGTTGTTGTTCATTGTTTTTCTTTTTTCTTTTTCTCTATTTTGTTTTCCTTTTAATTTTTTAAAATAATTTTTCTCTATTATGTGCATCTGTCTTCCAGTATTCTTTCTTTATTTCTCCCTTTATATTTTCTTCCTTTAAAAATTACTTTCCTATGAATAATACCTGCACTCTTTACTGCTAACTCTCCATTGTCTATCATTTTAACCTTGGTGTTTCTACTGAGTCTACTTTCTTCCACAATTCCATGTCACTGAAACTAAACCAAAATAATCACCCCCCATACATTATACTCTAGTTTCTTTACTACCTCTAACTTACCCTCCTAACTTACTTCTAGGTCCTCCAAGTCCCATTGATTCCTGGTTATTGGATAGAGTGTATCCCTGCATAATCCAAGTGAAACAAAGGGGTTCATAGAGAAAGCCATTCCAAAAGGAACTTAATATAAGAACAAGAGTTGCTCATAGGGTTGTAACAGTAAATAAGTAACTAACTGAATACAGGGCTCAGGATTGGTTGTTATATTGAAATTGTATTCTTTAGGAACACCAAACCTAATTTTATACACAGATATAAAAGGTATCTGTATATGATTGTGAACTTCTAAGATTTACAAAACAGTGCTTGGTAAGGTCTGCTTTGGGTCTTAAACGGTGCTCACAGGTGCTTGTATATAGGCATTCCCAATCCAAATGGGCAGAAGAAACACAAGAAAGATGGCAAACAATGAAGTCTTATCTCCCACTCAAAACAAGCAGGAAGCAGAGCAGTCAATCAAAGACATACAAGAAAACCCTCAAAATGCTCTACAAAGTCTACTGATAAACGTGATAAATGAAAAGTTTGAATCTCTTCAGTCAATTATTCTAGAGCGTGAGGAGGCAAAGCAAAAATTAATGGAGAATTTCATGGCCTTCACACATAGAAAGATAAATGAACTTCAAGAGTCAAATGAAAAGATAGCTAACCAGCTAAAAGATTTGAGAGCCCTCCCATTGAAAAACCTCCCATGCTCCTGAATTGGGAGGATTAATATAATCAAAATGGCAATATTGCCAAAGACTATCTACAAATTCATTGCAATACCCATTAATATCCTAACACCATTTTTTAATGAAATAGAGGAAGCAATCCTGAAATTCATATGGAACAATAAAAGACCCCCAATAGCAAAAAAAATCCTAAGCAGAAAGAACAGTGCTGGAGGAACTACAGTACCCAACTTCAAGCTGTATTATAAAGCTATAGTAATAAAAACACCTTAATATTGGCACCAGAACAGGCCTGAAGAACAATGGAACAAAATTGAAGACCCAGAAATGAACCCACATAACTATGCCTACTTAATCTTTAATAAAGGAGCTAAAACAATAGTCTGGAAGAAAGATAGCCTCTTTAAGAAATGGTGCCGGCAAAACTGGTTCAATACACGCAACAAAGTAAAACTAGATCCTTATATATCACCCGGCACCAAAATCCATTGCAAATGGATCAAAGATCTTGAAATTAAAACAGACACCCTGAAAACACTAAAGGAAGGAGTAGGAGAAACACGTGGTCAGAACTTCCTCAACAAAGACCCAGAAAGGCTACAAATCAAAGAAAGGTCGGACAAATGGGAATACGTCAAACTACAAAGCTTCTGCAGGGCAAAGTATATAGCTCGAAAGATAAACAGAAATCCCACAGATTGGGAGAAGATCTTTACCAGCCATTCAACAGACAAAGGCCTCATGTCTAAAATATATGCAGAACTAAAAAAATTACCTTCATCCAAAGCAAAACTGCAAAGAACCAATAGCCCCCTTATCAAGTGGGCTAGAGACTTAAAAAGAGACTTCTCTGATGAGGAAATGAGAATGGCCAAGAGGCATATGAAAAAGTGATCTACATCACTGGCCATAAAAGAAATGCAAATCAAAACAACATTGAGATCCCATCTCATCCCAGTAAGAATTTCCTATATCAAGAAAACTAACAATAACAAATGCTGGAGGGGATGTGGCCAAAAGGAAACCCTACTTCATTGTTGGTGGGAATGTAAACTTGTTCAGCCACTCTGCCAAGTGGTATGGAGATTCCTCAGAAGGGTAAACATAGAATTCCCATATGATCCAGCAGCCCCACTTTTGGGTATCTATCCAAAAAACCACAAACATAATCACACTAAAGCCACCAGCACAACAGTGTTCATCACAGCACAATTTCTCATAGCTAGAATCTGGAACCAACCCAGATTCCCCTCAGTAGATGAGTGTATCAGGATAATGTGGTACATATACACAATGGCATTTTATGCCTCTATCAGAAAGAATGGCATTGCCACATTTATAAGGAAATGGAAGGACTTGGAAAAAGTTATACTAAGTGAAGTGAGCCAGACCCAAAGAAGCATGGACTCTATGGTCTCCCTTATAGGGAATAATTAGTACAGGTTTAGGCAAGTCATAGCAGAGGATCACAAGAGCCCGATAGCTATACCCTTATGAACACATAAGATGATGCTTAATGAAATGAACTCCATGTTATGGAAACGATTGTTATATCACAGTTGTAAATACTTTCAACGTGCCATATGTAACTGTAGCCTCTATTATTGATGATATTACTGTATCACCTTCCTGTGGTTGTACCTACACTATCTTTGTATCTTATTTGAATATATTGGAAACTGGGTATACTGTTATTACTAGCAGGAAATTGGAAGGGAACACCAAAATCGAGAGACACAGGGTAAAAAAAGACAAACAACTACAAAAGCAATACTTACAAACAGTTTGGTGAAAATGCAATGAACAACTGAACAACTCATGGGGTGGAGGAGGAAGGGAAAGAGGAAGGGGGAGGGGGAATGAGCAATGAGGTAACAAACAGTACAAGAAATGTATCCAATGCCTAATGTATGAAACTGTAACCTCTCGGTAATTCAGTTTGATAATAAAAAAATATATGTATTAAAAAATATTCTTTAAAGGAGAAGAAGTAGGCCAGGAGATATTTAGGGCAGCCACTAACATCCAGACATGACGTTGAGGGTGTCCATTCATCCACCACAGACCTGGGTTGTACCTGTTGGTGAGATTGGCTCCCGACCAGTCCATCAATTGAGAATTAGTCCCTGAAATATTGGTTATAAAAGGGTGTTCATGTCTATACTTTATGGGGTGCAGTTCTCCTGTGGATTCTACAATTTGCAAAGAGTTGATGCAGCGAGGTATCATGAAGGACGATGTAGAATTAGCATGTACAGGGAACCCATTAGGCAATGAAGTCTTCTTATATTACACACTTGACTGTTATCAGGAATCCAAATTCAATGATTCATGGATTTCATTGCAGTGCAGCCTGGAATATGACTGTTGGGATCAGTTGTAAATCATAAAGGGGTTCCAATGCAAGAAGCTGCAAAATCTCCCATTTTAATGTGTTGGACAAAAGGATCTGGAGCTGTACCGTCTGCTGATCTGTTGACATGGACGAACACCTCAGCTCCTTCCCAAGTTGCAACGTGTACAATTGGTGGATCTGGCAACAGTGGCTGACCAGTGGGTCAGCATTTGTACCATTCTGATAAGCTTCCACAGTATGAACGCAATGCTCAGGTAGCCAGCAGGCGTCATTTTGTGTTTTTTTTTTTGTTTGTTTGTTTGTTTTTTTTGGCCAGTCCTAGGCCTTGGAATCAGGGCCTGAGCACCATCCTTGGCTTTTTCCCGCTCAAGGCTAGCACTCTGCCACCTGAGCCACAGCGCCCCTTCTGGTCGTTTTCCATATATGTGGTGCTGGGGAATCGAACCAAGAGCTTCATGTGTAGGAGGCAAGCACTCTTGCCACTAGGCCTTATTCCCAGCCCCTGTCATTTTCATCCTGTGAAAAAACACAGACATGTCCTTGACCCCATGTCAATATTGGATCAGGCCTGTGCCAAGCACCTGTTAAAGGATCTTTCCACTTAACTTGGGCAAAAGTTCTTTGCTCTCTCTTTTCCCAGAACCACTGTGCTGCGGAAAATCCATTACAGTCCAGATTTTAAAAATTTAGTACGAATAAAGCATAAGAAAGAATATTAACAGGAGAGAGGGACTATAATTCCCCCCATTTCATTTAGAAATTTGTTTTTTTAACAAACTATTGGCCCGTTCAACAATTCCTTGACCTTGAGGATTATAGGGAATTCCTGTAGTGTGAACACTCTGGTAAGATTTACAAAAAGTTTGAAAAGATCATCTGACATATCCCGGACCATTATCAGTTTTAATATGTTTAGGAATTCCCATAGTGGCAAAGCAGCATAGCACATGGGAAATACAATGATTGCTAGCCTCCCTGTAAGAGGAGTAGCCATAATAAAATTAGAGTAGGTGTCTATAGTAACATGGACAAAGTGGAGCTGTCCAAAAGAGAGAATATGGGTAATGTCCATTTGCCAAACATGGTTGGCCACTAAGCCTCAAGGTTTAATGCCATTGAAGGGCACAGGTAAGAAGGTAGTACAGTAGGGGCAAGCTTTTACAATCTGATGAGCCGCCTTTCATGTGATATGAAAATGCCAATGTAAGGCACGACAGTTTTGATGTTGGGCAGCATGTGATTGCTTTACTAAGTCAATCTGAGGGAAAAATTTGAGTAGCCTCATCCGTAATAGCCCTTACTTAATGGTCCAGGAAGCTTAGTATGAGCATGTATAAATCCAAAAAAGCATGGACAGGTGGGAGAGCGAAGAAGAAGTTGTATCTGTTGAAAAAGAGTTTAGATAGTGGAATTAGTTGTTCCAAGAAAATGGATAGTTTCAATTACCTGAAGGGCTCGAATAACATAATGACTGTCCGAATATAAATTAAAAGCTTTAGTAGGTAAAAGTGTAAGGGCCTGTAAAACTGCTTGAAGTTCAACTTTCTCGGCTGAAGAAAGACAAGTGTCCCAAGATTTAGTTTCACCATCAATAGTAAGAGCTGCCGTTCCATTAGAAGATCTGTCTGTAAACACCAAGGCAGCCATAGAAAGAGGTGATAGAGATACAACCAGAGGAAATAGAAAGGTGTAAGAAGAGGCAAAGTGAAGTAATTTGTTGGAGGGATGATGATGTGAGGGGCAGGATGAGCAGCAGCCCCTATTAAAAATATCCCAGCCCTTGTCTATGAGGTCGGCGCTGGGATTGAATGGGTTCTCAAATTCCTTGTTGATGAATTCCCAATCCTTCTGAAGGCAGTAGCCCTTGACTTAAGAGTTGTCGAGTTATTGTGTCACTAGGGCTAAGCAAATAAACTCCTATTTTTTCCATAATATCCCTCCCCCACAAATTTATGGGCAAATGATCCAATACATAAGGTTGAAAAGTCCCAGAATGGCCCTCACTGTCTCTCCAGTTAAGGATGGCACTTCTTTGTTGGGGATCTGTGGTATGGCCAATCCCCCATAAGGATGTGAGAGATGCAGTAAGGGGTCAGTGTGAAGGCCAATGTCTCTTGGCTATCACAGAAACATCTGCTCCTGTATTTAATAGGCCTCGGAAGGGCTTTTCTTGTATATAAATTGTAAGCTTGGGCAGTTCCCATTTTATGTTATGAACCCAAAATATGTCTAAAGACCCAAAACTCCTTTTGCCCCTTGGGTTTGTAGTGGCTGAGGCATCAACTGAAATTAAAGGAACAAGGATGAGCTGAGCAATTCTTTGTCCTGCAGGGATAGAGATAACATTAGCAGGCTCTGAAGCCATGATTTTTATTTCTGCAGTATAGTCCTGATCTATCACTCCTGGAATAATATGTAGGCCCCTCAGTGCAGAGCTGCTGTGGCCTAACAATAAGCCAACAGATTCCCTCGGAAGCGAGCCAATGACTCCTGTAGGGAGGGCCTGGACTCCCATTTTCAGAGTCGGTACTGCGCAGGTGGAGGAACAGGGGTCCAGTCCTGCACTCCCTGGTGTTGCTCAGAGACTGGAAACTGATTGTGGCTGTGGGTTGTCGGGGGATAGGCTTGAGGTTGGGGGAAGGAAGACACCGCCCCAAAATTTTTCCGTGGGGCCAGGGGCTGGCCCCTCTGCCAATTTCCAAAAATCGGGTGGCCAGAGTTATTCAAAGTAGATCTGCAATTCTTAGCCCAATGCTCCTACTTTTTACAATGGGGACAAATTCCAGGCATAACCCTCCTTTTCTGATTGAGGCAATGAGCCAGTAAGTGGCCCATTTGTCCGCAGGAAAAACAGCTGCCAGGAGTCCAAGCAGTATGTAGATGTCCCCTGCCCTTTCCCCCTGTTCGGGGGGTGCTTAAGAACTCAGTTACAGTCTGCCCTTGGAGCGCTGCAGCCAGCGTGAGGCCCTGCATATAGGATGGACTAATGTTTACAAAAAGCCGAATATAATCAGTTATTCCTCCCTTTTTTTAAAAAGGCCTGATGGCTGCTTGGCAAGCTGCATTAGCATTTTCATATGCCAATTGTTGTGCAAGAACCTCGCCAGTATCCCCATCTTGGATCAGACAACCTGTTGCTTCCAATAATCTAGAGACAAAATCTTGATAAGGTTCATCTGTTCCCTGTCTAATTTTGGAAAGGTCTTCAGTCTTACTAGAGTTAGGGAGTCTATTCCAGGCACGTTTAGTAGCAGCATTGATCTGAGCATAAACATCCAGAGTGCAATTTAACTGGGTCTGGGTGTCATTGTAAGCACCTTCCCCAGCGAGCTCTGCAAATGTAGCAGGTACATTGTTAGCCTTGTTGG
This sequence comes from Perognathus longimembris pacificus, assembly GCF_023159225.1. Lineage (NCBI taxonomy): Eukaryota > Metazoa > Chordata > Mammalia > Rodentia > Heteromyidae > Perognathus > Perognathus longimembris. Next base: position 30,891,554 of record NC_063179.1, read on the forward strand.
CCTCTGCTGTGGCCGGACACTATTCCACAAATTCAGACTTCCACAATAAGTAATCTCCTCCACTAAGACAAGCCCTAGCCAACTGTTTCCAGTCATTTGGGCATAAAGCTTCAGTAGCCACTGTTTCAAGAATGACTTGAGTAAACATCGCTGTAGGGCTGTATTGAGCACAAGCATTCTTTAGATATCTTATTTATTTAAATGGCAAAGGCTGATGAAATCGTTCATTATCTTCATCCTCCCTTATAGGGAATAAGTGAAAACCAGAAATGTCCTCCTCTCTTTGAGCAGCCTGTGCCAAGGAGAGTTGCAGGGTGCTACGCTTAGGGGTAACATTAGGACTTGTCCCAAAAGGGAGTTCACCATTAGGAGGGCCAGGCGCCTTCAACAGCACAGGCTGAGATGGTACTGGCTGTGAGACAATAACAGGCAGAGGGGGTGGCAGGAAAGGATCAAAGTCAGCCAGGATTGTGGGAGGGGGTCCACAAGTCTCTACCTTTATAGGAGTTTGTTGTTTTGGATGAAGCTGTGACAATAGGGTTATAACTGATTCCAACAGATTCTCAACATGGGTCAATCTATCTTTAGTAGGCTCATTGTTTATTTTTTTCCTCAGTGTCTGAGCCATCTAAGTCTTCCTTAATATCTAGCCCAGTGGGTTCAGATTTTATTAATTTTCTCAGCTCTTCCCAGGCAGCTGCATACGTTCCTGGGGCTGGGAGACGCTCATCAGGTCATTGTTCAGCTTCTCTGATTGACTGATTGAATCTAATCTGTTCATGTCGAGGATCCAAACAATCTCGGAGCAGATTCCAAAGAGTGATAGCGTCCACTGGGGTTTTCTCAGGGACATTTGCGTCATAATGTTCCTGAATCTTTTTTCCAATCTTTTGCAAAGTTTCTAAGTTAATGGTTCCTTCTTCAAGGAACCAGGGGCATTCTTCTTCAATAAAGTGAAAGAAATGTTCTAACTGACTTTGGCCAACTTGCACTCACCTGGCATGAAGCATCCCTTTGAGGCCTTGCACGTATAGCATGTGACTGTTACCTTGTCCCATTATATTTCACCCTACAATATTTGTCCATACTCTCTCCCGCTCTTTCCCAAGTGATCAGACGTCCTTGCTAAAGTGGGGTCCTCTGCCTTCATTTGTTTATTGGCCATTCTTATTTCTTCTCTGGAGAAGACTCAGTTGAAATTTCTAGTTCTTTCAAAAATCAGGTTGTAGTTTAGGACAGGATTTTTTTTTCGGTGGGTTTAATTTTTTTAACCTCTAAGTACATTTTAGATATGGGACTCTTGTCTGAGGCATAGCTATTAAAGATCTTATCCCATTTGGGGGGCATTCTATTGATTCTGCTTCTCATGTCCTTTGTCACTGAGAAATGTTTCACTTATGCAATCCCATTGATCTAGATTTTATAGGATAGGATAGCATAGGATAGGAAATAATAGGGTTGATTCCACATCTCAGGTTGTGAAAACAATGCTGTAGTAGATTGTGTTTTGCTGGTGGCTTTATGTGACCTGGTTTGTGGTCATCATCAATGCCCAGGAATGATTTGCTGGCTTAGAGGTAAGTTTTATGGTCAATTATTTGGAAACACACATATCGCTTTTCTGAGTAGTTGAACAAGTTTATATTCTCATCAATATTGTAGTAGAATTCCATTTTGACCACATCCCCACCAGCATCTTGGTTATCTGTTGTTAGTTTAGGTTTCTGTTTTTCTAATGGGCATTCTAACTTGGCTGACCTTGATCTCGTTGTATTTTTATTTGCGTTACCATATGGGCAGAGAGGGTGAAAATTTCAGTTGTCTATTGGCCATTCTTATTTCTCCTTTGGGGAAGACTCATTTGAAGTTTCTAGTTCAGTTAATAATCTGGTTGTACTTTCTGTAATGATTTCTTTTTGGTGGGTTTAATTTTTTGGCCTCTAAGTACATTTAAAATATGAGGTGCTTGTCTGAGGCATATCTAGTAACGATCTTATCATTGAGAAATGATTCAGTTTTATGCAATCCCACTGATCTTGATGTGATAGGATAGGATAGGTTGATTCCACATCTCAGATAGGGTAAACAATGCTGTAGAGGATATTGTTTTCAGGTGGCTTTATGTGACCTGGTCATTTTCATCAATGCCCAGGACTGATTTGCTGGTTCAGAGTCAAGTTTTATAGTTTATTATTTGGGGAACCCACATGCTGCTTTTCTGAGTAGGTGAACAAATTTATACTCCCACCAATATTGTAGTAGAACTCCCTTTTGACCACATCCCCACCAGCATCTGTGGTTATCTGTTCTTTGTATACGTTTTAGTTTTTATAATGGTTATTCTAATTGGAATGAAGTGGCTAACAGTGTATTTTTTATTTGCATTACCTATATGGGCAGAAATGGTGAACATGTCATTTGTCTATTAGCCATTCTTATTTTTTCTTTGGAGAAGATTCACTTGAAGTTTCTAGTTCAGTTAATAATCAGTTTGTAGTTTCTGTGAGGATTTGTTTTTGGTGGATTTAATTTTTTGACCTCTTAGTACATTTTAGATATGAGGCTCTTGTCTCAGGCATCGCTAGGATAGTATAGGATGGGATAGGTTGATTCCACATCTCAGGTAGGGTAAACAATGTTGTAGTGGACTGCGTTGTGCTTGTGGCTGTATCTGACCTCTTTTGTTGTCGTTTTCATCAATTCCCAGGAATGACTTGCAGGCTCGGAGGTAAGTTTTATGGTTAATTATTTGGGGAACCCACATACCTCTAATGTGAGTATTTGAACAAGTTTATATTCCCACCAGTATTGTAGTAGAATTCCCTTTTGACCACATCCCCACCAGCATCTGTGGTTATCTGTTGTTAGTTTAGTTTTTTGTTTTTCTAATGGGCATTCTAACCGGGTGTGAAGTGGATCTCAGTGTATTTTTGATTTGCATTATGTACATATGCAGAGATAGTGAACATTTCATTTGTCTATTGTCCATTCTTATTTCTTCTTTGGAGAAGACTCACTTGAAGTTTCAAGGTCATTTAATATGTTGGTTGTAGTTTCTGTGTGGATTCGTTTTTGGTGGGTTTAATTTTTTGACCTCTAAATACATTTTAGATATGAGGCTCTTGTCTGAGGCATATCTAGTAACGATCTTATCACTTTTCTGGGGCATTGTATTGAACTTGCTTGTCTTGTCCTTTACCCCTGAGAAATGTTTCAGTTTTATGCAATCCCACTGATCTAGATTTGATAGGATAAGATGGGATAGGATAGGATAGGTTGATTCCACATCTCAGGTAGGGTACACAATGCTGTAGAGGATATTGTTTTCAGGTTGCTTTATGTGACCTTGTTTTTGGTCATTTTCATCAATGCTCAGGACTGATTTGCTGGCTCAGAGGTAAGTTTTGTGGTTAATTATTTTCGGAACCCACATCCTGCTTTTCTGAGAAGTTGAACAAGTTTATATTGCCACAAATATTGTAGTAGAATTTCCATTTGACCACATCCCCACCAGCATCTGTGGTTATCTGTTGCTAGTTTAGGTTTTTGTTTTTCTAATGGCCATTGAAACTGGGGTGAAGTGGATCTCAGTGTATTTTTGCTTTGTATTACCTATATGGGCAGAGATGGTGAACATGTCATTTGTTTATTGGCCATTCTCATTTCCTCTTTGGAGAAGACTCTCTTGAAGTTTCTAGTTCATTTAATAATCGGGTTGTAGTTTCTGTGAGGATTTCTGCATGGTGTGTTTAATTTTTTGACCTCTAAGTACATTTTAGATATGAGATTCTTGTCTGAGGCATAGCTAGTAAAGATCTTATCCCATTTGGGAGGCATTCTATTGATCTTGCTTGTCCTGTCCTTGCCACTGAGAAATGTTTCAGTTTTATGCAATCACATTGATCTAGATTTCCTTTGATTTGTTTTAATACCAGATCATTATATAAGGAATTGTGACCTGTGCCCAGGAGCCCTGATGTTTCCTCTATATTCCTTCCTGTAATATTTTCTGGGTGTCTGATTTTCCATTGAGATCTTTGATCTAAGTGGATCTGATTCTGTTTAGTGTGAGAGAGAATGCAATAATTATAATTTTCTAGGATAGGGTAGGATAGTAGGATAGGATAGGATAGGATAGGATAGGATAGGATAGGGTTGATTCCACATGTCAGGTAGGGAAAACAATGCTGTAGTGGATTGTGTTGTGCTGGTGGCTTTATGTGACCTGGTTTGTGGTCATTTTCTTCAATGCCCAGGTATGATTTACTGGCTCAGATGTAAGTTTTATGGTTAATTATTTGGGGAACCCACATACCTCTAATGTGAGTATTTGAACAAGGTTATATTCCCACAAATATTGTAATAAAATTCCCTCTTGACCACTTTCCCACTAGCATCTGTGGTTATCTGCTGCTGGTTTAAGTTTTAGTTTTTCTAATGGCCATTCTAACTGGGCTGACATGGATCTCGGTGTATATTTGATTTGCATTACCTTTATGGGCAGAGATGGTTAAGATTTGATTTGTCTATTGGCCAATCTTATTTCTTTTTTGGAGAAGAGTCACTTGAAGTTTCTAGTTCAGTTTTTGACCTCTAAATACATTTTAGATATGAAACACTTCTCTGAGGCATATCTAGTAAAGATTGTATCCCATTTGGGGGCATTCTCTTGATCTTGCTTTTTTGTGCCCTTTGCCACTGAGAAACGTTTCGGTTTTATGCAATCCCATTGATCTAGATTTGATAGGATAGGATAGGATAGGGTTGATTCCACATCTCAGTTTGGGTAAACAATGATGTATTGGATTGTGTTGTGCTGGTGGCTTTATGTGACCTGGTTTGTGGTCATTTTCATCAATGCCCAGGAATGATTTGCTAGCTCAGAGGTAGGTTTTATGGTTAATTATTTGGGGAACCCACATAACACTTTTGTGAGTAGTTGAACAAGTTTATGTTCCCACCAATATTGTAGTAGAATTCCATTTTGACAATATCCCCACCAGCATCTGTTGTTATCTATTGCTTTTTGGTTTTACTTTTTCTATTGGCCATTCTAACTGGGGTGAAGTGGTTCTCAGTGTATCTTTGATTTGCATTACCTATATGGGCAGAGATGGTGAACCTTTCATTTGTCTATTAGCCATTCTTATTTCTTCTTTGGTGAATACTCACCGGAAGTTTGTAGTTTATTTAATAATCGGTTTGCAGTTTCTGTGAGGATTTCTTTTTGGTGTATTTAATTTTTTGACCTCTGAGTACATTTTAGATATGAGGCTCTTGTCGGAGGCATAGCTAGGATAAGATAGGAGTGGACAGTATAGGTTGAATCCACATCTCAGGTAGGGTAAACAATGGGGTTGTAGATATTTTTTTGTTGATGGCTTAATTTGACCTCGTTTGTGTTCATTTTCATCAATGCCCAGGAATGATTTGCTGGCTCAGAGGTAAGTGTTATGGTTAAGAATGCTTACCAGTCCCCTCTGAAATTTTCACTCCTAGCCTTGACTTAAAACTCAGCACACACTGGCAATAAAAGCCATCTCCCTTAGCAAACAGGATTGTGAGATCTGAATATATTCGCATTATCGCAGTCCCTTCACTGGAGCCAAGAATATATTCTACTTTTGCCTAGCTCTCCCTTACTGTCTGTGATAGGAGAGGTAACACTGGCCAGCCAAGACTCTAGTCCTGGTGTATCCTGTGGATTACAGGTGAAAACTACTCAGGCAAAAGAAACAAGCCTCTGAAGGCTTCTGAGACAGTGCCCCATAACTGTTCTCCAATGTATGCCTCTCATGTGGAAATCTCATCACTTAGTGACAATTGCCATACTTCCTACAGGATGTACTTCTGTTCAGGGCCTCTTGAAATTCTCATATGATACTGGAATTTGTTGAACTGAAAATCAATTGGAAGAGGTACTGATATAAAATATCCTTTCTGGGGAAAGGGGGAGGGAGAGGGGGGATTGAGGGAGGAGGTAACAAACAGTATGAGGAATGTTCCCATGGCCTAACGTATGAAACTGAAACCTCTCTGTACATCACATTGACAGAAAATAAGAAAAAAAAAATCCTCTCTGCTCTGCACTAATGCCTCAAACCGAGACCTAAGACCACAGCAGAAAAACGTTTTAGAAAAAATTTCCTACACCGTGTTTAAGTGTATAAGAATTGACTAGGGCAAAGAGTGCTTACCTCGTATACATGAAGCCCTGGGTTCAATTCCCCATCACCACATATACAGAAAACGGCCAGAAGTGGCACTGTGGCTCAAGTGGCAGAGTGCTAGCCTTGAGCAAAGGAAGCCAGGGACAGTGCTCAGGCCCTGAGTCCAAGCCTCTGAACTGGCAAAAAAAAAAAAAAAAAAAGGAATTGACTAAAGACAACTCTCACAAGATTAAAGGGGAAGAAGGTTTATTGAGAGAGAGGGAGATCAAACTGCCTGCTACACAGATGGAGGCAGGAAGAGCAAGAGCTTCTGGCTGAAGGAGACAGATTATACAGGGGATAGAGGGGGGATGGTGGGACCACAGAGAATACAGAAGTGACCTCAGAGGATGAGGAAATGACCTCAGAACCTAGGGGAAATCCCAGTGCACCAGGCATGCCAGTTACCTGGGTTACAGGAGCTGGGCTCAGACTTTTTGGTTGTACCAAGGGAAAGAACCAAGGGCAGGAGCCATTTGTCCCAGGTGGACCTAATTAGTTAGACCAATGTTAAGATTTCAGAAGGAAGAAATCCAAAATAAACTCTAGAGAGAATATTCAATTACATCTACAACTACTTCCAAAACATTAATAAGCCAGTAAGCTTATGGTTTGTCATAGAAACATGTTTAGTTCCTCCAAATAAGCCAGGCACTTGATGTCTCATTGGCTATACTGTTCCAGCTTCAATGATATACTCAGTTATTTACTTTCAGACTTAGTCCTGATCAGCATGCTATGGCATGTTGTAAGGAATTGCTATCCTCTCTCCCCTTCTTAGCCACGAACATTCCAAGGCTGATCCAGGAGTTGGAGGTCTCTCTGCCAACGTGCATAGAATACAGGTACCATATCAATATGTTTTAAGGTTCCATCACTTAAGGTTTTTAAAAAAGGAGGATGTACTGATTAAAACTCACACCCACCAAGAAACTATGGGAGACCAAAGGTTGCATGTGCTCCACAAAATAAATTTGCTTTACCATGCTTCTATTGACTTCCTTTCCTGAATGCTTGCCATTAACTTGCAGTGTCTCACTAAAGGAGACATTGAAGCTAAAACTTGAGAGCCACAATGAAAGGACCAAGCAACCCTTTCTTACATTTAATCTTGGAGTCACTCACCCCTTCTCAGGTTACCAGTAAGCCACCTTCCCTCCATCTCTGTGGCTGTCATCTAAAGACCATACATAATGAGCGCATTCTAGTAAGTTCTCTGTAGATACCAACACAGGCTTAGCCATTGAAAATTTTCAAACTGTTAGGTTATGGATGGCCAACTTCTCCTCTCACACGCAGATCAAGGTAATAAGCCACACAGTCGTTTTCATCTCGGATATCCTTCCACAATGAGCATCTCAAATACTCAGTCTTCTGTTTAGAATACCCATGTGGTGAATTTTGGGAATATTTTTATTACTGTTAAGTAGTTGTACAAAGGACCTGCCATTCACCAAAGCAGTTTAGGAATATAGTTCAGATACTTTTTGGTTATTATAGATATTTTATAGGGTGGAGAGAGGCATTCTACTCTCCTAATAAAAGAGTTTCCTCTGTAACCAGCTTATTTTACAGGAAATAATCCCCTGCTTTGGCTTGCCAATATCAATCCAAATGCACAATGACTGGAATTTGTCTCTACATTAATCCGATTTTTGGCTAAGTCTCTCAACATTTCCTGGCACTTCCATATTCCCTACCACCCCCAACCCATGGGAAAATTGAAACATGCCAATCACTCCTTTAAACAGACTCTAAGTTGTCCCTTGAGTTCCATATGTACTGGTTAAAGCTTTCACCTTTGCCTCTTTTATGTCTATGGGTTTTAACTAAGAAGCCAAATGCTTAGCCCTTTGAAATCATGTATGGCAAGCAGTCAGAGCCCAGCGCCAAACAAGACATATCAAAATAATACCCCAGGAAGAAGAGAAAAATTGACAAACAAGTTCATGTAACCAGGTCTAGTCACAGACCACTGGACCACAACAGCCCACAGCTCTGTGGAAATCACAGTTTGACCTAAAGAGATGGAATGCCATAGGAAGCCCAACATACAGAAAAGTCCTGGGCTGGGAACAGATCTCCAGCCAGCCTTCCCAGAAGTAACCCTCACTGTTAGGGAAAGAACAAGTAGAAGAAAGGAGAGAAAGGAGGCAGAAACTGCAACACAGTAGAATGGGCTTTAGTCATTGCTGTACCCAGAGTCCATGTGACACCAGGCAGGGTCAGAGAAACAGTGTGGAGTGGGGAGGGTTCTCAACTTTTTTTTTTTTTGGACAGTCCTGGGCTTGAACTCAGGGCCTGAGCACTGTCCCTGGCTTCTTTTTGCTCAAGGCTAGCACTCTGCCACTTGAGCCACAGCGCCACTTCTGGCCATTTTCTGTATATGTGGTGCTGGGGAATTGAACCCAGGGCCTCACGTATACGAGGCAAGCACTCTTGCCACTGGGCCATATCCCCAGCCTCAAGAGATCCTCTTTGAAATTTCTTCGTTCTCTCCTGTTTGGGATGCAGATGAGGTCAGGGATGAAGTTTTCCTGAGTTACAGGAGACATCATTGAGCCATGAATCAATATTGGGTTATGAGTACAAAGCAGATTCTGATAACTTACCCAACTAAGATTTCTGATTGGAGAAGCCACCCAGCAAGATGGCAGCAGGGTAACAGAGGAATGACTTCTCAGGAAAAAACCAGGAAGCAGAACATATGAACATCCAACACTGACTTTCCATTCCCCAGGTGGCTAGCCAGAAGGGTGGGGAGGAACAAAAGCCCTGGTGTAGGAGCAGGCTTGGAAAGTGGAAAATGGGGGATGGAGCGTAAACAAGAGACAAATTTTGGAGCTCAGAACTCAGAAAATACATAGATCTCAGACTGAAGGAGGTTAAATACTCACCGTGCCGATGGCAGGTCTCAGGAATGTGCACTTGAAGGAGTAGAGGACAAGGGTGAAAGGCAGGGTTTTTAACCCAGGCACTGGTATCTGTGCAGGCCCCAAGCCCAAAAATGTTCTTTGCAGTTGCATTAAATTGGGAATAGCCACTGCTATTCTCTAATGCTTATGAGGACAGTGTGGCCTCTAACCCTGGAGAAAGGCTTTGGTGAGGTTGTGAATGCCACACAAGGGGCCTCTAAGGGCCCACGTGTGTACCACCGCAAGTGATGATTCCAGAGGTGAAGATGAGTAGTCAACTCCCAATCTCCTACCTTCTTCTAAAGACATCCACAGCCATACCACCATCATTAACTTGGGACCAAGAAATGTAGGTCATCTCAGAAAGATGGAGCGAATCTTTCAGTGAGTTGAGACTCCCTACTCTCTTGATGTAGGATGACAAAAATATTCTGTTTGAGGAGCTGGCAGTATGCCTTAACAGTAGAGTACTTGCCCAGTATGCAAGAGGTCCTAGATTTGATTCCTCAGCACCACATAATGAGAAAAAGCTGGGAGTGGTGCTGTGGCTCAAGTGGTAGAGCCTTGAGAAAAGAAAGAGCCAGGGACAACACTCAGGACTTGAGTCCATGCTCTAGGACTGGCAAAATTTATTCATATTCTCATTATGTCCCACCGCTTAGGTGACCAGGTTTCAATAAACAAGAAACATCAATAAGGATGAAATCATTAGAGGAAAAGAATGTGTATTCAATCTGATTGAATAATAAGCTGCCAGCAGATTTTAAGAACAAAAGTGTACATCTATTTGAGTGACCCTTCATGGTGGCCTCTCATGATTTCTCAGCTGAGTATGCCTCTACTTACTGGCCTTACCTGGTTCCAGAGGCTGCTACAGTTCTGTACATTAAGGATGGAGGAGACAATGACAACTTCACAAAAAGAAGCAATTACAAGTTCAGAAGGATGCTCATAACTCACTGCCCCTCTACAAGTGCTCTGAGCTGTGCTACCTGTATCTCTTCAGCTGTAGTGTCAGCACACAACCACTACCCTCCTGGATCATTCCAAGAATCATGAAGATTTACAACGTGCACTGGTTGAATCCACACCATTCTTACCTCAGAATAACAACATGGCACAAGTCATTCGATGTCCCAGAAATTGGTATGCTGGATCCTTGCTTCACATAAACATATTGGGTGACAGAGCACATACCATATTTGCCATAGATACTAGGTACATGTTTTATCTATGTATATGAAAGGGGTGTGCAGCAATGAAACAATTCACATATTAAAATATCCACGAGGAGATATTGACCTCGATCACAGTGTACTACTAAATTGAAAACTGACATTTTACTACACTTCTACAGTTTTTATCTGTCAACAGTTCATAGCAGCTAAGGTAGCTGGTACAGGGACAATAAATTTTAGCTCTTTATGCAACTACCCTCACTTTTTGTAGCAGAACATATTTGAATTAAAGGAAAAATTCTTTGAATACAGTGAGCTAATTCAACATTCTCAAAAGTACTCAACTCAAGCAGGCATTGTGGGGACATTGCTGAAGCCAGAGGCATGGCTCAAGTGCATAGGGTGCTTTTCTGGTAAGCACAAGGCTCTGAGATAGGGATGTATGGATGTCTTTCCCCAAGTTAGGAAAGTTGTCTTTTTCACAAGAAGGAATAGGAAACTACTACTGTCTCTGAAAGATTGCCAGAAGACTAGACTTTCCCATAGGAAAGCTGGTTTGCTCTGTAGTAGATCAAAGCCCTTCTGTATTCTTGTTTGTAGACAGAGCCACATGTCTTTGAAGAGAGAATGCCTGCATCACAGGAGAGATAACTACAGGTAGTCTGAGACTCTCTCACACAAAGGCATACCTGATGTACTTTCCTGAAGCAAACAAGGTCCACTTGATATTAGCTACACTTGGCCCAGAAGCAGCCAGGTCAGTGATGTGTCCCTACTCTGTCTTTGTAATTTCAACCTCAGTCACAATGCCATACAGTCTCCTGTGCACATCTTAGGTTCACTTCCAAATATGGCACTTGGGTGAAATGAAATTCTCAATTCAAGGATATGAAACTCAGGTCCCAGCTCCAAAAGCTTGGAACTGATGAGTCTACAAAGGTTTAAGACTCTAGGGCTTTGCAGACATCATAGCCATTTTGATAACCTACATCTCCTTTCTCAGACCCCATAAAAGCCTACCTTCAACCCCACCTACTTGCAAACCCCCCATTGCCATGGGAAGTTTGCTACCCCTTACTGTGCCTCAATAAACAGTCCTTGCCCACTGAGATTGAGTGCAGCCAAAGCATGAGTACACAATGCCAGTCGTGTTATTTACTTTATTGCCTTTTACTTTCTTCTGTATAATGTTCTCATTACAAGACAATGTAGGCTACTAAAGAAGAATGTAGCAATAGGGCGAGTTACTAACTTAAAAAGCTTAGTCTTTTAGAACATTCCTTCCTAAGTATTTAAAACTTAGAGTGGAAGACTAAGTAGTTTGAAATACTCACTACATTGTGTGGTGTATGGCATATTCTATTTTAATCAACTTCTCATACTATATTGAGGTGGAGAATGAAAAACTCTTTGCAGGTATTTTAAGACATGTAATGTACACATCTACTTTATTTTGCAGGAGTTTCACCTCCTCCTTCCACTCTCCAATTATCACAGCAAACATTAAGGTAGCATAAAGAAGCAGCTTCACCCACAATCTCTACAATCCCAGATGTTGGCTCACTTGAAGTGCTGTGCAAGCTACACCTTTTACATGCCTCTCTACTCAGAAAATTCTCTCAGAAATTTCCTCCAGCTCTCAAGGGTATGTGAAAACTTCCCAGATTGTAAGTGAGTTGAAATCCCACTCCTGGCTCCTTAAGATGTCATTTACATCAACAAACAGCTTCCTGATAATCTTGCATGGCAGTCTGGGAACTGGTATCCAGACATGATATCAGATATTTCTTATTGATAAAAGCCTGCTCAGGAGAAAGGAAGCACCAACTCTACAGGGAGTGTGAGTAGAGAAGAAAAACCCCATGAATGGCAGCACCTGTCCTGATACTGAAATAATCACCAAGAACCTATCTGTGGCCTTGGTATCCCTTCCTGTAGTTTCTCAGAGCCATTTATAAAGCCCACCTCCACATTGCCTTCATGAGGGGCAAATAATTGAATTGCAGGCTTAGGAAAAATTCCAACAAAATCTTTCAAAACTAATATCTCAAGATAATGAGTAGACCCTAATCATTGTAGGTGAAATGACAGCAATTAACTACACAATGCCCACCTCTCTTGGATAGTAACTTTCAGGAGCCATCAGATCACTAAGAAATTCCCCCAATAAAAGCAACTTTATACAGCTCAGTTGATACCCAAGATATCTCTGACAACATGAAATACTGTGGTGGCACTTCACAGGGAAGCAGACAATCTAGCCCTGTTCTGAGAAAGAAGAATAAATTGGGAAACAGAAGGATACACCCAAATTCATCCCTTATTCTGAATATTTCCACAAGTGCTCCAATTTTCCTAGAGGTAAACTACAAAAATGAAAGAATGTGGCACTTTTCATGAGAATATTCTGAACACAGAAGACTATTATTTTCTCATCCTGAGGAGGTCTGAGTCTGCATGCTTAGAGCTGCCCAATGAGCCCCGCACTGATGCACAGAAGGCAATGCACAGAAGAGCTGCCCGGACAGATGGAAGCATCAGCCATCAGTCGAGTGTGCCTCTCTGACACAGCTTCAACATTCTTTTCTCCCCTGTGACACTTCTGAATTGAGGTCCCAGGACAGACTCTGCTACAGGGAGTAGTTTGTCAAGAAAAAGATAAATGACTCTTCATCTCTAAAAAATCAGGCATGAGGGCAAAGAGTGACATCCACTCACATTCTTTCCCACAGTGCCATATGAAACACTTTGCTAGAGTGTGCTGCTTGAGGGACAAGGCTTCCTCTGATCCAGTGGAGACATGTTGGCTTCTATGTACTATGGGGAAACCTCAATTTGTCTCACACCTCATTAATCTTTCACCTTTCAAAATAGATACATGTCATATACCTACAAATGCATCCCTTGACAGGGATAATTTACTCTGACCACTCTACACACATTCAAGTGGGAAAAGGGGGAGCACTGTAAGATATTCCTCACCAAAGAAGGTATTTGGAATGCATGGCCATCAAGACTCATGTGAGGTTGTGACATAGTTTACATGCAACACGTAGATTCCTGTGGGGTGAAGGCAATAAGGCAATATTGTCTTCAGTCAGTACTGAAGAGTTAGAGTAGGATTCTGGGCAGACAAGCACTACCTAAAATAAGAAGGGAAGCATTATGGGTTAGAGGGGTAACTTGGTTCAGTTGATGAGCAGACTAACCATAGGTCTAGTGCTCCCTAAAGCAAGCATTTAGGCTAGAGAGATAAGCCAGAAGCCAGATAAGATGCGAATCATCCTATGTGCCCTGTAGCAGAACAACACTTTAGCAACAACAGGAACAAGTATGGTGCTTCTGTCATAGCATGCCTATGAGACTCATAGAAACAATGCCCAGCATGAATCATTCAGAGGAGATCCAAGAGCTGCCAACTGGACAGCCTACCTCACACACAGACTAAGATTATATAAAAGTTCCCACAGCCTTCGAGAAAAGCCAGCTCTTTGTCCACCTGTTTAGATGGAAAGCTGATAAACTCGTGGAAAAACTGGTTCATGTTGTAGGTGGGATGGTTCAAAGCTGACAGATAATATAATAACTCCCCTATTCCCAAAGCAGTTTCCTTAAATACCCAAAGAGCAGCACACTCTTGAAACAAGTAACTGAGTGCTATGTTGACAAGGGGGCTTTTTCTCAGAATTTGAGGGTTTTATTTCACCTCAGCTCCTGTCTTATGCTGGCCATTAAATTGAAAGTTGCCCAAATCTGATAGCTTTTGTTTCTGAGCTTAGGACAGCCATCTGAAAAGATGCCATGAGCCTGGGAATGGGTGGGGATCCTTTGTTTGTATGTATTTGCTGCAGGCCTCATTACCTAACATTAACTGACTTTAAGCATCATTACATATTTGTGATCAATTCTTAAACATGTCAAACAGGTAACTACTGTAACAACTTGGCAAATTTTCCTTGCCAAGGAGAATATATGCATCATGCTTATAACTATCTCCATTGAAGGACCTGATGTATTTAATATTGACAGCTCTATTTCCAAGGATTTGTGCAAGGTAACTGGGGCCTTGTATAGAAAACTTATTTCCAAAGATTATTTTGAAAATCTCCAGCGATAAGCCAGAAAGGGGCCAATGTTTAAAAAATATGAACAAGTTACCTCTACTCCAGAAAATGCCTTGCCCAGGTGTTTGGGCCCCAGAATCCTCTAATTTCAATGGCCCTATCTACCCAGAGAAGGAAGAACAGCACTGTGTATGACAAACATGGTCTCACCCAACCTTGTTGGTGATAGTTGTATCAGAGCCAAGAAATCTCAGTGAGCAGCCATGTTCAACTGCTGTGTCTGTCACCCTGAACAACTTTTTCCATCTTGAATTATTTCTCAATCGTGCCAAACCATAACTAGGTACAATAAGAACAAAAGTCCACAAGACAGAAAGAGTACTCAAGGAAAATGCAAATACTTTAAGAAACCTGAACTTGTTCTCAATGAAGAGGATCATCAATTAAGAGAGAAATTAATACGTAGAGTGTTAACATCCCATCAAATGTAGGGACAAATCATAATCATACAGGAGACTCAAGCCACTGGGTTTAGGGTACTCGTCATGGCTCTCACAGGCAGCTCAAATACCCATGTTCTGGACCAGAGCCCAGCTCCCTGAATGGTTCAAGTTAAGCAAATAATAAACACTAGCAGTTGGGGGTCTAGGATTCAGCTCAACCTATAAATTTTTATGTAAGTATTTACAAATCTGTGAGATACCATTCTTATTATTTAGATGTATTATTTGACCCAGACTCAATTCCAGACATCAAGGTGAAAATAGTCTTCTCCAAGACTGACTTCCATCTGCACAAAGGCACATCCATCCAGAATCGTACAAGTGTTTATAGTCAGAACACACTATGGAAACATTTTGCACACCAGCCAAATCTTCAGCCCAAAACAGCTGCAAGGTTAATACTTGACATAGAACAAACTCAAGAGGAAATGCAGGAAAGAGGACAAGACAGCATAAAAGGATACCCCAATCAGGGATGTATTCAAGTATGTTTCACCTGGCACCTGCAATGAGACTGCTACCCCATCTCTTGTTCTTGACCCCTACAGTATCATCAGGTAAGGAGTTTTTCTCAAGAACAAATGTCCTCAGAGTGCCACAGAGTTCCAGCCAGCAAGAGCCAGTGTGTTTCCATACACATAGCGATGGCATACCTGTGCTGTGCCCAGGAGCCAACCACGTGTAGAGCTAAAGCTCAGGGGTGGGGAAAGCATCTTGTCGGTGCAGAGATGGATCAGGCAGGACAATCTACTTACCATACTGAATCCCTGGTCCGTATCCTCAGTATTCCATCACAGCAAAGGCAGGGAATGGAAAAGAACACCTGTAACCTGAGAATCATATATGTATGTGGAACCCACAAGGCAAGGACAGTGGTGGCCCAAGCCTTCATAAATAGCATCCACATAATTGCCATCCCGAGAAAATCCCGTCTATAAATAGAGCTGTGCCTTTCAGAATAGGTGGACAGTAAGAATATCACTTGGGATTCTAAATAAAACACTAGTCTGACAATGAGCCTTCCATGGAAAGGGACCAAAAGCATCAGGTGGAAGGAGATCAGTGTCTGGACTCTATGAACACAGCAGGGGCAAAGATGAAGTGGAAACCACACATAGGACAACAATGACAATGACACATACGTCCACTACATATCAGAAGGTCTGTACATCAGGGACACAGGCTAAGACACTCAGGTGTTTGGAATGGGATATACTACTAGTCATCTAGTGCATGGCTCAAGCTTAACAATGTTAAATAGGATGCAATGTAATGGGGGCTTGTGTTGCTAAAGCATAAATTACAGAATATTGGGGAAACGCAACACGTCTTCCAACCAAAGAAGTTATAAATGGCTTAGATCCGTTAGAGCAGCAGGCTGTTTCTAGAGATTCACATACAGGCGGATAGCTGAATGAGCAGATGTTAACTGTTTTCAATGTTAATCTACATCATGCAGTGAGGCAAATTGTAATGAAAGCAATGTGGACCATAGAAATACACACTCTAGCCTCCATTATGACCAAAAAGGAAATCAGAGCTGCAAATTTCTTCTACAATATTTATCTTGCAACAACTGAGGGCATTGTAAGAGATTTCGGGTGTGCTGATTTCAGAGCTATAGACAGTCTCACCTGGATTTACCAGTGAGAAAAGGCATGAGCTTTGTAACACCATGTGGAATGATGAATGCTGCCTGTATTTGTCTTGCAAAATGTTCATGCAAAAGTCAATAATTTATTCCCATACAGGGAAACTCCTATTGAAAGAAAGTGCTGCCACATGCAAAATATAGCCTTCATCTGTGTAAAGAAACCTAACACTGTGAGCTTAAACTGAAGACCACTCTCACCACAGTCTCAGCTTATTTTTTAGAAAACCTCATCTCAGCACTGCTGTGGGTCTGAGACCTTGGGGCAGGTGGAGAAACTAAGGAACAAGTTGGGGGCAAATGGCCAAACTCTTTACATTTACATGGACATTCAGTACATTTACATGGACATTCAGAGATGCTCATAGTTTTCCCAGCTTCCAGCAGGAATGAGCCACAGGCATCTTTGCAACTGGCCTGCTCAACTGTAGTCCTGTAGTGCAAATTTTACATCTCCAAGGACATCCTTAGTAACTTCCAAATAACATATCCAAAGACTGTATGGGGAAAATGGCTCAGGAAAATGTCTACATTCTAATTCAAAGAACTGGAAAACATGTTAAGTGACACAGAAAAGAGTGAACTAGGGCCCAAGAGGACTGAATTGGCCAAACAGCCAGCTGTAAACTGTGCAGAATGTCTCCCATTAACTATGGACACTGTATTCACAAAGGCAAGTGCCATGGGGAAGGATAGATGGACAGGTCAGCCTGAGACAGGAGATCTCAAGCCAAGATTTGTAGAAGGCTGACAGAGCAACATGTACTGTCATCTAGGCAAAGTAGGACTAATATGCCCAAGTCTGTGTCTTGTCTAAGTGAAAGCAGGATCACACCTCTGCTCTGCCTCACCAGAAGATAACCTCAATTGTATTTGGCCCTTTAACATGGTGCTCATATTATATAAAGGCCAGTTCAAGATTATTGTTTCAATCAAAGTCTCAGGGTTCTTGGGAATAAATCTCCAGCATTTCACTTGTATTAAAAAGACAAGATTCATGATTTCTTCTTTGGAATTCTGAAGAAGGTATGGTAAAAGCAGGAAGAGTGCTGTAACATCCACACCAGGGCTCTGGTGTACACTGCATGAATCATTAAGAGCATTCTTTATTTGGAATGTGTAAATATACATGCCATGAAAGATGCATTATCAAAATAGACTAAAGTGGGCTGGGAATATGGCCTAGTGTCAAGAGTGCTTGACACATATACATGAAGCCCTGGGTTCAATTCTCCAGCACCACATATATAGAAAACGGCCAGAAGAGGTGCTGTGGCTCAAGTGGCAGAGCACTAACCTTAAGCAAAGAGAAGCAAGGGACAGAGCTCAGGCCCTGAGTCTAAGGCCCAGGACTGGCACACACACACACACACACATGCACACACACACACACACACACACACACACACACAATTCCAAAATA
Source organism: Perognathus longimembris pacificus (assembly GCF_023159225.1). Classification (NCBI taxonomy): domain Eukaryota; kingdom Metazoa; phylum Chordata; class Mammalia; order Rodentia; family Heteromyidae; genus Perognathus; species Perognathus longimembris. The sequence continues at coordinate 30,909,497 of NC_063179.1, forward strand.
GACTAAAGTTAATGATTATTTCTCTATTAAGTCAATATAAAATTAGAACCCTCCTGGGAAGCATTCCACAGATCTATTTAACCTCTTCACTGGACACTATCTCCAGTTTAGTGAACAGAATCACATCCCTATTATTACCAGGATCATTATGAAATGCCTCAGTATTACCCTGCATTAATACCAACAATCAGCTGCTGCATTAGAGGGCAATCTCATTTTTCTCCACCTCAGATTGGCTAAGGTGATTTGAGGTCAAATTCCTTTTTTTTTTTTAATTTTTATTGTCAAATTGATATACAGAGCGGTTACAGTTTCATACATTAGGCATTGGATACATTTATTGTACTGTTTGTTACATCCTCCCTCATTCCCCCTCCCCCCTTCCCCTTTCCCTTTCCCCCTGTGAGTTGTTCAGTAGATTTACACTAAACAGTTTTGCAAGTATTGCTTTTGTAATCTTTTGTCTTTTTTACCCTGTGTCTCTCGATTTTGGTATTCCCTTTCAGTTTCCTACTTATAATACCTGTATACATGGTTTTCAATGTACTCAGATAAGATACAGAGATAGTGCAGGTACAACCACAGAAAAGGGATACTAGAGGATCATCAACAATACAAGCTACAGTTTCACATCGCATGTTGAAAGTAATTACAACAATGATATAACAGTCGTTTCAATAACATGGAGTTCATTTCAATTAGCATCACCTTTTGTGTTCATAAGGGTATAGCTATTGGGCTCTTGTGACCATCTGCTGTGACTAGCCTAAACCTGCGCTAATTATTCCCTATGAGGTCGAACGTAGAGTCCATGTTTCTTTGGGTCTGGCTCACTTCACTTAGTATAATTTTTTCCAAGTCCTTTGATTTCCTTACAAATGGGGCAATGTCATTCTATCTGATAGAGGCATAAAATTCCATTGTGTATATGTACCACACTTTCTTCATCCATTCGTCTGCTGAGGGGCATCTAGGTTGGTTCCAAATTCTAGCTATGACAAATTGTGCTGTGATGAACATTGTTGTGTTGGTGGCTTTATTTTATACAGACCTCTGTGCTTTTGAGGAGTCAAACATTTCTGTCTGTGCTCCAATCCAACCGCTACTTTGTGATCAATGTCTCTGAACCATTCCCAAATTCACCTCATGTCAAGAATTTCGGACTCACATCCCCATAAAACTGCAAGCACAATTCTCAAAGTGTCACAGACTTTGAGAACAAGACCAGTAGGCCCTTCCTTCCCACACATGATTCCAGTGGTTCACACTTTTTCCCTGTAGCGCTTCTTAGGAAAAGCACATCTACAACTTATAATGAGTCTACTGTATGGATTTTCAGAAACCAGTGAATCTTCCTGCCCAGAAGGAAGGTATTTAGATTGATGGATCCATATTCTAGACATGATGGTACAACAATGTTCATTTGGTGCCAAAGGGATCAGAAGAGAAAGATCTATCTCCAGGAACAGCGATTCCATAACCCTTCACCACCAGAAGGGTAAAGCTCAAGAATGCCATTAACATCATCCACCTGTGTGAGAAGCTTGCTGAACAGAATTCAAACAGTTCCCTGGAAGAACTACCTACGCCTTATAAGTTAAACAGAGACAAATAGGATTCTCAACTTCTGTACATCCCGGGGAAGAAAATGAGAATCAGATCAAGAACCACATGGATGTTGGGGAACATAATTAACACCAAGGACCACAAAGTGCTTATAAAATGAGAAGCACGTAGACAACTGCTACCAATGCAGGAGAATGGCTTTGGAATTCCTTATCTTGCTCTAGCAGCAATATCTAAAATCCGCCTTGATCAATGGAGAGACGCCTTCCAAGGTAAGCTTTCATTAAAATTCCAAGAGTTAAAGAGAAGATCTTAAAAGTAAGACAGGGTTGCTAAATCCTTCCCTTCCCTTTCTAGATAAAGGGAAACCACAGAATATTGTCATCTTTCAAGAGAGCATGGACACATGGGAGAGAGGCTGGCATGCTTGATGCTATCTTCGAGGCAGCTTGGTTCTTGGGACAGCTCTGCCTTCCCCAAATGACACTTGCCCGAACCTGTCAAGGTTATTATTTTATAGCTTTCTCCCAAATGTCCCAAGTGTGCTCAGACACAAAAACACATATCAGCTTAATGAAAACAGAGTAAGTATCAGTGGGGTGGATGGACCTTACCTTTGTGTTTCAAAGGGAAACACTTGAGGTATATCCCTTAGCTACCATTTAGTAGGAATGACTCACATGGCCTACAAGTGACTGTCTCCAGATACTGCCCTTCAGAGGCTACTTTTCCTGAGACTTTTCACCAATTCCATTGCTGTCCTCCACATCCTTTCTGGGGTAGGGGTGGGGAGTTGTGGCCATGTGGATTATGCAAGAATTATAAGCACCTGAATTACAAACCAAGTATCCAGAATTATTAACTTTACTTTAAAAAATACATGAAAATTTCAAAATAGCATAGAAATTAAATGACATCATAAAGATAAACTTTTTAAGCCACTTTTTAAGGGTTTTCCAATTTTAAATACATCCTGGTGGGCAGGTTTGGAAATACCAAACAAATCATCACATTGCCCATTTTATCATCAGGTTTCCAGTGTCCAGCAGCAAGGAACAGACAGATAGGCCTCCATTGGCCTATCCTACAGAATGGGTATATACACATCTGAGTCCTTCGAGCTCCATCAATGGCCTTTGTGACAGTTAACTCTTTTCCCACCACGTGTGCACTTGCCCCTGGGGCCTGCCTCACCATGCATGGACCAGCTAAGCTGCACCTTTGCCAGTTCACCCCTCAACCCCGAAGATAGGCACACAGGCCCATCCTAAGTTTTCCTGTCCTTTCCTTTTGATCTCTGACTGAGAAGCCCGAAGCAATTCTTTAACAGTGATAACAATTAATATCGAAATTTCTGACATTTAGCCTCAAATTAGTAAACAGGGCAGGGGAATAATTTTCAAATTCCCAATGCCTTGTGCTAAGCCAGATAACTTCATTACAGTGCAAACAGCCTAACACATTAAGCTACCAATATTTCGCAACTGCAAATTAAAGACATTTTTTGATGAAACTACAATTCCTCTCTAAAGCAATGCAAAACTCCTTTAAAACATTTGGTAGCACCCAAACCTGATGACCATTTTGGAGTTTGTACGGAAATTCAACCATTTTTATATCAGACTGACAATTTTAATCTTGAATTTGTTCACACTCATAAACACATACTCACATACATTTGCACAAAAGATCCTAAAGTGAGCAAAGTAAATATGGGCCATACATTTTCCAGTGGCATTTTTTTTGCCAATCTTGCAAATCACCAAGATTTAAGAGAAAACCTTTTAAATAAACGACTTTGGCATTCTAAGGTCTCATTTACCAGGGCTGGCTTCTGTAGCAAGGCATTTTATGACAACAAATAATTTTTGGTTGAAGAAGGCTGGGTGACGGTCCCCTAAAGCCCACCCAGTACTTGACTTGAGTCTATAGGTCAATTTTGACAAGAGAACTTTGAATTCTCACTTTATCTTTTGAATACCTTCATCTGGGGAAAGAAGGTGGATATCTGATCTCTTAGTCCACCAGGTGTCCTGACTGACTTTTGACAATTTAAGCCAGGAGTACTTTACAATTTCAAGTTATTCCGAGACGGAGATTTTCCATTGGTTGGAATCAGGCCCTAAGCTGCATGTACCCTTACAATGGCCCATCATTACCCATCATTATTGAGTTGGACTAAAGAAGCTTCTGTATCTACTGTTGTTATATCATTTAAAAATATTGTATTTTCATTTGGCTTGTCAAATTTTGAAGGCAAGTTCCCAAATATATATCACTTTTGCACAAGGATAGTAGGAGTTGAATTGAAATAAAATCACATTTCAGAGAGCTATCTGAGCTGAGGTTGTAAATTATTGGCAGAATTAGTGCCTGTTAATCCCAAAGCACTGGATCCTTCAAGAGTGAAGAGAGGGAGCAGCTGTAGGAGAGGGAAAATGGAAGGGGAAGGAAAGTGGTGAAGGCATAGAGAAAAGAAGGGGAGGAGGAGAAGTAGGATGAAAGACAAGCTGAAAGTCAGAGCAAGGAATTAGCTCAGAGGTAGAGCACTTGCATAGAATTCCTGATGTTCAAGGTTGGAATCCTAAGATAGGGAAGAGAGGTAGGCTAGGACTAGAGATACTCTAGAGCTAGAGCTAGGACAGGAAAGGTTAGAGGTAGGACAGGGTAGAGGTTGGAGAGAGTAGGACAGGGAGTTTAGAGGTAGGAGAGAGTAGGAGAGGATAGAACAGGTAGGAGAGAAGAGGCCCAAGAGGGTCCAAGAGGGCCTTTGTACAGACACGAGTGTTTCCATGGACGGCAGTGCTGGTCCCCGCCCTCCCCCTCCCGAGGGGAAGTGGATTCGCAAGCCCACGAGCCCAGTGCTGGGCAGGGAGAAGCAAAAAAATAAAGCATCATCTATATCAATCTATAAAAAGGAGGGAGGGTCTAGACATCTGAACTCAAAAAGAACATTTGACCTGATTCCTTTGACCTAGTTTATTCTGTGTGAGTGAATATCAACCGAGAGACGAAGGAAACTTGTGTCAAATGTTCGTGTGCTCGTGACCATGCGAGACTGGTGGGCGAGGTTGCATGCACCAGGCTCTGCACCAGCCTGGGTGTGTGCTCGTGTGCTCATGGCAGTGTTTTCAGAGCAGCCTGCCCCCCAGCACTGAAAAGAGCAGCTTCCAGGGGCTCAAGTAGCTTGCAAAGGTTTGACCCTTCCTTTTGAGGGACCGTTCATCTCAGCGCTCCAGCTCCAGGGACTGTAAATGGCTTCTCTCTGCTCTGCTCAGAGGGCTTTCCCATTTCCGCTCCTCATGGTAGCTGGATGCCTTTGGTACCAAGGTTGGCAGAGTCTGGTGCCAGAACTTCTCCCCTAACCAGGAAACCGCATTATGTAGAAACCAAAATCTTGGATGAAATTGTATAAATAATGCAACTAGGCTAATAATAAAAGCTCATAGACTGCATAGCTAATATAGATAAGAATGAGAATATAAATATATTAATTAATTTATCTTGGACTTGTACCAAATTTTTGGCTCCTGAGGCCACTGGATTACTATTATCCTAAAAAAGTTTGTAAAAACAAAAGCCATAATTTTATATATGGATTACGAAAATTAGCAGTTCCTCTTTCACTGTTTTGGTAATTAAAAGAATTGTAATTCTCTATTTTTAGATTCACAGTCCAATATTTTGTTTAAACTATAATTACAGTATGTAGGGCCAAGAATAAGACTTGGGTAAAGTGTTAGTATAGGATTGGCATAAGGTGAAGGAAAATGAGAGTATGTTCTCGTGTAAAGGTAGGGCAAGGTTAGTAAGAGAAGTCAGGAATCACCATAGTGCTATTAGAGGAAGAATAGTTTGTAGTGCTAGGAGTATAATTCAGCTGTGAATACATTCATAGTTCATGGTCGCAAGGCAGAATAGTACAGATAATGTAAGTCCCTGGGCTACTATTATCATGGTAGCTTCTGTGAAGCTTCATGGTGTGTTAATAAGAACTAACAAAACTTGAACCCTACAAAATATAAGTAAAAAGAAAGTGTCCCTGCATGAGATGCAAGAATTAAGTAAAACTATCCTAGTATGTTTGCATCTCATGCTGGTGACAACACTGCTGACATACACACATGTCCAAAGCAACTAGTAAAAAGCTGGGCTAAAGGCATGGTTCAAGTGGTAGAACACTAGCCACAGTGTTGGCTTCTTGGCCAACTTAAAGCAACACCAAATTCATATCCTAAAATATTTCCCTTATGAACTGAAAGCATTCTAGAATACAAATAAGGGTTAAGTGTTTTTTCCTTCTTCAGCTAATGTCTTGCAGCAGGAAAAATTGTAGACCTTCATGATAAATTGATAATTACACACTGATCCTCAGCACCTCACATTTTCTGTGTATCCATAGAATATGAAAAATCCATTTTATACCTGGACCAGAAACTTCTAAATACCAAAAGGCAGGAATTTCATTGTCATGGGAAAAATAGAACCTATGCAATTTCAAATTCTTATAATCCAATTTTAAACACTCTGATTCATAATTACCTAGTCAAAGAACGAATCAAATACCCAGAGGTAAACTCATAACCTTAAATATTTCCAAGAACACGTGTTATTGAAAAACTTTACAAAACATTCAAGTGTAATTATAGGTTTAGTCAGTGCTGGTTCTTGGGCTGAGAATGAGTGACAGAAAGACTTTCACTAACCTTGTTTCTGACTGTCAGGGAGTAGATGAGTGGGTTCATGATGATTGTTGAGTCAGGACCTGGCCATTGATGGGTCATTTGGCTTTTAACAAATGGTGTCTCCCTTCTCTCTTACTTTAAGCTTACCACCTTAAAGCTGAAGCAAAATGGAAAGAAAAAGGGGCAGCAGAAAGGGCCTAGCTACATAGATTGCTAGGAAAAAAGGACTGTTACTGCCTTGTTTCCTAATGCACCAGTGTGTCTGAGCTCCTGCATGGCAAGAGACTTGTGTATCTAAGCTAGGCACCTCTGAGCATGGACCCCTTCCCCCAGGATGATGGAGATGGGTTTAAATGGACAGTTCTGTCTTAAGCAGGGGATCCAGCCATGTCACTCATCACCTAGGCATTTTGTCTAGGGAGTCTTATTCAGAGAACTGTCTTCAGTCAAACACCTCTTTGCATTTCATTCTAAGCATAGATACACTCTCACTTAGGAAATTTCCCTCTTCCCCAAACACTGGCAACACATGAAAGAATAATGGAAGCTAGGAGCCATGGTTCATATTGTAATCTCTTCAGGAGACAAACCAGGAAGATCTCAGTTTGAGGCCAACCTAGGAATAAAAATCCTATCTCAACCAATAGTTGCCTGCAGTGACATACACTTGTCATCTCAGCTATCTGGAAAGCTGAGATCAAAGCCAGCTATCTTCAAGCCAGCCTGGGCTTGTAACACTCACCAACTCAACGGATAAAAATGAGTGCTGTGTGGTAATCACTGGCCATCAACCTAGAGCAGTAAACAAAAAATGGGATGGCAATCCAAATCAATATATGCAAAAAGAACCCCCACTTCCCCACCCCCACCATAATCTCAAATAAACCAAGCAAATAGAATTGGAACCAGAGCTCAGAGTTCCCACCTGGCAAGAACAAAGTCTGAGTTTAAACCCCAGTTTAAGCCCTCAGTTTAAACCAAAAAGAAAAAATGGAATCTTTTGAGTACATGTTCAGTTAACAGTTTGAACCTGCATCTAATGATGACTACGAATAGTTTTCCTTCACATTAACATTGACTTCTCTTTACTTGATTTACAATGGCAATATTACAATGGAAAAATAGCAACAATTGCAGTAGTGACTGCCTAAGTAATTTAGATGCTTAACATAACTCACTATTAAATACAATTGATTTTTTAAGCCTCTGGAAGAATCACTGTATCAAGTTCTAAAAGGTCCCTTTCATCCTTAGCCTGACAAAAGTTATCTATAATTAAATATTGCAAATGCTTTTTATGGTACGAGATAATGTGAGTCTTTGACTTACACATGTTAATGTAATGAGTTATTGATTGGTCCCCACGCCCCACCTACTGATCAGCTCTTGCACTTCTAAAGACAAATCATACTCCGTCCCTATACCATATGCCCTTAACACTTAACTATATTTCATTTTTCCCAATATTTTTGAACTCCTAGCATCTGTTAACTAGTGATATTGACATAGCTTGATCTTTTTTTTTTCATATCAAGACTCCATTACTTGCATAAAATAGGATGTGTTTGCTTTCATATGGCCATTTTGTTTACACATTATATCCTTTGATCAATCAGAATCCAAATCAGGAGAACAAAGTACCTCAGCTACAAAGGGAAATGGATTCTGGGTGACCTGCTATTCTAAGGAGGGGGATTCTGGGGGTCCAGCAGGGTGTAGACATAAACTGAGAAAGGTCCCCTGTCGCCTTAGGAAGTGCAGAAGTGGAAACCGAGTAACTACAGATGTGGAAACCCAGGGAGCCAGTCTATTCAAAACACTTACAAGAAGAAGGAGTCCTTGGCCTCTCCCATCTTACTTCCTAACCACCCTACCACCAGGCCTTTCATTGACCAAACCCAGGAGGACCAGTTGAAGGATGAGGAGTCTGGAAGAGATAGGCATGCAAGTATGCGGGTCAGCAGCATGGAAACCTAAAGAATAGAGAGGTAAAGGAGAAAACAAGGAGCAGATGCCTACATCCATTTGCTTCCAGGTGTTTTCGTTACATGCTTGACTGTGTCAAGAATGTGGCAGTTGTAGTTGGTTGCTTGTGGTGAACATCCAAGTATTTTCTGAGCAAATGGACCTACGGCTGACTAGAAACTACACAGCCATGTTACCAGACATGTGTGCTATATACACTCCCACCAGTGCTGTCTGAAACCTCTCACAGCCCATCCTTCCTGCAGGATCTTCTGTCCGCATCTGCAGATGCTCTTTCTTTCTTCCACCTTGTTTGTTACCCTGCAGTCAACCTGGGCACTGGTTTGTTCTGATCTATGTGGGATGCTAGCAAGAGATCAGAGACCCAAAGGAGGGTAGTTAGGCTATTCTTCTCTTGTCTCTATGGAACATACCACCGTTTGCTGCCCTGGGTCACTGCACTGTCCGATGTGTTTTTCCTTCACATGACCAACTTTGTGAGGGACTCCTTACCACATTAGCCTTTTGTGTTGAGACTTAGACGAACAGAGTCAGGCAATCTGTGGCTTTTAAATTAAGATGCTTTCTATGACTCACCATTAAATGTGATTGATTTTATCACACAAGAGAAAACCTTAAGTTCCATACCTGGATCATTAGTGTCTTGTTCACTGGTTGCCTGTGTAAAAGTCTATAACTTGCCTATTGGTTATTTCTTTTAGTGGTTCAATACGTAATCTAAATAAGTATACTAATATAGTGCAGAGATGGGGATGTAGCTTAGCAGCAGTGTTCCCACACAGCAGGCACAAAACTCTGAATTCTATACCTCACAAAGATTTTTTTGCATCATTTATGACATGTCCTCTATATTCTGATAAAAATCAAGAATTTTACAGATAGGTGCAAACAGTATATTCTCTTTTTCAACCCATAACTCACTGCTGAATATGAGATTTTGGTACATGTAAGAAGGAATATTATTCCTACAACAGTTGGCATTGAGGGGGTTTGTTACTCATACAGGTTGGCTCTATGAATAAAGGTGATGTAAAAGCAAAAAAAAATTATCTAATGGTGTGCTTCTCTACACACCAAAGGATTGTTTTCTATCTCACCCTAAACTTTCTAACTTCACAGAACAGGAGCTACTTTATTCTCATATCCATGTCTTGAATGTGGAATTGATACTGTTTATATGAAGTATATCTGTATTGTAATCCCCTTCCATATATGAATAATCTGTTAGCGATTCATATACCACTGCTCAGCAGAGCAGGGCAGGAGCAGGGATGTGTGTGATCAGACTTATTCGAATCCCTTTAGGGTTCTTCTGCGCTGTTTCATCCACGATTGTGGTAGCATGTGATTGCTTGATTTCAGTTGAGCTTAATCCTTTTTATCCCATGTAACTTCTAGAACAAATTGAATTACTAGGGGACTCAAAGCCTCTGGAGCCTCAGATTGTGTTGATTCTCTGGGACCCTGTGCTTGACATTATGCATGTGTTCTTGGAGGTTTGAAAATCGGTAGCTTTCATTTTTTTGAAAGTCCTCAGCCTTCTTATTGCCTTCTTGTAATACAGTCCCTGACTTAAAATAGCTGATTTTTTTTCTATTTTTATCATGGTATGCAAGTGATAACCATAGTTTTCTACTATATTTCAAGTTTTGGTCTTTTCCAAGACTGATAGGTAGCACTGTATACTCCTGTTTCTGGAGGGATTCTGAGCTATATCTCTCAGACATCTGATTGATCATTTCTCTTTAGAGTAGGTTATCCTGTCTGTTAACTTCTGAGCACCAGTTCTTAGGAGCAGTAAAAACTGAGAAGCATTACTTATCCTCAGAAAGGGTTGCCTGTGGGAAGTGAGACACTGAGGCAGAGGTTGAGTTGGGTCTTGAGTTTTGTTAGTCCTGTACCTACATTTTCCATCTCTCCCAAGGCGTTTGGATTTTATGTTGTGCCTGGCTCTTGTATATCTAACATCTTGCTGTTGTTGTTTTCATAGAAACTCAGCCATCATGATATTAATAAGGAATTCTTTTTGTCTGCTTGTTATTCATGGGTTCCAGGGTCAGAATACAGGAAAGCAAAGAGGGCGGGTAGGGGAAATGGAGAGAAGGGAAGAATTGCCTGCTAGAGGAATGCAGAGAAGAATGGGGGTGGAAACTTGGTGCCTGGCCTCCAGCTGCATTGCCCTCAGGCCTGATATTTCTCTTTTCAATCATCTTTCTCAAGCCCAGCTAATGAATGGCCTTGACCAAGAACCTGAGTACAAAGTTCGCTTGTGCCTTAGTAAGGAGGGGCCAATTATTGCAAGTTTGAGCCACTTGCCAATCTTTAAGAATTTCTTCACATTTTCCCAGATTTTTTTTCTAAGCCACCTTATTGGGTACCTGAATGTGCCCTGCTAAGGGTAAAACTATGCTCTCTACCCTTTTCCTTTAAGGGGCTCAGTGTTATTTGGAATTTGATTTACCTCACATGATCCAACTCCTTGGACATCAGCTTAGAAACCTCAAGGAAACAGCTTACTTGTGCTTGGGCATTTACTATAAAGGTCATTGTGAAGAATACAGACAAAGATTCAGATTGGAAAGATGCACAGGGTGAGGCACGTGGGAAGACGGATGGAGCTTCCATGTCCCATCTCATATGGCAATTCTGGCAAAGCAGGGGTCTGTTTGGCTATCTGGAGGCTAGCTAATCCAGTCCTGTTTGCATCACTCTTGTCTTTTATCAGGATGAATGATTACACCATTGACCATCAGTGATCCACTTGATCTTCAGCTTCCCACCTTGAGATTGGAACATGGGAATAGAGACAGAATTAAGAGGTCTCTAACTGTGCCTTGGTCTTTCTAATGTCCCTATCCACAAGATATTTATTACTATATGACAGATACTGATCATTCTGCCATCTGTGTGTACAGAGCTGCATGCCAGGGATAAGTGAAGAAGAAATATACTGGCCAATAACACGGGCATACACTGTTGTTTCTCTAGATAAGACTTCTTCCAGTGAAGATCAGTGAGTTCATTGAGATTCTGCTGTGTCATCTAAATGTCATCAGGATGAATGGTTTTCTGCTGCAGCAATGCACAACATCCACAGGTTTATTTATGACGTTTCAAGCCCTCAATGGGTTGACTGGCTTATTCCTGTCTTCATTTTCCAGGGGGCCTGGACTGGTGAAGTAGCCACCGCTTTGAACTTGGGAAGTGATAATGGCAGGAAGAAAACATCCTTGTATTATCAACTTTAAGTAATTGTACAAAGGGATTTCCATACAACCTGGCAGTTTGTGAGTGTAATGCCTCTTGATCAAGGTCAACCCTCCTTCTCACAATTCTCCCTCTTCTCTTCCAGCAAAACTGAGTACTCAGCCTTGCCAGAAATACACTCTTTCCAGCCATTTTCACTCATTGTGTGCTGGCTGTATTGGTTATATGACCCCCCAACCACAAGTCACCAAGGAAGACAGTATTTTCCTTTGTCTAGAATGGGAAAGGTAGGTGAGTATTAGTAAACAGCATTATTAATGGCCACAATAGGCATCTCCATGAAACTCACACCCAGATTTTTCTTTGGCTTTCTTGTGTACATTGATAACCCTAGGTAGCAATTCATCTGTATTAGCATAAGCAGCTGGGAGGAGCAATGTGGATCTAGAAACTGTAACACATGCTATGTTCTAGCAACATCACTCATGTTTAGGAAATGCTATCACTGTAACTAGACAACATGGGCCTAGGTACATGGTGTCCACAGGTCTTCTGGAATTATGTCATTCAACACAGTAGAAAAGGTGAGACTCAAATTTGACAGTAAATGCACAGGAGCTAGAAGAATCTACTCCCCCTCGGTGTAAAACATCACAGACAACAACCATTGCAAAGGAGGTCACTCTCCACATTCTGCCTGTTTGCTGGGTAGTGTAAAGTCAGGCAGTCGAGATTGTTATGGAAAAGATGGTGCAAGTCAAAGTTCTTCAAATATGAATGACATAATGGGAGGGCTTTTGAAGGTATGGACATAATTGAGAAAAGGCAAAGTTGTGAGCTACCCAAAGTTAGCCTGCTCAATAATCTGGTAATATCCTTCAATACAGAGAAGAGTTAGAAGAGCTCCTACCCACTGTCCCCCAAGCCTTGGTCTAAGTCAGGACATATACACCAATCATTGCCAGAAATACTTAAAACACTAGAAAGATATTCCAGCTTTTCTTCCCACGTGCCACCCTCCTGATCGTAGCTCTTGCCCTGATGTGCCTGATGAGAAATTGCTGAGGATGGAAGCCCTGGTGAGTAGCTGTCAGATGCCCACACCCCAGGATGGAGGGGGGCGGGGACATGGGTAGAGCACTGGACAGGGAACACAATGCAGTGAGACTGAGGGGGTAAGGGAACAGAAGAAAATGATGGCCTTTACTTGCCCTTCCCTTGGAAACAAAGTAGAAAAATGTTGGTTACTGGAACTTAGAGTCCTGAGGGGAAATTAGAGGTGGAGCGGCTCAGGAGGTCTCCATAGGGAGAGCTTAATGGTGGGCACTGGGTTCCTCGAGTGTCTACTGCCTCTAGTGAGCCATGTCTTTCTAGAAGGCTGAGGATGATTTGAAAAATTAAATGGAAGATGGGAGGGCGTTTTATTCTACCCATTTCAGAAGCTTCTAAAGCCGACAGCGGAGCTGACCATTTCTCTAGTTTCAGGAATTTATGTGTGTGTGTTTTTAAATAAGGAGTAGGCCCCAGGAGGGAACCTCTGGGGTTTCCCTTTGAACACTACTAGCCAACTCTTTCTCCTGTTTAATCATAAACTCGAGGAAAGGCCATCATCTTGAAACTCACTGTGAAAACCAAAGTCTGCACATGGAGAGGCGGATGCAATATTTTCATCAACCCACCTCACTTTCCCTAAGGCTACTCATCATCTAGGAAGCAGCTGTCATCTACCCAGAGGGAAGCCCACCAGGCAGGTCTCTACCACTGTGAGCCACAGCATCACTTCTGGTTTTCTGGTGGTTGGTTGGAGATGAGTCTCATGGACTTTCCTGCCCAGGGTTGGCTTTGAACTGTGATCCTAAGTTGGCAGCCTCCTGAGTAGCTAGGATTACATGTGTGAACTACCGGCGTCTGGCTAACATGTGGCTTTGAGTTAAGAATAATGTCTTTCAGGAACCTTAGGAGCACAGAAATGGATATTCTTCATTTCTGGGCAATGATTTCCCAACTCCCAATTATAATTGTCTCTAGCTAAGACATTTTTGTTTTTTTTCTTTTGAAAGATTCTCTTCTAACCCTGCAATTTGAGTAGGAAATTGTCCATCACAGGCTGTAAGGTGGGTGCATCACCCAACGTAGACCCATCAGAGTTCAAGGGCTAACCTGAGAACCTGAGTGACTAAATGTAAGTTTTAGTGTTAAAATTATAACAGCTTCTAAACCCTTGTGATAACTCCATGCTAGAGGGATGCACCCCCACCTGTGACACTAGTTTTTTGTAATCTGACATTTAAAAATATAGGGAGCCCTTGTTCCCCTCTGTACCTAGGTAGCAACCATGGTAACAGGCAGTAAAAAATGAACACACATACACACACACACACACACACACACACTTCTGTACTTCAGCAACACACACTGCTCTCTACCTAATCACCCAATGATTCTTTTCGGAATTCAGACAGTTGGCCCTGGGTCTTCTGACTTTTGTGCATAGGAGCACAATTGCCTGCTTGAGACACCTTCTACAACCTGCAGGCTGTTCTCGCTTGCCAGCCTCAGTAGTCCTCGTGAGAAACAGTACATGCCACACATGCTGCTTCTTTTTTTTAATTTTAATATTGAAAAAATTCTAATTGGGAGCTCTGCTGGGAAAAAGTTTCTGAATCTTGGCACTATTGACAGTTTGAGCTGGACAGTTCTTCATTGTGGGCTACTCTGCTGTGCACTGTAGGATGTTTAGCAACTTTTCTGGGTTTTAGCTGGTAGATGGCAGCAACATTTATATCATTCTCACCTTCCATCACAATCATGGAAATCCACATTGTCTCTGAACATTGTTACAGGTCACCTACTTGGAGGACAATATTATTTCTCACTCATGATCAGAACAATAGTGGCATAGATATTTAGAGGTCAGCAGTTTAGATCATTAAATGTTCTGTTGTAGAGAACAGACCCCATTCGAGCTGAAATGTAGTAATAACCAGATATTCAGTCATGCACAGAACTAATCAGTGGGATGAAGAAACACACTCTAGGCTGAAGGTGACCTATCAAGGGAACTGTTTTATTTGCCTTTGTCTGTCAGGAAGAAGCCACTTCTGTTGAAGTGGAGCCAATATTCCATTTATAGGAGAAAGATTCTATATCTACATCCATGCCTTTGCTCAGTTCTGAATTCAAGTTCAAAAAGCACATTTGAGGATGCAGACTAAATCATTGGGAGTCCAGAAACACAGAAGTGTCAGTCCCATAATCCCAGCAACTGCCTGGGGAACATAGCAAGACCCTGTTTTAAAGACTCCAGAAAGAGATTAGAATGAATTTTGAAATTCTTAGTATCTTCCATGGCTGTCTTCTCAGAGATCCTTAACTGCCACCAATACATACTACCTAATCTATGCAAATGATTGGACCAAGTATCCTCCTCATTGTCTGTCTGCTCAAAAAACTCAAGTTATTTTATTCTTTTTGTTGCTCCATTGTCCTCTTGTTTTCTCTTTATTACCATTATTTCCACATCTCTTTCTCCTTATCCCTAACTATAGGTTTTCTGAGGATTTGAATTTATACAGGGCTCTGTCCAATGTATGTAGCACATAAAAAGTCTCTGCTGATGAGCAGTGAGATGAGAACTAGGAAAATCAATTGTCTCCATTTTCATATTAAGTCCACTGAAGATGTTATGGGAATTGATATTGAGAGGCAGAGAGATGTTGCTGGAAAAACAATATTTTCTCCATTCAGAAGAATAGAGCAGCAATTAATATGAATAATCACATTGAACTAAAGTAAATATTGATCAATAGCCTTAACCTAACTAGGTACAAATCAAGCTATGTTTTATGTGATGGGGATAGAGACATTCAAATTTTCATAGAGGCAATGTCCAGGAATGAGACAAGGATATTCACTCATTGTATTCATGTTCAATATAGTACTGGAATTCCTAGCCAGAACAATAAGGCAAGAAAAAGAAAAAAGTGTTCCAAATAAGGAAAGAAAGAAGTGAAATCATTTCTATTTGCAGACAATTACTATACTTAAAAGAGCCCTAAAGATTCTATCTTTTTTTTGGCCAGTCCTGGGCCTTGGACTCAGGGCCTGAGCACTGTCCCTGGCTTCTTCCCGCTCAAGGCTAGCACTCTGCCACTTGAGCCACAGCGCCGCTTCTGGCCGTTTTCTGTATATGTGGTGCTGGGGAATCGAACCTAGGGCCTCGTGTATCCGAGGCAGGCACTCTTGCCACTAGGCTATATCCCCAGCCCTAAAGATTCTATCTTAAACCTTGTAGATCTGGTAAATACTTTTGGAAGACAGCAGAATACAAATTCAACATACAAAAACCAGTAGCCTTCTGTGTACCAACAATGAATACGCTGAGAAAGAAATCAGGAGAATAATCCCATTCACAATAGCCTAAAAATTACCTAGGAATAAACATAATTACAAAGATGAAAAGTCTCTACAATGAAGACCTTGAAGAAGAAAATTGAACAAGATATCAGATACATTCATGGTCTTGCAGAACTAATACCATGAAAGTAATTATACCAATGTAATCCATCCACCCACCTATGTCCCCAATTGGTATAAGGACAGGGTGGCAAAGTTGTTCAAACATGTCAGCTTCTCCATCTCTCAACATCTTTTTTAAAAAGTTTTAGAAAAAGGTTTTAAACGTTTTTTAAAAGTTTTAGGTTAGCGTTTGGGCTAGGGCTAGGTTTAGGTTTAGGGTATGGTTATGCTTAGGGCTAGGGTTAGGGCTAGGACTATGTTTAGGGATAGGGTTAGGCCTGGGTAGTGTTTGGTTTAGGAATAAGGATTGGGATTGAGGTATGGCTATGGTTAGTGATAGAGTTAGACTTAGGTCTAGGGTTAGGGCTAGTGTTCGGGTCAGGGTTTAGGGTTACTCTTAGTGCTAGATCTAAGGTTAAGCCTAGGTGTATGGTTAGGTCTATGGCTAGGGTAGTGTAGGTTTATGCCTAGAATTAGAGTTAGGGCTTGCGTTTGATTTTGGTCTATGGTTTGCTGGATTTTTAGGTTCTGGGTTTAGTTCTGTTTAGGGTTTAAATTTTTTATTAGAATTATTTTATGGTTCAGGTCAGGTTTTGTTTGGCGTTAGGGTTTTGGGTAGGATAGGACTAAGGTTAATATTCAGGCTAGTGCTATGGATAGGGTTAGCGTTTTGGTTAGTGTTCGGTTTTTTGTTTGCCGTAGGGCTAGAGCTAGGGTTAGGTATATGTCTAGGCTTAGGTCTACGGCTAGGGTAGGGTTAAAGTTAGGGTTAGAGCTAGGTTTAGGGTAGGCTGAGGTTTAGGGATTGGATTAGGGATAGGGTTAGGGCTAATGCTAGAACTAGGTCTCAGGTTAGAGTTAAGGCTAGGATTAACCTCAGTTCCAGGGTTAGGGCTAGCATTAGGGTTGGGGCTTAGGGTAGATTTAAGGTTAGGTGTAGTGCGAGGGTTATGCTAGTGTCACCCTTAGGGTTAGGCTTAGGCTAAGGAGTAGGTTTTTGGTTTTTGTTAGGGTTTGGGTTGTTGATAGGGTTCTGGTTTGAGTTAGGGATAGTGTTTTGGTTAGGCTTAGGTTAGGTTAGGGCTAGAGTTAGGTCTAGGGTTTGGTTTTTGATATGGATTAGGGTTAGGTCCTTGGTGTTGATTAGGGCTAGGTTTGAGCTTTGGGCTAGGGTTATGGCTAGGGTTTTTTTTGTTGTTTTTTTTTTGTTTTTTTTTTTTGGCCAGTCCTTGGCCTTGGTCTCAGGGCCTGAGCACTGTCCCTGGCTTCTTCCCGCTCAAGGCTAGCACTCTGCCTCTTGAGCCACAGCACCGCTTCTTGCCGTTTTTTCTGTATATGTGGTGCTGGGGAATTGAACCTAGGGCCTCGTGTATCCGAGGCAGGCACTCTTGCCACTAGGCTATATCCCCAGCCCTGGCTAGGGTGATTTTGAGAGTAGGGTTAGGTCTAGGTTTAGGTATAGGGCTAGGATTAGTGCTAGGGTTAGTTTTAGCTGTAGGGTTAAGTTGTCCATAGGTTTAGGGTTAGGTTTAGGTCTGGGGCTGGGACAAGTGTTAGGTTTCGATTTATGGCTAGTGTTGGACTGGAAGGAAGGGCTGGGATCATCTTTAACACTATGTTTAGTTTAGGCTTATCGTTATCACTAGCCCTAGGGCTAGGGCTTGGGTTAGCAGTCTTAGGGCTAGGGCTAGTATTAGGCTTAGTTCTAGGGTTAGTGGTAGTGTTAGGGCTAAGGTTATGTTAATATCAGAGCTACTGTTAGTGTTAGGGTTAAGGTTTTGTCTAGGGTCATTGCTAGGCTTTGGGTGAGGGCTATGGTTACGGCTACTTCCAAGGTTAGGTTTAAGGTTATGGCTAGAGTTATGGTTAGGTCTAGGATTTGTGTTAGTTTTAGGGCTATGGTGAGGGCTATGTTTAGAGTTTGAATTAGATTTAGGGTTAGGGTTTAGGTTAAGACTTAGCTCTAGAATTAGGGCTAGTGTTTGGGTTAGGACTAGTGCTAGAGTTAGAAATAGGGTTATGTTTGTAGTTGGGGCTAGTGTTAGGTTTACGGTTAGGTTGAGTGCTAGAGTTAGTGTTACAGCTAGGTTTAAGGTTTGTATTAGGGCTAGGCTTACGTTTAGGGTTAGGTTTAAGGGTAGGTTTAGGTTAGGGCTATTGTTGGGATTAGGGTTTAAATAGGGATAGGGTTAGGGCTATGGTTAGGGCTAGGTTTAGGGTTAGGCTTAGGTTTAAGGTTATTGTCACAGGTAGGGTTAGTATTTTGGGTAGGTCAAGGTTTAGGGTAAGTTCTAATTGTAAAGATATGGGTAGCATTAGGGTATATATAGGGTTAGATTTAGAGTTAGGCCTAGGGATAGCTTCTGGGCTTGGTTCATGGCTGCGTATAGGGTTAAGTTTATGGCTTCGGTAAGTGATACAGTTATTTTTAGGGCTAGCGGTAGGATTTGGGTTAGTCCTATGGTTATGGTGATGACTATGGCTAGGGTTAGTGCTTCAGATATGTTTAGTTCTAGATTATGCTTAGAGCCTGGGTTAGAGTTATGTCAGTGCTAGGGTTAGTGCTAGGGTTAGGGTTAGGATTAGGTCGAAAGATAATGTTAGGTTTAGGGAAAGGTTTAGGGATAGGGTTATTGCTAGGTATTGTGTTCAGTTAAGGTTAGTGTTTTGTCTAGTTCTGTGGTTAGGGTTATATTTAGTGCTTGGTTTAGGGCTCGGCTAAAGGTTAGGGTTAAGCCTAGGGTTAGGTTTAGAGCTAGAGTTAGGTTAGTTTTAGGGTTAGGGTTAGCCTAAGTTTATGGTTAGTGTTAGGTTTATGGATAGGGTTACGTTTAGGGCTAAGTTTTGGATTATGTTTACGGCTAGGTTATGGTTAGTGTTAATTTTGGGGTTAGGTTTGAGGATAGCTTTAGAATTAGGTTTATGTATTGGGCTGGGACTATGGTTAGCATTAGGGTTTGGTTTAGGGCTATAGTTATGGTTAGGGTAGGGTAAGGGTTAGGGCTATTTTTAGTCCTTGGGGTTAATGTTTTGGCTAGGGCTAGAGTTAGGTCTAGGTCTAGGCTTAGTGTTACTGTTATGGCTTCTATTGGGATAGGACTATTCTTAGGGCTAGGGGTTGAACTTGTATAAGGTTTAGGGCTTGGGTTTTGTCTAGGGGTATGGTTATTGTTGTGATTAGCACTAGTGCTAGGAATAGGCTTAGTCTTAGGGCTAAGTATAGGTTTGGATTTAGTGTTAGGGCTTGTCTTTTAGCTAGTGTAGGGCCGTGTGTGGTTTAGGCCTAGGGTTAGTTTTACTGTTAGGGTTAGGGCTTGGGTTAAACCTAAGTCTAGGGTTAGTATTAGGGTTAGGGCTAGGCTTATGGCTAGGATTAGCCTTTGCTTTAGCGTTAGGGCTTGGGGAAGTGTTAGGGTTACTTTCAGTGCTAGGCTTAGGATAAGACTAGTCTTTTGGCTAAGGCTAGGGTTTGGATTAGGGCTTGGGCTCTACTTAGGGCTAGGCCTTGATTAGGATTTTGTCTCCAGTGTGGATTAGGGGTAGTTTTATGGTTTGGGCTAGGTTGAGGGTTACTTTTAGTACTAGCATTTTGGATAGGGTCATGGTTAGGGATAGTTTTAGGGCTATGGTTAGTGCTAGAGCTACAATTTGATTTAGAGTTATGGCTGGGCTTAATGTTAGGGTTAGTGATGGGGTTATGGCATGGTTTATGTTTAGGCTTAGGACTACGCTTAGTTCTACAGGTAGTGCTTGGGGTAGGATCTTGGTTAAGGCTATGGTTAGGTTTTTGGTTAATGTAAGGGTTAGGTCCTGGGGTAGGGTTGCGGTAGCTCTAGTGCTAGGGTTATCGTTAGATTAGGTTAGCTTTAGGGCTAAGGCTAGGATTATGGTTTGGGCTTGGATTAGAGATAGCATTTGGGCTATGGTTATGGTTAGAATCAGTAGTATGTCTTAGGTTAGTTTTAAGGTTAGTGTTAATCTTAGGTCTAGTGTTAAAACCATTGTTAGGGTTAGGGCTAAGTCTAGGTTTAGGGTTAGGTTTAAGGCTATGGCTCGATTTTGGGTAGTGTCAGGCTTAGGGTTCTGTTTTGGCTCATGGCTAGGGTTATGGTTAGGGGTGTTTTCATGTTAGGGTTCAGCTTAAGGGTAGGGTAGGGCTAGGATTAGGGT
This sequence comes from Perognathus longimembris pacificus, assembly GCF_023159225.1. Classification (NCBI taxonomy): domain Eukaryota; kingdom Metazoa; phylum Chordata; class Mammalia; order Rodentia; family Heteromyidae; genus Perognathus; species Perognathus longimembris. Next base: position 30,929,629 of record NC_063179.1, read on the forward strand.
CAGGGCTAGGTATAGGTTTAGGCTTTGGGCCAGTGTTAAGTTTAGGGCTAGGTTTGGGGTTGGCTTAGGCTTAGTGCTAGCGCAAGTTTTAGCGCTAGGTTTAGGAATGTCCATACGTTTAGGGTTACGGCTAGGGTTAGTGCTAAGTCTAGGGTTAGTTTTAGGCCTGGGATTTAGCTTAGGTCTAGGCTTAAGGATTGGCTTACGGTGACGGTATGGTTAGGTCTCGGGTTAGACCTAGTGCTAGTTTTAGCTTTAGGACTAGGACTAGTGTTAGGTTTATTTTCTAGGCTGTTTAAGTTTAGGGTTAGGGTTAAGGCTAGGTTTAGGGTTATGTTGAGGGCTAGGGTTAGGGTGAGGTTTAGTGATAGTGTTATAGCTTGGGTTAGGAATTGGACTAGGGTTATGGTTTGTTTAATGTCCAGTATTATTGTAAGGGCTAGAGATGCATTTCCTTTTAGGTTTTTGACTAGAGTTAGGGCTAGGGTTAGGGTTAGCTTAGGTCTGAATTGATGATTAGTGCTATGTTTAGGGATAGGTTTAGTGTGGGTGTTGGTTTAAGGTTTCGTTTAGCTCTATGCCTAAGATTTTCACTAGGCTTAGGCTTACGCCTAGGTTTAAGTTTAGTGTCATCGTTAGGTTTATGGCTTGGATTAAGGTTGGGCTTGTGTTAGGGTTAGGTTTAGAGCTAGGTTTAGTGTTAGAGCTAGGTCTTGGTTCAGGTTTTAGTGCTAGGGTTAGGGATAATGCTAGGCTTAGGTCTAGGTCCATGCTTAGGTTTAGGCTAGTGTTAAGTTTCATGGTAGGGTTAGGGTTATGGTTAGGGCTAGGACAAGGTTTTGGGTTACCTTTAGGGCTAGGGCTAGTGTTAGGTTAGTTTAATGTCTAGGGTAAGGGTAATGGCTTAGGTTAGGTCTATGGTTTGTGTTCGCATTAGTATTAGAGGTACGTTTAGGGCTAGGGCTTTGTTTAGGTTTAGGACTGGGGTTAAGTTTCCGGCCATGTTTGGATAGAGCTAGGGTGAGTGTTGGTTTAGGGCTATGGTTAGGATTGTGTTATGTTTAGGCTAGTGTTAAGGTTAGGGTTAGTGCTAGGGCAATGGTTTGTGTTCGGTTTAGGTTTAGGCTTAGGTGTAGTTGTAGCTTTAGGTCTTGGGTTAGGGTTTGGTTAGGGGTATTGTTAGTGTAAGGGCTAGGTTTAGGCCTAGTGTTGGGGTTAGGCTTATGGCCATGGCTAGAGCATGGGTTAGGGCTAAGGTTTAGCTTTGGGCTAGGGTTAGGTATTTGGTGTATGGTGAGGGTTGGGTTATGGGTAGTGTTAGGGCTAGGGCTATGGTTCTGCTTAGGTGTAAAGTTTGGGCTATGGTGCCACCTACGGTTATGGTTAAAGTTAGGGCTATGATTATGGCTAATTCTAGGTCTAGTGTTGTGTTTTGGTATTGGGTTTGTGTTATTGCTAGCGTGAAGTTTATTTCTAGGATTAGGCTTAAGGCTAGAATTAAGTTTAGGGCTAAGGTTAGGTTTTGCTTTGTGATAGGGTAAGGTTTAAGATTTGGCCTAGGGTTAGGGTTAGGACTCGGTTTAGGGTAAGCCTGGTGTTATGGTAAGGGCTCGGATAATGGCTAGGGATGGGGTTAGAGTTAGGTCAAGGGTTACGGCTCAGGTTATGCCGGGCTCGGGTCGCCTCCTCTGGCGCGGGGATCCAGGCTCTGCTCTGCTCTAACAGCTCCCTTTCTCACCCTCTCCCTGGTCACCCAACCCACAGGTAAGGCCAGAGTAGAGTGGGGGGCTCAGGAAAGACTTCAGGTGCACGTGGCCGTATGAGATCGCTTTACCCCCCTCTTTACCCGTGAAGAAAGCCAGGTGTACGTGTATCTCAGAGACGCTTCAAGAGCAAATCTGATTTAACAGGGAGGGGCTAAGGCTGATATGGTAGGAGGTGAAGGGAGAAAGGGGTGATCGACCAAGGGCTGGCGATAGGCTGGGAGCTTGTCATAGGACCCCCTCATGAGCTAACGTCACTTGGATAGCACCATGCCAGGGGCGAAAGCTTGCAAGACTGTGGGGCACATGGGCTGGCGAGAAAGTTTGGGGGCTGTTCGCAAAGCCGGTTCTTCTGGTTCCGGACCCAGAGAATTGTGGCCTGCTTCTGCATTCCCCAGGGTTGGGGGAAGGGCGGCGACTCGGGCGCGCTCTCCAATGCCCTTCCCCCTCAAGGCCAAAGCTGAACCCCAACAAGGTTAAGCTTAGGACTAATGTTAGAGATAAAGTTAGGGTGAGGGTAGGGTTAGGACTTTGGTTAGTGTAAGTCTATGGTTACTGTTTGGGGTAGTGCTAGGGTTCAGCTCCTGGGCTTCTTTTTCTCTCTGTCCTGTCCCTGTCACTGTTCTAGCCCTGAGGAATCAAACCCTGAACCTGAGTAATTCTCTTCTGTATGCCATCAGTACTTTCCTTCCCCTCCCATTCTTTCTCTCCTACAACTGCTCTCTCTCCTCAGTTTTGAAGATCCAGGTCTTTGTGATTAACAGGCACTAATTATTACACTAATTTCCACTCCTTGCCAACTTAGCCTCCCTGGAACTTGATTTTTTTTTCAATATAACTCAAAGTACCCTTATGCCAGCTTCTAACCTCCAAAATTTGACAAGCTAAAAGAAAATACATTATTTTAAAATAATGTAAGAATAGCAGATACAGAAAGCTCCTTAGTCCAACTGAAGTGGATAAAGAAGTTTTTATTGATGTCAATGGATCAGGAAGACCCTAAGGAGAGGCAGTTGGAAGGGTACAAGCAGCCGAAGGCCATGTTGAAACTATTGGCTAATCTCAGTCGTAGAGTAAATTGAAATTGTAAAGTGTTCCTGACAAAAAAAGTCAGGCCACCTGGTTGGCTAAGACATCAGCTTCAGATAACCACCTTTTTTTTCCCGACTAGGTATACAAAAGGTAAAGAAAGAATTTAAATTGCTCTAATCAAAATTGGGCTAAAGACTACAGTACTGGGTGGGCTCAATTTAGCTACAGGGGACTCCCACCCAGCTTTCTTCAACCCAAAATTATTTGGTGTACTAAAATGCCTTGCTAACACAAGCAAGCCCTGGTAAATGAGGCCAGAGAATGCTAAAGTCATTTTGTTGAAAAGTTTTGTCTTAATTCCTGGTTGGTCACTGTCAGTATGATGTAAAAATGGGTGAGTTCATTTTAAGCTCCAAAACGGTCATCAAGTTTGGGTGCTCCCAAATGTTTTAAAGGTTTATTGCATTGCTTTAAAGAGGAATTATAGTTTAAACAAAATATTTCTTTAATTTGCAGTTAAAAAATATTGGTATCTTAATGTGTTCGGCTCTTTGTACTGTAACCAAGTTATCTGGCTTAGCAAAAGTCCTTGGGAATTTGAAAATTATTTTCCTCTACTGTTTAAAAATTTGGAACTAATTGTCAGAAATTTGGATATTAATGCTTATGTTCAAGAACTGTTCAAGAACTGTTTTGTGTTTCTCAGTCAAAGATCAAGCAGCTTAGCTGGTCCATGCATGGTGAGCTAGGCACCAGGGCCTGTCTGTGATTTAAAGGGGTTAATTTTTGCCTCACAGAGGATTTTTCTGGGGTCTAGAGATTTTTTGTCTGATTATTACAGCTTGGGAAGCTGTACTATCTGCATCTAGTGTGTGGGGGCCAACAATGCTGTTAAATATTGTACAATGCACAGGATGTTACAAAGCATGCTCCACCACAAAATGTCAACAGTATTGAGGTTCAGAAATCTAGCATTAAGCTTACTGTGACAATTACCTATTATCTGTGGATTTATATCTACTTACTCCAAAATAAACAAATATTTGAAAACCAGCTTATTTCACTCATGTAAAAAATTTAACCATCTCACACAAGTAACACAAATCAGACAAAGCAAACACATTGTTTTTAATATTTTCATGTCGGTCTTTGTTGAACTGAGATAAAATCCTGCTTAAAGATGTTAGAATGGGTTTGTATATATGTGTGTATGTGTAAATAATTAAAACAACTAAAACAAACTTTAATCTTTATTTTTTATGGAAAAGAACTATTGTAAAGCACATTTGAAACATAACCATCTCAATTCTTGGTACTTAAATCATATTCCATTTTTACTATCAAAAAAGCCAATTTTTAGAGTAAATAAAAGCAAAGATAAGGTATTTTTTTGAAGATGAAGTTTTGTTTTTAGTTTTGGGGTGGAGGTAGGGATCTTGATTTCGCAATCTCTTACTCTGCTTTCTTGTCTCTGGCACTCTACCAATTGCGCCACAGCTCCACTTCCAGCTTTTATTATTTTGGTTCATTGGGAGATAAGGGAGGTAAAGACATTTGTCTTTACAGGCTGGCTTTAAACCTTGATCCTCAGAGCTCAGCCTCTTGCGTAGCTAGGATCATAGGCAAAGGTTGCCTATGCCACCCATCCCTGGCAAAGATGAGTTTTCTTTTTTTAACATACCTATCTAATGTTTTTTTTTCAACTATATCCTCAGGAAAAATTACATTTTGGAACTACTTTACTAAAAAGCCATAAAAATGATACTCTAGAAATATTGATAATATAACCAATGGGCTATTGTGTTGTTTCTGAAAAATAATTGCAGATAATAGAATACACATTCACTTGTTTATGAAGAGAAGGGTCTTTTAGAAAGCACTTCTCAGTTACAGAATCTTGGAGTGTTCAAGTTTTGGGTTTCAGCATGTAATAGAATAGATCAGCCAGGATTAAAGCCAAACAACACTACTGGATATCAGAGGTGTTTCTTTACTACTCTCCAGTTGCTGCCTGTGAGACTCAGTCAGAAACTGCACTGTAGCATCAAATTGTTGTCTCTACCATCACCCTTACTGTGCAAAGCCATCTTTTTCTTACTTTCTGCTACCTCCAACATAATTGTGTCTCTTTGGTGAAAGATAGGTAGCTTGCAACATCCTCTCTGCAAGGGAGTGTGAGAATAAATATTTTTAAATTTAGGATATTAGTAATTCTAGAAGTTATACTAAACCATGCTAAAATGGAGGGCTGAGTGAGAAAAACTATGGCATCTGCCAAGGTTTCGAGCTCATATTCCAATGGGACCTCATATTCCAATGGGACCTCAATAAATCCATTGGGATTAGAGTTAGTTACATATAACAAAAGCTAAACTAAACTACAACATGTATTATTAAGGTGTTCTTTTACATAAAAGAAATCTGAAAATGTGAAGTACTGCAAAACTAAATCCCTTTCACTTCTTCCCACATCACACTAAATCAATTGCAGCTTCTCACACAATATGCAGAGTTTATTTCCATGAATCTAGGCTACTCTTGTGACTTGCTTTGGCCAATAGAAAAAGGCCTAAATGCTGTGCTTTAGCGCCAAGCCTAATCATTAAAGTGTGTCCATGTTTGCATGTATTCCTTCGTGCTTTTGTCATTATCATGAGAAAGCTGTTCCAAGTTTATTTGTTCAAGGATAGAAGATATAGAACAGAGCTAAGTTTTGATAATTGTCACCATTTGAATCCTGGATAGATGAGATAATTCCCTGTTGGCCCCCAGAAACATGAGGGAGCCCAATAGCATAGCAACTGAGAAAAACCAACAGTTTTTGCATGACACTAAGGTTTTATAGCCATGTCTAACTCAAATTTACTGTAGCAATAGATAATGGATACAGAGACATAGAATGCTGGAGCAAATATGAAAGCTCAGATACAGTGAGGACTCCAGTTCTTTTTATTGTACCCTTCTGCATCTTCAACCTATATTTTCTATTTTTATGGTCTGGTATGGCTGCTTAGACCTCACAATCAAATTCTATCCAGAAGGAAACAAAGAAGGAAAAGATGACTTTTGAGGAAACTTTTTGGAACCTTAATATTTGAACTCAGTTAGAGTCCCATTAAACCTCAGGGAATGAGGACTGTAATATATAGTGTTCATTTCTTATTGCCAGTGCTCAGAGAAAACCTGACAGTTTTAAAGAAGGTGAGGACATATGTTGAGGAAAATTGTCAACCACAAGTGCCAATGAAACATAATGAAAGAAAAAGATATTTTCTCGACTTTCATTCACATTTGAGCTCTTGCCAAGTGAAGACAATCTTATGAACTTAATATGTGTTTCTTTACAGCTAGCTTGCTAAAATGATAATTAATAAAATACTAATATTCGTAAATCCAAAATCTAATTTTTCCTAGGGATTTTACTGTTCTGTGAAATTCTTTTCATTAAAGAACAAGGACAGTTCTAGTAGTAGTCCCATCAGAGAGAGTACCCCAATTGTCTAAATAATTCAGCTAGCAGCATTCGCTCCTCTTTCTCTATGTCTCTGTATCTCTATGTCTCTCTCCCTTCTCTTTGTCCCTCTATCTCTTTCTCTGTGTGTTTGTCTTGTTATCTCTGTCTCTCTGTCTCTGTCTATCTTTCTCTGTTTCTAGCTCTGTCTCTGTCTCTCTGTAGCAGTACTAAGGTTTGAAGTCAGGGCCTTGTGCTTGTTCTAGAAGTGAAATGCAATGGCTATCACTCTACTACTTGAGACAACCTCCAATCCTCTCATATTAATAAAGGCTGTGTTAATAGTTTGAACTATGATAAGGAAAATTATGAACCAACAATTTAAACTATAGCTTTCTTTCTCTTGACTTCTTCATTCTAAAAGAAAGTCTTAAATTCACTTCACTAGAACAGAATTTTTAAAGATAATTAAAATTTACAAATTAAATTTGCATACTCTATACACACACACACACGCGAGCGCGTGAAATTGACATCTTTTCCCCAACAACTTCACTTGATCCTTTAGAGCCTATTCATTTTAGCTTCTCAGCACCTGTCCCTGCAGTGACAAGTGGAGCAAATGACTGAAACAAGGGAATACACCTTACCTTAGGTGGGAAGTCATATAGATCTCTCTTCCAGAAATTCATAACCGAGATACAGTAACTAAACACCAAAACTGAGGATCTATAAGAATTAGAGAATAAACCACTTGCTACAATATGCCTGCATAGATGTTGAAGGTCATACCACAGAGAGAATGAAGAATGAAGCAGGAAGCAACAACGAGAGAGAGAAACAGAGAGTTTGTCTCAATTTTCTTATTTTTTTTTTCTGCTGGTAAGGTGTGATCTCAGGGATAAGCTGGTACTCCACCACTTTCACCTGTTTCTGGTCCTGCTTTTTGGTGTTTAATTTAAAGACCTTAAACTACCATCCTCTGAATTTCAACCTCCTGCATAGCTAGGCTTTCAGGCATGAGCTGCTGGCACCTGAAAGGTTGGTCTCGATTTCTGATGACCACCAGCCCTCACCTTTATCTTGATGCTCTAATGGCTCCAATACAAATTAAACACTTTGCCCTTCTGTGTCCCTAGATGCAGTTTCTACATGTACTCTATAGCTTATAGCTCTGTTGTACTTCTTTTACTTATTCATTTTTGCATTCTCAGGACCCAGAAAAGACCTAATAAAGGACCAAGTGACTGAGTGAACACAAATTAGCATATTAGAAAATACCAGTTCCTATTGTCAAAATTACATGTGTCTGTGACTGGTTTGATTGTCTGAAGATAAGAGTTAACCAGACAAACCTGCATGTAGCTCAAAGTTGAATAGATTGGAAGATTTATCTATGGTATCTCTCATATCATTCAAAATGAAGAAAAAGAAAAAAGAAAGAAATGGTGATTAAATATTCCTTTTGGCCTTCTTAAGTCCCTAAGGACATGTAACAGTCTCCCCACATTGATAGTCTCTCTGTAACAGTTCTCTGCATGTCCACACATTTGAAATGACCCTGGCAAGGAGACACTCAGAGATGTAAAAGGAAGCTACAGTCTCAATAGCACACATGAGGTCAGTAAGAGACAGTTCCCGTATTGAGAGGTGTCCTCATGATCATCTGCATTATGGTTGCTACACTGCTAAGAAGAAAGAACCAAGATGAAGACTGCTGTCAAAGCTCTCACTACTGACATCTGAAGAAACCAACAATGTAAAAGCAAATCCATCATACCAATTTCCTTGTCAGATTTCATACAGGGAGAAGTCAATGTTGAGTGACAATTCAATGGCATCTGAGTGTTTGTATCTTATAAGTTTTTTTGTATGTACATTCCATCACAAAAACAAGCCAAATGAACCTCTGTGGCTACACGTTATTATAAAAAGGAAAACTCACTCACAAGAGACCATAGGTTAAATTTACCACTAATAATTATGTAGATAGTAAAGGTCAAAGATAAATTAGATACCGATAATTGAACATAGAAAAATTTCCTCACTTTTCATTGCAATCCCATTTTGAGTCAAATGATTTTGCTGCAGGAAATAAAATAATAAGCAGTTAAACATTGACAATTGAGTTGTAAAAATAATTCTATAATTCTCATCCTTTCTGAAGCACGGGTGTTTAAAGGTAATTATTATAACCAGTACTTTCTCTGGCTACCTTTGGAATGCATGTGAAGTTGATAATTTACACCATTCTCTCCCCACCTAAATGACTCTCAGAGGCATTTGTCAAAAAAAAAAAAACAGAAAAGTTACGGCATATTGGGGTTATGTAGTCACCTTCACTATGGTGTCCTTGTGCTTTTAATACTGTATCCCACGATTAAATGGAATCATCTACCAAGAAGGAAGTGTTGAAATTCAGATTCAGAGCCAGCCTGGAACAACTTAGCATCACAGAAAAGTAGATAGGAACATCCATGTTCCTATCAAGGAGAGGAATTGGATGACATGGGAATACCTGTGCCAAGTTTCTTCTCCCAAACTCACCAATAGGTAAACCAGACTCACTCATAAGGAAGGTTGAATGGTGAAATGGTGTAAAGACAAACAATAGTGACCTCCAGAGAAACACAAATTGATACATGCTTGGTGATATACTAATTCATTTGCTCCAACAAAGATAGAAGCATGAGGAACTGAGAGGCGCAGGTCCTCCATCCAAAAAGCTTTGTATTCCTCCAACAAAAAAGCCACTTTGTTCTTTGCTATTCTCTGATTTAGGCTTTAACATGTCCAGAAACCTCCTTCAAACTATTTTGTAGTGGGTATTATCTATTTCCCAGCTGAAGATAAATAAAATATTTCTATTTCTCAATGGATTTCCAGATTCTAGCCCAAGGCTTGCTATACAGTAGATACTTCAGAATTACTCATTGGCTCAATGAGAGAGTAACTTAATATGAATACCCCTGCATGACTTGGAAAAGAATCAGGGATAGTGAATGGGAGCTACCACTGCTGTCAACAAGAAAAACTGATTTCTCCCTTTGTATGTGATCTTTAATTGATAGACAGAATGATTAGTTCATTGACTGATCATACTGGGATTTCAACTAAGAGCCTCATTCTTGCTAGGTAGACACTCTGCTACTTAAGCTATCTCCCCCATTCTTGTACTTAATCTTTTAATTAGAATTCTGGATTTAATCATTCTCTCTCCCCTATGCCTCAACCCTTCCCCCCCCACACACACATAAAGGATGGGACCCTTTGTGATGGTCCTCCTACGTAGCCAGGAGGATTTCCAGACAAGTGAACAATGGCCAGATCTGACTAAAGGTTTGCAGGTTCTGAAGAGGAATGTATCTGAGGGTATGAAAGAGAAAGGTAATATAAGAAATGAAAAGAAAAAAAATTGTACCAAAAAACCTTTTCTATTTGTTCCTTTACATAAATGTATTATTTTTCCAAATACAACAATTAATAACACTTTTAGAGCAGGGCAGGGATAAGCTATATTCATTTAATGTTAGAATATATTTATTGTGAGTAGCAAACAAAACATATTTGGTCCCAGATGCCAGTGGCTCACACCTGTAATCCTAACTACTGAGGAGACTGAGTACTGGGGTTTGAAACCAGCATTGGAGGGAAAATGTTGAGACTCTTAGCTACAATTAACCACCAAAAAGCCAGAAGTTGGGGCATGGCTCAAGTAGTGGAGCACTAGCCTTGAGCAAAAAAAGCTCAAACAGGCCCGGAGTTCCAGTCCCAGGAACCCCCCACCCCCTGCTCCGTGTGTGTGTGTGTGTGTGTGTGTGTGTGTGTGATCATATTTAGTCACACTGCTCTCAACTCTGAACTACTTCTACCTCCAGTAAGTTTCTTTCAAAATTAGTGGGGGTTTTTTACTTGAAAAATGTTGGCTACCTCATGAGGGTGTGGTCAGAATTACATTATGCTGCAGAGTACATATCAGATTTGGTAAGTGGACAAAAGCACACATAACAATAAAGACACAATACCCATTGCTCTTCTAAATGTCAGATCTACAAACTGTAAATCACCAAGTAAATATGGGGAATTATTATCATTACCATTATTGCAGCAAATTTCACTGCTGTTTCACCAAAAACAAGGCAGCAGCTTAGCCTAACAGGGGATGCTTTCTTCCAAATCTATTTATTACACATAAGCTAACAGCTGTGCATTAATGGCTTTCTCAGTCCCCAGTGTATTATAACAGAAAAGGTTATCTCTTTGTTAAGCATGTAGATTGTGTCATGAAGCAGAAAGGCACATATCAACTGTGCTCAGCTATCTTCTACCACTTGTCACATTTGTTAAGTCAAGAAATACATGGAAGTTCCTAACAATTTAGGTGTTTTGATCTCTTTAATTTCTTTTTGCCTTTTTTTTCTATTCAGACTGCAGTTACTATTTGACAGCTCTGAAGCTGGATGTTTAATGTGGGGCATTGCCACTGCTAGGAACTCGGGTTCATAACCTTTGCAATTAGGATTTTAAGTGACTGGTTCTAAAGCAGATCACCTCTGGTTTGCATAATGCACAATATACTCATTGTCATGGCTCACTTTGCATAAATCAATCTCATTAATATCTTAACTCATCATCTTCTTTTCCAGAGTCTTGAATCAAGTTAACTCTGAAGAAGAAAAGCATCAAGATGAGCTTTACTCTATTGTTCAATGAAAACCTATATGATTTAATAGAAAAATTTAAGTCGGCAGCCTCTTTGTTGCTCTAGAAACAAGAGTATAGATATGTGCCTACATAGAATTGCAGAGGATGGGCATAAAGGAGATAAAGAAAAGCTGTGTGTCTCTAATCTGTGACAATGAGTCACAGTCGATTCCCTTTAAGGATATTCTACAGGGAGTACTGGTTTAAAAGAAAGAAAAGTAGAAGCACTGTCCTTATTAAAACTGGAAGCAAAAGACATTGTATTCTGTGATCATGAAGGTATGGTGTCAGCCTGCTATGAGAGATGCAGAACTACCACTGAGGACAAATCAAATTTTCTCACTGGATGACAGGGACTGGTCTGTAGGACACAAATACAGGAGGACTTGGTATGAAAATCTTCCTGAAAAAAGCTGAAAATTGTTTTTAAAAAAGAAATACAGAAGGTTGCTCTCTTAGAAACCTGAAAATGGCATCCCCAAATCAATCAAGATAGGAGTCTTTTGTCCAGACAATTTTTCTTACTTTTCATAGAAAAGTACATGTTCTTATTTTTTTCCTATATCAACCCCAGGGTTATTTCCCTCAACTGCATCAACTATACATATCAAGTAACTCTCTACTGAGAAAGTGATGAGCTTCAATCCTCTCTATACAGTTTACTGAATAAATAATAGTTTTGATAAAAGAAACATTTCTATTTGTAAAATAACTGAACTAGGAAAAGGTATCATATTAACCCTTAGTACCTTCCTCTTTTCCTAATTTCCTGTCTTCTACATTTATAGTAGGCTAATAATGGAATTTGAAGTAAATTAGCATTGAAATCTTAGAAATTTATCTGAAAACCATTAATTAGGCATTAACTGTGACAGGATTTATACCGCACTAGGAACACAAAGTTGAATTTGTGCATATATGCACACCAAAAAATATGTATTGACAGACTTTTTATTTGGTCCATGATGAAATAAAAAGTAGTGGATTTAATCTTCCACCATAAATGTTTTATACTTATAAAAATTATCAGGTATTGAATAACAGAGAGCTCTGGTTTTAAAGCTTGGAATTTAAGGAACACAAATCAACAACACATGCAAAGTGTTTTCCTGAGAACCCAAATATGCTCAGGCCAGGGGAGAAACGAGCTCAGTGAGGGAGGGAAGCAAAGGAATCTGGGCCTGTTGAGGGGCTCAAATGCACATATGATGATGCAGCCTAGGGGAAGCACATAGAAGATACTCAAAAACCTGTGCATGCACCCCTTCTATCTTCAAAGCCAGCAAGCACTAGTCAAATCAGCCTCAGGTTGAATCACTTGGACAAAGATGCCTCTGCCTTACTCTCCCACACTTAAAGCATTGGATTGATGCCAGTGAGCTCATTCAGGTGATCTGAGGTAAATACTTTCTTTTAAGGTTCATGGATAGGCCACTCAGTGTCCACCTTTAATCTCAATCACCCACACCAATTAGTAATAACAGGCTCTGGAGATTAAGACAGGCGTCATCTCTAAGGTCTTATTATTTGACATAAGTCATTTTGTGTAAGCTTTACTTCAATAGAGGTAGCTATATAAAACATTAACGGATAATATATGCCAATTAATATTTTAGATGTTTAAGTTGCATATTTATTAACTCTTAAAATATAACTTTATTGTTATTATTAAGGTATTGAACAGAGGGTTTGCCATTTCACAATTCAGGTAATGTGAATATTTATATTTATTAAGTTCTATCTCTCTCTTAGACACAAATATTCTTGTGTTCAGGAAAGTTTATTTGGGTTGCCATGATTAGAACAGTATCAAGGGCCTAGTAAGATTTTATTGAAAAAATAAATATGAGTTTAAAGTTTTCTTTATTTTGCAGGCTTTATTGATAGGGTTGGTTGAGTTTATGTGTTAGCAGAGCATTTTGTAGATAAAAATCACAGAAACTGATAGGTTTTGGTACTCATGCCTCTAATCCTACTCTGAAGACTGAGATCTGAGGACTTAGGTTCAAAGCTCATCCAGGTAGAAAAACCCATGAGACTCTTATCTCCAATTAACCATCAAAAATCCAGAAGTAGAGCTGTGGCTAGAGTGCCAGAGTGACAGGCTTGAGCATAAAAGATAAGGGACAGCCCTGAGCTCATGCCCCAGTACCTACATACATGTGTGCATGCGCACGTGCACGCACACACATGCGCACACACACACACATACACACAAATCACAAATTCATAATGAACTCCTGTAGGAAAAGAAAAGAAACATGTTTTTCAACTATTAAATCTCAGTTTTAGAACATCACCATCAACTTACAGGATATCCCATTTTTTTTTTTTTTTTTGCCAGTCCTGGGCCTTGGACTCAGGGCCTGAGCACTGTCCCTGGCTTCTTCCCGCTCAAGGCTAGCACTCTGCCACTTGAGCCACAGCGCCGCTTCTGGCCGTTTTCTGTATATGGGGAGCTGGGGAATCGAACCTAGGGCCTCGTGTATCCGAAGCAGGCACTCTTGCCACTAGGCTATATCCCCAGCCCAGGATATCCCATTTTTAATGCCCAGGACCCAAGGGACAAAGCTATTTATTGAAGGAGTCAGTCTTTATATCATAAAAATTTTTTAAATCCTCAGAGAAAAATTTGGTTCAGGAGGAACACTCAAGGATTTTCTTTGGTTACTTGTACTGCACTGCTATTCCTTACAAAAATGAAGTATAGAATTTCAAACTAAAAATGTTATGAAGACCACTAAGGAGAATTTATTTCTATCATTTTTTAAGTATTGTTCTAAAGGTTCATAAAAGTCAGCACTAGAAAATGTTGGTGTTTTTTTAACCATCATTTCTTATACTTTTAAACAATGGAAGGCTTAATTTTCTTCATAACTTCATAATGTCAAGCATGAACACACAAAGTCTTTAAAAATAATGTTATAGTATTTTACTGTGCTTACAGGAAAATAAGTGTGGCTTCTCTCTGTTTTTCCTCCATAAGATATTTATGTTCCCTTAGGAAATAATAATGGCAAAAATATTACACAAATGTTCCAACCATTGCCATCCCTATTACTCATTTCTTTCTGAATAACACAACAAAGATTCTATGATTCTTTTTCTATAAATGTAGGAAAAATAATTGATTCCTTGCAAGTCAGGACTTTAAATTTTTATTGTAGCATGATCCTACATGAATTTGCAAGCAGACATACTCAGCAATACTCGCTTTACCAAAAGTTACTGTTCATATGCATATTATTTTTAAGTGATTTTCTTTTTTAACATTTACATGATCTATTCTAATATTAATAATCATCATAATTAGACTGATTCTCTTCATATATGCTTTCTTTAATAATATCTTTGTCAGCCAGGCACCTGCAGGTCACATCTAACTACTGGGGAGGCTGAAATCTGGGATCATAGTTTGAAGCCATCTGGGGCAGGAAAGTCTGTAAAACTCTTATCTCAAATTAACCAGCAGAAAACAAAAAAAAGCCAGAAGTGGAACTGTGGCTCAAGTGGAAGAACACTGGCCTTGCACAATAAAAGCTCAGGAAAGCTCCTAGGCCATGAGTTCATCCCCAGGATGGGCAAAAAAATAACTAATTAATAATAAAAATATCTGTGTGCATGTGTAAAGTTTCCCCTAAAGTTTTCTATGGAAATAAATATGCAAGAGATTAATATAATGAATATTACAGAGTTTTGAAGGTATAAGGAAAACCAATGTAATTTGATGAGTGAAAAATTCTCACAAAAGGTTATAAATTATTAAAAACAGAAAGCTAATATTGAGCCACATGAAAGGGAGACAGAAATGCACCAGAAGCAACTTGCAGGACAAAGAAAGAACTAACAAGCCAGGCAGCAGTGGCTCATGCCTGTAACCCTAGGAGACTGATATCTGAGGACCCTTGTTCAAAGCCATCTCAGGCAGAAAGTCTCTGAAATTCTTATCTCCAATGAACCAGCAAAATGCCAGAAATGAAGTTGTAGCTCAAGTGGTACAGCACCAGCCATATGCAGAAAATGTCAATGAAGAGCTCAAGTAATGGCACCAAAAAGAGGGAAAAAAATGAAAAGAAGAAACTAACAGAATTTCTGTGGGTGGCTGAACACTTAGACACTTGGCCATGTGGACTGGAAAAGTCAACTGATCTGAACAAAAAACTACATGACATTGAAAACCAGTTGTTATAAATTCATTGGAAGATACTGAATGGTCAATTTAAATAAAGTACAAAAGATTCTTCATTAGAATAGGAGTCTTTTAAAACCACAAGAAACCTGAACATTGCTTAATACAGCTTCTCAGAAGTGCTGGAATGAATACATGGCCATGAAAGAAAAGCACAAGACATGGATGTAGGTGTGGGAAAGCATTATAAAGAAGAGAATTAAAGGGAGCAAAAGTCTACATTACCAAGGAATCAAAATGCATATTTTTAAACTTTACAACTGGGTTCAAGTTCTGAGGGACTATTTCATAATCATAAAACAAAAAGCACAGTTAGTGAATTATAAAGCAAAGTGTTGCAAAGCAAAGAACAGAGAGTATCTTTATTTTTTATTTTTTGAGGGAAGCAGTTCTGGGGCTTGAACTCAGGGCCTGAGTGTTGTCCCTGAGCTTTGTTGCTCAAGGTTAGTGCTCTATCACTTGAGCCACAGGTCCACTTTTGCTTTTTTTTTTTTTTTTTTGCTTATTTATTGGATGTAAGAGTCTCATGTACTTTTCTTCCTGGGTGGGCTTTGTCATCAGATCTCAGCCTCCTGTTTTTGCTTCAAGGTACACACTACAGATACCTCAATCAATAAAGTCTACGCGAGTCAAGTGTTTTACATGTGGTTAATGAAAACATTTTTACATAAAATAATGGAGAAATGGGACAAAAACAAACTACCCTGAAGTGTTTTTAGAAAGGTGAAATTTGACATCTCGGAGGAGACCTAGCCTCTGGTGTTAATGTCTTGATTGGTCAGCCAGTCAGAATTGTAAGAATTCTGAAGAGCACTCTACCCGCCTGGAGTGAATGTGCCATTTTTCTCTTGCAGAACGTGGTGTAAAGAAGCACCAGCACAGGACCATGAAGGTCCACGAACTGCTACAGTATTTTTGGTTGCTGGAACTGGTTGACATCCATCAAAACGTGCGCACCCTTCCCACCAACACGCTGATGGGCTTGACTTTTGCCCCGCTCACCACTTTCTGGTATGCCCCCAAGGCCCTAAAGCCATCATGCGACCTCTCCATGTGGTCAGTGGAAGTGGAAGTAAGTAGGGGGCCAGTGCCTAGGGGCAGAGGGGCCTCTGAGCTTTCCCTGAATTTCCCCTACCTCACTAAGCCCCATCAAAGTGGTTTATAGATCAAGGTCACAATCAAAATCAAATACTGTTTGCAGTTGTTGATGGCAGTGCAGAGACATGGGAGGAAAGACACAGGGCTGAAGGACCAAGGGTGTGGGGCAGGTCGGTTGTCCACATTCACACAGAACATTATTGCAGAAGTCACACTGAGCTTCTAAGCCTGGGCTAGGCTCTGTGGGAGTCACAAGATTCTACTGGGGGGAAAAGACAGTGCAGAGTCCCTGGCCTCACAGGTGAGATATCCCAGCAAGAAAGAGAGTCACCCCATGTACAGAAAGAAGATAGTTGGTGGTACATTGGATATTTAGAGCAGATACTCAGACTGTGGTGAGGGACTCCTGAATTTCACCCAGGATGTTTCTAGACTAGGAACTTGCTGAATAACATGGCTACATCCTGTAGGTGGGAACATGAAGAAAGAACAACCAAGAGGCATCTGAGCTTGTATTATTGAGTATGAGGATTGCATATGGCCTGGGAAAGCTAAAGACTTTAGGGTTAGGAACATTTAACCAGAGTGTCTGATGATGGTTTTCTTGGTGGGGTTGCATAAGGAAACCCCAGAGCCCTCAGGAGGATACTTCCTTAGTGTTCCTTTTTTACTTTACTTTCCTTCATCTTTTTCAAGGCATATTTTCACACACACACACACACACACACACACACACACACACACACACACACACACCCCAAAACCATGAGCTGTTGAAATGATGAAGAAGCCTAGGTCTCAGTAGTGCTCTGATTCTTCACCTACTCTTTGCTTTTCAGGCGAAACCAGCTTAGGTCAGAATTTATTTTTAGCATATATTTTCAACACAGAAGGAGCTAAGAAACACAGCACTACCTCATTTATTCTTTTAGATGGGGATATGGAAGACCCCCTCCATTTCCTCTTAGATTTATTGTCATCTAGGAGAAAGTGTATACACCCTTCCACATAACACCTTGGCCTCATTAAACAGCTTTTTGGAATTATTGGGATTTTCAGTTTAGTTTTAGTTATTGGTGTTTCAGAGTTGGCTTTTTCTTCTTTTTTCTTGTTATTATAAAGGTGATATACGGGGGATTATAGTTACAAAAGTCAGGTAAAGAGTATATTTTTTTCAAATTTTTGTTATCAAACTGATGTACAGAGAGGTTACAGTTTCATACGTTAGGCATTGGATACATTTCTTCTACTGTTTGGTTTGTTTAACTCTCTAGACAATGTTCATTTCCGATGCTATCAACTCCTGACCCAATTCTTTCTTCTTTATCACTGCTCAAGATCGAGGGCTGCCACACATACTGGGAGGTAAAAGTAGAATTCTTAGAAACATAACTTACTCTTTCTGGTTATTTAAGCATCATTCTTCTAATAAGGTTTCAATGGAAAAAAGTTGAAGAATTTGTTTCATTTTGAGCCATGTAATTAACATGTAGAGCCCATGACAAATCCTAAACAAGGCCATGTTATCTAAGTACTAAGTGCCATTAACTGTGAAGTGAAAGCATTAAACTATGCCAGGTCTTGGTAGACTTTTCTTTTTTTTCTATTTTTATTTTTTTCACATTTTTATTATCAAGCTTATGTAAAGAGAGGTTACAGGTTCATACGTTAGGCACTGGATACATTTCTTGTACTGTTTGTTACCTCCTCCCTCATACCCCCTCCCCCCTCCCCCTTTCCCTTTCCCCCCATGGGGTGTTCAGTTCACTTACACCAAACAGTTTTGCAAGTATTGCTTTTGTAGTTGTTTGTCTTTTTTTACCCTGTGTCTCTCGATTTTGGTATTCCCTTTCAATTTCCCAGTTCTAATACCAGTATACACGGTTTCCAATATACTCAGATAAGATTACAGAGATAGTGTAGGTACAACCACAGAAAGGTGATACAAGAACATCATCAATAATAGAAGCTACAGATACACATGGGACGTTGAAAGTAGTTACAACTGTGATATAACAATCGTTTCCATAACATGGAGTTCATTTCATTAAGCATCATCTTATGTGTTCATAAGGGTATAGCTATTGGGCTCTTGTGATCCTCTGCTATGACTTGCCTAAACCTGTACTAATTATTCCCAATAAGGGAGACCATAGAGTCCATGTTTCTTTGGATCTGGCTCACTTCACTTCGTATAATTTTTTCCAAGTCTTTCCATTTCCTTACAAATGGGGCAATGTCATTCTTTCTGATAGATGCATAAAATTCCATTGTGTACATGTACCACACTTTCCTGATCCATTCGTCTACTGAGGGGCATCTGGGTTGGTTCCAGATTCTAGCTATGACAAATTGCGCTGCAATGAACATTGTTGTGCTGGTGGCTTTACTGTGATTTTGTTTGTGGTCTTTTGGATAGATACCCAAAAGTGAGGCTGCTGGGTCATAGGGGAGTTCTATATTTAGCCTTCTGAGGAATCTCCATACTGCTTGCCAGAGTGGCTGAACCAGATTACATTCCCACCAACAATGAAGTAGGGTTCCCTTTTGGCCACATCCCCTCCAACAATTGTTACTGTTAATTTTCTTGATATATGGCATTCTTACTGGGGTGAGATGGAATCTCAATGTTGTTTTGATTTGCATTTCTTTTATGGCCAGTGATTTAGAGCATTTTTCATATGTCTCTTGGCCATTCTCATTTCCTCATCAGAGATGTCTCTTTATAAGTCTTTAGCCCACTTGATGAGGGGGCTATTGGTTCTTTGCGGTTTTGTTTTGGAGGAAGGTAATGTTTTTAGTTCTGCATATATTTTAGAGATGAGGCCTTTGTCCGTTGAACAGCCGTTAAAGATCTTCTCCCAGTCTGTAGGCTTTCTGTTTATCTGGTGAGCTATGTCCTTTGCCATGCAGAAGCTCTGCAGTTTGATGCAGTCCCATTTGTCGAAACCTTTCTTTGATTTGTGGCCTTTCTGGGTCTTTGTTAAGGAAGTTCCATCCTGCGCCAAGGAGCCCAAGTGTTTCTCCTACTTCTTCCTTTAGTGTTTTCAGGGTGTCTGTTTTGATTTCGAGGTCTTTAATCCATTTGGAATTGATTTTGGTGCAGGGTGATATATAAGGATCTAGTTTTAGTTTGTTGCATGTGTTGAACCAGTTTTGCTAGCACCATTTGTTAAAGAGGCTATCTTTCTTCCAAACTATTGTTGTAGCTCCTTTATCAAAGATTAAGTAGGCATAGTTCTGTGGGTTCATTCCTGGGTCTTCAATTCTGTTCCGTTGGTCTTCAGGCCTGTTCCAGTGCCAATACCAAGCTGCTTTTATTACTATAGCTTTATAATACAGCTTGAAGTTGTGTATTGTAATTCCTCCAGCACTGTTCTTTCTGCTTAGGATTGTTTTTACTATTGGGAGTCTTTTATTGTTCCATATGAATTTCTGGATTGCTTCCTCTATTTCATCAAAAAATGGTGTTGGGATATTAATGGGTATTGCATTGAATTTGTAGATAGCCTTTGGCAATATTGCCATTTTGATTATATTAATCCTCCCAATCCAGGAGCATGGGAGGTTTTTCCATTTCCTTAGTTCTGACTTAATTTCGTTTTTCAAGCTTTTAAAGTTCTCATCAAAGAGGTCTTTCACTTCTTTGGTTAAGGTTATTCCTAGGTATTTTATGTTTTGGGGGGCTATTGAAAAAGGAGTTCCTTTCCTGATTTCAGCCCTGGTCTTCGGGTCGTTAGCCTAGAGAAAGGCCATTGATTTTTGAGGGTTTATTTTATATCCTGCAACTTTGCCAAAGTTTTGGATCAGCTCTAGTAGCTTGGGGGTAGAGTCTATGGGGTAAGAGTATATTTATTTTTGTACAATGTCACCCTTTCCCTCACTTTCTCCCAGTTTCCCCCTCACTTTTTAGTTTTTTAAAAAAAATTTCTGGATTCATTCATATGAAATTCTTTTTTTTCTTACTTTGTTTTATTTAGGCAATACATTTTACTGCTTCAGCCACAACCTCGGACCTTCTTGCTTTTATAATTTTCAACCAGGATTTCACATTTATTCCCAGGCTTGCCTGGACCAGAATTCTCCGCTTTGCACTTCTCATGTGGCTGGGATGACAAGCACATACCATATACCTAGCTTTTGGTTGAGATGTCTCCAGCTGGCCTTAAGCCATAATCCTACCAATCTCTGCTTCCTGAATAGCCAGGATTATAGGTGTAAGACTCTCTATACTTAGCCTGAAGTCTTCAAATATGTCAAAGCTATGTCCATTTCATACATCCAGAAATAAATATAGAATGATTGAACTATTGCTGGGGAAGTGAGCCCTGGTACCTTTATTGGGAAGGAAAAGGAACTTTAGTCCTTCATCTGAGGTAAACATAGGTGTGAAGATTTGGCATTCCTTCCCTTCTGCAGAGCATATGGTACAGTCAGTTTAGATGCTCGCAACTTGGCAGAACTGTTAGCAATGCCAAATTCTTATTACATGAGAAGTCATGGGAGGCAGTTGCTGTGTCGTTGTTGTTTTTCAGTAGCATCTTAGCATGAAGTCATTGTGCCTTATTAAAATAATTATAGATGTTCCCATCAGAACAGCTTTAAACACTACACATAAGCTGAAAGGAAACTAAAATCTATCATTTTATGATCCAGAATCTAGGCTTTCAAATTTTTCTCTCTGTGTATAGAAGCAGACTTAGCTCTGATTTTCAGAATTTTTAGGTTTAGGGGTAGACCCTGAGCTTGTTTTGCCTTTTACAAAGAACGGTATAAAAATTGAAGTATAAAAATCACTCGTGAGTCACGGTACTCTGTGATTGTACGTACTTTGATGGAACTGACACCATTTCATGCACCTGTGGAAAAAGAAGCCCCATTCATTTCATAAGTATTGGTAAAAACAAAAAAGTGCTGGGTATCTAACACTAACTTGGGGGCTGTGAGAAGGAAAGGTTGTTGCTTTCTTCCTACTCTGAAAGCAAGTGGGCACCATTTTCTCACACTCAAGATAGTGAACAGGACTCCAGTACTGCCATAGCCTATGTGGCAAAGGCAGTGTCATTGCCATAGCACGATAGCCCACATGGCATCCTGGGTTTGGACAAGAATCCGTGTAGTGTGAATATGCTTTAATCAAGGTACCACCACAGTCACCTGAAGGCCAGCCTCTCTCCACAGCCAAGGGAGGAGCTTCCATCTCAAAAGGCTGCTTTGAACCTTTAAGCAGAGATAGAAGCAGGCTTTCTTTGTTGCTAAGCCACTTTCATGCTTGATACGCAAAATTTCCTATCTTCACCTGTTCCAGCTTACTCCCTGAGATTGACGGTGTAATTAGAGATCCTCATTTTAATTACTTAAAGCCTTCACATTCTGCATCTGGAAAACAAATGATGGTACCTTTCCTGTGTGGATATAGTGCCTGCCTGGCCAGCAATAGTGTACAGGAAACTTGCTTCTGTGCTATAGTACTGTAGTTCTTCTTAAGGAAGGACTTGAAGTCAGCTCAGTGTAGCATGCCTAGTCCAAAGTGTTTTTCCCCCTTCCTTCCCCCTTCTCTCCCTCCCTCTTTCCTCCCCTCCCTCCCTTTCTTTTTTTCTGGTATCAGTGCTTAGGCAGCTGGGACTCTACTAATTGAGCCATGACTATAACCCCCTTTTTTATTTGCTGGTTATTTAGGAGATAGAGTCTCTTGGACATTTCTGTGTCAGTATTCTGCCTCCTTAAACCACCATCATTTGGATCTCAGCTTGTAAATTAGCTCAAATTACAGGGGTGAGCCACCAGCAACTGGATTTATGGTGGTTTTGAAATTCATAAGTCACAGTCCACTGGAAGTGGCTCCCACTGACAAACCACTGCCCTCACAGCTCCTGTGTACTCTGCAAGAAGGAACAGCAATCTTTGTCCTTATTTAGGATGCTTGTGGAGCGTGATACAAAGTAGAAATTTACTCTATGGCTAGGCAGTGTAATCACTCCTTTCTACATAATCAGTCTTCACACATGCATGTGTATAAATGCCCACTTGCAAACTGGCATAAGAAATTCCTGCAAGCCAAGAGAGCTGATCAATAGCTCATGTTTTTATGAAGCCTCTCACCAGATTTATGAAGATAAAGCAAGTGCAGGCCTGTAGAGACAAAGAATTGTGATGATTTCCTGGACTTGAAAGCCTTGCATCAGCTGAGCCCCAGGTCAGCTCTTGTTGAGGTGAGCAGGATCAGATATTACTATGAGGCACACATTTAGGGAGTATCCTGAGTGAAAGATGCAAGAAAAAGGAAGGTAGAGTTAGATGGTGGCATCAGTGATATTTGCCGACACCAGCCGGAGGGTTTCCAGAAGTGCAAATGCTAGCTGTAAATTGGGGTTATTAGACTGGTGATTTTTAGCCAGGTCTGAGGTAGAAAAAGGAGAGAGATTTGAAACAATAGTAACATCTGGTAATTTTGGCTGCTGTTGGTAAATATGACAAAGTACATAATGTTTCTGTAGTTACTTGTAAGGGTAAACCCAGTTCTCACCTCAAGGAGACTTTGGAACATATCCAATATGTACATCATTAGAGAAGTGCATAAGAGATTTCAAAAAGCACCAAGCTTGATGCTCTGGTTTCATAACTGCCTGCCATCCTCATGTGAATCTTTACTCCTTTTAGGCATTAACTTTCATTTGCTCATCGTTTGTAATAGCAGGGTCCTGATCACCATTCCTCATGATTTGTCTGGTCTTCCCTGTAAGTAGCCAAATAAGGATATGGAGAAAGACTTGCCCTCCTAATTCTACCCCTAGTGATTCAGAGTCTTGCACATGCTTTCCTGAACAGTGTGGCCATGTCTGATAGCATTTCAGTTAGAAATCTTAGTGAGTTTGGGTAGTGGAGATGGGAAAGAGGGAGAGAGTGGCCTGGGGTCTTCCTGGCCAGAAGGCTTATTTCAGTACACAGATGTCAGTACTTTCCTACCTTTGGATAACTTTAGCACCGTTCCTGAAACTTCACAGGCTTCTTAGTAATACACTGTGAAAATGCTTTCTGAATTATTTTTTCTTACAACACTCACATTCTAGAAAACTGAGTTTAAGGTTTGAGATGTGTGTGCTGACTTAGAAACACATGTAGCTAGTGCCTGAGTATTTGAATTTGGTGGATGAAGAATCAGGTGGATGAGGAGCCATGGTGACTGAGCAGGTACTCTACAGGTAAGAAGTGGGAATGATGGAGAACTGGCAGAGTTGCCAGTCTTTGTGCTAAGGTTAGATCACAGTCCAGCTAAGTGAATGTCCTAGGATTCTGAGGAAATGAAGTAGTGGGGGAGAAGAGCAGGGCACTGCTGGGACATACCTGTATTCCTAATTACTCAGGAGACTGATATACATAGGATCATGATTCGAAGACAGCTGGTGCATAAAAGTATCTCAAGAATAACCAGCAAAGCTCCAGGCTGGACTGTGACTCAAATAGTAAAATATCTGCCTAGTATGAGGCCCTGAGTTCAAATCCCAGTACTAACCCTCCCAGAATAAATAAAATAGAAAACCTACTTATTCCTGGATATTTTTCTGAGTCAGAAAGAAAGCAAAAGCTCACTTTATGTGAATATGATTAAGGAAGCAATCCAGAAATTCATATGGAATGATAAAAGACCACAAATAGCAAAAACAATCCTAAGCAGAAAGAACAGTGCTGGAGGAATTACAATACCAAACTTCAAGCTGTATTATGAAGCTATAGTAATAAAAATAGCTTGGTTTTGGCACCGAAACAGGCCTGAAGACCAATGGAACAGAATTGAAGACCCAGAAATGAACCCACAGAACTATGCCTACTTAATCTTTGATAAAGGAGCTAAAACAATAGTTTGGAAGATAGATAACCTCTTTAACAAATGGTGCTGGCAAAACTGGTTCAACACATGCAACAAACTAAAACTAGATCCTTATATATCACCCTGCACCAAATCACTTCCAAATGGATCAGAGACCTCGAAATCAAAACAGATACCCTGAAAACACTACAAGAAGGAGTAGGAGAAATACTTGGGTTCCTTGGCACAGGACGAAACTTCCTTAACAAAGACCCAGAAATGCTACAAATCAAGGAAAGGATGGACAAGTGGGACTGCATCAAACTGCAGAGCTTCTGCATGGCAAAGGACATAGCTCGCAAGATAAACAGAAAGCCCACAGATTGGGAGATCTTTACAGGCCATACAATGGACAAAGGCCTCATATCTAAAATATATGCAGAACTAAAAAAATTAAATTCCTCCAAAACAAAACCTCAAAGAACCAACAGCTCCCTCAACAATTGGGCTAAAGTCTTAAAAAGAAACTTCTCTGGGCTGGGGATATAGCCTAATGGCAAGAGTGCCTGCCTCGGATACACGAGGCCCTAGGTTCGATTCCCCAGCACCACATATACAGAAAACGGCCAGAAGCGGCGCTCTGGCTCAAGAGGCAGAGTGCTAGCCTTGAGCGCGAAGAAGCCAGGGACAGTGCTCAGGCCCTGAGTCCAAGGCCCAGGACTGGCCAAAAAAAAAAAAAAAAAAAAAAAAAACTTCTCTGATGAGGAAATGAGAATGGCCAAGAGACATATGAAAAAGTGCCATAAAAGAAATGCAAATCAAAACAACATTGAGATTCCCCCTCACCCCAGTAAGAATGTCCTTTATCAAGAAAACTAACAACAACAAATGTTGGAGGGGATGTGGCCAAAAAGGAACCCTACTTCATTGTTGGTGGGCATGTAAAACGGTTCAGGCACTCTGGAAATCGGTATGGAGATTCCTCAGAAGGCCAAACATAGAGCACCCCTATGACCCAGCAGCCTCACTTTTGGGCATTTACCTAAAAGATCACAAACAAGAACACAATAAGCCACCAGCACAACAATGTTCATTACAGCACAATTTGTCATAGCTAGAATCTGGAACCAACCCAGATGCCCCTCAGCAGACGAATGGATGAGGAAAATGTGGTACATATACACAATGGAATTTTATGCCTCTATCAGATAGAATGACATTTCCCCATTCATAATGAAATGGAAGAACTTGGAAAAGATTATACTAAGTGAAGTGAGCCAGACCCATAGAAACATGGACTCTATGGTTTTCCTCATAGGGAAAAATTAGCACAGGTTTAGGCTAGTCACAGCAGAGGGTCACAAGAGCCTAATAGCTATGCCCTTATGAATGCATAAGATGATGTTTTCCATGTTATGGAAAAGACTGTTATATCACTGTTGTAATCACTTTCAACATGCCATGTGAAACCATAGCTTTTATTGTTGATGATCCTCTTGTATCCCCCTCCTGTGGTTGTACCTGCACTATCACTGTATCTCATCTGAGTACCCTGGATACTGTATATAGCCTAATAGCTATGCCCTTATGAATGCATAAGATGATGTTTTCCATGTTATGGAAAAGACTGTTATATCACTGTTGTAATCACTTTCAACATGCCATGTGAAACCATAGCTTTTATTGTTGATGATCCTCTTGTATCCCCCTCCTGTGGTTGTACCTGCACTATCACTGTATCTCATCTGAGTACCCTGGATACTGTATATACTAATATTGGAACTAGGAAAGTGAAAGGGAATATCAAAATTGAGAGACAAAGGGTAAAATAAGAGAAACAACAACAAAAGCAATACTTGCAAAACTGTTTGGTGTAAGTGAACTGAACACCGCAGGGGGGAAAAGAGGGAGGGGGAGGGGGGTATGAGGGACAAGGTAACAAACAGTACAAGGAAAGTATCCAATGCCTAATTTATGAAACTGTAACCTCTCTGTACATCAGTTTTATAATAAAAACTTAAAAAAAATTGAGAGACAAAGGATAAAAAGACAAATGACTCCAAAATCAACACTTGCAAAACCATTTGGTGTAAACCAAATGAACAACTCATGGGGAAAGAGGAAAAGGGGGAGGGGGGAATAAGGGAAGAGGTAACAAACAGTACAAGAAATGTACCCAAGGCCTAATGTATGAAACTGTAACCTCTCTGTACATCACTTTGGCAATAAATAAAAAAAAATAATTAAATTAAAACAAAAAAAAAAACAAAAGAACCCCAAAAAACAATTAAGAGTATGATTAAATATATCTGAAAACTCAATGTAGTTTTTACAGATAAAGCTGCCACCTATAGACCTCACTTACAAATAAGGAAGATAGGTATACAGAAAAGACAAAAGTCACATATTTTCTCTCACATATGTACCTAATATCTAAACATATATGACAACACATGCAGAATCATACCTTTGATATGTGTATCTACATCTGTATATGTATATACATATAGATCAATTGAATTGCATGTTGTATGTAGATGTGTGATACTGTAGTGAAACCCCTGTGAACAATTAATCTTTACTTTTAACAACAGTGATATTAGGAAATTGAAACTTGTCTTGCCAATTGTGTGGGTAACTTGTGGGAGGGAGACAGGAAGAAAACAACAGGGAATTAATATCTAGAATATATACACAACTCATTTGGAGGTTCCCCCCAAAACAAAAATAGAATTACCATATTGTCCAGCTATACCACTCCTAGATACCTACCGAAAGGAATCTTAAATCAGCATACAGTAGAGGTACTTGCACAACTATTTATATTGTAAGGAGACAACCTCAGTGCTCAAGAATCAATGAATGGATAAATAAAACATGGTGTTTATACACAAAAGAAGTTTGCTCAGTCATAGAGAAGAATGAAATTATCTTTTGCAGAAACATAAATGTAATTGGAGATCATGTTACATGAAGTAAGCTAATCTCACAAAGACAAGTATGTGTTTTCTGTCATGTGTGGAATCTGGCCAGGGGACTTGGAAGTAAAAAGGATTTAGGGATGTGGAAAGAAAATAGGTGAAGGGAAAGGGGATTAAAAAAAAAAAGGTGACAGTGAATATGATGCAAGTACCTTATATGCTATTTTGTGTAATTTTAAAAGTCCTCTCTCTATTTCCATTGAGAAACAAGAGGTGGAGGGAATTTCCATAGGCTGGATTTTGTGGTTATTTTTGTTTGTTTGTTTGTTTTTTGCCAGTGTGGTGCTTGAACTTATGGCCAGAGCACTGTCCCTGGCTTCTTTTTGCTCAAGGCTAGCATTATGCCACTTGAGCTGTAGTGCCACTTCTGGCCTTTTTCTATATATGTGGTACTGCGGAATCAAATCCAGGGCTTCATGTATATGAGGAAGGCACTCTACCACTAGGCCATATCCCCAGCCTGTATAGGCTGGTTTTTAAAAGACCTCTCATCTGCTCTATCAGAATCTAGTGTGGCTGGAAATAGGGAGTGATGAGCAGAGGTCCTCTCTGAAAAAGCAGTGTTGTATCTATTGATGCAAAGAAAGCAGTGGATGTTGATTGTCTGGGCACAGGGGAAGTAGCCTGTAGGTGTATAGAGAAAAAGAAGTACTCCCTGGAATAGTGTGGTTCTCTGTGCGTCTGTTCTTCCCAAGCTTATCATTAAAACCCAGCCATTTGTTTGGTGGTCTTTTTAGAAATCACTTGGCTCCCACCCATGTTTCCCTTTTCTTTATTTCTCCCTCTCCCCCCACCTCTTATCTTTTACTTCCTACCTCTCAACCTAATTCTCCCTCAGAATATAGGGTTTGTAGACTCCCACTTAACGAATTGAAATGGGTGACACTGTAACTCATAAGGAATAGGCCTTTCTTTCGGTAGTTTTGGCCTTGAACTTCCTAGGCCTTTGTCTGTCACTTGAGTCATACCCCCAGTAAGCTTGGCCTTTCCATCCCTAAGAAATCCTCAGGAGTAATTTGCACAAAACTTATTACCATGTGTTCCTATTTGCCAAATATTGGCAAGAGTTCTAGTCTTGAGGACCACTGATGTGTAGATGTTCAGTGTTTTCCTTCTTCAACTTTTCCCTCTACTGTTTTTGACCTTTACCTCTCTTTCTACACTGCAGGGGAACTTGAACCTGTTGTTTCCTAGTCCACCATGTGGGACACTGACCTCACAGGAACCTTAATGTGTATAGATGTTGAAGAATAGACTAATGGGGCTGGGGATATAGCCTAGTGGCAAGAGTGCCTGCCTCGGATACACGAGGCCCTAGGTTCGATTCCCCAGCACCACATATACAGAAAACGGCCAGAAGCGGCGCTGTGGCTCAAGTGGCAGAGTACTAGCCTTGAGCGGGAAGAAGCCAGGGACAGAGCTCAGCCCCTGAGTCCAAGGCCCAGGACTGGCCAAAAAAAAAAAAAAAAAGAATAGACTAATGACTACTAATAGACTAATGATCATTAGTGTGTTGGATTCATCATCTTTTCTTTTTTGAACTGGAAATCTATGTAACTACATTTCAAAAGACATAAAAATAGTAATTATTATTCCTGATTCACAGTCTTGATGACTGACAAGTTTGGTTTCATAGCCTAACCCAGCCCCCTCACCCATGAGCCAGGTATGTGTAAATGCCACACTTAGATATATATTTTCCATTTCAGCAGATGTTCCTAGAAATAGCCTCATGGACTTGGATAGCCCTGTAGTGAAAGGCACTGCTTCTGAAGTGGCTATGTTTTGTGACCCACAGGGACATTTTTGGCACTAGCTGTCATACCTGAGCTTCTCAGCACAGAGTGAAATCCTTCTTGCTTATAGATGTAAGGCTGTGAATACCCAGTGTTTTAACATTAATATTTTCATCCAAGAAGAAAAACATTTAAATTACATTTAAATGATGATTTGTTAAGGGAGTGAGCTCATGATCATTTTATAGAGTGGTTGATTTCAATATTTAATGTCCCTCCTCCATCAATAAAGCACCTGCCTTCCAATTTAGTGACATGTGACTTCTCACCCAGTTACATGAGCCTTTAGATTAGCATTCTCTTTTAGCCATATGGCTGGCTTGCTATTTCATTTCCAAGCTCTTGCTAATTGTTTTAATTACTAATTCAAATAATAATAAATATCTTGTCCTCTGGTTATGTGGTCAAGATGATGACTTTACTGGGGATGTAATTAACCACTTTAATTTTGATTTGGCATTTTTTTATTTCCATGTTTCTCAAAGTACTGAAGATTGTATACCATCAAAAACTTAAATCTCCTTAAAGAACCAGTTAGATAAAAGGGGTTTATTAAATGATCCTCTAGAACAATGGTTTTTTATATAAGAATTGAGAAGATGACCAAGAACTTAGCCTTTCCTGAAAGTATGTGGTTTCCAAATCCAAGATAAACTTAATATTTGGTGTCAATCCACAGCATTTGATGGGTGGAATTGACTCTGTCTACGGGCAGGTTTATTTTTTTCTACCCATAAAATAATTAAAAATCACGGCAGTGTTTAAGGTAAACAGAGTAATTTATTTGAGAGTAAAGGGAAAGCCTTCAGTTAGTTCATCTGAAAGTGAAAGGAATTTTCATCCAAGAAGAACACTTTGTACAGCTAAATGATAAAAGTAGGTGAAACTCTCCTTTTGAAAAGGAGTCCCAAAAAGGAGTCTAAATGAGAGGTGTGTTTGTGTTCTTTTGTTGTTGTTGTTTGTCTGTTTGTTGTTGTTGTTTGTTTTGCTAGTCCTGGTGCTTGAACTCAGAGCCTGAGCACTGTCCCTGGCTTCTTTTTGCTCAAGGCTAACACTCTGCCACTTGAGCCACAGTGCCACTTCTGGCTTTTTTCTATATATGTTCTATTGAGGAATCGAACCCAGGGCTTCATGTATAGGAGACGAGCATTCTTCCACTAGGCCATATTCCCAGCCCTGTTGTTTGTTTGTTTGTTTTGTTTTGTTTTTGCCAGTCCTGGGGCTTGGACTCAGGGCCTGAATACTGTCCCTGGCTTCTTTATGCCCAAGGATAGTACCCTACCACTTGAACCACAGTGCCATTTCCAGCTTTTTCTGTTTATGTGGTGCTGAGGAATCAAACCCAGGGCTTCATGCATACAAGGCAAGCACTCTACCACTGAGCCATATTCCCAGCCCGATGAGTGGTTTTTATATTACAAGGCTCCTCCGATATCTTCCTGAGCTTTGAACTGATTGCTTTATGGCTCTTAAATTCAATAACCTGACTCTTTTCATGGGATGAGAAGACCCCCAGGACATTATGGGAAGAAGAAATGGTTGAGCACAAAGAAGCATTAAAGCAGGAGCCTGGGGTTTTGTGGGAACAAGAAACACCTGGCAATTCCAATAATATAGTATGCAAGTCCCCACATCTGCTTCTAGGAATTCAGGCACGCTTATCACTTGGGGACGGTATTTCACCTCTAAGAGTTTTTGGATCACCTCTACTATCTACCAAGATGCCAAGATGGTGCTAATTAGACCCAGTATCTATATTTCACCTTCATCTAGGCTCTTAGGAAGCATTCTTTCCAGCTTGGTTTTTGTTTTATTTATTTTTTTTTGGCCAGTCCTGGGCCTTGGACTCAGGGCCTGAGCACTGTCCCTGGCTTCTTCCCGCTCAAGGCTAGCACTCTGCCACTTGAGCCACAGCGCCGCTTCTGGCCGTTTTCTGTATATGTGGTGCTGGGGAATCGAACCTAGGGCCTCGTGTATCCGAGGCAGGCACTCTTGCCACTAGGCTATATCCCCAGCCCAACCAGCTTGGTTTTTGCACTGCTTACAATCTTGGTATATTTCTTCCTATAGATTTCTTATAGTCTATGATCCTAGAAGATTAACCCCATCTTTACCAGTTCCCCGCTGAGACCTTAATGTCTCTGGAATAGTTCTACTCCTAGGACCTATAGCCTAGAGGAATACCCTGACATGCTTATTGACAGCCTTATTGTAGGATCGCATCCCAGTTTGTGATTCATTCTTTATCATTCCCTTCCCTCACAAGTTCCAGGTAGACCTTGAGGATGAATCTGAGCTTCTTAGGCTCCAGACCTATTTTATGCACACACACATACACACATACACACACACACACACACACACACACAGTTTTATATTATATATAAATTATTTTATATTATACAGTATCTTATAAATCATATCATAAAATTATACATAGAAATAATTCAATGTATATAATTTTCCTCCTCAGAAAATGGTCCTTAGTCTATTCTGAAAAGATATCTCAGAGCAGGCTTTTATTTTATCTACCTGATTCCCCTCTGCCTTATTTTCAGCTCTGATCCCTCTGCAGATTGTGGAAAGCAATGTTCCATTTAAAGAGATACTGTTGATACTATTGTAGGGCCAGGAAACAGAGACGCCACAGACACATTTTGAGAGATTGAATCTAGAGTCTAAAAGGCCAATGACTGTGTGGTTCAAGTCCTAGGACAGAGGGAGTGGGGGGAAGGAGGGGGGAGGGGGAGTGGAAGTTAAAAGAGCCAGGAACTGGTGACTCATGCCTATAATCCTAGCTACTCAGGAAGCTATTAGGATTGTGGTTTGAAGCCAGCTCAGGCAGGAAAGTCCATGAGACTCTTATTTCCAGTAAGCTACTCAGAAAAAAGTTGGAGCTGGTGCTGTGGATCAAGTGGTCCAGTGCTAGCCTTGAGCACAAAGAGGCTCAGGGACAGTGTCCAGGCCCTGAATTCAAACCCTAGGACTGGCAAAAAAGAAAATAAAGTTAAACAACAGGAGCCAGGCACTGGTGGCTCATGCCTATAATCTTAGCTACTCAGGAGGCTGAGAACTGAGGATCTGGGTTCGAAGCCAAGGCAAGCAAGAAAGTTCATGAGATTCTTAGGTGCAATGAATTACCAAAAAGCCAGAAATGGAGCTGTGGCTCAAGTGGTAGAGCTCTCACCTTAAGCAAAAGAAAGCTCAAGGACAAATCTCAGGCCCTAAATTCAAACCCAAGGATTCCCCCCGCCCAAAGAGTAATAAAAAAATTATATTAAGTGAAGAATGACAGACCCAGAGAAACAGAGGTTGCATGCTTTCCCTCATTTGTGGTAGATAGAATGTAATCATACTGGTTGTTATGCAAGTAGTTACAAATGAATTAGCTGAAATATAATAGACTATGGAGAGCTCTAACAGTGTAATTTTTTTAGAAGGACTAGGTCAAAGCCCAACAAAATAAGCACCTGGAAAGGAATACATGACATAAGGGGCTCCAAGGGTAGAAGGATAGACAAATAAAGGGGCAGAGGAGAAAATGCAGTCAAGATTTCATTGTTCATGCCACAAAATTAAGAAAAGGAAGGGAAAGGGGGAGTAGAAGGGCGGTGGGAATGTTGAGGGAGACATTAATCACGATGCATTATATTCATGAACTGCTTTGTTAATTAAACAGCGCCTCCCTCGTACAACTATTTAAAGGTAATTTTAAAAATTATTTTTAAGTTAAGCAAAAGGACTGGATAATAACTCACAGAGCACTTGCCTGGCGTGCAGAAGGGCCTCAGGTTTGGGTCTTGTACCCACCCAACTCCTTCCCCCCAAATTAAAAAATTGAAAGAAGTTATATAAAGATATACTCCTAGGAAAAACTTAGAGGAAGTTATTAGGCTGCTAGTGGTAGTATATTCCTTAATATAGTTCTGAATTGCTGAATCAATTTTAAGCAGTTTGTAAGTCACTACTTAAAAGGGAGGGGAAAAGAAGAGGAAGTTAATAACCCTAATTTTTTTTTTCACCTTGGAAATGTAGCTCTGTGTTAGAATGCTTGTCTAGCATGCATGAGTCCTTGGTTCATCCTCAGCACATTGTGTTTGTGTGTGTGTTTTACACACACACACACACACACACATATATGCACCCTGGTACTTGTAAAGGGTCTCTAAGTTGGCACTTCTCTGGAATGCACTGTGGGCCCATTAGCTCTGGCTTTCCAGACTACCTCTGCCTTGATAGCTTGCTCTATTTCATGGGGTTGCTCTTTCTTTCTTTCATCAAACCTCAAGCTGGAAGCCATCTCTTCCACTTTTAGAGTCTTACTCTTGAAGCCAGAAGTTCTCCTATCGCAGTCTATTTTCCCCAAGAGGTTCCTGACGTTGCAAATGTGAAGTACTAGCCAAGCTTTTATTTATCCATCTGTAATGAATGCTTCTGCGGTGTCTATGGATATCTGGACCCCTGGAAGTACTTCCTTGGCCCCAGAGGGCTCAGCTCCTACCTCAGCTGCAGCTTCACAAGAATAAGAGCTATCTGTCATCTTATCCGCAGTGAGGAGTTGTTTGTGGCAGTTTGTGGTAGGTGGAGACAGCTTAGAGGAAGGTATAAGTGACATCAGGTCTGGTCTGAACCTGAATAGAATCCGTAGCTGCTGCTCTTTACTATTAAATGCCACAAGAGAAACTGGAGCTTCTCATTGATTTCATGGCAGTTGGTAAGGAGCTAGAACTGTTGAAATAATCTTTTAGAGAATGTAGATGCTGTCATAGGAATAAAACAGAGTGGTATGTCATTTCCACCAGAGGTAAACAGCTTATGGTCTATGCTGTTGATGGCAGGAGCTTGAGAATTGTTGATGTGTATGGTGGTGGGGTTTTCTGTCAAACACTCCTTTTCTCTGGCTTTGCCTGGCAGGATAGCTGCTGAAAGGTCTGTGAGTCTCTTTTCTCTTCTCAATTTCCTTTAGGAAAAGGAGACTTTACAGTCATGTCTTAGTCTTGTTTCCCCAAAGCCTGAACTGACTCCCTTTAGTTAGCACATCAACACATCATTCTTCAAGCAGTATTCACTGAGCAGATACTGGAAAGGATAGTGTGGAGTGCCTTCAGCTTTTACTTTGTGTTTCATTATCAAGTAGAAATTGTATTTTTGTTGCAGTAGGTCCAGGGGTTTTGTTTTACAGCACAGTGACTATAACATACAGTTCATTACAATGTATTCTATACTTGAAAACTGCTGAGAATGAACTTTTAAGTATTCACATCACAAATAAACAAGCACAGAAGGGGATATGCATGCTAATTAACTTCACTTAGCTACTCCATAACAAGTCCACATCCTGAGACATGATGTTGTAGGCTTCTCCTTTCTAACATGCTGCTCTGCCTTTTGGTCTTTTCAGTAGGTCAGTGACAGTGCTCGCAGGTCTGTACTCCTCGACAGTGATGAGGTCTTGGTGTACTACTATGATGACGTTAGAACCCTATATGAAGGTTTCCAGAGGGGCCTGCACATGTCAAGTAAGCCTGTTTCGGTGACTAACGCTTACTGCTTGTTTTCCATAAAGCAAGAGCAGCCTTCCTTTTAGAAAGGAGCATTTTGGTGAAGCATGTGCCTTTTTTGGCATGATTCAAGCCCTCTGTCTCCTTTGTGACTTATTCATAGCCAGTATCAGACCTCACTGAATCCTCTGGATAGGTCCTGTGTCCCAGGGGTCTTCCTTACCAAATATGTCCCATATTGTATGGAGAACCACAAGTACAGTAGCTCCTGATGGGTGCTAATGTTTCCTACAGTCGAGAGACCTGTATAACTGGGCGCAGTCAGTCCAGAGTTTTTCAAGTTTCCTGGACCACAATACAATCATTTGACCTCCCTAGGAAGAAGTGTTCCATCAGAGACACTTTGGAAATAATTGGCTTACAAACTGATTCTGAATTTCTAATTGTGGCAAAGGGACCTATGGAGTCTGGTACTTTCCTCCTTTCCAGCATTGCTCCCTCCAAGGCCCCCCTTGAATTGTCCTCAAACAAGGCCACACACCTCTGCTCTCCCACCTAGTCTTTGAGTGCTTTTATTCCTTCTCTTGGTCATACAACTTGTTCTTTCTGCCTGGTGGATTCTTATTAATTTTATAAAACTCAACTCTCATATTATCTTTTCTAGAACATCTTCCTGGTCTATTATTTTCACCCCCTACCTCCAAGTGGCACATTTCTCCCTTTTCACTTTTCAGCATCATATGCCTACTTCTGCAATATGCATTTAGAGTCTGGACATCTTTATCTGACACTTACCTACATAATTAAAAAGAACTGCTTTGAAAGTCTCTGTTTTCTTCTTTTTTAATTTTCTTTTAATAAGAGATGCTTTTTATTCTAAGCCTTAATTTCTTAAGACACTGTAGGACTGAAATACAGAAGAGCAAAG
Organism: Perognathus longimembris pacificus; assembly: GCF_023159225.1. Classification (NCBI taxonomy): domain Eukaryota; kingdom Metazoa; phylum Chordata; class Mammalia; order Rodentia; family Heteromyidae; genus Perognathus; species Perognathus longimembris. Next base: position 30,964,879 of record NC_063179.1, read on the forward strand.
CCTAGCATCTGGATAAAGAAGTCAGCTTAGAGGTTAGAAACCTAAGATTTGAAATTTTCACCTGAGTTTACTGTTAATCAGATTCCTAATCACCACCTAGACATACCTTATCATTGTCTTGAAAAAAAAAAACACTAAGGCCCAGGCCTCATAGTACTAGTCACATCAACCATGTTGCTAGCAGGGCCTGGGAATGGTACATGTTTTTTAAGTTGCAAGGTGAGCCTGGGGCTTAACCACCACAGACTAAAGCTGGAGTTGGCATGCTTACCCTGCAGATGGCCAGTTAGTAAATACTTTAGCCTTCTTGAACCACATGGTCAGTGGCAGACTTCAACAATACATGAATGAATGAGTTCATCTGGGTTCCAATAACATTATTTACAAAAACAGGCAATGGGACTCTGGGCAATTGGTTGTAATTTTCTAGCCTCTGTTCTTGAAGAATAAAATGACATGGTTTCCTACAGCTAATGGGTTTTTTCCCTCCATCTGCAAAGCAGTTATCTACTGCTGTAGTTTATGTGAACTGCAGGGTCCAACCTGTTTTTGCTCTGTTGAATAAGTCAGTGTGTCAGGCTGTGTCTTCCCATCTTCATGACAGGTGCTTGAATTGGCATGTACATCACACTTCTCTAGGGCATAAACTCTGGATACCAGGGCCAGGCTTGTCCTGGCCCCTCCATTCTCAACCAGTTATCCCATATCCAAGCCCAGTCTGAACACCTGTACAAGGGCTAGAGATCTCACTCAAAGGGAGAGCATTCGCCTAACATGTGTAAAGCTGTGGGTTCCAGTTCTTTCTCCACCCCTGCAAAACAAAAGTCAAATGTCTTGAGTACCTTTCTGAATTCAAACCTGCAGTGGGTGGTAAAAGGTATGGAGGGATCTGCTTCTTTGCTATCTAAGTTGGAATTGGAATGCACCTTGGTGTTTCTCAACTATTGCTTTCACGGATAATCCCTATTCTCCCTCCTTTTTCATCTTTTCTTCATTTGGTTTCTGGGCCATTACCATGTAATTAGGAATCATGTGATTCCAACTGGTCCTTGGGGTAATCAGAATTTGATCATATAAATAACTTCATTTCTCTTTCCATATTCTGAGTGAGAATTCTTTAAACTTCTCTTGCACTTTTGAGAGTTTCTTCTTCTGAAAACCTGTGGCAACAGAAACTCAACCTCTTACTACTGGCTCCTGTCCTAAACCAATAGGATACTAAATTGAATTTAAAACTTGAGCATCCAGAAAGATTGTAATTTCCCATTTTTCTCCTCTATTTATGTCCACCTTTCCTGCTCATTTTTTTTTCCTTTTTGTGAGTTGTGGGGCCTGAACTCTGAGCCTGGGTACTGTACCTGAGCTCTTCAACTCAAGCTAGCACTACCACTTGAGCCACAGCGCCACTTCCTATTTCCTGGTGGTTAATTGGAGATAAGAGTCTCATGGACTTTCCTGCAGGGGCTGGCTACTCGGCCTCCTCGGCCTCCTCAGTAGCTATGATAACAGGTCCCCAGCCTCTCCTGCTCTTTTTCAGCAACAAAATAGAACAACAACAGTAAAAATAAAACAACCCAAGTAAGCATTTCTAACCTGAACTCCTTTGTAATTAGAGAACTAAAGTAAAATAATATTAGTATCTTGTGGAAAATGGTAGGATAGAATTAAGATACAGGCACGTCTATGCATGTTAGAACCACCCTTTATTTTGTAATTATTCTTTTCTGCTTTTTTTTTCTTAGACAATGGCCCTTGATTAGGCTCTAGGAAACCAGACCAACCCTATGAATGGCTTTCCTACAAGCAGGTGAGTTTCCTGGCTCTGTGACTGCTCACCACACTGCAGAATGAATGGTAATTTGGACCAAAACACTTGAAGCAAATGACTCCTCCTCAGACCTGAATTTGCTCTTCTCTGAAGAAGGGGTATTAGGAACTCAGAATCCTCAACCTGCAATAAGATGCCCAAGGAAGAAGTATAACTGGCCCCAAATCACAGCTGCACAAGGGCAGCAGGACAGGGAGTAAGGTCTATAGCAATCAGCATGTATCTGACAGCTTCTTCTGCTTCAATATGGTTCAGCATGGGTCCTCAAAGCTGTCCTGGGTCCACACTTGCTGGGTGTGACATTGAACTCTAGAGCAGCCTAGAGCTCCTCCAAGAAGTAGCCCATCTGGGTTGCTGTTGGGACACAAAGGAAACTGGGACTTAAGTATTTTCACTCTGGTCCCCACTGATTGGTGGCTCTAATTATTTACATACAGTTTGTAAGTGTCAGGTTGCAGAACAGGAAAGCATTGCTTTTTATTTTTTATTTATTTATTTATTTATTTATTTATTTGTTTATTTGTTTATTTATTTACTTACTTACTTATTTATTGCCAGTCCTGGGCCTTGGACTCAGGGCCTGAGCACTATCCCTGGCTTCTTTTTGCTCAAGGCTAGCAATCTGACACTTGAGCCACAGCGCCACTTCTGGCCGTTTTCTGTATATATGGTGCTGGGGAATTGAACCCAGGGCCTCATGTATATGAGACAAGCACTCTTTGCCACTAGGCCATATCCCCAGCTGCTTTTTATTACTATGTTATTATAATTATACCCAATCTAGATATCACTTCCCACTGAGTACCTAGGATTACAGGTGTGAGCCTCCAGTGCCCAGCTTTTATTTGCCCAATTAATCTGACCTTCTGGAGGCTAGCAATTCCTATGAGATTTTTTTAAAGAATGATGGGATATGGGCCACCTTTCTAGAAATACAAATGTTTATATATTGTCCCCAGGAGCTCTGCAGACAATTATAGGCGTTCCTCAGATTAAAGTACCTCAAGTGCCACTTACAGTTGTAAGCTGCTCTGTGGAATAGAAGGTACCTAGCCTACTATATGGCTTCACTGTCACCCTGCCAATGTCAATGTGATTCCCACAGGCAGGGCTGGATGGTTTCACATCCTAGAACCAACCAGATTCCTGGTAGGGATGGGTAGGGCTGCATTTCCTACATATGTGTGTGCGTGTGCGCACTTTAAAAGTACACTTGAACATTCAAATGTAAATAAAGTAGGGTTCCCTTTTGGCCACATCCCCTCCAACATTTATTATTGTTAGTTTTCTTGATATAGGACATTCTTATTGGGGTGAGATAGAATCTCAATATTGTTTTGATTTGCATTTCTTTTATGTAGAGCACTTTTTCATATGTCTCTTGGTCATTCTCATTTCCTCATCAGAGAAGTCTCTTTTTAAGACCACAAGCAAGAACACACTAAAGCCACCATCACAACAATGTTCACAGCAACACAATTTGTCATAGCTAAAATATGGAAGCAATCCAGCTGCCCCTCAGTAGATAAATGGATCAGGAAAATGTGGTACATATACACAATGGAATTTTATGCCTCTATCAGAAAGAATGACATTGCCCCATTTGTAAGGAAATGGAAGGACTTGGAAAAAATTATTCTAAGTGAAGTGAGCCAGACCCAAAGAAACATGGACTCTATGGTTTCCCTCATAAGGTATAATTAGCACAGGTTTAGGCAAGTCACAGCGAAGGATCACAAGAGCCTGATAGCTATGCCCTTATGAATGCATAAGATAATGCTAAGTGAAATGAACTCCATGTTATGGAAACGAGTGATATATCACTGTTGTAATTACTTTCAACATGCAATGTGTAACTGTGGCTTCTATTATTGATGATCTTCTTGTATCCCTTTCCTGTGGCTGTACCTGCACTATCACTGTATTTTATCTGAGTACATTGGAAGCTGTATATACTGGTGTTAGAACTAGGAAAGTGAAAGGGAATACCAAAATCGAGAGACACAGGATAAAAAGACAAACGACTACAAAAGCAATACTTGCAAACTTATTTGGTGTAAACCAACTGAAGAACTCATGGGAGGAGAGGGAAAGGAGGAGGCGGGGGGGAATGAGGGAGGACATAACAAACAGTACAAGAAATGTATCCAATTCCTAACATATAAAACTGTAACCTCTCTGTACATGAATTTGACAATAATTTTTTTAAAAAAATAAAAAATATATAGTGGCAAAGTCTTTGGATAAGAATATCCACTAGACTTCAAAATGGTGAGACACAAGACAAAGGGTGAACGAATGCAATAGAGATACTTACAAGACAACATGTTGTCAACAAGCTGTACAATTGTGGGGAGGGGGTGATTTGGGGAGGCAGGAAGGTAGGGGAAAATGAAGGAGGAGGTAACTATTTTCACAGGAAAGATACTGACTGCCTTATGTATGTAACTGTATATCACCATGACAATTAAATATTTAAAAAAGAATAACTATTTGAGTGTCAACCTGTTGAAGACATTCAATAAATTCATTAACTTTTTTAAAAATGTAAATAAAGATTTTTTAAAGTGTTTTCATTAATTTGAGATTGGAGTGGAGTAAGAGCAGGCAGTACTTAACCCTGCCTAATTTTTGCAATGTACCTCTTTTACAGAGTTGTTATAACAGTATCCATTTTTAAAAATTGCTCATAATAATTGTTAATACTATTACCCCAAGTTTGCTCTGTTTCTCATAATTATAGTATTTACCTAGTTAGCATTTTTCTCATGCACTAACTCAACCATCCAGCCACTTGTCTTTTTACCCCAGTTTTTGTTGTTTTATTACTTTAGGTCATTTTAAATAAGTACATAGAGCTTTTTAAAACCTCTTTATAAGATTGAATGAGTCCACTGAGAAGAGCTTACTCTTAATTTTTTAAGGTTAATAAAAGGAAGTTTCTGTTACCACTGGTAAGGTTTGGTTACTTTGCTGTTGCTCTTTTTAAATAAAAAGGAAAAAAGACAAAACCTATAGCTGGGTATGGTGGTGCCTTGTTACCTAGCACTTTGCAAGCTAGTGAGACTCTACATAAAAAAAAGGGGGGGGGGGGCTGGGGCTGGAAATATGTCCTAGTGGCAAGAGTGCTTGCCTCCTACACATGAAGCTCTCCGTTCCATTCCCCAGCACCACATATATGGAAAACAGCCAGAAGGGGCGCTGTGGCTCAGATGGCAGAGTGCTAGCCTTGAGCGGGAAGAAGCCAGGGACTGTGCTCAGGCCCTGAGTCAAAGGCCCAGGAATGGCCAAAAAAAAAAAACAAGGGCTGGGGATGTAGTTTAGTGATTGAGCATTTGCCTTAGCATGAGCAAGGAAGTCCCTGGATTCAGTTAATCACACTGAGAGAATGAGGGAGGGAGGGAGGAAAGGAGGGAGGGAGGGAGGGAATAATCCATGTCCCTTTATTGCTTTTATAATATAAAACTAAAACAGAAAAAGAAGCATAAAGCTATATCATCATCATCTCCCCTCTACAGTTGTTGAAATTCCTTTGCTTTTCAGAAGGAAGCCCGTCTTCACTTCCAATAATTCTGAGTTGTAGCAAATAAAACCGTGGCTTTATAATAATTTCAGCAAAGGAATAGCTCTTCTCTGTGCCTTGCTGCTTACTGACTGATGTGTACATGTATTCTCTGGTGAACTTTGTTCCCTGACATGGGGCCCCATGCTATTTTCTGATGTCTTCCCCCCTTCTCCTTTCAGGTTGCAGAATTGGCAGAGTACATAGGCTCGGCACTGATCCAGAAGGGTTTCAAGGCCTCCTCAGATCATTTCGTCAGCATCTTCTCTCAAAATAGACCTGAGGTATTAACCACTAGGTGCTTACACTCTATTTCTGAATTGTGGAGGTAGATAGGAACCAGAGTTCATGCAGCTGTATGCTTGAGACTAGATTTTATGGTCTGAGTTTCACTGAGAAAGGTTTTGTGTTATGCTTTAGAAAGATATACATATGAGGGACTAGGCATGGTGGCTCATGCCAACTAATACCACCTACTTGTGAAACAGAGGGAAGGAGGATCATAATTCAAGTGCAGCATGGGAAGGGAAAAAGGGAGGTAACCACACATTACCTTACAGTCAAGCGAGGGACAAATCTTGCTCTGCAGGAGACAGTGATGGAGAAAGATTGTTTCTAGGCCAACCTGGGTTAAAAAAACAAGTGAAGGGACAAAGGGTGAACAAATGCAGCAGTTATACTCACTAAACATTATATTGAAAATGAACTATAAAACTTGTGGTTGGAGATGGGAGAAAGCAAAGGAAGGGGTCACATTGTCCAGAAAGAAAAAGAAATGTGGTCATTACTTGACTTGTGTAACTGTATCCCCTCTGTATATCACCTTTATAATAACAATTAAAAATATAAAGTTAGCAGGATCCTATCACAAAAACGTTAGCAAGTCTCTATCTAAAAAACAAGCTAGGCATGATGGCATAAACCTATGATCCCAGTTAGTGAGAAGCAGAGATGGGAGGATTATGGTTTGAGATCAGCCCCAGCAAAAAGTTAGGAAGACCTTCATCTCAACAGACAAGCAGGAGAGGTGGTTCATGTCTCTGTAATCCCAACTCTTCAGAAGAAATAGGTAGAAGGAACAGAGTCAAAGGCTAACCTCGGGCAGTGAGAGAGAAAAAAGGAAAGAACAAAAGAAAGAGAGAAGTGTCAAGAGAAAGGAATGCAGGGAGAGAAGAGAAGTGGAGAGAGAGACAGAGGCAAATAAAGACAAAGAGAAAGCCCTGGGGCAGTACCCCTATGAGCTGGCTTCATGTACACATAGTGTATTACTTGCCTGTTTAGGCCCATGCTTGGAGCTTTGGGAAGCCACTGTATGAAAGTTAATTTAAATAAGAGTCCATCTTGGAGGTGTTGCTTAAATGGTCAGTCAGCAGGTTAGTAGCAGAACTGCTTTGGGAAAAGTTAAGCATCCAACATAAAGGAATCAACTTTATTGTTTTACATACTTAAGTCCAGAAAGATACAATCTCTGCTACAGTCCCTGGGCTACTTCCTGTTTTACAAATCAGAATACCTTCTTAAGAGTTTCATGTTCCATAAAACGAGAAATAATATTCCCCACAGATGGCCTATGACTACACTTATAGAAATTAGTTTCTTTTATTCCAGACAAACATATCCATTGGAATTTTACCACGAATATATACACCCACAGCATAGTCCTCACTACAAGAACTAGACTGCTTCCTATATTTATGAGTTAGTTCTATACCAGGCACTCTGTAGGGCCCCTCTGCACATAATGACTTGGGTGCTATCCCTGATCATGTAAGGGAAGACAGACGCCAGAAGTGATGCTTTCTCTAATGTAGTATGGACACAGGACAGATGGATTATGGGAGGTCAGCCAAGGAAGGATTCCTGGAAGTGATACACGGACAGAGTCTCTATAAAGAGTAGGGCAGGAAGGTCAAGGGATGCCAGGATCTGTGCATAATCAGATCACATTGTATCCAAGTCAAGGAATGGGGCATTTTACAACAGTGGAGTGACAGAATAAGAGGCAAGAAAGAGAGGACCGTGCAAGGCACACGTCCCCTGTGGAGAGGCTCAGCCCTAACTCCATGCTGGTAACTTAAAATCAGTTCCACGGAAAAACAAAAAACCACCCCACAACATCCCAGTTCTAAGCCAAGTAGTGAGATGCTTGTACTCTCTTCCCACGGTGCTGAGCCTTTTTCCGCAAAGGAGTCAGAATCCTGAGAAATATGTTCAGTGACCTATAGGTCACAAGACATGTTGATCGGCTATGTAAGCCAGCTGCTGTCATTTCAGTGGCAAGATGAGTAATCGTTCTGTCATGTCTTTCCTATGATGCTTTTCAAGGGGAAGTTTGTTTTTCAAAACATATTTTCCTATTAGAGAAATACATGGCCTCCTTCCCCTACCCCCATGCTGCTCTGTACACTGCTGTGGGCAGCCCCTGTATTGCCTTGAGCCCAGCCCGAGAGGAAAACCATATACTGTGTTGTCACCTGGCTCCAGCCTACCTGCCTTTCTAGGCTGGCTGCTCTACTCATGCTCATTAGCTTGTATTATTAATGACTTTTCATGGGTTTGCCACTTTTCTTCAGTCAGATTACACTTTCTTTTGAACATGCAGGAAGGATTTTGTTTTATAAATCTCTCCTTTATATGGCCCTGAGTGTAGATACACAAATGTTGATTTTATTCCACTGAATCTCAGAGGAGTGTTAAAGTGGTTCTGATAGGACATCTTCCTCTTTTCTCCATAATCTTTACCATTTACTGAGCTGGCCTGCTTCATGTATTCCATGGTGGTGGTTCCCCTCTATGATAACCTTGGAACTGAAGCCATCACATACATATTCAACAAAGGTAGGGTTGGGATCTATGTGTCAACTTAGTTGTTGGTTATATTCAGTGGCTTTACCTTTGTATGCCTGATTGGATAGAGAGTGTACATTTCATTGTACACCTACCTTTCTAATAAAAAAATGTAAAGTCCCTTTCCCCCACCCCTGCACCCCACATCAGTGGCTCACAATTGTAAACCTGGCTACTCAGGATGCTGAGAACTGAGGATCACAGTTCCAAGCCAGCTGAGGCTGGAAAATCTGTGAAACTCTTATCTCGAATTAGCTACCAAAAAAAGTTGAAAGCAGACCTGTGGTTCATGTGGTAGAGTGCTAGCCTTGAGCAAATAAGAACTCAGGAACAGCACCTAGACCTTCCTGAGTTCAAGCCCCAGGACAAGCAAAAAGAAAAGAAGAAGATGAGGAGGAGGAGGGGAGGGAAATTGGGAGAAAGAAGAAGAGCAGGAAAAATGTAGCTCTTATGCTATTCTCGGGTCAAATATTAGAGTCAAGCTTTAAGTAAACACCCTAGAGCTCATTCTTTATCATCTCTCTTCATTTACAGCTAAACTCTCTGTGATTTTTTCTGACAAACCAGATAAGGCCAGACTCTTACTAGACAGTGTAGAAAACAAGTTATCATGGATTCGTATGGCAGTGACCTGGTTGAGCAAGGCAAGACATATGGTATGGAAATCATCAGTATGAAGGTCATGGAGGTGAGTCATGGTCCCTGTCACATCTCCCATACCCATCTCACATATGTACTTGTAACCCAACAGTGCTGCCAGTTCTCCCAGCAGCTATTGAAAATCGAGCAGGAATCCTATTTTCTTATTGGAAAGATTTCTCTGGACTGGTCAGTATTAATACTTGCAGAAGTCTTTGCTCATAAAGTGGGTTGCAATGCTTGTGTTAAGTCCGGAGCCTGATGAGTGATGCCAATCGGGGCTGAAACTGTGGATGCCAGCTTCCCTCAAGGGGGGGCGGGGGAGTTTTACATGTGAACATCCTTTTAAGGCTGGGGTACCTTTATACATACTGACTTGTCTGGAACCCAGAAACATGCAGAGAGATTGGCTTTATCCTTTTCTTTTGTTGAATTCCCAATGTAGATACTTGCTTTGGTTTATTCTCATTTTTGATGTAAGATTCACAGGAAGCCCAAGTTTAAAGGTAACTGCTTGAGGAGACTAAGTGAAGTTCCTATGAACTGACTTAAATTCAAGGAATCTAGAAGCAGCAGGAGGAGGAGGAGAATCTTTTTATAACCATATCATAGAAACCAGTGGGCCAAGTAACTAAGTCATGCTGTTTCTGAAGAGATTATGAATGATTTTATAAAACTGTTATAAATAGAGTCTTAAAGTTTTATTTATAGTTCTCATACTTCTGAAAAGAATGTGAGGCTACAAGTAAGGATCTATAGGATCTTTTCTGAAGCAACTCATGGTGATATAGAAACACATGGTTCTAATTAGCTTCTGCCATGTCTGTGAGCACTTACATGCACTGGGTGGCTGGAATATGATGCTGTTCACTTTCATTAAACTGGGGATTTTGCCATTGTCTAGCATGTCTCTACTCTGGTATTTTCCTCCATAATTAATTTCCTTTTATAAAGGCAATATCTTTTCTGTCCTCTTACACTTCTGCCCCTCCCCCAGATACACAAAGGAATATAAGTTTTTCACTGCTGAATGATAAACAATTTGAAAATCAAACATTACTTAGATGAGTGACTTAAACTTATTTGCAAGAAAAGATTATTTTATGCTGATCTATTTAATAGGAATCGTAAAATTTTGTAAGCAAAAGAAGACCTGAAGAATGAAATTTAAAATTGGCATTGATGTGTGTGATCAAATTTGTATTAACATCTGTTTCGACCGATGGAAAACAGAAACATGGGTATATGAATGCTTCCATTTATTTAGTCAGCTGTTTCAAAGAATTATACAGTTAGCAATATTCCCACCACCAGGAATCTACAATTAAAATTTTCTTATATTTGAATTATTACATATTATTCTACCACTCAATCCCTGTATTCATTCATCAATTTATACTCATTTTGGATGCATTTTCAATATGTAACAGACTTTGTTATCCCTTAGTACTTTATATGCTTATCATTAATTAGAACTCAAATCTATCCAAGAGATTTAAAAATAAAATTGTCTTTCAGTAGTTATACAAAAGGATTTCAATTCAAAGTGTCAGGTAATGAGTGAAATGCATCTTGATCATTGACACCCTTTCTGTTGTTCTTCTTCCATCTGTCTCAATCTCACCATCCCCTAAAGTTAGCAATTTACTTTTTTAATAGTTTCCCTTTTTAAAATAACAAGACAGAGGTTGGGCACTGGTGACTCACACCTCTAGTCTTAGGTAGTCTGAAGGCTGAGATGTTCTGAATCAATGTTCAAAGCCAGTCCAGGCAGGAAAGTCCATGCAACTCTTATCTCTACCAGAAAACTGGAAATGGCGCTGTGGTTCAACTGGTAGAGAGGTAGCCTTGAGCTGAAGAACACACAGGGATAGTGCCTGGGCCCAGAGTTCAAGCCTCATGACTGACCACAAGAAAAAGAAGAAAAAAAAAAAACAAGTTTAAAAGTTTTGTATTAGATAAGGCTCGGCGAGCCCTGAGCAAGCCTGTCTACTTTCCATACTGTGGGAGGTATGCATACTCTATATGCCTATCAAGCTGTTCAGTTTTAACAGGAAAAAGAAGATAAATATATTTTTTAATTAATGGCTACTAAAGGAACTTAATGCAATAAATGAAACCACATCAATGGTGTTCATTTCGAACTTTGTTGGGAACATAGAAATGATAGAAAAGAATCTATCATTCTGAACCTGAGCCTTCTCAGGAAGTGTTTTAGGTCTTCTGTTACTGTTTGACACCCAGTAACAAGACTTCAAAGCCCCTCTCCTGGCTGTGTGCAGAGAGCAGATAGTGGTGCCTCTCTCAAATGTCTGGCTCTTATGTGTAGCAGAGGTTGGTTTTTCTCCCAGGGAAGATACACAGAGCTGCACTCTGGCTCTGGGAAGTTGAAGAAGATCTAACGGTAAGAACAATACTTCTTTAAGGCCAAAATAGGAAATGAGAGTGGAAATGGAAATACACAGTAAAAGACATCGACTGCCCTCTTTTGAATAAATTCTTTTTCAGAAACCATTCAAAATTCCTTTTCTGTAGAAAGAGGATAATTGGAAAAAATGGCTTTTTAGGACAGTAGGTAAATATTTTTGCCTCTGGTAAGTTAAAAGTACCATTGTTCATTTAATTAAAACATCATGCTGTCTTTAAGCCAGCTTTCTCATAGTAAAGCCAGCTTGAAGTGATTGGATGTGATATTACTAAGAAAATATTTTCACTTAAGTTTTTTTTCACTCTCCTAATTAAGAACCTTGGAATAGCTAACCAAAGGAAGCCCAAGGCAGGCATGTATACCTGCCACAGCCTTCTGTTTTCATTATTCATCCTATTGGAAAAGATTTGACATTGGGGAGGGGTTGATACTTTATGACTTGTAATTTTCTCTTTTGGTACTAGTTTTGTTTTACTCTTCTTTAGCCTCTGACTCCTGAAGATCTGGCAATAATTTGTTTCACAAGTGGAACTACAGGCAAATTTTGATTTTTTTTTTTTTTTACCAGTCCTGGGGCTTGAATTCAGTGCCTGAGCACTGTCCGTGGCTTCTTTTTGCTCAAGGCTAGCACTCTACCACATGAGCCATAGTGCCACTTCTGGCTTTTTCTATGTATGTGGTGCTGAGGAATTGAGCTTCATGTGTACAAGGCGAGCACTTTGCCACTAGGCCATATTCCCAGACCCTAAATTTTGATGTGGAACTGCTTATAAATGGTATCTGGAGGATGTATTCTCTGCCCCCTTCTTGGGTGACATCCTACCTCTCAATGGACTGAAAGAAAGTGGAAGAGGCAAAATGGTTCAAGTGCCACTGTTGCACTAGAAGATGTTCTTAGAATCCAATAAGTGCCACGTATTTACTCAGACATTTATTAGATTCACTCATCTTCTAGGGAAGATGGCATGAGAGCTCCTGTTTTTTCTCCTCTGGGTCACATATCTCTAAAATTTGCCTGTGTCAGTGACTATAGTTCAGGATACATTTCCTTGAAAGGACTCCAAGTTGCTCAGGAATTTAATGTTCCTTAATATTTGATGCCCTGAGTATCCAACAGTAGAAATATATGAGGCCCTAAGTATACAGAGTTTCTGTATTCTTTGTCTTTAACTGTGTTTTTCCTATGTGCTCTTCAGGCAAGCCCAAAGGAACATTTGTTGATCACTCACCGAAATCTAGTGAGTGATTGCTCAGCTTTTGTGAAAGCGACAGAGGTAACTTTTGGGGATATTGTCATCTTACCTCACATTCATTAATAGGCAATAGGCCTCAAGAATGTAAGTAGTACCTGAGTTAGGTTAGAACGTTTTAATACAGCCGAAGGTCACCTTCTGTCACCTAGTTTTTGTTATGGGCTGCCTCTCCAGTTCTCACTGTGATGGAATTTATGCCATATCTTATATAGTAAAATTATTTAGATGCTGGAATTTATAGCATCTCTTATGTAGTAAAATTATTTAGATGCTGTCCTGTAAATATTTTTAGGAAAGGACATAGGAAAGATGCTTTTCTGTGCCTTTATCTACTATTTTAGTGTTTGGGAATTGAATTTCTTTTAGTTAGCCATGACATGTTAAACTGTTCATAGTTTTTGTTTTATTATTATTTAACTTGATTAATTTGACTCCCACTGGATGAGAAAGATTAGCATATCAGACTCTCATTTATTTCCTATAATATTCAAGCTTACTATCCACTGACTTCCCATAACCAAGTATCACAGCCTGGGTTTCTTAAACAACAGTTATTGATTTCCTCTCAGTTCAGAAAGCTGGAAGTCCAGTTTCAGCTGCCAGGGTTCCTGGTGAGGGCTCTCTTCCTGGCTTGCAGAAGGCCGTCTTCTTGTTGGGTACTCACATGGCCATTCCTCTGTGCATGCTCAGAGAGTGCACTCTGGTGTCTCTTTCCTCTTCTTATGAGACAGCAACTGTCCTGTCCTGTCCCTGTCCTGTCCTGTCCTGTTCTAGCCCTTACCCTAGCCTAGCCCTAGCCCTAACTGAGGAATCCAACCCTGAACCTCAGGAATTCTATGCAAGTGCTCTACCACTGAGCTAATTCCTTGCTCTGATTTTTCTGTTTGTCTTTGATCCTACTTCTCCCCCCTTCCTCCTCTCTATCACCACTTTCCTTCCCCTCCCCAAGGAGCCAAGGAGCCAAGGAGCCATGAACCCACAGAGCCAAGGAGCCAAGGAGCCTCCAGGAGACTGTGGAGGGGAGTTAGTTTATAAGTTATACCAGAGGATATTTCATTGTTATATATTTACACATTTGGTTTTGGAGAAATTTAAATATGAGTTACATCTGTTCATTCATAGACAGGCAAAATGATCAACAAAACAAAAATAAATAGTAGAAAACAAAGATTGGCCAAAGGACTGAAGAAGAGAAGGGAGAAAGTCAGGCAGTTATGTTCCATTTCTTAAGTTGTTCACCCAGGAAGTCCTTATATAATAATTTTTGTTTAAGTGAATTTTAATATCATAATTGAAGGTGAATACTTAAGCAAGTGGAAGAAATAGCATAAATGCATTACAAGAAGCTATGAACGAGCTAATGCTAAGAAAATGTTGTCAAATACAAGAACATTAGTCACTATTATAGCTAGAATATTGTTAGGAAATATATAATACTGGTGCATCTAATCTCCACGTAGAGGGAGAAGTTGGCATTGGGAAAATGAATCCAACTGCTCCTGGGAGCCAGGCATCAAGAGTCCTAGCTGGCTAAGTCTGGGCATAAACTCAGATGAGCTAGGCTACACAGATCTGAGTCATCACTTCTGTCCTCGTTTTCCTCTTTTACTACATACTGTGAAAGAAATAATCCTGGCCTTTTTTGTAACTCAACAAACCACCTTTAGTTGTAAAATAGTGTGAAATATGACTAAATAATATTCTGTATTAAAAAATAAGCAACAGAGCTCTTTAAGCCTACTCTTAAAAAATACAACAAATATTTTTCTTTAGAACTAGGAAGCTATTACCAAAACAAGTCTCTGGGTGAAAAGGAGCTTTGTTGTATAATTTTATAAAAGAACAACAGAACTCTTTCCCACCAAGAATTAAAAGAATTTCTAATATGGTAACATTCTCCCAGATGGTAGGGATAAGAAATATGATAGTCCCAAGCTAGAATGCCGTCTGCTGTCCTTGTCTCCATTTCTTTTTTTTTTTTTTTTTTTGACATTTAACCTTCCTATGCAGATAAAGTCCTAGTTATCTGATCTTCTCCCTGCTGTTAAGATTTTCAAGCTGTGCAACCAGTGACAGGACAGCATGACAGATAGGTGCTCTCCTCCCTCCCCCAGTTTCTCATGGTTTCCTCATGCTAGTGAATCTTCAAATGGTTTTTCATGTGTCTCGTGACTTTCATATACTACACACTCCCATGGTCATACCAAGATTGGTAAAAATCCTGGGAAGAATTTGGTCCATGTGTCCATGTGGCTATTCCTATACTGTTATCGGTTAAATATTATGATGTACATAGGACTGCATTGTCTGTTTTATTCACTAATCTGGGGATGTATTGGAAGTCGATACATTTAATAGAATGAAGTCAATTTCTCAATTAGATTTATATATAATGAGTTTTTATCTGTGAAGCAAATTAAATTCAATACTCAGAAATTTGAATTGGCAAGTTAAATGCATTTTAAAAATTGTCCTATTTTCTCAACCTAATGAAGTGATATTCTTTTCCCAGGAATATCTGTTATGAAACTTTATGCTGATATATCTAAATTTGCTTGTTTCTTGTTTTATAATTTATAATTCTGAGAGAATAATCTTAAGTCAGTTATGTTTGATGTCAAATTTGAAACCATAATAAAGTCTTTTTTCCCCTAAGAAGTGATGATATTCTTACTTTCTCCTAATATTTTAGGATGTTTGTTTTTCCCTTTCAGGGAATATATCATTTGCCAAAGAATTTCTATCTCTACAAAATTTTCTAATAAATTTAAACAAAAATGCATTGCCATAGGTAAAAGGAATTTACCCTCAAATGGTCAAATTTAGATGCTGGCTGTGGAACAGCCCAGGTTACATGTCTGACAGCTGGTAGCAGCTGGTAGGTGGAGTGCTTTGATTCTTCTCTATATAACCTTTCATCTTCTATTAGACTAAACTTGTCACAGGGCAGTCTTATGACACAATAGGTGGATCTGACAGAAAACACCTGTTAAACCTTCGCTTATTTCACATTTGTCAGTATGACATTGACCCAAGCAAGTCACATGACCAAGACCAAAGCTGATATGAGAGAGAGCTTAAATGGCATCTTTTGCTGGAAAAATAGCAAAAGAAAAATTTGTAATGATATTTAAATGAAATTATGCTTTGAAGAGTTACCTTCCCTATTAAAAATAGTGTTGAGAGTAAAGAGAGGAAGTGGAGGGGTGACTCAAGTAGTAGAGTGCCAGCCTTGAGCAAAAAAGCAAAGCAAGAGTGTGAAGCCCTGAGTTCAAGCCCTGCTCCTGGTACAAAGGGTAGGGTAGAAGAAAGAGAGATGCTTTCATAAAAGCATAATTTCATAAATGATTCAGAAAGCACTTACAGCTAATGAGGCTTTATAGTTTACAAGACATGTTCACATCACATTTATCCTCAGGGTGCTATATAAAGTTTTCAAGATGATTATTTTGCAGTTGACTTAAGAAAGATTAGAAGGGCTTGCAATAACACTATTAGGTGAAAGTGCTAGGATCTAAGGATCTGATAGCTATCCTCTTCATGTTCTGTGGCAAAACTTGAGGTAAGGAGCAACATGTAAAGAAAGCATTTATTTCTTCTTTCTTGATACAAATTTCAAGAAATGAAGTTTGAAATTTATCTGGCAAAACATGTTGATATTTTCAAAAGCAATGTATGGCCTTTTTGTTTGCTTATCTTAGTAGTAATTTATAGAAAGCTTATGTGATACTGGATTTATGCTCTCCATACTTCTGAACCAATGATGGGAAAGTGGGAAGCAAAACTGAAGAAAATTGAAGAACTAACATCTCAGCATGAGAGGAAACCATTGTTGTCGGTCTATTGACCAAGACTGTCCAAGCCAAAAGAACCGTTCTCCATTTGGAATCTATTTCCTTGACAAAGTCAAGCTTTTGATTTTGTTAAAAGCTGTAAAGAGGTAATTACTTCATTTGCAGGGGTTTTTTTTCTGTTGAGCAACTATAGCTCAAGATTTTTTTTAAAATTTATTGTGAAGGTGATGTACAGAGGGGTTACATTTACATATGTAAGGTAGTGAGTACATTGCTTGTCAAACTTATTACCTCTTCCCTCATTTTTCTCCCATCTTCCCTCCTCCCCAATCCCCCACCCCCACCCAGTTAAAATTTTTAAAAATCTATTATTTGTCTTCATTTCAGACATAATCACTACCAAAAATAATTTAATGGGAATTTTATATCACACGTTTTGGGAAAAATATCTCTTTGAATCATTACAATTAAATTTGTGTTCTCCCTTTCTCCCTCCCTTCCTTCTTTTCTTTCTTCCTTCCTCTTTCTTTATTTCATTTTTAGTACTGAGTATTGAACCCAAGACCTTACGCTTGCTATGCAAACATTCTACCAATTCAATGGTGCTCTAGCCCCCTTTCATTTAAATAATGAAAATTACACCAGTAATGATATATCTAGTCCAAACTGGTTTAAAAACTACACAATACATAATGTGACACTATATTGGGAAGAAAGATAACCATACCTATTGCCAATACATTTTTTAAAAATGTTTTAAGATTTGATATAGAAACCTTCTTTCCTTTGTAAGGAGATACTGAGATCTCATTAAGAATAGTTTAGGAAATAAAAAACACTTTCCTACTCATTTTGTGCAAAACTATTCATATATCAAAAATTAAAATATTATTTGACCTTGGAGCTTAAAATGATATAGGAATATGCTTGCTGGTCTTGTCAGTCATAAGTCTATAAAATGTATTACAAAAAACGATTTTTAGTAGGATCAAACATTTTTCTCACCCAGAAAAATCAAAGTAGGCTCAGTAGCTAGCTACCTTTAGCTAAGTAGAAGCAAGAACACACGTATATCTGCATACATGGATTTATTAAAAGGGTTGGAACCCAGTTTGTCATATTACCACTGCGTCATGATTCTGGTACTGGTTCTGACTGGTTATTTTTAGCATAGGGGCTTGCTTTCTGTCAAGATCACAGACTTGTACCAACACATCCAGCTTCTCTCCACTAAGATGGAGTCTCAAATATTTTCTACCTGAGCTGGCTCTGAACTTCAGTCCTCCCAGTCCTAGATTCCTATATAGGCTGAGGTGACCAGCATGTGCTAATATTCCCAGTTATTGACTGAGAAGTGGACTCCTGAGTTTTTCTGCCTGGGATGGCCTCAAACCATGATCTTCCCAGTTTTAGCCTCCCAAGTAGCCAGGATTGCAGGCAAGACCCACCAGCCCCTGGCTCTGAAGGAAACCCTTTATGATAGCAGCTGTGAATAATTCTATTTAGTCTATATTACAATAACCTTTCAAAAGTTTATTCTCATATGCATGTTTATATGTACTATAGAAATTTAAACCTAATTTTAGCTCAAATCATTTGTAGTCATGCTTAGGTGATTTTGAAAATTTTAAAGTGAACAAATATGAGTGATTTGTTTTCAGAGTATTTTTGCCCAGTCTTGGGCCTTGAACTCAGGGCTGGAGCACTGTTCTGGCTTCTTTTTGCTCAAGGCTAGCACTCTGCCACTTGAGCCACAGCACCACTTCTGGCCGTTTTCTACATATGTGGTGCTTCATGTACACAAGGCAAGCACTCTTGCCACTAGTCCACATTCCGAGCCCCTGGGTTTTTGCCGGAGCCAGCCAGCAGCGAAAAGGGGATCCTGAATGAGGCGGGCAAGGATTAAAGAAAAGGAAAAATACAAGACAAGAGAAAAAAGACAAGAGGCGAAGTATGGGGTTCGGGAGGTCTGCAATTTAAGATTGTAACTCAAGACTGTAGCCAGGTTTATTCTTAACTTCCAGGTTATATGCAGTTTGAAAACCAGGAAATAGCATAGGCTTAAAATTCCAGAACACAAAAAGGCTTGGAGTTAGCAATACCTGACATGGCTAAGATGAGGTTGGTTAACATAAAAATGGAACCCCAGAGCAATACCTGATGGGAGCTAAGACAGGATAAGGTTGGTTAACATAAGAATGGACTCATGGCAGACATAGTAAAGCATTTCCGATTTTCCATTAAGCCATGTCCTTGCACGTCCTTGAAAACAGAGCTAGAGGTCAGGAAGAATTTAGCTGCAAGTTTGGCTCCCGACAACTCCCCCATCTTTGTTTAAAGAAGCGAACCCGCCTGTCTTAGGTCAGGTGGGTCACCCTGCCTGCCTTACCTGTCATTGGGAACTTCTTCAGAGCAAAGCTGTAGGCCCTGTCTTAGGTTGGTCAAACTGGCCTGGCCCTCAAACCCGTCTCTGGCTGCAGTTCCTCTCCGGGGAAAATTCATTTACTTGGAGCTTGACCTTATGCAGCTGACTGGCTAAACTCATGAAAGAGTTTTGCAATATGCATACAATGCAAGGAAGGCAAAGGAAAACCATCAGCAAAAGTATCCCTGGGCCGAGCAATGTCATTAGCAGCCCCTTAACATTAGTCAAGGAAGGGGTAAATTGTTGAAGTTGTTCAAACAGTTCTTTTGCTGTTTCTGCCACTTCAGAGTCCAGAGGTAGAGCTTGTTCTAGTCCAGCTATTTGCCTATGGAGTTGAAAGAGATCTAAGGACAAATTATTATGGTGCCAAATACCATTTAGATGTGCTACAACTTGTTCCCAAGGATAGCTCGACCCATTATATTTATGGAGGGTCACACAGATAAAGTCAAACCCAGCATGACAGAGCACCTGTTGCAAAGTTTGTAAAGCACAAATTTGTTCTCCCAGAGACAACACAGATTCATACAATGCTTCTAATTTTTGTTCTACCTTATCATCAATCCTGCCTTGAAAGTGCAGGGCTTGGGTAGTATTATGAGCAAGCTGATTAACATAGTGAGCTGTCTGCACACTTTGTGTTAAAGCCACAGTAGCTGCTGCAGCAGAGGCAGCTAAGGAAATAAAGGCTACAATGCCTGCTATCAATAGCCCTATAAATCGTCTAGGGCGCATGAGCTCTTTTAAATGTTTCAACACTTGAATACCTGTTTCTTCATACCAAGCTTCAGATATGTTCACAGGAAACATGACAAATGGAGGCTGCTTAATAACAATTACAGAATCAGTAAGACCACTATACAAGCAATTTGTAAAGGAACAGTTAGTACAAGTAACATTGAAATACATGGCTCCTATAGAAATATTAAAAGGTCCATACATAATGGCATAAGGAGGTGTTACACAACTCATAATATTTTTTAAAGAAGAAGAAGTGGACCAGGAGATATTACTTAGGGGAGCCACTAACATCCAGACATGACATTGAGGGTGTCCATTCATCCACCACAGACCTGGGTGTACTTGTTGGTGAGATTGGCTTTGGACCAATCCATCAATTAAGAATTAGTTCCTGAAATATTGGTTATAAAAGGATGATCATATCTACACTTTATGGGATACATTTCTCCTGTGGATTCTACAATTTGAGAAGAGTTGATGCAGAGAGGTATCGTGAAGGATGATGTAGAATTAGCATGTACAGGGAAACCAGTAGGCAATAAAGTCATTTGTATATTATATACTTGACTGTTATCAGGAATCCAAATTCTATGATTTATGAATCACATTACAGTGCAGCCTGGAATATAACTGTTGGAGTCAGTTGTGAAACATAAAGGGGTTCCAATGCTAGAAGCTGCAAAATCTCCCATTTTAACATGTTGGACAGAAGGATCTGGAGCTGTACCATATGCTGATCTGCTAACATGGACGAACACCTCAGCTCCTTCCCAAGTTGCAGGGTGCACAATCGGTGGATCTGGCACGTAAGCCCAGTGGGTCAGTGCTTGTACCATTCTGATGAGTTTCCACAATCTGAACACAATGCTCAGGTAGCAAGCGGGTGTCATTTTCATTCTGTGAAAAAGACAGACATGTCCTCGACATGTCATTATTGGTTCGGGCCCATGCCTGTTAAAGGATCTTTCCACTGAAGTTGGGCAAAAGCTCTTTGCTGTCTCTTTTCCCAGAACCGCTGTGCTTCAGAAAGACCATTACAGTCCAAATTTTAAAAATTCAGTATGAATAAAGCATGAGAGAAAATATTAACAGGAGAGAGGAGGTATAATTCCCCCCTTTTTAATTTAGAAATTTGGTGTTTTAACAACATTGGCCCGTTCAACAATTCCTTGACCTTGAGAATAATAGGGAATTCCTGTAAAGTAAACAATTTGGTAAGATTTGCAAAAAGTTTGAAAAGCTCATCCAACATATCCTGGACCGTTATCAGTTTTAATATGCTTAGGAAGTCCCATAGTAGCAAAGCAGCATAAGGCATGGGAGATACAATGTTTGCTAGCTTCCCCGATAAGAGGAGTAGCCATAATAAAATTAGAGTAAGTGTCTATGGTAACATGGACAAAGCACAGTCTTCCAAAAGAGGGAATGTGGGTAACATCCATTTGCCAAACATGGTTGGCCACTAAGCCTCCAGGGTTAATGCCATTGGAGGGCACAAGTAGGAAGGTAGTACAGTTGGGACAAGTTTTTACAATTTGACGAGCCACCTCACATGTGATTTGAAAATGCTGACCTAAGGCATGACTGTTTTGATGGTGGGCAGCATGTGATTGCTTTGCTAAGTCAATTTGAGTGAGAAAAATTTGAGTAGCCTTATCTATAATAGCATTGCCGTCACTTAATGGTAAGAAGAGGCAAAGTGAAGTAATTTGTTGGAGGGACAATGATGTGAAATTGTGCCCATAAAATTGGCCCAAGCAATGGCCCAGGAGTCACAATGAATATAAAGCCATTCTTGCTGTTGTAAAGTATAGGGGATGTAAATAACCTGTGGATCTCATCCAAGATACTTACAAGATTCCACATGGCACATATGGAACTAAGGTGGCCACCAATTTATATTAGGGAGTTAACACTTTTGAAGGAGTAGCAGGCAAGGAAAGCCATAAAAGGGGTCCCTTCTGCCAGAGGACCACTGTTGGAGAATGAGGTGTAGTTAAAATATATGCTTCCCAAGGGAGTGAGTAATCAATATAATTTATATGTTGGGAAGAAATGGCAGAATTTACTATGCTTAAGGCTTTAGCTGCTTCAGTTGTCATTTCTCTGGGAGATGTTGGGTTAGTGTCCCCCTTTAATAGATCAAATAAGGGTTTTAATTCAGCTGTGGATAATTTAAGATAAGGGTGAAGCCAATTAATATCTCCCAGAAATTTTTTGAAAATCATGTAAAGTACTCAAATGAGAAGTCTTAATCTGTAATTTTTGACTAGTAAAATAATAAGGACCTAAAATATGACCAACAAATACTTGCCAGAGTTCTGCTGTAACACTTAAAGAACAGCGGACTGAATGAGATCCATGTGCCATTAAATCAAATCATATTATTTAACCTTACCTTACTGGCACGTGAAAGAGAAAACAAATGAATACCAATAAAAGTCTCAGCTTCAGTGGATCTGAAGTGGCTGTGTCTTCCATCCCAAATTAGCAGGCCAGCAGGAGAGATGGGTTGTATCTGAATAAGGCTGTAGAGGCATCTCAGAGAGTCCTCTGGACAGGCTGTGACACCTCCTGCTGGTTGCCTATAAATTTCTACACAGACTGGTTAAAGGCATTTTTAAACAGATTTTAGAAGGCTTGGGCTTTTAACCATCTTCCTAGTCACAAAATCCACACAGATTGAAGGCCAACCAAGTCTGCTCTCTGTAGCAGCCAGGACAGTTTCTGAGTCATGGAAGGAGAAGACACCAATGCTACCCCAATGCAACCCTGTGGTCACCAAACACAACTCTGATGCTTTTAACTTTGGAATAAGTCTCGGTTGCAACTCTGTCATGATAGGCCTGCTATAAACCCAACTCTAATTGTGGGGCAGGCAGAGCCAGGGTAGTAGCCTTTGACAGCCTGGGCCTGTCAAAATCCTCACAGGACTCCTAGATTGCCTGAGAAAATCAGGCAGTTTGGGAGCCAACTGTGGAGGCAGCTTCCTGTAGCCACAGACTGCCATGGTCCACTCAGCACACATGTCAACCTGCATTCTATAAAGCAAAATGTTAATTTTGGGTCAGGAAAATTTAGGTTAACAGTCACATTTGTGCAGTTGTTCCAAAATGACTCTGGTCCCTTGATGTTAAAGAGTTTATGAGAGCATAGGGAAAAAAAGAAAAAAATAGAGAAGCAAAATCTTAGTCTATATCAAAGAATTGTCAGGATTAGATGTACACTTGACTAGAACCTTTTGGAGTTTTTCTTAGACACATTTGCTTGCACCAAAACATGATCAGTTTGGGTTTGAAACCTGTTTTTTGTTTTGTTTTTAAGTTTTACCAACAGGTAGACATAGACAGACAGACAGACACATTCAGACAGTGTGCACAAGCTTTGGGGAGCGCTTAGAATTGTTCTTAAATTGGCCATGTAAGTTTTCTGGAATTCCAGTGGCAAATGATATTATTTTGCCTATATTCTAGAACCACGTGGTTAGATAGTAAAAAAAAAAAAAAAAATTCCAGCAAACCAAAATTTTCACAGATTATCCGAGAAGCCACATTTTGAGAAACCAGTTCAGCTCCCATGGGGAGGTGAAGACGGATGCTATGACCAGAAAAGGTCCAGGAGGTGGGAGACACAGACTGCAAGCTCACAGCAAGACACCTTCACCTTCCAGCATTTAAATTGCAAGGCACCTTTGAACTGCAAGGCCACAGTTACAGAGAGTTCAGAGTGGGGGCAGGGTTACTGGGAGCTGGAAACTCCAAGTTCTTGCCCAGCCTTCAGGAAATTTGCCATGCCTGTCACCTGGGGGGATGGGCAGGCTTCCACTCCAACCAATCCTATTGTCGACGATGTGCTCAATGCTAGGGAAAACTTACGATTTAGCCAAACAAGCAGAATTTGACTGAGTCTCCAAACTTAACATCAATAACAAGAATAGAAAACCTTTCTTTGAGTCTTTCAAAGCAGATGTTAAACAAATATTGGTACCTTTGGAAGCTAGCACTAGCCCATCCTATGTTACAGGCAGGCAGGTAGAGTTTAGAGAGAGGCAGAAAAAGAGACAGAGAGAACTTCATCTGCCTGAGTGCTCATAGAAGTTAGGTAAGTCCTGCAAAATATTCCAAATATGTAAGATTGGGCTCAAGCTTGAGCAGCTTTCCTGAAGCATTTTAGACTGTCCCCCACTTGATGAGTGACCAGCAGAGCTGAACCAGAGATCAGTTGACTCCAAACACCCACAATAGCTGATCTCCTTGACCTAGCCCAGTGGCTTTATGGAAAATCCAAGCTCCAGGGTAATGGTCACTCACCCTGGTTGGGGTTTCAAACCTGTCATTGTCGTGGTGGATGGAAGTAGAGAGCTCGGTCAGGAGAAGTTACCTTGGTGGTGTTAGCATTTCCCTAGCCTCAGGTGTCTCCCCTCTGTGAGCAGCCTGCTCCTAGGAGAGCTGTAAGTCTGCCAGGACTGTCGGTGGGGGCTCACCAATATCTACCTTTAAAGTAGTTTGTTGTTCTGGATGAAGCTGTGACAATAGAGCTATAACTGATTTAAACATATTCTCAACATGGGTCAATCTATCTTTAGTAGGCTCATTGCATAATTTTTCCTCAGTGTCTGAGCCATCTGAGTCTTCCTTAATATCTATCCCATTGGGTTCAGATGTTATTAATTTTCTCAGCTCTTCCCAGGCAGCAGCATACACTCCTGGGGCTGGGCAACACTCATCAGGTCCCTGTTCAGTTTTTCCAATTGACTGATTGAATTTAATCTGTTCATGTCTAGGATCTAAGCAATCTCGGACCAGATACCAAAGAATAATAGCATCTACTGGGGTTTTCTTAGGGCCATTTGCGTCATAATGTTCCTGAATCTTTTTTTCAATTTTCTGCCAAGTTTCTAAGTTATTGGTTCCTTCCTCCGGGAACTGGGGGCATGCTTCTTCAATAAAGTGAAAGAAACGTTCTAAGTGACTTTGGCCAACTTTCACTGCCTGGGCATGAAGCATGCCTTTGGGGGGCCTGCTCCTATAGCATGCAGCCTTTACTTAGTCCCATAATTTCTTACTCCCGACGATCTTTTTCTCTCCCACTCTCCTTCCCAAGTGATCGGATGTCCTTACCTGAGCGGGGTCCTCTGCCGTCGTCCCAGGTGTTCAGGTCCCTGTTCGGGCACCACTCTGCCGGAGCCAGCCAGCAGCAAAAAGAGGATCCTGAATGAGGGGAGCAAGGATTAAAGAAAAGGAAAAACACAAGACAAGAGAAAAAAGACAAGAGGCGAAGTATGGGGTTCGGGAGGTCTGCAATTTAAGATTGTAACTCAAGACTGCAGCCAGGTTTATTCTTAACTTCCAGGTTATATACAGTTTGAAAACCAGGAAATAGCATAGGCTTAAAATTCCAGAACACAAAAAGGCTTGGAGTTAGCAATACCCAACATAGCTAAGACAGGATGAGGTTGGTTAACATAAGAATGGACTCATGGTAGACATAGTAAAGCATTTCTGATTTTCCATTAAGCCATGTCCTTGCACGTCCTTGAAAACAGAGCCAGAGGTCAGGAAGAATTTAGCTGCACGTTTGGCTCCCAACAGGTTTTGGTTTTGTGTTTTATTTTTTTGTAGTGTTAAGGTTGGATCTCAGAGCCTTGAGCTTTCTGGGCAGCTCCTCTGCCAGCTAGACCCTGCTTCCTACTGCTCATTTTGGACATGGAATCTCTGAGTCTTTTCTGCCTACTCTAGCCTTAAACTGTGATTCTCTTGTTCTCAGAGCTCAGCTTCCTGAGTAGCTATGATTACAATCATGTGTCATGATTACTTGCCTTTAATGAATAGATTTTGATTGATGTAGATGCAGTAACAATTGTCTTGTTTTTAATAATACATTTTTCATATTTTGGTTTCTGAAAACTCAAATGTTAACATTTTATGCACATTTTTCTTGCTACAGTTCAATTTACATGTTGTAAATTTTCAAATATTATTTTCAATTTAATATAGAATGTTCATGTATTTACTTTGGAATGCAATGTAGGAGATGGACAGCGTAGTTACCTTGTAACAACTTATGCTCAACTTTGGTTTTACTACAAATTCCGGTAAGCAGTTTGTCACAGAATAGCACATGAAGAAAAATTATATTTCTTTTAGTAATTTTAGTGGGATTAATTCAAGCTGACTTGACATTCACAGTTCTGGACCACATGATTAGTTACACCAACACTATTAATACTAAATTCTGGAGTTCC
The DNA here is from genome assembly GCF_023159225.1 of Perognathus longimembris pacificus. Taxonomy (NCBI): domain Eukaryota; kingdom Metazoa; phylum Chordata; class Mammalia; order Rodentia; family Heteromyidae; genus Perognathus; species Perognathus longimembris. The sequence goes on from NC_063179.1 coordinate 30,990,640, forward strand.
TAATTATCATTCTCTTGTCAGTTATCAGGCATTGAGACACACACACACACACACATATACACTCATGCACACACCCATACTTAAAGGAAATTTTGTGGTTTCTCCTTTATTATTATATAAGTATTATATTATATTGTGCTGTTAATTACTAGCGAATGCTTGTCTTATTAATTATCTAATAAAAAATAAGAAGGCTTTATTTTCCAGTCCTGGGGCTTGAACTCTGGGCCTCAGTGATGTCCTTGAGCTTCTTTTGCTCAAAGAAAGTTCTCTACCACTTGATCCACATTGCCACTTCTGGCTTTTTTGAGTAGTTTATTGGAGGTAAGAGTCTCACGGACTTTCCTTCCCCAGGCTGGCTTCAAACTGCGATCCTTAGATATCAGCCTCCTGAGAAGCTAGGATTACAGGCATGCACTACCCTGGTGCCCAACTAAGAAATAGATTTTTACCTGAGAAATTTATTCAGTTATTCTTCAGACCTGGGCAGTATATGGAAAAAGACAGTTAATATAGATAGCTTGAATTGACTTAAAATATTTTTACTATAATATTATTTAAAAAGCTTTAAATACAATGCTTGCTTTATTTATGTTTATATACGTGGAGCACTACTTATAATTGAGTTAAAACTCCTAAGATAACATGACAGTGTTTTACTGAAATGTAATCTCATCTCAAAACTTAAATAGGGTGCTACTAGGAAATTGTATGTATACCTGTGTGGGTTTTTTGGTGTTTTTTTTTTTTTATTTTTTTGCACCAGTCTTTGGCTTGAACTCAGGACCTGAGCTTTTTTGCTCAAGGCTAGTGATACACCACTTGAGCCACAGTTACACTTCTAGTTTGGGGGGAGGGGTAGTTTATTGGCGATAAGAGTCTCATGGACTTTCCTGCCTGGGTTGTCTTTGAACTGTGATCCTCAGATTTCAGACTCCTGAGTAACTAGGATTACAGGTATGAGCCATCGGCTCCTAGCCGTGTGTGTGTGTGTGTGTGTGTGTGTGTGTGTGTGTGTTGTTTTGAGTTCCTGTATGATATAAGTCATATGAGAATCCAATTTCTCCCCACTTTTCCTTCTTTAAGTTACTACAGATGCAATGCCTTCATAACTTCACTTACTCCAAGTTACCATTTATATTTTGAATTACTATCTATTCTTGTTTTAAATTTTTATCATCTTTGAATAGATACACAAAGGGGCTTCAATTCAATATGTCAGTTTATGAATACAATTCATCTCGATCAGTGTTATCCCTTTCCTCATCCTCTCCTCCTATTTATTCCAATGTCACACATCCCTCAAGTAACCTACTTCTGTTTTCACATATGTACACTGAGTATTATGGCTGCATTTACCCACCATTCCTCTTAGCATCTGTTCTTTTCTTTTTTTTTCTTGTCCTGGGGATTGGGCTCAGAGCCTGAGCACTGTCCCTGGCTTCTTTTTGTTCAAGGCTAGCACTCTACCACTTGAGCCACAGCTCCACTCCCAGATTTTTCTGTTTATGTGGTACTGAGGAATTGAACCCAGTGTTTAATGCATGCAAAGCAAGCACTCTACCACTAGACATATTCCCAGCTCCATCGCATCTGTTCTTATTAACCCACATGAGTCATTTCTCCCATGGCAGCATTGCAAGTGAGCACTGGAAGTTTTAAGTCAGATGATTCAGCATTTTTACTTTAAAAGAAAAATAAAACAAATCCTAATAAAATTTAACATTAAAAAATTCCCATGGAAAAATTGTGATATCCCTAGATACCACATAATAACAGATTTTGAGACAGAATAATCTTTTCTCAAGCAAAAATTGTTTCATAATGATGCTATAAAGTAGAAATTTTACACGATGTCAAAATCATGTTGATAAGTAATACTATAAGATTGACCTTATTTTTCAGTTGCTATTTTAGAATATGTTACATCATTTTTAATAGAAACTGCTAATACTTTGAGCTATAGATTTATTGTGGGATGATCTTTATTATTTCATAATCACATGTAGTTAGGGCACAGTGAACACTGTACTTCAGATACAAGATCAACTCCAATGTTTTAAAAATTATAAGGTAAAAATCTAAAAGTCTTGAATTACTGACTTTAGGAAAACTTGTTTGCACTGTTATGAAGTTATTCTTGAAAATGCTGTGTGCAGGCTTTATTGTAATTTGGAGTTTAACAAACCAGCCAGTCCAGAAGCTGATGGGAAAACGATGGTTGCATTAGTCATTGAAGTAAGTGACACACTTTCTTCATTCACATTTTCATTGACTCATTTAGCGAACTCACTTTACATAACATGTAGGGTCTGTTGTGTTTGTCCTCCTTTTTCTTGTTACTCTTGTTTTCCTCTCTCTCTGTCTCTCTCTCTCTCTCTCTGTCTCTCTCTCTTTCACTCTCTCTCTCCATCTGTGTGTGTGTGTATATATAACAGTTCTGGGACTTGAACACAGGGCCTGGGTGCTGTCCCAGAGCTTTTTTATTCAAGATTAAGTGCTCTACTACTTGAGCCACAGCTCTACTGCCATTTATTTTTAGTGGTTAATTAGAGATAACAGTCTCATGGACTTTTCCTGCCTGGGAAAATTACATATGACATCAGGTAATATTTTTACTGTAAAATTAGCATACTGAGATCAAGTTCAGTGAAACTTTGAGAAAATTAGTATCAGGAATTAGTATTTGACAAAATTAGTATCAGTTTCCAGGAATTTTGTATATATTTTATGCAGGTTCTCAACTCCCGTAGACTGAAATGAGATTCAGGCAAGCAGAAGATACGGTGCATGGTAGGGATAATGGTCATACTTTATTCAAAGCTCTTTGCCCATAGACTCATCATTGGCAGTAAGAAGAGCAGCCTCCTTGTGTAGATTCTGTGTGGCTTACTAGGAATTTAGATTCAGAGATTTTTATTGTACTTAAATATGATGGTACTCTTAGCAAAAAAGTACAGCATTGTTTTAGACACTGGATACATCTTTAATGAAATCAAGCAAAGTATACATCATTCATAACATACACCAATAAGCAAATGTGAGAAAATGCACTGAAGTTTAAATATTTTTTCCTATAATTCATTGCATCATCTTACCCAAATAATCCTTGAACAACTAACCTTCTGCAGCAGCCAAAGTTAAGAAAAAACTAGAAACCTAGGTTCAAAATTAAACATTTTAAAATGCTTACCATGTTGATAGTTAGTATTTGACGATATATCTTTGTTGAATGTATTTTATTTAATACATTTTTATAAATGCTTATGCTGAACTTAATTTTATCACTTTTTATGTTACATGTTTATAATTTATAAGTACTTTTGCACAAATTAGTTTAGCTGCTTTTTTTCTTTTGCCAGACCAAAGGCTTGAGGTCAGGGCCTGAGCACTGTCCCTAAGCTTCTTTTGCTCAAGACTAGCACTCTACCACTTGAGCCACAGTGTCACTTCTGGCTTTCTCTGTTTATGTGGTACTGAAGAATCAAACCCAGGGCTTCATGCATGCTGGGAAAGCATTCTACCACTAAGCCACATTCTGAGCCCCTTTGGCTGTTATCTTTAAAATAACAGATAGTTAATAAATAGTTGGTTAGTAACATGTATCTAGTATGTTAATGCTCTAGTTTAATTACTTAACTAATATATTTTAGTATAGCCACTGCTACCAATTGGACTGAATTCTACTGCTAATAATTTTGTTAGGTAACAAATAATCATGTATTTTTATAGATTTTATACATTATAGATTTCATAATTTTTGATTTTATAATTATAGATTTTATAGATCTAGATTTTATAATTATAAGTTCTACATAAAGTTTTTCTTGGGAGAAAAGTTAGAAGAGTCTGATTCATTTTGTTATATAAAGAGTCATTAAATTCTCTGAAGCTCCCAAGTTCATAACACAGCCTTATTTATAAAAAATTTCCAGCCTCTATTGAGTGTGGGTCCCTCTGTCTATATTCTGGGAATATAATGGTGAGCCCAGAGAGGCATATTTTTTGACATCATAGAATTTTTAATTAATGAGAATAATAAATCAGAATAGATTTGCCTTCGTAGATAAGATCCAAAATTAAAGTTTAAACAAGTTAGAAACTTATTTCTCTCTTCTGTAATATCCAGAGTGGTTCTATTTGTGTTAGGGCCTATGCTATTTCTACCTTGGCTATTCCTAAAATGTTGTGTATTCACATTCTCCTAAATTATATATTTTAGTCAGTAGAAAATGGGAGATGGGAAGGGAATCCTGCCTTTAAGAGTATAACTTAGAAATGGAGTGTGTTCCTTCCTTTCACATTGTGTTGGCTACCTTTAATCACATGGCCACAATTTGCTTTAAAGGCTCTGGGAAATATAGTCTTTATTCTGGATGACCTCTTATCTAGATACAAATAAGATTTTATTTCTGCAGAAATAGGAAAGGCCATATACTAGGAGATACCCTCTGTAATATAGATAAAACATGTCAAAATGACATGGATTGTATAAAACTGATAGAGATATGGGAGAATTTGACATAGATGGGGAGACTGAGATTTTTTTTAACCAAGAAAGTTAGAATTTATTAAAGATGTAAGTAAACTCAGAGACAATGAGGGGGTATATTCTAATAATACAAAAATGTCACTAAATACAATTAATTCCATGACTAGAGGTAGCTTAACTGGCTAGCAAACACTCTTTACTAATCTCACAGTAGCTACACGTTGCAAATAGGAACACTCATGCAAGGGACGGGTGACATGTCTGGGGGCGGCACTGCCAGTACTTTGAAGCAGTTGCATGTACCAGGGACTGTGATAAGTCTTTAGTCTCATTTTCTCTAAATGTTAGGTGGTACTGTTTTTCCCATTTATCAGTTGAGGAATGGATGTTTTAGATTTAACCTGAACCAGAGTGCTGGTAAATGGCAAAGGAAGAACTCAAGCCTGGCTCTACATGACTTTGAATCTTGGGCATCTACCCATGCAACTTCTGTCTGCTGTCAGTATCAGTGTTATCCTACTCCCAAGCTGGGATCCTGGCTGTGGATATGGGCCTAATAGGAAAAAGAGACTTTCTTATAGTTACAGCAAAACAGTAATATTAATGACTCTAATTCATAGAAAATATTTAGAGGGGTGCTTAAGAAGGAATATTTTATTATGATTTTAAAGGTGCTTAATATATTATTTGTCTTCTAGAAGGTTTCTTTAATCTTGAACATCTAATCTTATGAAATTTAAAATACAAATGTAATTTAAAAATAAAACCCATTTTAATGTATGAGTGAATTGGGAAGATTATTAGATTGTGAATATAGTTTTTAGTTTTAGTGAGGATTGTTTTTTGTTAAACTTTCTAGTGTCAAGATATTTGATGTTTTCTCATAGAAAAATTGAAAGCTCAAGCCATAAATGATTTCCATTTCATGTGTGTTGACAGCATGTTTTTAAAGCACTTCAGGTGTTGTATAGTGTTCACTGTTCAGCTAAAGATGTTTTCAACCTAGATTCTAGCACTGAGGAAAAATTTAGCCACCGTTTGACGTTTCAGCTCCATGATGTGGCCTTTAAAGATAACATTCATGTTGGTAAGTTCACCGCCTTTCCAAAAGTCATGGAGTTACATGAAAACTATACTCATATCTTCCTATCCTATTCGCATTTTGTTTGTACTCATCAGATTTTATTGCTGCTCATCTATCCTAAAAAGTGAAGCGTCATTTTTCACATTTTCAGTATTTACCTCTAGCTTTCCACTTATTTTTCTGTTTCAGGAAGGTTAATCTGCTCGTTAGTGCCTCTTATCATAGTTATTGGGATAGCTATCTGTGTTCCAGTACTGGTTTCTGTTCCAGCAGGATTCATTTATGTTTTCTGGATCATTCCTTAAGAAGCCTTTTCATTTCAAGTCTTATATATGATGCTTCATGTCCGGGTTTCTGACCTTGCTAAGTCCTTGAATTATCTGTAGCTTTTGGGCTTTGGTTCCCAGTTCACATTTTTTAAAAAGCTTGCTTCCAGGTGTCAGTGGCTCACACCTGTATCTTCACTACTCAGGAGGCTGAGATCTGAGGATCCCAGTTCAAAACCTGGCTGGGCATGAAAGTCTGTGACACTCTTTATCGCCCATTAACTACCAAAAATCTGGAAATAACACTGTGGCTCAAAGTGGTAGAGCACTAGTCTTGAGCAGAAAAGCTCAGGGACAATGTCCAGGCCCCTAAACCAAGTCCTAGGACTGGCAACAACAACAAAAAGTTCAGACAGAATCTTGGATGAATAATATATGTCTGAGCCTGCTGGTGTTACTAGAATATTTTTCTCAGGACTAGGCATGTAGAGTCATAAGCCCAGGTTATCAAATGAAGCCAGCCAGAGGGGAAACAAACAGACAAAATATGAACAGCCAAAGCAGGATTTCAGTTAATGTAACAGGCAACCTATTTTGGAGTTACAGGTATCTTAGTTTCACAACTATCTAGAGTAAAAGGTGGGACACAGTCATGCAAAGACTGGCAGGAAATTCAGTGCTGGATGAGGGTAATGCTAAGTCACTGTCATGTAATGTGATGAATAGATCACCTTATTTCTTTGTTTTTGATTTGCCTAGCTGAACATTCCCTCTCTGACTTTTCCTCTCATGCCTTAAGTAACTAATAATTGTAGCATAATTAGGCCTATAGACCCACTAGCCTTGTGTCTTCATTTTCTTTTCCCTCACTAATTCCTGAGCCTTTGCACTTTGAGTATCTGCTATGCAAACAGACACTTCCAGTTCACCTAACCTTTTATTGAGACTCAGTGTCACATCCTTAGCCTGATGATTTAGGTTCATGTTCTTCTAGGTGGAAGACAATGTCCAGTTCTCACTGTGTCAAAGAACTTACCACTTCCTGGGTAGTTTCCTCTTTTCTTTGTCTTCTTTTAATGTTTCATTATAATGTTTAATGTTTCATTTAATGTTTCTTATTCATGGTTTTAGTTCCAGAGCTTAGTACATACTAATAATACCATTTTAAAAATTAATATAACAAGAAAATGATATCACAGCACTAATAAATAAAACAAGTCATTTAATACATATTTGCTAAAAGGGTGCATGTTAAGTCAAGTGAGAAAGCAGAGTCCTGAGCAAGGACTTTTTTTGATTCTTATTTCTTCCTCCATGATGTGCTCTGTGATTACTGGTCACAAGGCTACAGTCTGTAGCTCCAGATAAAGAAGAGAATCAACACTTGATAGGTAACTAGCAGTCTCTGCATGGCTACCTACTGAAAGCAGATGACGTTCAGTATGGGCTTTGGGTAAAACTCCATCATGCAGGCAAAAATGGCCTATATGGTCAGAGAGAACAGCTTAAACAGAAACATGGAAACAGCTTAAACAGAAACATGGAAACATGCTAATTGTGGAGCAGTGGATAGTCCAGAGGAGCTAACGTTAGACACTCAGCCCTCATAAATGGGATGTCCTCTAAGGTTTTCCTCTAAAATCCTAAGTGGCTAGAATCAGATACCAAGTAACCCAAACTTTCCCTTTGGTTCACTTCCCTCGGTGTATCTGATGCCATTTCAAGTTCCATTGTCAGCCTTTCAGAGATGGGAGTTAGGTTAAAAGTAAAAACCATAGAATTGATCTGTAAAATACTTCTGTCAAATTATCTGACTTTCTAGGATCAACCAGTTCTTTTGACTTAGCCCATGAGAGTCCCTGTCTAGAGAGAGGAGGTGATGAGGTTAAAGAAGGGAAGGAAACTGGGGAAGTTTGCTGAGAGCCAGTGTGTTAGTATGCATGCTGGCTGCCAGGCTTCATGTCCTGCTCATGTTCGCTCCCACCAAGTACAAAATGGATCTAATTGCCTTAGCTTGGACTTGAGGTCTGGGGTCACAGTTCATCTGTGACCAGCTTGAGGAAAAGGTAGGATTGGCAGTGATCTGGGAGCTGTGGGAGTCAGGAAGTCTTAGGGCATATGGTGGGAGGTAAAGGGGTGAGAATGAGCTGGTGGGAACCTGCCCACACCCTGACTGCAGGGTATCAGAGATTCTCAGTATTCTGTCCATTCTCCCAGCATCAAGTTTCCCCAGGCATACTGTCATTGCTTAATCACTATTCAACTTTGTATTAAAAAGGGGGTGCTTTTTAGTGACAGCATGTTAGGCTCAAGCCCATATTAATAACATAGGAATGATTCAAATACATGGCTTGTATGCCAGTGGGAATTGAAAGTAAAGATTGCCTAAAAGAAAGAAAGGGAGTAACAGAGGAGACATACCATGGTTTATAGAAACAACTCAGTTTTAAAACCATAATAAAAAACCAACAAGCCTTATTGGGGAAAACTGCTGAGAATGGATTTTGCCTAGATTTTAAGTTACAGTTCATCAAAAAGAGTTAGATTATAATCATTGTGCCTGTTTTCCCTTAGATAATTTGGTGAGAAAAATTTTGCAGCCTGCTCTTCACTTACTTGCCAAACAGGATAGGATTCCAGAGACATTGGACCATGAATGTTTCCAATTTTCTGAAGCACTATTAAAACAAGGAATTTCCTTTAACAAAGTGTCTACAGATAAGGATAAAGAAGAGGGCTGGACACTGAATTCAGAGAAAATTGAGAATTGGGGCCAGCTAAGCAAAGTGATCCTGATCTTTCATTATTAATTGTGAAGAATCACATGGAAGAAAAGTATCTTTTTGTGGATCTATGTAAATAATATATGACTGTTAACAAAGGGAGACGGAGAGACAGTAGAGACCAAGTCTGTGAATACTGTATATGTTCTTGATACATTGTATATTGTATATATGTCTACCTGACCTAGACAAGGGATAGAAAAACAGGACGTAAGATATCACAAGAAATGTACACACTGCCCTACTAGGTAACTGTACCCTTTTTGCACAACACCTTGTAAAAAAATTTATGTTCAATTAATAAACAAAGAAAAAGAATCACATGGGAGAAAAGCATCTTTTTGTGGATCTAGGTAAATAACATTAAGTGCTGTCTCTTAGACTGGCGTGTGTGTGTGTGTGTGTGTGTGTGTGTGTCCACTGGGGCTTTCACTCAGGGCCCTAAGGTCTCACTAGACTAATTCTTGCACTAGACTAAGCTTGCACTCTATCACTCAAGCCACACCTCTACTTCCATCTTTTTGCTGATTAACTGGAGACAAAAGTCTTTCCAATTTATCTTCTCAAGCTGGTTTGGAACCTCAGCCATAGCCTCATATAGAGCCAGGGTTACAGGTGTATTCACTAGCATCCAGCCAGTGGAGGCCAGTCAGTGCCTTAGTCAATATGCTCAAGTACTAGGAATGGACTGGGTTTCTATTCTGAGACTATAGGTCTAGAATGGAAGTCCCAGGCTGGCTTAAGCTGCAAAAAGGAATGCTTGTGGCTGGCTGTGCCCTAAATGGCCAGAGGATTCTTCTGCTAACATTGTTGTGACAGGGGACAATTGGACTGGCACCCTTTAATTAATTACATCAATTTCAAACACTATAAAAATGGTACTCTTGTGGCAGCATAATGGGGCACATTCTGTCAACTGAAGTTATGTGATAGTGGTCAGCTGGGTAGTGGTAGAGGGTCATTGTGTCAGCTTTCTTACTGGTGACTTCTTTCCAGCTAGCTGTGCTAGATTCTGACCTCCGAACAATCAAAAGCCACAATTAAGAAGTATCACTGGATAAGAGCAGCATGCTGGTTTGGGTCTGAACAGCATGTGAGTTAGGAGTAAGAGAGTATCCTTCCACATGGTAAGTTTGCCTGATTAGCAGATTATTGGCTGCAGGTCAGATGAGCCCACAGTGAGCTAGGGAAAATATGTAATAGGAAGCTGATTCATGAACAGCAGCATTAGGCAATAAATGTACTCCACCCCAGTATGAAAACCTCAGAACACTATTTCATGACGGTTCTGGCCTTCAAAGTGAGATTCCTGGACAGAGAGGAAATTTTCCTTATTGTCATCAAAGAAATATTTCAACATGGTACCCAGGTTTATCAACTTTCCAAAAGAGGATGAGAGAGTATCTATCTATCTATCTATCTATCTATCTATCTATCTATCTATCTATCTATCTGTCTATCTATCTATGATACTAAGGGTACACTTCTCCTGTGTGTGCCTGAGTTTCCGTCAACCTACTGTGTGCTACTCCTTTTTACTGGGGTTACAGTTGTGCAAACCAGTCCAGCTTTTCCGTGGAGATGGTGTTTCTCATGCTTTTCTGCCTGGGCTGGCCCAGCACCAATATCCTCCCAATTTCAACCTCCCACCTCTGTGCATACCACTGTACCCAGCTATGGCTAAAGAAGGAGTCTAGTAGTTCTTTCTGGTTGGCTTCGAACCTTGTCCCTCTGTTTTCAGTCTCCCATTGGTGTGAGCCAGTAGCTCCAGACTAGTAATCATTTCTTCAAAGTCTTCTTTACAAAGCTCACAGGTTCCATTGTACATGGAAAAAAAATAAGGAAAAAATTGCTTTTATCTGAGACTCAAACTTGGTATCTGATGCTTCCCTTTGCTCATTGGCTGGTGCTCTGTGACCTAAGCCATGCCTCCAACCCCTTAAAGAACAATTATTGAAGTATCAGTGTAGAAAAAGATGTAATTTGTGAATGAATTACTACTACAGAACTGTCACTGTTACTATTCTACTGCAGACAAGTCTCCTCTATGCCCTTCCCAGGCAGCGACCTCCTCCTCAGAGTACAACAACTCTGTTTCTTTATCCTTACAGAGAAAAGCAGCCCTCACAGCCAGGAGCCACTTGGTTCTGTCAACTAGGCCTAGGTCTTGTCAAAGCTGATCTGGCTTCCAACCTCAGCCTTGTTTGGCTTTCTTGTTTGTTTTCAATGGGAGTTTCACTAAAATCATTTAATTTGCTATTTCTAGATATGGCGTTCTTCCATGTTATCTCCATTTATTTTAATTGTTTCTCATGGAAATTCTATACAAAAGCAGCCACCGTAAAAAAGTATTCATTTGTTAAATCTAATTTTGGGTGTAGGAGTGTATACAAGAAACGGAAACTTTCAACTGTATATAGGCAAGTGTGTGGTTTTGGAGGTTGCTGAAGACAACAGATTTTTTCCTAAACAGCCAAAAAATGTTTCTGAAGAAAACCAGTATTCCCTCTCATCCATGGTCAGCAATGTCAGTTATGTATGCCAGAATTAAGTCATAACAAATTCATGAATATTTGTTAGAGTAAATGGTGTTGTGTATTGCTAAAATGTGAAATGTATAAATCATCTTTTCCATTAAATGAAAAATAATACTAAGAGCTATTTTATTTATATTTTTGGCCAGTCCTGGGGTTTGAACTCCTGGCCTGGGCATTGTCTCTGACCTCAATTTACTGAAGGCTAACAATCTACCACTTGAACCACAGCGCCACTTCAGGCTTTTTCTGTTTATGTGGTGCTGAGGATTTGAACCCTGTGCTTCATGCATACTAGGCAAGCACTCTACAACTAAGCCACATTCCCAGCCCAGGAACTATTTTTAACTTATATACGTTCCAGCGTTTCTAAACTTATTACCACTTCTATAAAAAAGAAAATAATACTGTATTCAATCGCTAGCACTGGCCCCCAAAACCAAAAAAAATTTTTCATGGCTTAGCTCATATTGTTGTTATATGTTTCTTCTTATGTCATGAATATTTGACAAGCTAATCATTTTCCAGCATTTAACGGTAAATAAAACTTTCAATGCCTTATATTTTTGTATTATAGAGACATATTTAATTATCAGATCTGTTGTTGCACATCTCAATTCCTGTTTTAGTCAGATTTAAAGAGTATGAAAGTCTTCATTTATTCCTTTTTTTCTGGAATTGCAGTTTTATCAGCTCAAAACAGCCTAAGTTGTCCTTAACTTGCTATGATAATTTTTCCCTTTGTCTTCCTCAAATACTCAAGGAAAAGAATAACATAAAAATCAATTTTAAGAATAAACATTATAATACACTGATGTGGGAATGTCGTATGCAAGTAGACCTTTCTCATGTATCTCTAGTATTTGTGTTCCTTTAATAACATAATTCAAATGCAAGGTTAAAACTTTGGTTTCATCTTTTCTTGTTATTGTTTTGGTATATATATATGTATAAATATTTTTTGAGAAAGGGTCTTACAGTGTAGGTCAGGTTGTTCTTGAACTTGGAATCCTCCTGCATGGTGGAATTACGGGTGTGCATCATCACATCCATCCTTTCTTCTAAAGGGAAAATAATGACACTTATCCTACAGAGCTGTTCAGGGTATTAAGTTAAAATATTCACATCAAGCATTTAAAGAAATGTCCAGAATTGTTAGATGCTGGTGCTGCAGCACCTACAATCCAAGCAGTAGTGGGTAGTTGTATGAGGAGTCTGTGGCTCCTGGTGAAGTTGCAGGATTAATTTTCCAGCAGTAGAGGAGTCTTCTACTGAGTAAAAATGTCTTCATTTGTGTTTCTTGTATTCAAGTAAATGCCAGATATTCAGTTAACTGTAATCACTTTTCCATGGTTCTTTTCATCCTCTTCTTCATGTCTCCCTATGAACCATATTTGTAAAGTTATTACAGTAGACATTTCAAAGGCTCTATGCTTTGAGAACTAGAATTATATTTCCCATTGTTTCAGCCATCCTACAGTCCTTCAATTCCTTTTGTAGGTGAGGAAAGTATTTGAAACAATCACCAACCCTATTTTTAAAAGTTTATTTTCTCTCTTTGAAATGTCATACTCTTTTTTCTGTTTGTTTTTTAAATACAATAGGGTAAATCCTTTTGTGGGTGACTAAGTATAAAAATGGAAGTACTAGGAATTCAGTTTCTTCTCTATTCACATGCCATTTTAATTCTAATGTTACTTTGTGTCTTTTACATACTTTCTTCAGATTCTCAGATACTTTAAGAATTCTTACATGTGATACATCCCAGAACAAAGAAAATAGAAGTGGATATTTTAATAGAACCAACACTTCAGGTAATTTTAAGGAAAAAAATTCCTATTAAACTTTAATGATATAAAATCTGTTTTGCATTTAAACTCTAAACTTCAAATACCCTGATATGATGATCATTTAAAACTGCTTCTAGGTTTCTACCCAAAATGGGAACTGTAAGAAAAAAATGATGTTTATTAAATTATTCATTAATTTTCATTTTATGATTTTTAAAACTTACAAAAGTAGATGCAGCAGTTACTCTCTAGACACTATGTTGAAGATGAACTGTAAAAGTTGTGCAGAGTGAGTAAGGGGTGGCACTGTCCAAAAAGAATGTACTCATTACCTGACATATAACTGTAACTCCTCTGTACATCACCTTTATGATAACAATTTAAAAAGACAAAAGTAATTCACATTGTTTATATAAAATTGTATCTAAAACTGCACATTCTTTCACCTTTCTTTCTAGTCAGAAACAGGTAACCACTCCAGTAGTTTCCTATGTATTTCAGTGACTTTTTCCTGAATTCTAATGTACAGAGAGCTCATTTGTTTAATGGTTGCAGATCATGGAAGGCTTCATTGTAATTTTTCATTACTATACTTAAAAACTAAGATATTTTTATATAATTTTCCAGTAAACATTTTTTTTCTCAAATTTTTATTATCAAACTGACGTACAGAGAGGTTACAGTATCATACGTTGGGCATTGGATACATTTCTTGTACTGTTTGTTGCCTTGTCCCTCATGCCCCCCTCCCTCCCCCCCTTTCCCTACCTCCCCAGATGTTCAGTTCACTTACACCAAACAGTTTTGCAAGTATTGCTTTTGTAGTTATTTCTCTTTTTTTACCCTGTGTCTCTCGAATTTGGTGTTCCCTTTGAATTTCCTACTTCCAATACCAGTAAACACGGTTTCCAATATACTCAGATAAGATTACAGAGATAGTGTAGGTACAAACATAGGAAAGTGATACAAAACATCATCAATAATAGAGACTACACATACACATAGGACGTTGAAAGTAGTTACAACTGTGATATATCACTTGTTTCCATAACATGGAGTTCATTTCTCTTAGCATCATCTTATTTGTTTCTAAGTGTATAGCTATGGGCCTTGTGATGCTCTGCTATGGCTTGCCTAAACCCATACTAATTATTCCCAATAAGGGAGGCCATAGAGTTCATGTTTCTTTGGGTCTGGCTTACTTCACTTAGTATAACTTTTTCCAAGTCCTTCCATTTCCTTACAAATGGAACAATATCATTCTTTCTGATAGAGGCATAAAATTCCATTGTGTAAATGTACCACATTTTCCTGATCCATTCATCTATGGAGGGGCATCTGGGTTGGTTCCAGCTTCTCGCTATGACAAATTGTGCTGCGATGAACATTGTTGTGCTGGTGGCATTACTGTGATTTTGTTTGTGGGCTTTTGGGTAGATACCCAACAGTGGGGCTGCTGGGTCATAGGGGAGTTCTATATTGAGCCTTCTGAGGAATCTCCATACTGCTTGCCAGAGTGGCTGAACCAGTTTACATTCCCACCAACAATGAAGTAGGGTTCCCTTTTGGCCACATCCCCTCCAACAATTGTTATTATTAGTTTTCTTGATATATGACATTCTTGCTGGGTGAGATGGAATCTCAATGTTGTTTTGATTTGCATTTCCTTTATGGCCAGTGATGTAGAGCATTTTTTCATATGTCTATTGGCCATTCTCATTTCCTCATCAGAGATGTCTCTTTATAAGTCTTTAGCCCACTTGATGAGGGGGCTATTGGTTCTTTGCAGTTTTGTTTTGGAAGAAGGTAATTTTTTTAGTTCTGCATATATTTTAGAGATGAGGCCTTTGTCTGTTGAATGTCCGGTAAAGATCTTCTCCCAGTCTGTGGGCTTTCTGTTTATCTTGAGAGCTATGTCCTTTGCCGTGCAGAAGCTCTGCAGTTTGATGCAGTCCCATTTGTCGAAACCTTTCTTTGATTTGTAGCCTTTCAGGGTCTTTGTTAAGGAAGTTCTGTCCTGTGCCAAGGAGCCCAAGTGTTTCTCCTACTCCTTCCTTTAGTGTCTTCAGGGTGCCTGTTTGGATTTCAAGGTCTTTAATCCATTTGGAATTGATTTTGGTGCAGGGTGATATATAAGGATCTAGTTTTAGTTTGTTGCATGTGTTGAGCCAGTTTTGCCAGCACCACTTGTTAAAGAGGCTATCTTTCTTCCATACTATTGTTTTAGCTCCTTTATCAAAGATTAAGTAGGCATAGTTCTGTGGGTTTAATTCTGGGTCTTCAATTCTGTTCCATTGGTCTTCAGGCCTGTTCCAGTGCCAATACCAAGCTGTTTTTATTACTATAGCTTTATAATACAGCTTGAAGTTGGGTATTGTAATTCCTCCAGCACTGTTCTTTCTGCTTAGGAGTGTTTTTGCTATTCTAGGTCTTTTATTGTTCCATATGAATTTCTGGATTGCTTCCTCTATTTCATTAAAGAATGGTGTTGGGATATTAATGGGTATTGCATTGAATTTGTAGATAGCCTTTGGCAATATTGCCATTTTGATTATATTAATCCTCCCAATCCAGGAGCATGGGAGGTTTTTCCATTTTCTTAGTTCTGACTTAATTTCATTTTTCAAGCTTTTAAAGTTCTCTTCAAAGAGGTCTTTCACTTCTTTGGTTAAGGTTATTCCTAGGTATTTTATGTTTTTGGGGGCTATTGCAAAAGGAGTTGCTTTCCTGATTTCAGCCTCGGTCTTCGGGTTGTTAGCATAGAGAAAGGCCGTTGATTTTTGAAGGTTTATTTTATATCCTGCAACTTTGCCAAAGTTTTGGATCAGCTCTAGTAGCTTGGGGGTAGAGTCTATGGGATTCTTTAGGTATAGGATCATGTCATCTGCGAAGAGAGAAAGTTTTACTTCATCTTTTCCTATTTGGATCCCCTTTATATTCTCTTCTTGCCTAATTGCTCTGGCTAGGAATTCTAGTACTATGTTGAAGAGCAGGGGAGAGAGTGGACATCCTGCCTTGTTCCTGATTTTAAAGGGAATGGCTTTAGTTTTTCACCATTTAGAGTTATGCTTGCTGTTGGTTTGTCATAAACTGCCTTGATTATATTCAGGAATGTTCCCTGGAATCCCAGTTTTTCCAGGGCTTTTAGCATAAATGGGTGCTGGATTTTATCGAACGCTTTTTCCGCATCCAGCGATAAAACCATGTGGTTCTTTACCTTGCTCCGGTTGATGTGGTGGATTACATTAATTGACTTGCGTATATTAAACCAGCTTTGCATCCCTGGGATGAATCCAGTTTGATCGTGGTGTATGATTTTTTTGATGACCTGTTGAAGTCGATTGGCCAGAATTTTGTTGAGAATTTTTGCATCTATGTTCATCAGGGAGATTGGTCTGTAGTCCTCTTTCCGTGATGAGTCTCTGCCTGGTTTTGGGATGAGGGTTATACTGGCTTCATAAAATGAGTCTGGCAGTGAACGTTCTCTTTCAATTTCATTGAAGAGTTTGAGAAATATTGGAGTGAGTTCTGTTTTGAAGGCCTTGTAGAATTCTGCGGTGAATCCATCTGGACCTGGGCTTTTCTTGGATGGGAGATCATTTATTGCTGTTTCTATTTCAATACTGGATATGGGTCTGTTTAGAAGGTTTAAGTCTTCATAGTTGAGTTTGGGGGTATCAATTTTTTCTAGGAAATCATCCATTTCTTCCAAGTTCTCGAATTTGTTGGCATAAAGGTTTGCAAAATAGTCCCTTATTATTTTCTGAATTTCGGTTATTTCTGTGGTGATGCTACCTGTTTCATCTCTTATCTTGTTTATTTGAGTGTGCTGCCTTCGTTCTTTGGTCAGGTTTGCCAGGGGTCTGTCTATCTTGTTGATTTTTTCAAAGAACCAACTCTTTGTTTTGTTGATTCTTTCGATGGTTTTTTTCGTCTCTAATTGATTTAATTCTGATTTGATTTTAATTATTTGCTTCCGTCTATTGACTTGGGGTTTGGCTTGCTGTTCTCTCTCCAGAAAATTAAGGTGCTTCCTTAAATTACTGAGTTGCTGTTTCTCCAGTTTGTTGATGTATGTACTCAGAGATATAAATTTTCCTCTGAGTACTGCCTTTGCTGTGTCCCAAAGGAGCTGGTACTTTGTGCCCTCAACTTGGTTGAAGACCATAAACATTTGAATTTCTGTTTTAATTTCTTCAATGACCCACTGATGGTTCAGCAGTGTGTTCTTTAGTCTCCATGAATTGTGGGATTTTCTGTGGTGGCTGAATGAGTTGAGCTCTAATTTTATTCCATTGTGGTCTGAAAGAATGCAGGGAATGATTTTGATACTTCTGAATTTGTACAGATTTTCTTTGTGCCCTAAGATGTGATCTATTTTGGAGAATGTTCCGTGTGCTGCCGAAAAGAATGTGTATTCTGTCCTTGCTGGGTGGAATATTCTGTAGATGTCGATTAAGTCTAGTTGGTCTATGCAATTGTTTAGTTCTGTGGTTTCTTTGTTCAGTTTTTGGCGTGTTGATCTGTCCAGAGGTGATAGTGGAGTGTTAAAGTCCCCCACTATCATTGTGTTTGGGTCTATGAATGTTTTTAGAGCCAGTAGTGTTTGTTTGATGAAGTTGGGTGCTCCTTCTTTTGGCATGTAGATATTTAGGATGGTTATTTCTTCCTGTTGGAGAGATCCTTTTACTAGTATGTAGTAACCTTCTTTGTCTCTTCTTACCTTTTTTAATTTGAAGTCAATTTTGTCTGATACTAGGATTGCAACTCCAGCCTGCTTATGGGGGCCATTTGCTTGATAGATTTGTTTCCAGCCTTTCACTTTTAGAAGATGTTTACTTTTGCTGGATAGATGTGTCTCTTGGAGGCAGCGGAAAGATGGATCTTGATTTTTGATCCAAGTTATGAGCCTATGTCGTTTGATTGGAGAATTAAGTCCATTAATGTTGACAGTTAGGATTGAGAGGTGATCGTTTGTTCCTTTCATTATCACTGTCTTGTTTAAAGCTGTGTCTTCCCATTTCTTGATCTAGTGTTTGCTAATTAGGGTTCATTTCTCTGTCTGTGTTGGGATCTTGATTATTTTCCCTGTATAGTACATCTTTAAGGATTTTGTGTAAAGCTGGTTTGGTGGAGATATATTGTTTCAGTTTTTCCTTATTGTGGAAGACTTTTATTTGACCTTCGGCTATGAAGGAGAGTTTGGCGGGGTACAGAATTCTTGGTTGGTAGTTATTTTTATTTAGGGTTTGGTATACTTCATTCCAGGCTCTCCTTGCTTTCATGGTCTCTGCTGAGAAGTCTGGGGTAATTCTGATTGCTTTTCCTTTATATGTGATTGTTTTCTTTGCCCTAACAGCTTTGAGTATTTTTTCCTTGCACTCTGCTGAAGCTGTTTTGATTACAATGTGTCGGTGGGAAGTCCTATTCTGGTCTGGTCGATTTGGGGTTCTAAATGCTTCTTGTATCTGTATAGGCCTTTCCTTCTGGATGTTTGGGAAGTTCTCAGCTAATATTCTGTTAAATAGGTTGCCTATCCCATTAACCTCTTTCTCCAAGTTTTCCTCAAAACCTATTATCCTTAAATTGGGCTTCCTGATTGTGTCTTGAATCTCCTGTAGCGATCTGTTTTGTTGCTTGGACTGGATTTGTATTGATTTTTGATCTTTCTCCATAGAATCTAAGGAATCTTCAGCTCCTGAGATTCGATCCTCTGCTTCAGTTAGTCGGGACTGTAGGCTAGCTACTTGATTTCGAATCTCTTTTCCTTCTGACTGGTCTTTCCTGATGATTTCCATGTCATTTCTTAGGTCCTGTATGGACTTCTTTACTTCATTAACTTCATTACTTTGGTTTTGAGTGTTGTCTCTCAAATCTTTAAGTTGGGTAGCTATCTTTTCATTTGACTCTTGAAGCTCACTTATCTTTCTATTTGTGGATGCCATGAAATTCTCCATTAATTTTCGCCTTGCCTCCTCACGCTCTAACATAATTGACTGAAGAGATTCAAACTTTTCATTTATCATGTTTATCAGTAAACTTTGTAGAGCATTTTGGGGGTTTTCTTCTATGTTTTTGATTGACTGCTCTGCTTCCCGTTTGTTTTGGGTGGGGGATAAGACTTCATTATTTGCCATCTTTCTTGTGTTTCTTCTGCCCATTGGAATTGGGAATGCCAGTCTACCAGCACCTGTGAGCACTGTTTAAGACCCAAAGCAGCCCTTACCAAGCACTGTTGTGTAAATCTTACAATTTCACAATTATATACAGATAATTTGTATACCTGTCTATAAAGTTAGATTTGGTGTTCCTAAAGAATACAATTTCAATATAACATCTGATCCTGGGCCCTGTATTCAGTAGTTACTTATTTACTGTTACAACCTTATACCCAATTCTTGTTTTTATATTAAGTTCTTTTAGGACTGGCTTTCTCTATGAACCCCTTTGATTCACTCGTATTAAGCTGGGATATTCTCTATCCAATAACCAGGAGTCAATGGAACCTGGAGGTCCAGGCAGTAAGTCAGGAGGGTAAGTTGGAGGTAGTAAAGAGAATAGAGTAAAGTGTATTGGGGGGGTGGTGGTGATTTTGGTTTAGTTTCAGTGACGTGGAAATGTGGAGAAGAGTAGAATCAGTAGAAAGAACATTGATAAAATGACAGACACTGGAGAGTTAGCAGAAAAGGGTGTAGGTGTTATTTATAGGAAAGTAGTTTTTAAAGGAAGAGGACGTAACGAGAGAAATGAAGTAAAAATACTGGAAGACAGATACACAAAACAGAGAAAAATTATTTAAGAAGGAAGCATAAGTAAATAAAAAGGAAAATAACAGAAAAGGAACAACCCAAGCAAATAAACAAACACAAAAAAACTTGATAAAACAAACCAGTAAAAATGGAAAACAAACAAAAAAAAAAACAAAAAAAAAACAGCCAATGATGTTTCAGGTGTGAAAAAATTAAAAAGAATATTTAAAAGAAAAGTTAAAAAAAAAATGTTTGAAAAGAAAAAGAAACCAGTCTCTGGTTTCCCTGCAATGGACTGCAGTCTATTTTCCTGATTGGCTGGTTTGACTTGATTTCAGTTGGCAAGGGGTGGTTCTGTGCTGACCTTCTCCCCTGTTGGTGCAATCGTGGGTCTCTGTGGTTCGCACAGCTTGCAGGCAGGCCTTGGGCATCCTCTGTCGATGGGGACGTGGGCAGTCACAGGAACTGTGGCTCCTCTGTCTGCTGTGGGGCCGCTGCCTTTGATGCCTGGACTTGACTAGACTGTGAACTCAGCAGAGCGTGGCACCTCTGGCCTGTTTTGCTCCACTAAGAGTTGCTTGCCTGAGGGAGGTGGCCTCCTTGGCATAGGTAGCTATGGAATGCAGCTCCGTTTTGGGCTGGGAATTAGTTTCCTCTGTGACGGGACCGTTTAGCTGTCCCCGGAACTGTTTGTTCCTCCGTCTGTTGTTTCCGTGCCCCTGGTAGCTGCTCGCAGCTTTTGCTTTAAGTTTAGAAGTTCCGGCGGGCAGGGCGGGGCACCTCTGGCTAAGCCCCAGACTCGCCTCCCGCCAGGGCAGGGGGCGTTCTTCTGGGCGGAGCTGGTTCTCACTGATTCCGCCCCTCCTGCCCTTTTCAAAGATGGCTTTTTTGACCTCGCTTTCCCCAGGCCCGCTTCAGTTCCAGTCTGGTCTGACCCTATGCCAGTGGCAAAGATGGCGCTTTGCTCTGGCGGTGGGGACAGGGATGTCTTCCAAAAGCTGGACTGTGGGCACAAGCGAGAATAATTTTTTTTTTTTTTTTGCGGGGTACTCACGCTGTCTCTGCGATGTCAGGTCCTCCGTGCTCGGCTGCCATCTGGAGTGTTTCTCGCTTTAGCTGCGCGGAGTGCGGGGGGGCTGTGCCCGGCACTGTGCCGGAGCCGGCGCTGGCGCCGCGGCGGGACGCCGCCCGGAGCTCAAAACTGTGTTTTCAGACCAGCAAAGTCGATTTTTCCTTCCTGTTCAGAATCCCTGTACTGTTAGAACTTACTTTGGCTGTCTTTCTCGGAGAAACAGTTTCTATGAGGTGAGAAAACTACGATATCGGAGGGAGCTCTGCAGGGCTCAGCCGCTCCTCCGCCGTCTTCCCACTGAGTCTCCAGTAAACATTTTTATTCATATAGTTTGGTATGTCATTGTAATACTGAGAAATTGAACGCAAACCTATATATACAACACAAAATTAGTTTCGTACTGTGAAAATATTGTGGAGCCAGAATATTAATTTAGATTAATACAGCCTATATAATGTGGATGACATCCATATGGTATTAAGACAAAACTAGGATTTAAAATTATATGGGGCTGTGGACATAACTCAGTGGTAGAGTACTTTCCAACCCTGTATGAGACCAACAGATAGATCTGTAGCACACCAACAACACATAGGGATCACAGACTTACTAAAATGTGGCTAGGATTTTCTTTTTTTTAATATTATTATCTTTAAGAGGTGATACAAAGGGATTCAATTCAACATGTCAGTTTATGTCTTCCCTTCCACTATCTCATCTACCAACTCCACCCATCCTCTCAAGTTACCTGGTTCCATTTTCTTACATTTGTATTGAATATATGACTATATTCACTCACCATTCTTCTCTCCATTCCTCTTGGCTGACATATTTTTTCATAATTTTTTCTGGTTGCTTAATAATATTCCTAGAAAATACTTTGGAATATTAAGATTTCCACATTCTCAGAATTTCACCAGTATGTATATGTCTGTATGTGTGGCTTTTTATAAGAGAGACAGACTTATAAGAAAAGCAAATTTTTCTGTCTTAAAAAAGTTAAATAAGATTATAAATGGATTATTGTAGATTGTACAGTAGATTCTTACAAAATCAAATGAAAATGTGAATGCCCTCTAGCTAATGACCACAAGGGACACAGCAATAATGGGTAAACTGAGTGGATTGTTTTTGGCATGATGGAGAGCACTGGGTGTCTTATAAAGAGAGTATTAGAAAGTACTTAGAGGCTTTGAGCCTGAATCAGGTTAAAGAGGAATATACAGGAAGTATGGGTTTGTTCTGAATTGAGTGTTGCCAGGGAAAATTCTATAGTTGATGATCTTAGTGAATCTTATGTGGAAGGAAGGTAGACTAGAGGGACACTAATACCATAATTAGTAAATCAGGAACAGTCATGTTAGCCAGGATGGGAAGTGGTGACTGGCTATTTTCTGTGGTTTGGAATGTTCTGTTTTGTCTGTGTTCAGACATGATCACAGAGAGGTCTTGTTTGTTTTTATCTTGACTCCTCAAAACTAATAGTGACCTGATCTGCTGTTGATGTTCTGGGAAGGGAATTTATTTTCAACAAGAGAATCCCAAGGACTTCTGGGAAGACAGCAGAGGAGCAGCAGAGGCCTAGCTGAGCTCCTTTCCACATCGTAGTTTTCCCACCCCAGAGAAACTTTTACTCCTAGAAAAACAGCCCAGGTAAGTCATAACAGTACAGGGATTCTGGCCAGGAAGGAAAAATCGACTTTGCTGGTCTGAAAACACAGATTTGTGCTCTGGGCGGTGTTCTGCCACCACGGCAGTGCAGACACAGGACAGCACCCCGCACTCCACGCAGCAAAAGCACACAGCGACAAGCAGGGAGAAATCCTCCAGATGGCAGTGGACAGACGCGGATCGCAGGCTGTGCACTGACAGGCTGAAATCGCAGAGAAAGCGTGAGTACCCCACAAAAGAAATTCTCACTCACACCAACAGAGCAGCTTCTGGGAGGTAGCCCTTCCCCCACTGCCAGAGCAAAGCACCATCTTTGACACTGGCATAGGGTCAGACCAGACTGGAACTAAAGCAGGCCTGCGGAAAGCGAGGACAAAGCAGCCATCCTTGAAAAGGGAAAGAGGGACTGACCAGTGAAAGTCAGCTCCGCCCAGGAGCACAACCCCTGCCCAGACAGGAGGCTCATCCTGGGCCACGGCTCAGCCAGAGGTGCCCTGCCCTGCCCACCAGAATTTCTAAATTAAAAGCGAAAGCGGCAAGCAGCTACCGACAGCACAGAACAGCCAGAAGGGAGAACAAACAGTTCCCGGGACAGATAAATAGTCCCGTCACAGAGGAAGCCCAATTCCCAGCCCGAAACAGAGCTGAATTCCATACCCAGCTCCACCCAGGAGGCTGCCCCACCCAGGAGGGAGGAACCTCCCCCAAACAAGCAACTCTCAGCCAGGTAAACCAGGCCAGAGGCGCCCCCACCCTGCTGAGTCCACAGCCTATTCAAAGCCAGGCATTAAAGGCAGTGGCCCCACAGCAGATGGGAGGAGCCATGGTTCATGGTTCCCATGACTGTTCACATCCCCCATCTACAGAGGAAGCCTAAGTCTTACCTGCAAGCTGTGTGAACCACAGAGACCCAGGATTTCACTAACTGAGGGGTGGGGGTAAGGGGGGTCAGAACAGATCCACCCCCTGCAAACTGAGAGCAAATGAAACCAGCAAAGCAGCAAAGTAGACTGCAGACCATTGCAAGGAAACCAGAGATTGTAGAAAGCCCACCCAAACAAGGAAGATTACATTTTTTTTCTCAAACAATTTTTAAGCTTTTTATTTTTTTTTTTCAGTTCTGAAACGTCGTTGATTTTTTTCCATTTTTACCTGTTTTTTTAATCAAGTTTTTTTTGTTTGTTTGTTTTTCTGGTTTTTGTCCTTTTTATTTTTTAACAACTTTTCTCTGTTTTGTGCATCTGTCTTCCAGTATTTTTCTTTATTTCTCTCTTTGCATTCTCTGTCTTTAAAAATTACTTTTCTATGAATAATACCCCCACTCTTTTCTGCTAATTCTCAATTGTCTATCATTTTAACCTTGTTCTTTCTACTGATTCCACTCTTCTCCACACTTCCACGTCACTGAAAGTAAACCAAAATCATCACCCACCCCCCCATACATTTTACTCTACTCTCTTTACTACCTCTAAACTACCCTCCTGACTTACTTCCAGGACCTCCAGATACCATTCACTCCTGGTTATTGGATAGAGGGTATCCATGCTTAATCCAAGTGAATCAAAGGTGTTCATAGAGAAAGCCAGTCCAAAGGAACTTAATATAAGAACAAGAATTGCTCATAGGGTTGTAACAGTAAATAAGTAACTACTGAATACAGGGCTCAGGATTGGTTGTTATATTGAAATTGTATTCTTTAGGAACACCAAACCTAATTTTCTAGACAGGTATACAAGCTATCTGTATATAATTGTGAACTTATAAGATTTACACAACAGTGCTTGGTAAGGTCTGCTTTGGGTCTTAAATGGTGCTTACAGGTGCTTGTAGATTGGCATTCCCAATCCAAATGGGCAGAAGAAACACAAGAAAGATGGCAAACAATGGAGTCTTATTTCCCACTCAAAACAAGCAAGAAACAGAGCAGTCAATCAAAGACATAGAAGAGAACCCTCAAAGGGCTCTACAAAGTCTATTGATAAACATGATAAATGAAAAGTTTGAATCAATACAGCAATCCTTCCATAGAGTAATAGACAATTTCATGGACTCAACAAATACATAGATAAATGAAATTCAAGAGTCAAATGAAAAGATAGCTACCCAGATAAAAGATTTGAGAGACAGCACTCAAAACCAAATTAATGAAGTTAATAAAGTAAAGAAGTCCATGCCGGACTTAAGAGATGACATGGAAATCATCAGGAAAGACCAGTCAGAAGGAAAAGAGATTCGAAATATAGTAGCTAGCCTACAGTCCCGACTAACTGAAGCAGAGGTTTGAATCCCAGGAGCTGAAGATTCCCTATAATCTATGGAAAAAAAGTCAAAAAATTACAAACCCAATCCAATCGACAAAAGAGAACACTTCAGGAGAGGAGCTCCAAGACACAATCAGGAAGCCCAATTTAAGGCTAATAGGTATTGAGGAAAACCTAGAGAAAGAAGTTAATGGAATAGGCAACCTATTTAACAGAATATTAGCCGAGAACTTCCCAAATATCTAGAAGGATAGGTCTATACAGATACAAGAAGCATTTAGAACTCCAAACCAACCAGACCAGAACAGGACATCCCACCGACACATTGTGATCAAAACAGGATCAATATAGTCCAAGAAAAGAATCCTTAAAGCTGTTAGGGAGAAGAAAACAATCACATATAAAGGAAAACCAATCAGAATTACCCCAGACTTCTCAGCAGAGACCATGAAAGCAAGGAGAGCCTGGAATGAGGTATACCAAACACTAAATAAAAATAACTACCAACCAAGAATAGTGTACCCAGCTAAACTCTCATTCATCGCCGAAGGTCAAATAAAAGTCTTCTATAGTAAGGAAAAACTGAAACAATGTATCTCAACTAAACCAGCTTTACGGAAAATCCTCAAAGACGTACTATACAGGGAAAATAATCAAGATCCCAATACAGACAGAGAAATGGACCCTAAATAGAAAAACAGAATATTAGATCAAGAAATGGGAAGACACAGCTTTTAACAAGATAGATATGATGAAAGAAACAAATGATCATCTCTCAATCCTAACTCTCAACATTAGTAGACTTAATTCTCCAATCAAAAGACATAGGCTCATAAAATGGATCAAAACTCAAGATCCATCTTTCTGCTGCCTCCAAGAGACACATCTATCCAGCAAAAGTAAACATCTTCTAAAAGTGAAAGGCTGGAATCAAATCTATCAAGTAAATGGCCCCCATAAGCAGGCTGTCACTGCCATCATAGTATCAGATAAAATTGACTTCAAATTCAAAGCAGTAAGAAGAGACAAAGAAGCTTACTATATCCTAATAAAGGGATCTCTCCTACAGGAGGATATAATCATCCTAAATATCTACATACCAAATACAGGAGCACCTAACTTCATCAAACAAACACTACTGACTCTAAAAACACACATAGACCCAAACACATTGACAGTGTGGGACTTAAGACTCCACTATCACCTCTGGACTAATCAACATGCCAAAAACTGAACAAAGAAACCACAGAACTAAACAACTGCATAGACCAACTAGATTTAACCGACATCTACAGAATATTCCATCTACCAACAACAGATTACACATTATTTCGAGCAGCACATGAAACATTCTCCAAAATAGGCCACATCTTAGGGCACAAAGAAAATATGTACAAATTCAGAAGTATCAAACCATTCCCTGCATTCTCACAGATCACAATGGAATAAAATTAGAGCTCAACTCACACAGCCACCATAGAAAATCCTACAATCCATGGAGACTGAACAACACATTGCTGAACCATCAGTCGGTCATTGAAGAAATAAAAATGGAAATTCAAATGTTTATGGAATTCAACCAAGAAGAGAACAAAGTACCAGCTCCTTTGGGACACAGCAAAGGCAGTACTCAGAGGAAAATTTATGTCTCTGAGTGTATACACCAACAAACTGGAGAAACAGCAACTCAATAAATTAAGGAAGCACCTTAATCTCCTTGAAAGAGAACAACAAGCCAAAGCCCAAGTCAATAGATGGAAGCAAATAATTAAAATCAAATCAGAATTAAATCAATTAGAGACAAAAAAAAACCACCTAAAGAATCAACAAAACAAAGAGTTGGTTCTTTGAAAAAGTCAACAAGATAGACCAACCCCTAGCAAACCTGACCAAAAAACGAAGGCAGCACACTCAAACAAACAAGATAAGAGATGAAATAGGTAGCATCACCACTGAAACAACCAAAATTCAAAACACAATAAGGGACTATTTTGCAAACCTTTATGCCAACAAATTTGAGAACTTGGAAGAAATGGATTATTTCCTAGAAAAAATTCATATTCCCAAATTCAACCATGAAGATTTAAATCTTCTAAACAGACCCATATCCAGCATTGAAATAGAAATGGCAATAAGTGATCTCCCATCCAAGAAAAGCCCAGGTCCAGATGGATTCAGAGCAGAATTCTACAAGGCCTTCAAAACAGAACTCACACCAATATTTCTCAAACTCTTCAATTAAATTGAAAGAGAATGTTCACTACCAGACACATTCTATGAAGCCAGTATAACCCTCATCCCAAAACCAGGCAGGGACTCATCATTGAAAGAGAACTATAGACCAATTTCCCTGATGAACATAAATGCAAAAATTCTCAACAAAATTCTGGCCAATCGACTTCAACAGGTCATCAAAAAAAAATCATACACCACGATCAAACTGGATTCATCGCAGGGATACAAAGTTGGTTCACTATACGCAAGTCAATTAATGCAATCCACCACATCAACCGAAGCAAAGTAAAGAACCACATGGTTATATCACTAGATGCGGAAAAGGCGTTCGATAAAATCCAGCACCCATTTATGTTAAAAGCCCTGGAAAAACTGGGATTCCAGGGAACATTCCTGAATATAATCAAGGCAGTTTATGACAAACCAACAGCAAGCATAACTCTAAATGGTGAAAAACTAAAGCCATTCCCTTTAAAATCAGGAGCAAGATAGGGATGTCCACTCTCTCCCCTGATCTTCAACATAGTACTAGAATTCCTAGCCAGAGCAATTAGGCAAGAAGAAAATATAAAGGGGATCCAAATAGGAAAAGTTGAAGTTAAACTTTCTCTCTTTTCAGATGACATGATCGTATACCTAAAGAACACCATAGACTCTACTCCCAAGCTACTAGAGCTGATCCAAAACTTTGGCAAAGTTGCAGGATATAAAATAAATCCTCAAAAATCAACAGCCTTTGTATATGCTAATGACTCGAAGACTGAGGCCGCAAAAGCAACTCTCTTTGCAATAGCCTCAAAAAACATAAAATACCTAGAAATAACCTTAACCAAAGAAGTGAAAGACCTCTATGATGAGAACTTCAATAACATGAAAAAAGAAATTAAGGCAGAATGAAGGAATTGGAAAAACCTCCCATGCTCCTTGATTAGGAGGATTAATATAATCAAAATGGCAATATTGCCAAAGGCTATCTACAAATTCAATGCAATACCCATTAATGTCCCAACCCCATTTTTTAATGAAATAGAGGAAGCAATCCAGAAATTCATATAGAACAATAAAAAACCCAGAATAGCAAAAACAATCCTAAACAGAAAGAACAGTGCTAGAGGAATTACAATACCCAACTTCAAGCTGTATTATAAAGCTATAGTAATAAAATCAGCTTGGTATTGGCACCGGAACAGGCCTAAAGACCAATGGAACAAAATTGAAGTCCCAGAAATGAACCCACAGAACTACG
Organism: Perognathus longimembris pacificus; assembly: GCF_023159225.1. Taxonomy (NCBI): domain Eukaryota; kingdom Metazoa; phylum Chordata; class Mammalia; order Rodentia; family Heteromyidae; genus Perognathus; species Perognathus longimembris. Next base: position 31,018,823 of record NC_063179.1, read on the forward strand.
CCTACTTAATCTTTGATAAACGAGCTAAAAAAGTAATCTGGAAGAAAGATAGCCTCTTTCACAAATGGTGCTGGCAAAACTGGTTCAACACATGCAACAAACTAAAACTAGATCCTTATATATCACCCTGCACCTAAATCAATTCCAAATGGTTCAAAGACCTCGAAATCAAAACAGATACCCTGAAAACACTAATGGAAGGAGTAGGAGAAACACTTGGGCTCCTTGGCACAGGACGAAACTTCCTTAACAAAGACACGTGCTATGTGTAAATGTAGCTTCTATTATTGATGATCTTCTTGTATCCCCTTCCTGTTGTTGTACCTACACTACCTCTGTATCTTATCTGAGTATATTGCAAACAGTGTATACTGGTATTAGAACTAGGATATTGAAAGGGAATACCAAAATTGAGAGACACAGGGTAAAAAAAAAAGACAAACAACTACAAAACAATACTTGCAAAACTGTTTGGTGTAAATGAACTGAACAACTCTTGAGGTGGGAAGGGAAAAGGGGAGGGGGAGGGGGAATGAGGGATGAGGTAACAAACAGTACAAGAAATGTATCCAATGCCTAATGTATGAAACTGTAATTGTAACCTCTCTGTACATCAGTTTGATAATAAAAATTTTTAAGAAAGAAAGAAAAAGGAAGGAAGGAAAGAAGGAAGGAAGGGAGGGAGGGAGGGAGGGAGGGAGGGAGGGAGGGAGGGAGGGAGGAAGGGAGGGAGGGAGGGAGGGAGGGAGGGATCCAGAAGGGGAGGAAGAAAAAGAGAAGAAAGGACAAAAGAGGGAAGGGAAAGGAAGGAAGGAGAGAGAGAGAGAAGGAAGGAAGGAAGGAAGGAAGGAAGGAAGGAAGGAAGGAAGGAAGGAAGGAAGGAAGGAAGGAAGGAAGGAAGGAAAGGAGAACAAAGGAGGAGAGAAATATTAAGACAAACACTACATGGGTTTGAGTTTTAATTTTTCCATATAAGGCAAGAATTTATACTAAAGGTTCTAAGGACATAGTGTATTCTAATAAAATCTGGAAACCTCATAAGGAACATATCTAATAGTTTTAATGATATCTTGAAGATAAAATTTATTCAGGAATCCAGGAAAAGATAAGTATACTTGTATTAGGCCACTTTAAATTGTCCCTTTGCTTACTGCTGTGATGTTCAGAATTTTTCTAAGTATTTTCTTTAAATTTTGGGTAGTTTCTATTTCTAACTCTTCAAGTTCATTCACATTTTCTTCTGTAACATCTACTTTATGGTTAATAGTATCCTTGTATCATTATTTCAAATATTTTAGTTTTCATTCCTAAAATTTTTTTATACTGCCTTCTTTTTTTAAAAAATTTTTATTATCAAACTGATGTACAGAGAGGTTACAGTTTCATACGTTAGGCATTGGATACATTTCTTGTACTGTTTGTTACCTTGTCCCTCATGCCCCCTCCCTCTCCCCCTTTCCCTCCCCCAGCCCCAGGTGTTCAGTTCACTTACACCAAACAGTTTTGCAAGTATTGCTTTTGTAGTTATTTCTCCTTTTTTACCCTGTGTCTCTCAAATTTGGTATTCCCTTTGAATTTCCTACTTCCAATACCAGTAAACATGGTTTCCAATATACTCAGATAAGATTACAGAGATAGTGTAGGTACAACCATAGGAAGGTGATACAAGAACATTATCAATAATAGAAACTACACATACACATAGGACGTTGAAAGTAGTTACAACTGTGATATAACAATTGTTTCCATAACATGGAGTTCATTTCACTTAGCATCATCTTATGTGTTCATAAGGGTATAGCTATTGGGCCTTGTGATGCTCTCATTCTTAAAATTTTAATTTTTCTAATCTCTCAGTTCTTGTCTCTCAATTCTGTCGATTTTGTCATTTCTAGATCTGATGGACTGGCTAACTTCTCTTTATTATGGAAGAATACTTTCCCTGTATTTTTATTTTTATTTGTAAGGCTGATTCATTGATTGGATCCCAGGTACTGTGAATTTTGCTTAACAGAATGCGAGGGATCCTTCTGTATTTGTATAAATAGTATTTAGTTTTGTTCTGGAATGGAGTAAGTTACCTGAATATGTACTATCAATTTGGGATTTATGTTCAAGGTGCCTTAAGTAGAACTGTGCCGGTGTTCCATGTAAGGTTGATTTTTCTCGACTATGAATGCAGAATTTTTCTGACTATTCTACCTAAGGAGCTGTTAACTGTGAAGTTTCCCATCCACTGGAAGAACCATGGACGTGTGCCTGTGAGCTCTGTGTCTTCTTTCCTCCTAGTCCTTGCATATGTCGCTCCGTGATCTTGGGCAAGTTCTTCACACAGGTGCTGAACTATATGCTTAACACTGATTCTCAGCAGTTCTTGCTCTCTCTAGTCATTCCTGTAGTCTATTTTACTTAGCTTCTCCAGACTGTCATCTCTCAGCTTACAAGACCATTGGCTTTCCCTCCTGAGTGGCACATTGCAAATTCTCTCTAGAAAGGGAGCTGACTTGGTTGTAGTATCCTCCTCTTTTGCTTCCTGTTTATTGTAAGTATTCTTCACTGTCCGAGTCCAGTGTCCTGAAAACTATGTCCCCCGTTAGCTCTTTACACTGGGAAAGTTAATCTGTTCCATGTGACTCTTAGTCAGAAAGAAAGGTTTTCCCCATAGCATTTTGGATTGAAAGCCAAAGATAAATGTTTTGCCTTGTTTCTTAGGGCATGAAGGGCTGATGGAGATCTTGTGCATATGCAGTGGTTGGTGGCTGTGGATTTTGTCAATTTTTCTAGGTAGAGAATTTAGCTTCTGCTTGGTGCAGCACCAATGGCTCATGCCCATAATGGGAACGATTCAGGAGGCTGAGATCTGAGGATCATTGTTTAAAGCCAGCCAGGGCAGGGAAACCCAGGAAATTTTTGTTATTGATTAACCACCAAAAATTTCGAAGTGTAAGTGTAGCTGTCCTAGAGGAAAAGAACAACAACAACTAAAGGACAACTAAAGGATCCTGAGTTCAAGCCCACACACACACACACACACACACACACACACACACACACACACACACACACATCCCTCTTGTGTTTCGCTCTACATTCTCATTCCCACACACCAGGGTTCTGAGGCCTAAAACCTCTTGAGTGCTATTCTCCTTCTTAAAGAATGGAGACTGTGCCACAATATACTACTTTTCATTTCCAGATGTACATCGGTCTCATCTACAGTTCTCTCCCCCCACCCATCTCTCTCACACACACATTGTGGATGTCTTTTAAATTTATTCTCTTTTGTTCAAGTTAGTATGTGATCTGTCTGACATACAGACTGTGTGTGTGTATGTGTGTGTGTGTAACAACACTATATTTGTTTAAGGCTATTTTATATATTTATTTTTCTCAAGAAACTGAAGAATTTATACCAATCAAATCCATATAACATTTACTTAAAATAGTCCAAACTTCTTCACAATTCACTTAGCTTTAAATGTTTATTTTATAAGCTGTGTCCACGTAAATTTTTGGTTAAAAATGCATTACTAAAGACATTGTTCCTTTGAGCATTGGAATTCATTTGAAGTCATCTATCTATAAAGAGAATTAAATTCTACTCTGTGAAGCATGAAAATGCAATTAAATTTATTTAAATTAATTCATCAAATTATCAAAATCAGTTAATTAAAATAACTTGCTATTCTAGAATGATGTGAGTGCATGTTATTTTTTCTCTCTTGCCACAAGGTGGCACCACCTTCATTAATAATCGCAAATACTTGATTTAAATTATGTGTCCTTTCAATGCTTGGTCTTCAGAACTGAAACTCTCACATTGTGACCATCCCATATCCTGAGTAAACCCAAACCCAACTCTACATATGTTGTAGAAAACTGGAACTAAACACTTTCCTAGGGCTACTCACCTAGAAATTGAGCAAGGGTTCACATCAGAATCCTATGTGCCCCCAGGTGACACATTGTCACTCACCTGGGACACTCCCTGCTTCTCTAGAACACGTACACCTCTACCACCTACAACGTCCATTTTACTGTCTGAGTCAAAATCACGCCCTTTAAATATACCTGACAACTTTCTGCTAGGAATAGTCTATGTGTTCCTTCACTATTTTACAATGGTTTAAACACAATGCTGAAAAGGTTTCATGCCTCTACTGCGATCCATTGCCCTTCATATGTCACACTCAAGATTCCAAGGACTTGCTTGAAAGACTAATTCCAGAAGGCACAATTGAATGCTGTGAGGACTAGATGCAAACCTTCTTCATCACTTTAGGACTGAAGAGGAGTAGCTGAAGCCAGTAGTTCATGCAATGGTGCCAGACATCAGAATAAACAGAAGAGCTTTAGAATCTTTGTAAAGGAAAGGCTGGGAAACACTATTCAGTCTGAAATAACTGAACTTAAATGAGTTTTGTCATGTTCCTGATGAGCAGTTGACTATTCTTCTGATTATACCTCAAATGCCAAAGAACTCTATATACTTAGGATTACTTTCAGCTGTATGTGTGTGCATGCATGTGTGGGTTTTGCACTATCCCTTGGCTTCTTTTACTTATGGCCCGCTCTCTGTCACTTAGTCTGTACCTTCACTTCTAGCTTTCCATTTTCAGCAAGCCCAGCTGTTCTTCTGTGTGTAGTAAGAAGCTGAGAGTGGTCACAGTGGCTGACATTCCTGGAGAATCTCCTACTTGATCAGCCTGGTTCAGATTTGGGTTGAAACCTATTTCTACTGAAGAGGACTTTTGACAGGCCAGATAGTAGAAGGGGGAAAAAATAAAGATCAACACAGTTGTGTGTGTGTGTGTGTGTGTGTGTGTGTGTGTGTTATTGTCAAACTGATGTACAGAGAGGTTACAGTTTCATACATAGGCATTGGATACATTTCTTGTATCTGTTGTTTCTGTTTGTTACCTCCTCCCTCATTCCCTCCTCCCCCCTCCCCCTTTCCCTTTCTCCCCATGAGTTGTTCAGTAGATTTACACTAAACAGTTTTGCAAGTATTGCTTTTGTAATCGTTTGTCTTTTTTACCCTGTGTATTCCCTTTTGGTATTCCCTTTCAGTTTCCTAGTTCTAATACCTGTATACAGGGTTTCCAATGTTCTCAGATAAGATACAGAGATAGTGCAGGTACAACCAAAGAAAGGGGATACAAGAGGATCATCAACAGTAGAAGCTACGGTTTCACGTGGCATGTTGAAAGTAATTACAACAGTGATATAACAGCCGTTTCCATAACATGGAGTTCATTTCACTTAGCATCATCTATGTGTTCCTAAGGGTATAGCTATTGGGCTCTTGTGATCCTCTGCTGTGACTAGCCGAAACCTGTGCTAATGGTCTCCCTATGAGGGAGACCATAGAGTCCATGGTAGATCAACACAGTTTTAATTGTGTAGAAAGTCTTTTATTTGTATTCTACTACACTTATTTGGTTCAACTTTTTGAGGTGGAATATTTAAATTACTTAAATAAGCTCTGATCAAAATTCTTAAAACAGTTGAACCAGATGCTAAGAACCCTTAAGAAGACTTACAGTGTAAACATGTGTGGACCATCACTCTTTGTATTTCTAAAGTACTTTGCTAGACTTTGTACATAAAAACACTGTATAATTAATATGAAACCATCAAAAGTGTCTAGAAAAAGGTATCTATGATAAGGAGGCCACAATGGGTTGCATTAGATTTTTTTTTTACAATATTTAAAATAATCACTCAATAGAGGGCGCCAGTTCATATCTTATTTCAAAATACACATTTTTAAATAATGAATTATATATTTTATTTATGTAGTTACACCAAATATGTCTACATCCCTCACATAGTATTATTAAGAATATTACTTTCATTTCTACTGTCTCCTCCAAGAATAATGTTTCACATTATAGACATGTATTTTCTAGTTGTTATAAAAATACTCTCAGCCAGAACTTAGTGGCTCATGATAATAATCCTAGCTACCCAGGCATGAGACTAAGACCTAGAGGACCTAGGTTCAAGGCTGGCCAAAACAACTGGAAATAAGACTGGCGATAAACTTAAGAGGTAGGTTGTTAGCCTAATAAGCAAGAAATCCGAAGTTCAAAACCCGGTACCATAAAAAAATTATTTCAACTTTAACATTGGTATTCTTTCATTTTAAAATGATGAGAGGGCATTTAAAATGGGAATCGATATCATTAATACATTTACAATATGCTAAAATGTGGGCAAGTATCGCATTGATTAAACAACATGAAAAAAATGCTGATTTCTTCCTCCTGTGCAAATGAACCTAAAAGGTAGAAAGCTTTCAGTACTGTTTTTACTGATGTCTTCAATTTGACACAGCCTCCCAAGTGTCCTGTGTTGCTCAATGGAAACTATCAATGGATCTCTATGACCTCAATCCAATCCCAAACACCCTACCATCACTCATCCTAACATCCTAACATCACTCACATAAACACATACGCACGAACACTTATGGACATATATGCATGGGCTTATATGAACACATATACAAATACGTATGCACATATATACACTCACCAAGGCCTATGCTAATTCATGTGTTTAGGTTTCTTGCACCCAGAGGGAAGGGTCCTTCAGTTGCTATGCATAAGAACAACAGAAGAAATGGCAAGAAAACCTGCTTACTGCCTATGATAGGGTTCAATTGGCTTCATTTCAGAAGCATAAAGAACACCTTTGGTATTTCAGCATGGTTTTACATAGTATTTCTCTCTGAGCACAACAGAAGTGCTAGCCATACAAATACTATGCATTGTGCCATCTATTATATAAATAATAAATGGCCCTAGCACAATTTATTTTATTCTCTTCATAACTTGAGGCCTGAGATATTATCAATGTTCTCATCAGAGAATGGGGAAACTGAGTCACTGAGAAGTTAAGTACTTACGTTAGCTTTCTTCCTTTAACAGAGCAAGGATTTGAGTCCAGGCAGGCCACTCTTACTCCCAGTCCTTAAATGTTTAACATCCATTCTTCATACCCTGACACGACCCATCAATAGCTCAATTCTATTGCCTAGCCCATCTAGAATGAGGTTATGTTAGGATGTAGTTGGAACTGAGAAATCCATGGTCATCTTGATGAGTACCATATGAAGTGAGAGAGATGTTAGGAAGTGTTTCCAAACGTCAGCTGGCCATTGGAGTAGCATCAGCAATGTCTCTGAGCACTGTGATGTGCTCAGACACAAACACACAACCCAAGTAACATGTCAGGATACTAAATTCGCTCAATTGTGAAAGCCGAGTTGTCATGATGTGAAACTTGAGCACCTCTATAAAAATGCTGTGGCTCTTCCTTCTACCATTGTTTTTCAACCAGAGAAAACAGAGTGAAGTTGAAGGGCTGGAGAGACAGGAATCAATATGGCATGAAGCCAGATCTCCCCACTGAAACTTTGAGGGGAAGAGAAACAGTACACTTTCTCTCTGGCAGAGCCAATTTTTGGCCACCACTCTCTGTCACTCAAAACCAGAGGTAGTCCAGCTAATTCATCCAGCTCACACAGAGCAGAGCTTTGTCAGACTTGGCACTAAGTCTCAGAACAGAGAACAACACTTGTGCAATCATGAAGTCCCTGAATTCTGGAGACAGCAGCCAACAAAAAAGCAGACACCTCCCTTGTGGTGCACAAAGAGTCAGCAGAACTGAAGCTACCATATGTGACTTTCCCCCAATTCCAGTCTTAATGAACAAAGTAAGGAAAGAGGAAAGGGTAAGATCCAGTGGATTTCTTGTCCTTGAGGAAACTGTAGGGGTGTAGGGGTAAAATATTATTCACTCCACTCCTCCATCCCCACCCCCTTCCCCAGAGAGAAGAGGAGGGCACTCCCATCAACAAAGCAAGTGACAAGACTGTCTCAAGAGACAAGCTGAGAGGCTGGAATACTGCAGATTCAAACTCTCATTGAAAGGAGGCTGTCATGGTCAGATGTCTGCTTAGACTATCCATACAAATTGCATTGCTCTTGGTGTATCTGTGTCAGAAGATAACACTTCAACACTGACAGCCAACCATCATTTATGGCAAAGATAAGAAAGTTGTCTGTAGACCAAGTAGGTACACAGAAAGTAACCAGATTGCCATTGTCCTCTCTTGCACACAGTGGGGACTGCCTGAGCAGTCTGGGGATCTCAGGGGATCTCTCCAGAGGATCCCACTATAGAGAGCAATGGGACCATAAAAGAAACTGAATCTCTTGACTAGATCTCCTGGCCAGGGAGTGAAGGGGTCCTATAAGAACCTGAAACTCACACACAGACACATGAGGAAGATCACAAAGGAGGAAAGAGATTTAAGTCAAATTTGAGATGGATGCTTCAAGTGTAATGAGTGTTAATGGCTAGGTGACTGGGAAGTTATGAGATTCACCCAAGGTGGTATGAAGTGACAAGCCATGCAGAATGTGTTGGGCATGGTTGATGAAATAAAACCTTCTACATTTATACCGCATTGAGCAGAAACTGCCCACTAACTCTAGTAGGATAGAGGAGAGATCCCCCCTCACTATATAGACATCTGGACATGGCCCCACAGGAAACAAACTCTTTGACCTTTGCTCAGAAGTGGTCATGGAAAATATGGTACCAGCACCTCAATCTGTAACTGCTTGCTTCCCTGTCTATCTTCCCTCCTAAAATCCCACTTGAGAGAACCCTGATTCCAGCATAAGGTTGGAGCAAGCTTGGCTGAGAGGGGAGTAATCGTTACTAAGATTGCCTTAAACTAGATACCTAGAAAACATTAAGTTAGATCCTAATTTTAAGAAGATATGAGAAATTGATCCCTCTTAAGTGCAATGTATGTCTCTTATTGGCATGTTAGGAAACATTATTTTAATTTTAAGATCTCATTCCCAAATAACACCCTTATTAGGCTTCAGGGGCATTGAATAGCCCGGGAATGATTCTAGAAAAGTGTATGCAACAGGAGCCAGTTAGAATGAGAACCACAGATACTTCCACAAAATATTGAAAAGGACCAAGTACACTGGGACATGGTGGAGGCGGAAGGGCGGATTGGGCAGGGCCGGGATGAAGGACACAGCTGCTAGCTACCCCATTCCACTTATTGCCGAGGGACCTATGTACCTGGTTGGACCAAGTCATCCAATTTGTCAAGAAAAATGAAAACTTCTATATTTTGTAAAAATGTCATTTTTAACTGTTGGCAACTACTCAAAAAAATTTAAACAATGTAGAGGCCAAAGTAAACACAGCTGTGAACTGATATGGCTGGTGAGTTGCCAGCAACCTCTGGCACAGGTAATGGGAGAAGGTGGTTAAGGCTGAAATAAAGAAAGGAGACTTTAGGGCATCACTGCCCACGACAGGCAGTGTGGAAGTGACCAGAAGGCTTGTTTCTGATACCACTGAAATAACTGGGCAAAGTAATTCTGTCCCACCCAAAGGCAAAATCTGCTTTTGTGATAAAAGATCCAAGATGTTGTGGTAAAAACCAAAAGGCTAAAGGCTGAGAAAACTGATCAAGGGTTTGAAGAGAGTGTTTCTGCTTTAACTGTATCAGAGATAACTCGGATAAGGAAAAAGGTTATTGAAGTCCATAGAGCAACAGTTTAGAGGCTCAAGGGCCACATGTTTTCCTTTCCTGAGATACTGGCTTGATGGGGGGGGACAGGGTATACAGATTTATTCACAGACCTGAGTTCCACACATGTTGTATAATTCTGATAAAACACTGCACGCAGAAGGTAGCCATGCAGAGAGCCTCACAATTACCATCTGACACAGACGAGGCTGGATATATACATTCTGAGACAAGCACTCATGTCGGCATAGTTGGGTTACTCAATTGCCTCCTAACTGTTCTCCTTGTTTATGAACTTGACCTCAACAGTTTGTTCTTCAGACAGAACCAAAGTGATCCTCTTAAAACTTACATCTGATCCTATCGCTTCTCTGATTAAAAAAAAATCATCCAGGGCTTTCCATCTCATTTGAAGAAAATGCCAAAGCCATTAAAATGGATGACAAGGTCTCTGATAGGGTCCAGCTCTGTTATACCTAGTGTCATTTGTTCCAAACCTGAACAAGCTGCCCTTGCTGCTTCAGCCAGCCCCTGAAATAGTCACAATTTCCTAAATATATCAGACACTCAGGCCTCTTGCTCTTCCTGAGCAGCTCTTTTTGTGAACATGTGTGGACCACAGACACACACTTACTTTCAGTCTTGCTCCACCTATACTACCAGAAAAGGTTCCATTGACAACCCAATGTACCAGTGGCCCTCTGGCTCAGTTTCCTCTGTAACCATAACTGCGCATCTTGTATCACTACTTGGTGAATTCTTATTTGTTTATTTGTAGTCCTTCCTCTTTACTAGAATGCAAACTTCATTAGGGTTTTCTCCATTGATGCATCTATGGAGTTGGGAACTGTGCCTGGCACAAAATAGGTACTTGATTAATTTTTTGAGTGAAAGAATGTGTGAATGACCCATGGGTGGCTCATGCCTGTAATTCTGACTACTCATGAGGCTGAGGTCTAACTATTCTATTTAGAAGCCAGCCCAGGCAGAAAAGTCCAGGAGATTCTTATCTCAAAGGTGGTAAAGTGCCAACCTTGAGCAAAAAAGTCAAATGAGACCATGAGGCTCTGAGTTCAAGCCCTAATACTAGCTTTAAAGAAAGTAGAAGGAAAAAAGAGAAAGAGAAAAAGAAAAGAAGAAAGAGAAGGAAAAGGAGGAAGGAGGGAGAAGAAGGAAGGAGGAAAGGGAGGAAGGGGAGGAGGAGGGAAGAAGAAGAAGAAGAAGAAGAAGAAGAAGAAGAAGAAGAAGAAGAAGAAGAAGAAGAAGAAGAAGAAGAAGAAGAAGAAGAAGGAAGAACAACAACAACAACAACAACATCAACAACAACAAAAATGAGGAGGAGGAGAAGAAGAAAGAGGGTGGAAAAAAGGACAATGATGACCAAACCAACTAAGGAAACTTTTAATAACATCAGAGAAAATCAACAACCACAAAACTAGGGAACTACAAAGACAATTTGAAAAGAGATTTTGGACCTTGGTCTATTTCCAAAACTTAAGAACATATGACTATCCTTGTCTATTCCTCTGCCCTGATGAGTAATGTTGGTGACATGAAGTTAAAAGGATGGGTGGTTGCTTTCTGGAAAGAAGGAAGGCTGACTCCTTGAAACTGTTGAAAGATCAGAAAGGACTAGGATTCCAGGCTTGTATGCAAAACTTGGCTCTGAACTTGGCTAGTAAAAGACCCACATGTGGGTTTACAACAGAAAGGACATTGTGTCTAAAACTGTTACTGAGATCGTGCCAACATCTCTAATCAGGACCTGTGACTTTTCTGGATTTCTTAACTATTTTTTAAAAGCCCGTGATTTAGATATAATTCTTCAGAATGCTGGCTGTCATCAAGATCTAGTAGTGACAACAGTCTTCGGAGATTCCTAGTGGGCTTTCTTAATTTGGTGAGATTTTCCCTGCTGTGATACATATTTATAAAACTTGATGGAAAGAGAGAAACAGATACTGAGGATATTTTTCTCTAAGGTTATCTTCCATCTCTCTCTCTCTCTCTCTCTCTCTCTCTCTCTCTCTCTCTCTCTCTCTCTCTCTCTCTCTCTCTCTCCCCTTAATATCTCTCTTTGTGGATATTTTGTCAGCATACATCTGTAGCATATTTGTTTCTTCTTGTGGAATCTTCAGTCATCCTTTCCTGCTAGAAGTGGGTGGAAGAAACTAGGAAAGGATGAGCAATTTAACTCACTGCCCCAAATATTAAGCATTTAACATGACATTAATCAAGCAGCTCCAAGTAAGAATGAACAAGGGACAAAAATGACTCCCATGCTGACATTAAAAAATGTCTACATTTATGACAGGCAAGCCTTAACATATTAAGACTTAGATTTGCTTAATGTTTTAAATTTTAACTTTATTTAGTTTCAAAGGTTTTTCAAGTTCCAGTGTAAAAAAAAGCTTTGTTTTTAGAATAATTTATTTTAATTCAAGTTTAATACACTCAAGATGGGGAAATGACTCAAAAACAATGAAATGTGCTTTTCTAAGAGTGTACTAGGTTATAATACAAAGAAAACATGTGAATAAAACCACTAAAAATACAATTTTAATTGCAATATTTTATGGGGCCTAATTTTCCCAGTATTTAACATATAGAATTCTGTGTCTGATTCCCACTAAGTTTACAAAAATAATACACAGAGCTCACAATATACAGCCATCAAAATGTGACTGGGAACCAAAGAGTTACTACTTTTTTCTTCTCTTTCTTTTCTTGTGTGTTTGCACATGTGCAGGTGTGTGTGTGTGTGTGTGTGTGTGTGTGTGTGTGTGTGTGTGTGTGTGTGTGTGTCAGAATCAGGGCTTAAACTCAGGGCCTGCACACTGACTTTTAGCTTTCTCACTGAAGCTGGTGCTCTATCACTTGAGCCACACCTCCATTTCTGACTTGGGTAGTTAAATGAAGACAGTCTCATGGACTTTCCTGCCTGGACTGGCTTCAAACCTGGAACCTCAGATCTGGAACTCCTATGTAGCTAGAATTAATAGGCATGAGCCACCAGTGCCAGGTTTTGCTTCATTGTTTATCACTGACTGGACCCTCAGATTGTCCCATAGGTCAATGGAACTTTGACTTACCTCTTTACAATAAAAAGGAATTCTGCTCTTTGATTCTTATCTATGGAGCCCTCTTGATTGCTCTGCTTCTGGGTTCTATTGCTCCTGCTCTTCTTTATATTTTGGACACTTATTATCTATCTCTTTTATCAACTCATCTATCTATTTAGGAGAAAAATGGTTGGATACCTAACTTCAATCTTGCCCCTAGGGGAAATGTTGACATACTGGTTTTTTTTAAATAATGATTGCAATTTATTGAATGAGCTCCCACATAACATGAATCTAATTATGTTCGAGGATATTTTATGTAAGGTGAAGTTCTTTAGGAACTTGAAGATATCACCCCTGCACACCTAGAAAGTTTTCAGGAAGAAGTTAGGGAGCTGACTTTGAAGATAATATAGCAAGATTAAAGACAAAGAAGAGAGCTAAAATATTTTTAAATATTTTTAAAAAGGAATTTAGGTAGGAAATATTATGAGCTCATAGTATGAGCTATGTCACTTAAAGCAGAAAAGGGCCAGCAAGTACTATAGGCACGAAAACCAGAGAAGATAATTCTGATGCAACTAACCAAGTAAAGGGGGATGTAGATGGGAATGACAGCTTCAGAAGTTCTCATGGTCCAGGAGTTTTCTAGTTACACTCCATTACTACTACTATTTTAGTTTGTTTCCTCATGTTCATAAGACAGATGCATAAACTCCAGACATTATGCCTGCATTCAAGATAGTAGGTATGGAGAAAGAATAGAGAAAAAAACTACCTGTTTTCATTTAGGTCAGAAGAGTAAATCCTTACCTAGATTTCCCTAGTAGTCTTGATATTATTGTACAGAAATGAGTCAACGGCAACTTGAAGCTGATAGAGAAGTAGAGAGAAAAATAAATCTGTCTTCCAACCTCTAATGAGAGTATCCGGAAGCCATTCTTGCCCACTTTAGTTGTCCATCATCAAACACAAGGGTACTTCTCAACTCTGTTTTGTTTTTTTGCCATTCCTGGGGCTTGAACTCAGGGCCTGAGCACTGTTCCTGGCTTCCTTTTGCTCAAGGCTAGCACTCTACCTCTTGAGCCACAGCCACTTCTGGCCGTTTTCTGTATATGTGGTGCTGGGGAATTGAACCCAGGGCTTCAGGTATACGAGGCGAACACTCTTGTCACTAGGCCATATCCCCAGCCCTCTAATGAGAGTATCAAAGGAAAAAAATTGAGAATGCTTGCTACCTAACTGGCTAACCTACCTAAGCTAATGATTGCCAATAGTTGTTACAGACTTTCAGAATGGAAGTAGCACAATGTAAGGCCTGCATATCCTTGCCCTGGTGGTATTGTACAGAAGTGGTCAGAGAATTAAGACACTGAAGGAGAAGGAATAATGTCCTAGATGTGTTGAATTTGGAGTCTTTTTGGAAATACATCCATTACCAGTAGGCAGGTCCAATTGCTACCTGAGCCTAGGCTAATTTGCCAATCTCCATAATTGTGAGCTAAATAATGGGTTTTTTTTTCTTTCAGCAGCTAAAACCTAGGATTGTTTGTCACTAAGCAATGTTAAAGACTAGAGCTTCTTAGTATACCTCATGGTTAATATCTTGACCCTCTAAAGTCTATCACTAGCCCAGCAGGAAGTAATAACATTTTCAAAGCAGAAATCAGAATCACATCACTGATTTGCTCCATACACTACAATGGTTCACTTATGGTGGCCTAGAAAAATGGCTATCTTGCTTCTGTTACTACTTTGCCCACATGCTATCAACCCTTCATACTCTCCATTCCAGCCCCACCAGCGGCCTTGCTATTTCTTAAATATACCAAGAGTACTCGCTCTTTGAAAACTTTGTTCCCCTTCATGGATTTGCCTAAAATACTTTATGCTTTCTCCATTTAATCCTTGGCCAACTCTTTCAATATATTGGCATCATTTTTCATCTCAACAACCCATCTGCTTAACCAAACAGCCTCTCTCCCATCCCCAGCATACACATTCCTTTTTATCATGATCTACTTGTCATTTATTCTTTCACCCTTTCACCTTTTCTTATACACCATGTAATTTACTTCATTATTATGTTCATTATTGCACTTCCTCTGTGTAAGTCAGGGTTCCCTGAAGAAGCAAAACCAATAACATAACTCTTCATGTGTGTATTAAGTAGTGATACAGAAACACAGACTGATGGATCAATAGATAGACAGATAGAGAGAGGGGGGGAGAGGGAGAGGGAGAAGGAGAGAGAGAGGCATGCTTCCAACACTGCAAGGACTGGCAAGTTGAAATTCTGCAGGGCAAGTTAGTGACAGAGGGAAGCATGGACATTGCTGCTCAGGTCTGCAGGCAATCTGGGGACAAGTCTCTTTTTCTTCAGGGATCTGAATTTTCTTATCTCAAAGAAACATGTGTTGTTGGGTGGGGAAGGTCAAGAGGAGGGAAAGCAGAACAAGAAAGGAGGGATGGAAAAATACAGTCACTCTATGTTTTTAACATCTGCAACATACACATTTGGAAATGGAAGTAGATAATGAAGGGATGGGTGGGGTTAAGAAAGATGGGGGACAAAAATGGAAAGGGAGTGACACCGATCAAGATGCATGGTTGGACATTAATTGGAACCCCTTTATACTACTACCTGAGGGTAATTTTTTAAGATATTTGATTGATTGGATGAGCTCACCCCCAAATGGTAGGCAATATGCTTTACTAAGTTAATTGCTGATTCTACCTAAAGAAAACCTTCCCAGCAACACCTAGATTGTTCTTTGCCTGACTATCTGGGTTATAGGCTCCTTGAGGGAAAAATATCTTTACTTAATTCACTAATACATCTCAAGGGCCTTGAATAAGGCTCTCAAAGGGTTAGACCATAGGAGTAACTGAGCCTTGAGAAATAAGAGTAAGAACCAGCAGAAATATTGCAAGCAAGAGTGACTGGAAGCTTTTTTGGTTGATCCAGAAAGCTCCCCAAAGGATGTGTGCTTTACACATAGTTTTGCAAGGAGACTTGGATGTCATTTGGCACAAGAGAGTGAAGAAACTCCAGGAAATCAGAGTGATGTGTACATTGGCTCCAAGTGAGGAGAAAGCAAACAAAGTATGCCCTCGAAGACTTGTGTAAACAAGAGGGACATTTTCAATTAGCCCTGAAAAATTAAACATTTCCTCATTACCAACTGAAGTAAAGCATCATTTGTCTGTCTATAATACCAAAAATATTAGATATAGTTTCTTGAACATCTGAACCCTTACCAAGTAAAATAAAACACTTATACAAAGCAGATGTACACAACACAACCTTCAACCATGATTTTCCTGTACCCATAAGATCACTACAAATAGAAGATGTTCTTGGACCAAGCCAGTACTTAAAAGTCAAATACAATTTGATGACCACAGGTACCGACTGAAACTGGGTGGTTTTCTGCAGAAACAGATAGAATCTCTGACACAGATCTGCTTCCAGATTCATTCAACTCTAAAATTTTCCTAGCATCTGACCCTGATGAAAGCCTGGGCCTCTCCCAAGGACCTATTTTCTGCAGAAAACTAGGAAGTATAGACCAACTGGGAAAGATGTTACAGAAATAACATCTTAAGTTGTAGAGATAATAAAGGGTGGGTCAAGTAATTGATACCCCAAGCTCTGTCCAGTTTTATTTCTCCAACTATGCATCTACATTGCTTTCTCTATTTATGGTGGTCTGATGTCCCTCACACAGTAATTATCCACCAGCATCCAAATGGTAATAAAAATTAATGTCTCTTCTTTGAGTCAAGGTCAAAATGGACTGCTTGTGAGTGTGTCAGTGCAAATCCAACCAGTCTTTCAGACCAGACTGGTTTCAAGTCCCTCAGGGATTGCATTTTGGAACTGGACATTGTATGCCTTTGAGAGACTACAAGGGCCTTAACTTTCTCAGGGGATAAGCTACCAGAATGACATAGAACCTTTTAGGACAAAAAAATCTCCAAAAAAAATCCCAAAACAAAACAAAACACTCCAGGCTATCCAGACAATAAATCCTATCACAGAATGTTTGCAGTTTTTTTTCTATAGTACTACCCAATATTGGGCCAGATTACACAATACAAGAGAACAATTTGTAGTTGTAATGGTCACTCATTGATATATTCATGAGACTTTTGTTATTAATTTATTTATTGTCAAAGTGATGTACAGAGGGGTTATAGTTTCAACACTAAGACAGTGAGTACATTTCTTATCAAACTTGTTACCTCCTCCCCTCATTTTTGTCCCCCTTCCTCCCCTCCCCTATCACCCCTCTGAGTTGTACAGTTGGTTTACAGCATATTGTCTTGGAAATATTTCTGTTGCATTGTTTTGTCTTTTACCCTTTGTCTCTCCATTTTGATGTTCCCTTACCTCTCCCTAGTTCCAATAAACATATATATATATATATATATGTATATATGTGTGTGTGTGTGTGTGTGTGTATATATCACCCAGTTGGCCCGGGTTCGATTCCCGCTCAGGGAACCAAAAGAAAAAAGCCAAAGACACAAAGACCAAAATCAGTTACAGTGACATCAGGGGTAAAAACAAGAGGAATGAAGACAAAAGTAAAAGGCATAATTTCACATGGTACATTAAAAATAACAGCAATGATAAACCACTAATTTCCATAACTTGGAGTTCATTTCTCTTAGCATCATCTTATGTGATCATATGGACATAGCTATTGAGATATTGTGATCTTCTGCTAGGACTCTCCTAGACATGTACTAATTACTACCAATGACGGGAACCACAGAGTCTATGCTCCTTTGGGTCTGGCTCACTTCACTTAGTATGATTTTTTTCCAAGTCTTTCCATTTTCTTACGAATGGGGCAATGTCATTCTTTCTGATAGAAACACAGATTTAATCTATCTGTGATTTAAGAATCTGAATATTAGTACAAGAGCATATGCTTCCACATGAGTTCCAAACTTGAGTGCTTACACTTTAGTGGAAGGGGAAATAAACTTAGGACACATTTGATTCCATTCTCAATATCAATTTCTGTACATACACGAGTATATTTAAAATGTACTTTACAGAGTTGATTAGCCTCATCCATCAATGAAAAACAATGATTTTATTGCTAATTGAGTGTCCAAAAAGTGTTCTAGTGCAACTGAATATCTGAGTGGCTGCCTGGAAATAATTCTCTGTAACCCAATAAAGATGTCAGTATACATCAGTAGTGTGTACAACGCAGCAGCTACCCATTATGAGAAGGATAATTCAAGTTTGCTCAAGAATCGTGAGAAACCCACAAAATCCACTCTCGGATCTTCCGGCCAGTTTAAGCTATTAAGATAAATTCCTTTCTGGCTTCTGTAATTCATCTTCATTTCTGGAGCATATTGCATCACTGATCATGCATCAGTAGTATCAGGAAAATGAAGCCCTTAAAAGAAATTATGTTCAAATTGCCTATCTGAAAAATAGCAAGTTTTGTTATCTTTTCCTGTTTTTATTTACTTGAAACAGCAATCAACCTTGATTATTGTCTCATTGGAAATATAGCCTATATGTGAAAGAATACCATCAAAAATCTTTCACAAATAATTGACAAAAAAACTCTTAGAATATAATTTATAGCCAGGTAGCCTCCCATCTGCACCACTGTAAAAGAAAATCACAATTGTTTCACTTAATATGATTTTTTCCAAGTCTTTCCATTTCCTTATGAATGGGGTGATGTCATTCTTTCTGATGGAAGCATAGAATTCCATTGTGTATGTACCACATGACCATATAAAATGATGCTAATCAAAATTAACTCCAAGATATGGAAATGAGAGATTGTTTTGTTTTCTAATATACTGTGTGAAGTTATTTCTTTTTCCTTTCATTTTTCCCCTTTGGTTTATTTCCTATTGTCACTGTTTTTTATTTTGGTACTCTGTATATACGTTTATCTGATTTGCGGAATAGGAGGGGAATAACAAAATGGTCAGACAAAGGACAATGGGTGAACTAATACAACAGCAATACTCACAAGACAATATGTGTTGGAAATGAACTTTACAACTTCAGGGAAAGGGGAGTTGGCGGGCAGGGAAAGTAAAAGAAAATGAGGGAGGAGGTAAAAATGATCAACAGGAAATATATTAATTACCTTGTAACTGTAATCACTCTTACAACTGTAACATCACTCTTACAATAAAATAAAATAATTTTAAGAAATAAAAATCACAACCACTGCTTCAGAAACTGCCTAGCCCCAATGAAGGAAACAATCTCATGAAGGGAGATGAAGGGATGGATATACAAATACTCAGCTACTCCAAACCCAGTAAACCAATTATTAAATGGGCAAAGGAACTAAAAAGAGACTTCACAGGAGAAGAGATATAAATGGCAAAGAAACATATGAGGAAATGTTCAACATCCCTGGCAGTAAAGGAAATGCAAATAAAACAACCCTGAGATACCACCTCACTCCAGTTAGAATGGTCTATACTCTGAACTCAGGCAACAACAAATGCTGGAGGGGATGTGGGGAAAGAGGAACCCTTCTCCACTGTTGGTAGGAGTGCAAATTAGTACAACCACTTTGGAGAACAGTATGGAGGTTCCTCAAAAAACTCAGCATAGACATACCCTATGACCCAGCCATACTACTCCTAGGCATCTATCCTGAACAACAGGTCTCAGGATATCAAAAAGACAACTGCACATCCATGTTTATCACTGCACAATTCGCAATAGCCAAAATACGGAAACAACCCAGATGCTCCACTACAGATGAATGGATACAAAAAATGTGGTACCTATACACAATGGAATACTACATAGCAATTAGAAATGATAAAATATTGGTATTCGCAGGGAAATGGTCAGAACTTGAACAAATAATGCTGAGCGAGACAAGCCTAGACCACAGAGAACAAAAGGGCATGGTCTCCCTGATATATGACTATCGGGGGGGGGGGGGGGACAGTAGAGACCAAGTCTGGGAAACAAAAAACTTCTTTTCAAATGGTATTTCCACAGGTTTGGGTCAGCGACCTTACATTATGTATCTAAAACCAAACAACTACTAAACATAAAAAGGTCTAGAATAGACCTATCAGTGGATCACAATAGCTCAACAGCTATGTACATATGATCATATAAGATGAGGATAAGCAAAAACAACTCCAAGAGAAGGACACAGGAGGATTCTATTGTTGATGTTACATTTAAAGTTCTAGGGGAACTTCCTTTGGCATACGCTACATGGTTACTGTATATGATTTTGGTACACTGGATATTGTATATATGCCTACCTGATCTAAGGAGGGGAAAGAAAAATGAGGGTGTAAGATATCACAAGAAATGTACTCACTGCCTTATTATGTAACTGTACCCCTTTTGCACACCTTGTCAACAAAATTTAATTAATTAAAAAAAATACTCGGCTAGCTTTCACTCAAGTCTCTTGAAATCCTTTCTGGAACTAGATGGCTTATACATTATTTTTAAATCCTCCATATTTTTAACTATGTAATTTATAAAAATATAATAACATCACATTTAAATATTTAAGTATTTATAAACTGAAATACAAATCACATATCATAAGAATGTCTAAACAATGCCCACAGGCACAATGTCTTTCTCACGGGGTTTGTATTTGTTTTCTACGTCATTTAGTTATGAGTAGGGTCTTGGCAGAGTATTTATGGTGATAGTCTTCAAAAAAAAAGCAAAAAGAAAAACAATTTTCTTTAAGGTTCATCAAGGAGATTTTTGTTTTGTTTTATTTTGTTTTGTTACTTGTTTTTTCCCAGTCTTGGGGCTTGAACTCTGGCCCTGGGTGTTGTCCCTGAGCTCCTATTACTGAAGGCTAGTGCTATACTACTTGAGCCACTGTGCCAATTCTGGCCTTTTCTGTGATGAATTGGAAATAAGAGTCTCTTGGACTTTCCTGCCCAGGCTAGCTTCAAACTGCAATCCTCAGATCTCAGCCTCCTGGGTAGTAGCTAAGATTATAGGTATAAGCCACTCACACCCAGCAAGGAGATGCTTCTTTTAAACTCGTATTATCTTTAAATGGTTGTATATAGGCGTTTCCATTCAACATATCAATTTATGTGCATACAGCTTAAGAAGAAGCTTTCTTCATGTGCTCAACAGTAAATCTACTCAAAAAGGAAAATCACTTTGCATGATGCAAAACCTGATGCAGAGCTTGCTTTCGGCAATTGGGAAGTTGGTACACCAGACAGGGTAGAACTAGGAGGTCAATTTTGAGGCCAAACCCAAGACCAAGCTCAGCTTTCCTCCTGTTGCATTTCTGGGTTGTGTTAAGAACAGGTATGTGATAGGCATTTGATAAGAAGCCTGTTCCATCTAATTTATGTTCACAAAATTCTCGAAACAATGCCAAGTGAGAAACGATCTGTGTAGAATGAAAACAGCCTTTTCTGTATCATCCCATCTTCATAAATCCTCCTTCACAACAACTGAGTAAATGAGTGACACTTGAGTGTACATGACTCACACATGAGACCTACCATCCCAGGACACTGAGTCAGCCGGGGCCATGAACTCCCTCTGTACGTAACTCCACCATTATTCCATAGTCTGCTGTCTTCCTCCTTTCTCTTGCTGTCCCCTCTACCCACAGGATTTCATTAGTAGACCACTGTAGTGACAGAATCTTTTTTTCAGTTAGTCACTTGGAATTAGACAGTTTTCTCACCTTGGGAGAATGCTCAATTCTTCTTTTTGAGTCCACAGTGGACTCAAAATAGTCAGCGGGTTAATCATTGGAACAGGAAGGTCACCAGCCCTTATGCACTCACAGTCTTTGGGCCTTTGCTTTCTTTTTCTGTGGCAGCCATTGGCTGGCCCTGTGGCTTTACCCAATGTCTCCTAAGGAGACTGTGGACGCTGTGACTGAGTGGCAGGCATCATCCGTCACACTCCTCAAAGTTTAGCTCTGCTCTTTTCAAAGAAAAGGGAAGACATGAAGAAGGAAACATATAATAAAGCCCTGTTGAGTTTAATTCCCCAGACCCCTGGGCTGAGGGGGTGGGGCAAGCTCTAGCTTCCATACTCCAGAGCTGTGGGGAGATGAGCTCAACCTTGCATCCTTCACCTGGCAAGTGCTGTCATAGTTTGGCACAGACACCCAAGATTCACTTCATGTGGGATGCATCCATCTTCCATTTGTCCCTAAACTGGCCTTTCATGACACCATCATGTCATTCTGGTGGTGGGAAGTGTGTTTGAATTTAAAACTACAAAGTCTCATTACAAGGCCCTTTGTTTTCCTATCAGCTGGAAGAGAGAATGTGAGTAACTTAGGAAAGCAAGGTTTGTTTAGCTGAGAAAAGAAGAGAAAATGGTCAAAGATGAAATTGTTTAATTCTTTCTCGCCGAGTAACCGCAGAATTACAGATGTCTCTTGAATGCAATAAATTAATTTCAGTCATGCTTGTTTATTTGTACACATGTTGCCAAAAGTAAAGGACCAATCCAAAACTTAATGATTTGGGAATCCATTGGGTATTTGTCTGGATCTAGCCCAATGAATTTTTGCAGGAACACCCAGACAAATTCTCCTACAGTACACTATATAGCCAGCTGAATGATTGATTGACCAGCTAATGCATATCAAGGCACAGTTAAACTCACAGTCTCAAGTGAAGGCAAAGTTCAGCTACTTAAATTCAGTCATCTTTAAATGTCATTAATTCTTCTGGGCTCCACCACATGGAACCAGAAACTAGAAAACTTGGGTTATTCAGTGGAAATAACAACTGGTTATGATCCACAGACAAAAATAATGAAACTATTCAAGGGAAGAAACGTTTTCTTAAAAAGAATCAGATGTTGTGTTATTGGCCTTTCAAAAAGTATAACAAACTGTTTCATAATTTGCCAAATACTATCCATCTATGTAAACTAATAAAAGCACCACTGATTAGTTTAGGAGGGAATCTGATTATTAGAGCAAGAGTTGAAAATAATACGTGCTTGTCTAGATGATAGATTTTTCTTCTCCTCACAACGTTGTTGACATGCTTTATCTGTCCTAATATATAGGAAGGGACAGCCACTAGGCAATCAATAGATCATAGCTAAAACATGCAGTCCCTAAAGTCATTCCTATCATAGAACTGGATCTTCTTAGGATAGTAGTTACTTTATGTAGTGAAGTTTTTTCTTTGTTACAACACCAGCAATCAGCATCATAGTGTGCCCTTACTCCACTTGTTCAGGTTAGACAAAAGAGTAGTAAAAGTTATATGCAAATTGCCCTGTTAGGAGCAAAATTCTGTGTTCATATATATCTCTCTCTGTGTGTGTGTGTGTGTTTGTGTGTGTGTGTGTGTGTGTGTGTGTGTGTGTGTGTGTGTGTAGGAATTGTATTCCTACTCATTCTTTAACTAAATTCCTATAATTGGGCAAAATTTCTATGGGTAGACAAGAAGGTTCATGTTTTCATTGCCCAATGATGAAAGGAAATGATGATATTTTATGTCATTTTGACAATGATAACATTTTACAGCTCAGATACATGAGGGTTTAGAATTGACCCAGTGATGCTTTGTTAAGTCCATGACTTAGTTCTCTTAGAATAACATTCCACATATGAACTCTTGATTGTCTGTCTAATAACATAGTGTGTAAATTTTGACTCCATAAAATGAATTATAGATTTGAATAGTTATGTTTCTTTTTTTAAGAATAAAAAGCTTCGGGCTGGGGATATAGCCTAGTGGCAAGAGTGCCTGCCTCGGATACACGAGGCCCTAGGTTCGATTCCCCAGCACCACATATACAGAAAATGGCCAGAAGCGGCGCTGTGGCTCAAGTGGCAGAGTGCTAGCCTTGAGCGGGAAGAAGCCAGGGACAGTGCTCAGGCCCTGAGTCCAAGGCCCAGGACTGGCCAAAAAAAAAAAAAAAAAGAATAAAAAGCTTCTATTTAATTTAAAATGCTTTATGTTTTGTTAAATAGCTTTCTTTTTTTTGACAAGTGTTGAGTAGTTTATCAATTCCCTGATATCATTACATTAACAGGCTAATGCTGTCCTCCAAAACAAAACCACAAAGAAACAATAGCCCCCTCAACAAGTGGGCTAAAGACTTAAAAAGAGACTTCTCTGATGAGGAAATGAGAATGGCCAAGAGACATATGAAAAAATGCTCTACATCACTGGCCATAAAAGAAATGCAAATCAAAACAACATTAAGATTCCATCTCACCCCAGTAAGAATGTCATATATCAAGGAAACTAACTATAACAATTGTTGGAGGGGATGTGGCCAAAAGGGAACCCTACTTCATTGTTGGTGGGAATGTAAACTGGTTCAGCCACCCTGGCAAGCAGTATGGAGATTCCTCAGAAGGCTAAATATAGAACTCCCCCTATGACCCAGCAGCCTCACTTTTGGGTATCTATCCAAAAGACCACAAAGAAAATCACAGTAAAGCCACCAGCACAACAATGTTCATTGCAGCGCAATTTGTCATAGCTAGAATCTGGAACCAACCCAGATGCCCCTCAGTAGACAAATGGATCAGGAAAATGTGGGACATATACACAATGGAATTTTATACCTCTATCAGAAGGAATGACATTGCCCCATTTGTAAGAAAATGGAAGGACTTGGAAAAAATTATTCTAAGTGAAGTGAGCCAGACCCAAAGAAACATAAACTCTGTGGTCTCCCTCATAGGGAATAATTAGCACAGGTTTAGGCTAGTCACACAGAGGATCACAAGAGCCCAATAGCTATACCTTTAGGAACACATAAGATGATGTGTGAAATGAACTCCATGTTATGGAAACGGCTGTTACATCACTGTTGTAATTACTTTCAACATGCAATGTGTAACTGTGGCTTCTATTATTGATGATCTTCTTGTATCCCTTTCCTGTAGCTGTACCTGCACTATCTCTGTATCTTATCTGAGTATATTGGAAACCGTGTATACTGGTATTAGAACTAGGAAACTGAATGGGAATACCAAAATCGAGAGACACAGGGTAAAAAGACAAATGACTACAAATGCAATACTTGCAAAACTGTTTGATGTAAATCAACTGAATAACTCATGGGGGGGAAGGGAAAAGGGGAGGGGACAGGGAGGAATGGGGGAGGAGGTAACAAACAGTACAAGAAATGTATCCAATGCCTAATATATGAAACTGTAACTTCTCTGTACATCAGTTTGACAATAAAAAATTTTAAAAATAAAAAATAACAAAAAATAAAACAAGGGAATATCCCGGGGGTAATTATTTTTCTTTTGTTCTCTTTTTTCTTCATTTTTTGTGTGCCATTACTCTAGGCACATTCTCATAGCTTCATTTTTTGCCTAAGGCTGTCACTCTACCACTTGGACCATACTTCCACTTCTGGCTTTTTGGTGTTTGGAGGTAAGAGTCTCATGGAGCATGAGCTAGCTTTGAACTAGAATCCTTGGATCTCAGCTTCGTAAGTAACTAATATTACAGGTGGAAGCCATCAGCACCCACAATGATATGATTAATTTGTAGCAGATGACTTAATAGTGAACACTAAGGAAGGACTATGTTTAACTCTGGAGCCAAACCAGTATTCAATACAAAAACCACTTGGGATTAGCCTTTTCTTGTGGGGAGGAAGGGGAGGAGATTGAATTTTCAGACTTGCATTTGGAAGATTGTAGCAGCTGGGAGGTCCCCGGTGACTTCTGTCTCACACTGATTGGCACAGTGTCAGTGCACCTCCACTACAGTGTTCTTGACCAGGTAGGAAAGATGAGTCCATGCTTGGTGATTGAGAATGCAGTTAGTTGAGAGTGAAACTGTCCTGGTGTGTTGCAGATCTTAAGGTTTGGCTCAGGAGTAGTGTCATCTTTCTGGGAGTAAAACATTGAGTTATTCATTACTTACATTCCTTTTAGAATTTAACATCTCTTCCAAGTAACACTGTGTTTCCCTACTTTAGGTACTCAATGGCTTTTCTGGCTGCCAGAATGCTCACATTCATCATTCCAGAGAATATTGACATGCGTGTTGTAGACATTCAACCTCTGCTAACTTGCTGAGACTTAACAATTTTCCAATTTTTTGCACTACAGCCACTAATTAATTAGCTGGTAATCCAACTGTATAATATAGCCTCAAGGTAGGTATTACCTCCAATAGCAACAATGATGACTTAGGAAACACAAACTCTGATGACTTAGGAATCAAAATATCCAGTGACCTGGGGAAAAAATACAAACTCCATGGTATCAGCATATCTTCTCATCTATCCCCTCCTCATCATTTCCCTCTCTTTCCCTCCACTATGATGAATCATGCTAAAAACTCACTTGCCAGTGTCCTGAACATTCTGGCCCTAGTTTTTCTACTACAGTCACTGTGAAAAACATTTAAATAGTTTTTAGGCCAGTCCAACCATGTGCTTTATGAACTCTTGTCCCTGGAAAATGAGCATCACAAGGGGAAAAAAAAAACCACATAAATCACAATGTCTTGTGCCAATGTGTGGATATCAGCTATGGCCTGGTCTCTGCGTGGCTGAATGAGCTCTGAGCGCATGGCTGACTCTTTCCATTTCTCCACAGCAGTGATTTCAAGCCCTCACTGATTTTCCATGTACCATCTTATCATTCATTCCCCACACTCGTATAAAGCTTTTAACATTCAATTTGTGCTCAGAATGTTTCCTTCTTTACTTCCCGATCAAATTTCAACTCCCTTGAGAAATAAAATTGAGAATCATTAATGTCCTCTTTGTTGAGAAATATCAGTGGGTACTTTTAATATCATCCATACAGCCCTTAGGAAACTCTCTTTGACTTATTTTCTTGATGTATCCATTGCAATTTAGAATTGTTCTTCCTTAGATTGTTCTTCACAGTTGAACTCTAGGCTTCATCAGCTTTTCCTTGCTTACTGTCAGGCCATAACACAGTGACCCTTTACCCATGCCCACTAAGTCTTTCCAAATAGGCTATTCTTCTTTCCAGACTCATACACCACACTGTAGACTAGGGATTCAGAATTGTTCTTTCCAGATCTATACATTTCACTGTAGACTAGGGATTCAGAAGTGTTCTTCCTTGAACAGTTAGTTTATCCTTGAGAACAGATCTTTGAACTCCATGCATAGACTCTATGGTTGCTGACAGGACTACTTCATCCATGACCACCATGAAAAAGAGTCATTACAGAATCTGACTAATACCTCCTCTCAAGTCATTTTTCTGGGGGCACCTGAAAGTTCAGTGCCTCATGATTGAGAAACACTCTATGGCTGGCATTAAGATGAGATACAAAGACTTTCACACTTTCTGTTGACTCCTGTAAGCCTACTTATCTCCAATGCACAGATTTCCCACTGCAGGGTCAGGAAGATGAAACCAAACCATTTGTCACTGGGAGGAAGTCTAACTATATATTATGTACATTACCTTCAGGCCAGATGTACTTCTCAAAGCTCTATTCATTATGAAGATTTCCTTTTACAATACAAATACAAAAATGGTAAATGACACAGGGGTCTGTGATACTAGCTCTTGGCATTTGCACTTCTTCTCTGGGTCCTACTTAAAGGCACAAGTACTAATATTGCATGAATATTGTACTAATATTTCAGAAGCATTGCAGTATTAAGATTGGCTGGAGGTGGGCCCGCTTGACCTTCCTTTGATAGGTGTGGTAATACTCATGAGTACCTATAATGTGATGACTTCACATCCCATGGTCAGAAGCTCTGCCTCCACCAGAACACCTAAAGTGTTTTTCTGAAGGCATAAATATTTAAATTTTTTATTAATATAAATTAATAATATAAGAGTTCTTATTATAATTCCATAGATACAGTGTATTTTGAACAATTTTATAGATACACATGTATAAATTTTTATATTGCACATGAATGTATATACACACATACAAACACACATACATATATACACAAGCATACATATCCATATTTTCTTTATCTATTCAGAAGTTGTTGGAGATCTTAGCTGATTTCATTTTGTTATTGTTAACAAAACTGCAATAAACATAGGTATTAAGATATCTCTTCTTTATCAATTCATTCTCCTTCAGATACATGCATGGTAGAGTCATATGTTAAATCTATTTTTAGTTTTGAGGGAATCTCCATACAGATTTCTATAGTGGTTATGCCAGCTTATACTCCCAGCAATATCCTCATCAGTATTTGTTGTAGTGGTTGATTGCCATTCTGACTGGAGTGAAATGGGACCTTAGTATTGTTTTAATGTGCATTTCCTTTGTGGATAAGAAAGTTGAACATTTCTTTATGTGGTACTGATCATTTGAACTTTTTTTCTGAGAACCGTCTGCTCAATTCCTTTACCCATTGTGAATCAGATTACTTGTTTTTTTGCTGTTTAATGAAAGGCATATAATTTTACACTGCAGGTAGTATAGCTTCTGTTTAGATTCCAAGAGATCTGATTTATGATGCAGAACATAATGAATCTTTCTTTAAGCTATGCATGTGTTTTTCCTACCAGCTATACTTTTTTCAATACTGTGTCTTGAACCCAGGCAGGTTTCCTCCCACTTGAGCCAAACATCTAGCCTTTTTTTTTTTTTTTGCTTCCTTTATTTTTAAGATAGGATCTCACATTTTCCTGTGTCAACCTCAGGCCACAATTGTCCTATCTACTCTTCCTGCATAGCTGGGATTACAGACAACTCATTTATTGAGATGGGATCTAGCTGATGTTTTGCCTGGCCTGGCCTTGAACTATGTTCTTCCTAATCTCCACTTCCTGAGTAGCTAGAACTCATCCTATAAATTGAATGTAGTTTGGAATCTTATCAACCTCAGTCTTAAATTTACATCAATTAAATTGGAAAATATAGAAGAGATTGATTAAAAGAAGTTGTATTTCTTCTTGACTTGACAGAGTACAATCAAAATGTTATTGACAGTAAGAAAATGGAGCAAGAGAAAAATATTGGGGAGTATGCGTATATATTTATTTTCTCATAAATGCCATGTTTATTTAGAACTGTGACATGAGGGTTGCATGGTGCTTCATGGGAAAATCTATTCAACATTAGCAGAAATCTGAAAGAAAAAAAAGCAGACTATGTGGCTCATTTACAAGAAAGTCAAGCATAAGCCTCAGGCAGGAAGGTGAAGCCTTCAGTGTAATTTAGCAAGTATCAGTAGCCCAAACACCTCAGAGTTTGTTTACCCTACAGCTCTCTCAAGGGCTGTGATCTCCTGGACCACTGATCCAACAAGGGTATGTAAAGTGAGGCTGACTTGTCAACCATGCTTATTCCATGTTATAAGCCTAACATTGTCATAAACTGGAAACAAACCCTAACCTCTTAGAAGTGCATTAGAACTGTAACTCCCCTTCAAGGAGCTGAAGCCCATCATGCAACTGAATTAGGTCCAGCTAGAGGATTTGAGAAAGGAGTCAAAGGTTCTGAGCAAGAATCACCACCATCAAGCATCCCTGTACTCTTTGCAGGGATGATAGAAATACTGAATAAAATGTGATCCTTCCACGGCTTCATAGGTTGACAGCAAGGCTAAGTCCACCAATCTGTAAATGTGGGATGGGGTGGTCAGTTGCCTTGTTATAATTTCATAGAATAATTCTAAAACTTCTCTTAAGGCAGCAATCTCAGATCTATACTTGGGAATAAAAGCTAAATTATGTGATATGGTTGGGCCATTGCTCTCTACAGGAATCTCAGTCAGATAGTACTTGTCTTAGTATGTATTCTGCTGCTATAATAAAATGAGGAGATTGGGGCTGGGGATATGGCCTAGTGGCAAGAGTGCTTGCCTCGTATACTTGAGGCCCTGGGTTTGATTCCTCAGCACCACATATACAGAAAATGGCCAGAAGTGGCGCTGTGGCTCAAGTGGCAGAGTGCTAGCCTTGAGCAAAAAAGAAGCCAGGGACAGTGCTCAGGCCCTGAGTTCACGGCCTAGGACTGGCAAAAAAAAAAAAAAAATGAGGAGATTGAAGACAATAGAAGTTTATTTGGCTAACAACTATGTAGTCTGGGAAGTCCAAGATAAGAATCATGGCTGGTGAGGACTTTCATAAGTCATTATAGCATGGCAGGAAGGAAAACAAACAGGTGTAAGACAGAGATGAGTCAAGGAGGGGTCAAGATTATAAAAAAAAAAAAAATCCACCCTCAAAACCACCATCCCATTGCTATGATAACTGCATTTATCCATTTGTGAGGGCTCAGCCCATGATCTAATTATATCTTACAGGTCCCACCTTTTAATATTGTTATAATGACATTTCAATAAAATGAGTTTAGGAGACATTCACACCATAACAATGTTGGTGGTCAGCTCACATAGGTATTGGTCATGTGATAGTATAGCTGAAAGATACCCTTATTCCTGGGTTACCATTGCCAAGCACAAAACCAAGATGGCTACAAATGTTCCTGGCTTCTATGAACCAACTGTTTTCTTTATCCTAAGGTAAGTTCACCCTCAAGAGAAAAAGTAGAAAGTTTCTCCAGTAACCCCGATTTCTCTGAGATTGTCAGTATCAGGGAGCAGTAAACTGATTAGATTGGTTACAGTGCTTTGAAATTGTTCATTATTTACCACTAGTTTTGTAAAATACAATTAACAATCATATATAATTCTTTAATTTCACTGATATTAAAAATCAGAGTTAGGAAAGATTTCTCATGGCAAACATATTTTTTCCACGTACATAAGTGCCTGATGCATGTGTGACATTTCTTCTTATTTAATGAGGAACAAAAATATTTTCAGCAAATAGTTCAGAAAAATCTGGGTACCCACATGAAAAAGAATGAAATTGGGCCTGTAACACTATATAAAAATTTAACTCAGATGGGTTAAATATCCAAAGATGTAAAACCTGCAAATATTCTTGAAGAAAACAGGAATAACAAGTCTTGTCATTTGGATCTAACACTGATTTATTGTCTGTGACACCAAAGGCACAAGTAATAAAAGAAAAATATATGAATCACACTTCAAAAGAAACAAAACAATTTGTGCATCAAAAGACAATAAATATTAACCAACAATAAATGTGAATTCAGCAGAATGAGAGAAAACATGTACAATCCATCCAGAGTGTATAGTGAGTCCTCAAACTCAACAGCGACAACAAAACTTGATTTTAAACTAGATGAAGGTCTTAAATAATATTTCTCCAAAGGAAGAATCAAAATAACCAACACAGACATGAAAAGATGCTTGGCATCAACAATCATGAAAAAAATGCAAATCTGAATTCCATTGAGAGACCACTTATCATAGTCAGAATGCGTGCTACCAAGAAAACAAACAAACAAACAAAAGCAATGCTGGCAAATATTTGGGGGAAAGGAGTCCTTGTACACCATCAGTGGATGTGTAAACTAGTACAACTGCTATGGAAACTAGCAGAGAAGTTCTGCAAAAGCTACATCAGAACTACTGTATGATCCTATTCTCCCACTTCTGGTTATTTGCTTAAAAGGATGAAAGTACTACAGTAAAGACATCTGAATACCCATATGATTATGGCACCATTCACAAAACCAAAGTATAGAATCAGCCAGTGCCCACAACAGATGAATAAAGAAAATATGGCTTGTATAGACAATGGATTAATAGTCAGCCATAAAGAAGAAAAAAAGCATGTCATTTGCAGGATGCAGCTGGAGATCACATTAAGTTAAATAATCCAGACTCACAAACACTGAATGTTTTCTTTCACATGTGGAATAAAGTTATTTGGGAAGAGGAAGTCAATGAGGGACAAGACAGAAGTAGGTCACAAGAGTGCAATGTGTGTATGTAGGGGGGAAGAGTATGACCAAAATAAGTTACAATGATGTATGGAAATGTCATAATAAGGCCCCATTATTTTGTATAATTATATAGTTAATATAGTAACTCTATTTCTTAGCATTTGTATCAGAGAAATAAAGGTTTATGGAAACAAGAGGGTTTTTCATTGTACTGTTGTGGTTCTTTTTATCTTTTCTTTAGTTTATTTCCTTTTGTCACTGTTTTTGATTTCTTACCCTTTGTCTTATATATACATATATCTGATTTGGGGAAGTATAGGAATGGTGGGACAAAGGGTGAACCAATTTAGCAGTGATACCCACTACACACTATGTTGAATATGATGTAAGCAATTTGGGAGAGAAAGGGAGTGGAGAAGCTAGGACAAAATGAATGAGGGGATGAAACTAAAAAAAAGCCATGTACTCATTATCTGACTTATATAACTTATATAATCCCTCTGTATATCACATTTACAATAAAAAAGTTTTTTAAAAAATTCTCTCTTATACATGCTCATACACACAAACTCTTACACACACAAATAACATGCAACAATAAAACCCATAAAATTATTCTATCACACTTATTAAGATTATTGCTATTAAAAAACAATTGTTGGCAAAAGTATGGAAAAACAAGAGCCCTTGTGCACTGTTAGTGTGCACAGGTAAAATGGTATAGCTATATGAAAAATAGTATTGTAGACCTTCAAAAGTTAAAAGAAGAGTTCCTAAATGTTCTCTTAGTTCTCTTCTGGTTATACAACTAAAAGAACTGAAACCAGTGTTTCAAAGAGATGTTTCCAATATCCTCTGGTAGCAATTCTATTCTGTGGAGGAACCATGATCACAAGATCAAATCCAAACTCCCCACGGTATTAGACAGTTTAGTCTGCCACAAGCAGATTACCATAGTCTGAGTGACTTGAGCAACAGAAATACATTTTCTTACTGTTCTGGAGGCTGGGAATCAAAGAGAGGGAGCCCAGTATGGTTGGCTTGTGATATAAGTCCCCTTCCTGACTTGCAGGTGGCCATCTTCTTGCTTATTCTCACATGGTAGAGAAAGAGAAAGCTAAGTTCTTTGGTGTCTCTTCTTTTTTTTTTTTTTTTTTTTTTTTTTTTGGCCAGTCCTGGGCCTTGGACTCAGGGCCTCACTGTCCCTGGCTTCTTCCCGCTCAAGGCTAGCACTCTGCCACTTGAGCCACAGCGCCGCTTCTGGCCGTTTTCTGTGTATGTGGTGCTGGGGAATCGAACCTAGGGCCTCGTGTATCCGAGGCAGGCACTCTTGCCACTAGGCTATATCCCCAGCCCTGGTGTCTCTTCTTAAAAGAACATCTACCAGTGCCAGTACACTTACACAACTTTATTTAACTTCAATTATTTCTATGAACATCATGGGGGAATTGAATGCTAGTATATGTGACTTTGTTGGGAGACACTGTCCAGGCCTTCTGTTGTCAGCATTCCCAACTTGCAGGCTAGACAACACCAGGGTGCTCATAGGTCTCTGGGCACTGCACATCCTCATGTTTGTGCCTGTATTCTGAAATGACTGAATACTCCTTTAAAGAAGGAGCAACCCCAGACTTGGGTTGATCCAGGGCTTTTTCCTTGCATTTCTTTGCTTAACTCAACCTTCATAGTAAAAGCACTGTCTTCATCTCATCGATCACTGAACTTACATCCTGGAGCACAATGACACTGAATCAACTCACAATTTTCATATAGCTTCCTGAGTGAATAGAATAGTGGAAGCTGATGGGCTCCCCAAAGAAGTGAGGGAATGGGGAAGAAGGTAAGTTACCATTCAGTAATAGTATAGAAAGGGAATGTTCACACAATGAAAAAGAGAAATTTTTAGAGTCTTTGAAAAGTAAGAGCAGAGATATTATTCAAAGAATATATGGCCAGCTCATTTCTGAACTATAAGACATTCAATAATTAAAAAATATGAAATAGCATTAGGCTTTTTGAAAGAATCATAGGTAGTCTTCAAAAGAAATTTCTATCAGAGTGGCACTGACGAATATCCATATTACAACATTAATCGAACAGAAAATGAGAGTACTTGCCATGAATTGCAAGCTCAAATATCCTATAGATACCTAAAAGAAAAAACCTGTATTCTCAAAATAAAGGTAGCTTTGTCTTTTGATTACAAAGATACTTTTCACTTAGGCCACATAAGTCATATAGAGAAAGTTTAAAGAGAAGGTGAAAATCATTCAAAATTGTACAACCTTGATGTAAATGTAAATACGGTATAATTTGGTGAATATTCTCCCAGTCACTTTTCTATAAAGTATTTTTATGAAAATCAAAGATCATTTCTCTTTTTGTAGTTAGTACATCAGATAGTTCATGGCACTGTTTTTAGAATGCAGTGATTGCACAGTATTTGGATAAATTTTGAAACATGGGTTGCAGATGACTTAATTAAAGAATAGAGATGTTTCACTGGTAATAGAAATGAGCATGATTTGCCCTGGGAAACTGGGTTTTCAAATTACATCCCTTTGATTAAGTAAAGTGCATTGTTTCCTTTGAGTTTAGTGCTTCTGTGAATAAATAACTTCAACTCTCTCTAGCTTTAGAAGGACATACCTCCTTCTCCTCCACCATGCTTTCTCATACTATATTGCCTCCATTTTGTGCTCACTGAACTCAAACCCTGAGCAATGCACAAAGATTAGAGAGATAATGGCCATTTTCCCCCTCACAAGAAGGTAGAGGACCAAGTACTTTGCCATGATGTTGGTACAGGATGTCAGGATGGATTATCAAGTGGGTTTTTTTATTTCTCCCTTCTCCTATGTGAGTGGAGGGTCTGCTAACTCAGCCCTGTGAGGCAGGGCCCCTGATCCTGCACAAATAACACAGGAAGGTAGAGCCAGTGTTGTATTAGGAGCTGTTGAGGGAGGAGTCCAGTACTGGGTGTTAAGGGAAGTTAGATCCCCTAACATGAGCATCTTAGCTAATCTTGCCAGGCCTATAGGAGCTCTGCAGAAGTTTTCATTTCATCCTCAGTAATGTCTAGGGTAAACTTAAGTGTGTTTTCCAATTCAAAGCAAGGAACATGGTTTTACTATCCTGAACATTGGCAACTTCCCCCTCTTCATGCTCTTTTACCATTTGACTTTCGAATCATTTGTTCTGTGTATTTGTGCAATGCACAAGAAAGCCTCAGTCTCCTAAACCAGTGGTTAAAAAAAAAGAGAGCAAGATATTAGCACATGACTTTGGCTGATGGATTTCAAATTATATTGTTTGTTCTGAAACAAAAAATTAAAGAAGACAAGAAAAAGGATATTCCACTATTTACTGAGACACTTCATTAGACATCATTTTCACCCATTAGATACTTCATGTATGAGGTTCCTCAAATCAGTACTCTCAACTGGCTGAAGTAGCTGTATGGAGTCACAGCCTAGAGTAGAACCAAATCTCTAGATACCCTGTTTACTGCTGTTCTCCCTCTCCCAGTTAGTTTCACATATCAGCAGTGGCATATATGCTCTGACATAGCACATGCATTATTCACATATATAAATTCATTCACATCGAGCAAGGCATTCTGCTTCTGTCAATGACAAGGCCACAGGTATGATAGTTATCCCAAAAATAATGTTACTTAGGTGGTCCCATAAAATAATGTTAGCTGCTCTCATTGTAACCATGTTAGCTTCCATTAGCGCACTCTGTGATGGTTCACAATGACTCTGTCTAATGACATTTAGCTTAGACTATATCACTGGGACTTTGGCACGTGACTATACGTACACATACACACACATACACATGAACACACACACACAGTCATTTACCACATCCAGCTTGTTGAAATATAATAGACTGCCTGTAAATATTTTACTTTCTCCCTAGAAGTGCCCATAGCCACTTATTCTGAACATCTGGGAAAATGGAACTTTAAACAAAATAGTGTGTGCATAATGCCAGGCACACTTAATCCTTCTTTTGAATGAATTACCAAAATTAGTGTGAAGGAAAGAATTTGGTTAACCTAAAAGTGCCAACCTTTAATATCACAGCTAATACATTGCAACACAAAAATCTTCCTTGAAGTAGATTTATTCTTATGGAATCCCTGTCACACAGGCCAAAGCAAGCCAGATATGACATCCAAAGGCAGTGATAAATGGCCTTTCCTGGACAAGGGAAGGTGTCCAGTAAGGTCTGTAGGGTACTGGAGTAGAACCAGGTTAATTTAATATCTTTATTCATCTTCTGGTAGAGGGTGGTGGGTAAACAGCATCCCTGGCTAGGATGATAAATGTGTTACATTGGCAGCTGTTTAAAAATTGCAATGATAGACGATTTAACGCACGATGGAAAAGAAGGGCTAGAAATATGGCAGAAAACCACAAAATGAGATTCAACTTGGAAATACAAATGCTGATACAATTGGGAATTATAATATGAAACAAGGAATGTATCCAAAATCTGGTCTAAAGGGAGGAAAGAGAAAGAATAAGAAACAAAAATCATAGTACTATTCATGCACAAACAGTATTGTACGAGAGGAAAACTCTACTAATCCGCAAATCGTTTGCAAGCCAGTGTGAAGGGTCCCAGGGCTGGGAACCATATGAACCATTCTAATAATTCCACAGAGCAAGCTGGTGACTATCCCAGAAAAGCCGATAGAACTGCGTTCACCAGATGCAGTATAGCCTCAGATGACTGCAAGCCAGACATTAGAAAGGTTTTTGGATTCCAGAAAGATGGAGGAGGCGGTAGGTGACAGATGTGATAATCATCTGCCCCTGACAGTTAACTTACATGCAAGTTAGAGACAACACATTAAAATAAATCACTTAATCCCTCAAATAGTAGGTAAAAATAAAATGCTAATGATGGCACAACTGCTTAGCCATGACCATTAGTCAGAATCCAGTCCAGTTAATATTTTTCTTCTTCTAATGATTTAAACGGTATTTTGTCCAAGGAGTAGGGCTCCTGAGCAGACATGATGAGGTGGCCTCAAGAAAAAATCTAAGATGGATGGGCTTGCCAGAAGAGGGAGGGAGGGTTTTTGTTTGTTTGTTTGTTTGTTTTAATTACCTTACCAGAAACCTTAAAAGTTATTTTTAAGGAAGAGGAATTGTTTGTTTATTGTTTCTGATCATCTTTTGAAGTCAGTCAGATCTGGTTCAAATCCTTGGTGCTACTTCTTATGAACATACGACTGAAGCTAATTTCTTTAGCCGCAAAAGGTAGATAAAACACTAGCCATGGAAGCTGATAAAAACACCTAAATGCATACTAATAACAGCACTTTACACATTACCTATTGGTAGAAAGCACCTATAATTTATAGAAAGCAGTCAGACTCGATCAGCACCAGTAAAGTGTAGCATGTAAGGATAGTTTATTCAAATCTCAGCTCTTCCCACATCACTGAGTGTGTATATTACGTAATCACTATGTGCCTCTGTTTTCAGGTTTTCATCCAAGTACTCAGATCCTTGCTTTGCAAATAACTACTAAAAAATGTTAGGTACTCTTAGTATATAAGATTGTTAATTCCAATTTATTAGTATCTTGGATCGTTGTACTTGTTTTAGCCAGTAATTCCGAATTCCATTGCTACTGTTTAAATGTGAGGATATCTGAAATACTGTCATTTGTAGGGATTGAAGGCACACGTGTAACACTCAGACACACGTGAGTTAAATCTTGGCTCTAACTCTGGTTAAACTCTGCAAACCTCACTTCCCTTTTCTGTGAAAGGAGTATCTGCTTCATGGGGTTGTTTTTAAGAATGGCCACATGAACCTAGACCCATGGTGCCAGAAGAAGAGTTAGTGTTGGGTATTTACAGCTCTCATGGATCCCTGCAAGACCAAAGCATTGGAAAAAAGCTGGAGAAATTGCTCTTCTCTTCTTCCCGTATTGTGGGTCAGTTTCTCCTGGCTAGCTCCTAAAACTGGGACTAGTTCCAGGGACAAGCTGCAGCTGAGGACACAGAGAACAGAAGAGAACAGAAATCAAGGAGAGTTGGGAGACATAGCTGTGGGCAAACTCAGCTCCTTGTGGATGGAAGTTGGCTGGACCTGGTGTCATTGGGCAATGGTCATGGGAAAGAACAGACAAACAAGAAGGATTGCATAGTCTTAAAGGTACAGAAATATGCCTGTAAAATAAAAGACAGAACAAGGTGACTTCTTTGACTGAGTATTATAAAGTGGGGAACAAAAGTAGGTGGCTCTGAAGAAATCTCAGATACTCAATATGTTGGCTTTCTTTATGTCACTAAGGATAATGTATGAACCACCATATATTCTTTAAAAATATACTCCTTTCCTTAACTATTTGTGGTTTCCCCCATTCATAAAGCAGTAATTTGACATAGATTAATTATTTACAAGCACCATTCTTTTTATCCTCCAAAATAAGCAAGTTTTATTATATACTACTCATATTTGAAAGCCCATGTGAGGCCACAGAATAGAATCTTTTTCACATTAAATCCTTCTCCCCCACAGAACACTTTGTTTTTTCAGTCCACTGAAGAGGAGAAGAACAGAAATAAATTTTGTCAAAAGCAAACAAAATAGCTCCCTTAAAAGGGGATAGAACACTAGAAAGAAGACGGGGGTTCTGGAAAGAATAGATATATAATTAGTGTTATTAATGATAGATGTCAAAGTTAGAGATAATGGAATAAAATTAAGCAAATTGAAGTTAACCCTAGCCCTGTAAACAAATATCCAAAATATCAAGTCTATGATGCTATTTGTTCACTCTTCTCTTGATCTATAAAGTGTCCCCCCCCTCCGAGATTAAAATCAGTGATTTCCTATTTGTAAATGAGTCCCTGAGAGTTGGGTGAGCAATGTTGGACGAGTTTCGACTCCAAGATCATTCAAGAGCTACTAATATAGGAGTGAAATTGCTAACTGGTGTGCTAAGGAGCTTGTAAGAATTAAAAGAAAAAGGAGTTGACTCCAAGGGAGCATTTGGAGAACTGGACAAGAACTGGACAAACAGAAAATGGAATAGATCCTTCTGTGATTTGGAGAATTCAAAAGTAGGGCTGAGGTTTACACACAACTCCCGCTGCCTTTACCCTGTTACTGTCAATCACAGCGAATCCCACAGGAGGCTTGGAAAGAGGCATCATCTCGACTAGCATCTAGATTGCACTCTAGCCTTTCACAACTGCCTTCGAGACAACTTTAGTAGTGAGATCCTGCTGAGAAATTGCAGCCTGTGAGTAATTTGTTCCTATGTATCTTACTTATGTACAACTTTTTCAGCTGAGTATTTTATCACTGTGGACAAAATCTTGTCTGATCAAAGAAACTTCTTTCTGGCATAAAGATGCCATCCAGGGCACCATTTTTGTTAAGAGCATAACAGTTATTCTCCCTAGGGACAGACTTGTTTCTCCTTATAGCAATAATGTGTCTGGTCACTTGAGGATCTGCTGATGTAATAGCCTCTCACTGATGGGATTCATCTTGGCACATGCTGGCCAAACCATGTTAGCGTTTCTCCTTGACTAGGCCAGATTCTGTCTTTTGGCTTATTTTATATGTATTCTTAGCTTATTTGCATACTGCACTGAAATACCTACCCAGGGCATAATGTATTCACTGTTTATTGAGTGACTAAATGATATTTATCATTTCTGGCACTTTAATAAGTGGGAAAACTACAAGGATTAAGTATGGCTTCAGGCCCTTATTCAGGATATATATATATATATATATATACATATATATATATGCACACACACACATACAAATACACATCATAACATTTTACCATACATTTTTATGTACATTGAGGTTCAAAATAGGGCCCTTGAACTTGCTAGGGAAGTGTTCTACCATTTAAGCCATGCTCCCAGCCCCTTTTTCTTTGGTTTATTATTCAGCAGTGGTTTTGTGCTGTTTTTCTGGCTCAGCTTCAGACTATTTTTGTCACATGATTAGATGAGACAGCAGGTATGAACTCATGCACCCAGTTTCCTTTTTGAGATGAGCTATCACTAGTCTTTTCCCGATTGGTCTTGAATCATTATCCGCCTATCTTCACTTTCCATGTACCTGGGATTTCAGACATGTAATCATGCCTGGTCCTCTCACAATAGTTTTCATTAAACCACTTAATTTCACTTTATACTGTAAATAGTGGTACAATGGATTATTAGGTAATTCTCTCCTTTAAGAAGCTGACTATAAAGATCATCAGGTGATAAATTCAGGAAGATATTGGCTATTTGAGGGAATTTTTCAGCATTCATATTATCTTATGTCTTTTTAAAAAATCCAAGTTAAAAAGGAAAGAAGTCTGAGTGTAAGAGTCTTGCCCATTCATTTCTCATTACTTTCACCTAGAGAAATGTGGAGGTGGCATTTTGTACCTAAGTAGACTCCATAGCATCATTTTCATTGAGTTAGAACAGACTTCAAGTTTTCCTGAATGATGGATTTCCCAAGCAAAGAAAGCCATTGACAGGTGAACTTTTCTTATCTAAAGACTCATCACAGAACAAAATGTTACTTATTTTATTCTTTCAATCAAGAAACACATGAAAATGCCTGGAGCATGGCAGTATTGCAGAAAACACCTAATACACGCATGATTGTGAGTCCTTTTGAAGTAAGTCACATTTTCCTTTTTAGAAGACATTTTATCAGTGGCTTGAACAATAACACTGACAATATAATAATGAGTGCAGAAAGAACTCTGTGGAATTTTAGCTGTTCTCTTGAGCAGTCTTGACCCTTGGTAAATAAAACTCAGGCTGAACCTTAGATGCCTGAAAATCAGGAAACCTAAGCATTATTTAGTGGGCTATTTTTTCACAGCTTAATTTCCTCATATGATGCAACTCATTACATGGGAAGGTTAGCTTTACCTGTCTGGCAGGTGTTTCTTTGAAATAGTTATTATTACTTGATATGGCTTCAGTTAATCATGGGCAATTTCACTCGTTAACGACAATCACCTCAAATCAGACTTTGAATAAGGCTATTTTGCAAGACTTATAGCAACATTTTAAAGATTCCTTCTCCTTCTCACTCACTTAGTGAAAACTAGATCAATCCAGACATCAATAAAGCACACTGAATAATTTGCCAAAATGATAGAACTTTCCAAAAGAAATGATGAGTAGTCTCTGTATCTCAAAGCTGGTGTCATTCAGCAACTTTTCCATTGGGGGGCAGTGTAAGTTCAGAACAACCCACCACGGCTACCTAACATTTCTGGACAGGGTTGTTAGTAATTTCCTTTATAAATTTTACTTATCATCTTCTACATAGAGGCAACTCAGTAGCCCTATAACTGATAAAAGGAGAACAAGAACAAAACTATCTTCCAAATGCTTAAGTTCTTTAATTGATGATTGTTGGATCCATACACATGTAGATACATAGATATTGTTCACTGTGTATCATTTCTATCTAGTTCAGTCCCAGGAAAATAGTAGCCATTCAAACTCCCTTTGTAAAAAAAAAAAAAAACATGTCCATACAACATCAGCAGAACAAATTATGAATCCAGAAAAATAAATGTTATCACTAGTCCTACAATGAAAGCAAAAAGAGCCAGTTACAAAATTCACAGGTCTTGCTTCTTGTTAATCTTTGTTTTGACTGTTTATTTTAATTGAAAATGTTTTTAATCTAGTTTATTGAGTTAGGGTGCATTTTGGAAAACGTTTTTGGCTATAGACAAATACCATCTGTATTAAAGTAAACTTGGAATTATTTGTAAGAAAAAAATTATTAGTACAAACCCCAAACAGAACAAAATCAGCAACTGGCTATTTTAGCTAATAATTGTCACTGAAAATCAGTTATTCCACAGTAGCATTTTTAAGGTAACCTATCTCACTAAATATTGCTTAAATTTCTGTAAGAGTAAAAATTACTCTTTGTTTTTAAAGGAATTGTTTGGGAATTAATATGCATATTTTAACCTAACACTCACATTTAAAAAAACTATATATGCATAGGCTTTTCTAGGTGTCATACAATAGAAAATATAGCATTTACCTTTCTGATATTTAATTACTTTCAGTTAAATAGAGGTTTTTTCAAATGGGCTTTGTGTTTGTTTTATTTTTGAAAACAGGTCTCACCACTAGGCCCAGGCTGGCCTTGAACTCACAATCTTCCCTTCTCAGACTCTTAAATTAGAAGCGTACATGACCATTCCTGGATGTTGAGATTCTTTTTAATTTTTTTTACATTTCTTCCCATTTGTCCCAGTTATGGCCAAATTAAATCACAAGTAGAAATGAAACCACAACAAATTAAGCAACATACTTAGTCCTGTTCTATTTTTCAGTTACAGAATTATAATCAGACTGAATGCAATATAAAGGAAATTAAATTTTAGACTTCTCTGGCCATTGCTCAAGGCAAGAAACTAGTGATACTGTGTAACAAAGTGTGATGTGGAGAAGTCATTAAACAAGAATGTAACTTACATTGGTAATAGAGCATGTAGTATGTATTATTTTGTGAGTTTCTTTTTATTTTTATTATTATTATTATTTATTGTCAAAGTGATGTACAGAGGGGTTACACTTTCATACGTTAGGCCATGGGTACATTTCTTGTACTGTTTGTTACCTTCTCCCTTATTCCCCTCTCCCCCCTCCCCCTTTCCTTCTCCCTGCATGAGTTGTTCAGTGGGTTTACACCAAATGGTTTTGCAAGTATTGCTTTTGGAGGCATTTGTCTTTCTATTCTTTGTCTCTCAATTTTGATATTTCCTTTCCCTTCCCTAGTTCTAATACCAGTATATACAGTATCCAGGGTACTCAGATGAGATACAGTGATAGTATGGGGACAACCACAGGAAGGGGATACCAGAGGATCATCAACAAAAGAAACTACAGTTTCACATAGCAAGTTGAAAGTAATTACAAAAGTGATATAACACTCATTTCCATAACATGGAGTTCATTTCACTTAGCATCAACTTATGCATTCATAAGGGCATAGCTATTAGGCTCTTGTGTTCCTCTGCTGTGACTAGCCTAAACCTGTGCTAATTTTTCCCTATGAGGAAAACCATAGAGTCCATGTTTCTATGGGTCTGGCTCACTTCACTTAGTATAATCTTTTCCAAGTTCTTCCATTTCCTTATGAATGGGGCAATGTCATTCTTTCTGATAGAGGTATAAAATTCCATTGTGTATATGTACCACATTTTCCTGATCCACTCATCTACTGAGGGGCATCTGGGTTGGTTTGTGGGTTTCTTTCTAACAAATAGTTGTGTTCTTCTGAAGAGATTTAAGGCTTTTTAAATATGATTTTTGATCAATTAATGGCTTGGGAAAGCTGTTGTCAGGAACATGGACTAAACGTTCTAAGAAAATTAGGCAAAGTCTTCAGTTTCCAGAGACACTGCAGAATGTTCTCTTTCTTGTGTGTGGTCATTACTTGTTGGCGGTGGGAAGGGGTGAATCAAAGAAAATCATGTCGGTTGTGTCTAGCAGCCCTCCCTGCTCACTTCCCTGCTAGGAGATGATGGGCCTGGGCTGTGGTTGGGTGAACGTGAAAGGGTTTCTCATTCCCTATTTCTTACATGGAGCATGTCTCAACCATAATTTGGGCACTGGCACTGCTATTTGGTTAAACAGCAGAACGTAACAGCAGAATCCTTCAGCTGGTGGACTAGAAAATGTCAATTGCACATGATTAGTCAAATATTTTTCAGTTGACTTAGAAAAGCTGAGGTTAAGGATCTCTATGTACAAGAGAGAACTTTAAAACATTCTGAGGAATTTTTTCTTGCATAGTAACACTGACTAATGCGCTTGACACTGTTAATGAAGTGGAGATATAGCTATTCAGGACTTAACAAGACACCTCACGAATTTGTCATTCTTAGAGCAAACTGTGAATAGAGCTAGTTTCTATGAGGAATGTTGGCTTTCCTTTCTGTAGGTACTAAAACTGGAATTGTAACCTCCCAGTACTTAATCTCTCTCTCTCTCTCTCTCTCTCTCTCTCTCTCTCTCTCTCTCTCTCTCTCTCTCTCTCTCTCTCTCTCTCTCTTTACCACTTTGCCTGTTTCAAACAATCCTGGAGTTTTTTTGTTTTTTGGTGGTTTTTTTTTGGCCAGTACTGCCTTGGACTCAGGGACTGAGCACTGTCCCTGGCTTCTTTTTGCTCAAGGCTAGCACTCTGCCACTTGAACCACAGTGCCACTTCTGGCCGTTTTCTGTATATGTGGTGCTTGGGAATTGAACCCAGGGCCTCATGTATACGAGACAAGCACTCTTGCCACTAGGCCATACCCCCAGCCCCTCCTGGAGTTATTTTTAACTAGAAGCCTAACATGATGAGTACAATTGGCAAATCTCACCACTAATCAAGATAGAAATAGCAGTACTTATTTAATCCTGACAATCCAAAATTCAATACATGAGAGTATCTCATACATTTCCTTGCTTTCCACACAGCCAGTTCCAATTCAGACCTGGGCTCTACAGACACTGTGTGTTCAGAAAGGCATTCCTGACATCCTTGCTATGACCGATTGGTGTCCTTCTCCAAGTTCATGTTGAAATTCTATGTCCAAATTTGACTTTAGTTGGGGATAGGTATCATAGGAAGATTACTCAAATTAAATGAAACCATGATGACAGGACTATTGTCTAAGATTGGTGTCTGTTTAAGAAGCAAAAGTGATTGAAATGAACCCCAAGAAATAGAAATGAGATTTTTTATCATACTATTTGCAGATCTCCCCATCCACTTGGCTTATTCACTTTTGTTGCTGTATTTCATTTCTCTACCCTTTGTCTTGTATATGAGTCTATCTGATTTGGGGAGGGTAAGGGGAAGCACAGAATGGTGAGATGAAGGGTGAAACAATTCAGTGGTGATATTCACTAGACATTGTTGGAAAGGAACTACACAACCTGGGGGGGGGATGGAAATGGGAGGGAAGAAACTGGGAAAGAACTAGGGAGTGGTTAACATTGTTCAGAAGGAAACATACTCATTCCCTGGCCTATGTGGCTGTACTCCTCTGTACATCACCTTTACAATAATTTTAATATAAAATAAAATAAATTTTAAAAAGAGGCAAAAGTGACCTTGCTATAATTTCGTCCTCTCCCTGACCTTCCTTTCCCTTTCCTCCCCTTCCCCTTCTCCTCTTTTCTTGTGTCTTCTTCTCTTTTCTTCTTTGTCTCCTCTCTTCTACATCTATGCTGCTCTTCTTTCCTCTCCTTTCCTTTCCTCTCCTCTC
Organism: Perognathus longimembris pacificus; assembly: GCF_023159225.1. NCBI lineage: Eukaryota > Metazoa > Chordata > Mammalia > Rodentia > Heteromyidae > Perognathus > Perognathus longimembris. The sequence continues at coordinate 31,063,520 of NC_063179.1, forward strand.
CTTTCCTCTCTTCTCCTTTTCACTCCCTTTTGTTCTCTCTTCACTTCTTTTCCCCACACAAGCACAATTAAAAAGCTATGTGAGAACACAGCAAGACGGCAATCAAAAACCCACCCTTGTAGCATCTTGATCTTGGACTGGTCATGGCCAAAATTTTGAGAAAATATATGCTGATTCAGCAGAGCAGACACGCCTCACCCACAAGAGGCATGTTGCCTTCTCTCCATTTATCCACATCATTGTGTTGGTTTTTTAAAAATCACATTTGTTAAAATTAACATTTCTTAATTTATTTACTCATGTGCTTGTTTTCTGTCTTCTTCACCAAGAACAATAGTTCCAACTGGAACATTCTAGGTGTATTGTGAGTAGGGAAGAGAGAAGATGCAAAGACATCATCTGGCCATGGCAGGAAAAGGGCAAGAAAAGGGGTGGACATTAGAGAGAAACTTACAAGGATTGACATCTATAAGAGGTATGAACCAATAGGACTTGCTAATGGCTGTGTACTTAAAGGGAAGGCAAGGAAAAGAGAAGAATCAAGAAAAATGACTATGTTTGGGAAATGAACTGGAAAATAATGGTGTCATTTTTAAGAAGTGAAGTAACAAGGGTCAATTCTATGCCTGATTAATGATGCTTCTTATTCTAGCCTATGGCTTTGCAAAATTGAACTACACCTGTGAATTTATTCAGAAACTTGTTAGAATTCGGATTCTGAATTTGTATCTAGACTTTCATGTTCAATAAATCTGCATGTTTGTTCTTTACTAATCACACTCTTTGATGACTGTAGACATACGTATGTCTTAACACAGAGCCCTTTGTTCGTTTTCTTCAGAATCACATTCTGACCATACTAATTTCACTTGCTAGTAGTAGTCAGCAAGGATTCTCCTCACATTAATGAAAACCAAAAATTTAGAGATACAAGAAATTCAAGGAGGGGCTGGGAATATGGCCTAGTGGTAAAGTGCTCGTCCCATATACATGAAGCCCTGGGTTTGATTCCTCAGCACCACATACATTGAAAAAGCCGGAGGTCGTGCTATGGCTCAAGTGGCAGAGTGCTAGCCTTGAGCAAAAAGAAGCCAGGGACAGTGCTCAGGCCCTGAGTTCAAGCCCCAGGACTGGCAAAAAAAAAAAAAAAAAGAAATTCAAGGAAACCTGCAAACGCATACAAAGGAAAACACAAATAGACACATCTTTGTTAAACTACTATAAACCAAAAAATAAAAGCAGCTATTAAAAGTTCCAGAATGTATGGGGAGATAAGATAAGGGCATCAACAGATATTCTTTTTCAGTGCCTACGAAAGCGAGGGGACAAGAGATCATTACCCTTAAAGTACTAAAAGGGAAAAGAACACCTCTTAAGCCAAAAAAGACACAAACAAATAAATGTCAACATCAGGATTGAAAGAGAAATTACTATTATAGATACAATGGACAAAGTATGAAGAATAAGTAATTATTTGCTACTGCTACATTTCTACTACGTCATGTACATAAATTCAATTTCTAAAATGAAATAAACTCACTGAAAGACATAAATCAAACATCTGACTAGTTTGATAAACATTGAGCAAATTAAATTTACATTTCAAAAACTTCCTGATTGACAAATTTTACTAAACATTTAAAGAAGTAATAATACCAATTACATACAAAATATTCTGGACTTGGAAGAGGCAGTTCTGCACAACACATTTTACCAGTCCAATATTACTCTGAAAACAAAACCTCAAACTACGATTCCTCCTGTACACGGAAACAAAAGTTCATCAAAACATTGACAAATCAAAACCTTTCACATTCTATGATTTATATAATAGGTTTATTCCAGTTATGTCAGTTTAGCTTAAATCTTAAAAATAAATTAATCTGATTCATCATGTTCATGTACTAAGGAAAAACTATAGTCATCTCCATAGAGGTCAGAAATACATGGAAGATCCATAAATGACAGAGTCTCTGCAATTTAAGAAAATTTTCTTAATCTGTTAAATCATACTGGTAAAGTATTTGTAGGTAAAATCCCACTCAACTGTGAGAGGATGAATGTTTTTCCTTAAGGGAAGTGCAAAGCAAGGGTATCCACAAAGCAAAGCAGATTGGAAAGAAAGAAACATAAAATTCCATGTAAAATTACATAATTATCTATCTTGAAAGCCATAAATGATTTATAAAATGATATGCAAGGTAAAATTCATGAGAATTTCTGCTTGCAAGGTACAACCTGGGTACAGCAGAAGATATAGACGATAGATACATATAGATAGATAGACAGACAGATAGATATGTAGAGTTCATAAATGAAGAAAGTTGATAGATAAATTTCACAATTTGGTCATCATCTGAAATACTATCATTATATAATCAATAATATATCATGGAGATGAACATTTTCTAAATTCTCAAAAATGAGATATTTACAATTAATATTTTTTAAATAATTCTACCTCAAGCATTCAGAGGATGACAGACTATTTGAGCAGTGAAGGAATTCAAACTCACCATTCGGTCTTATTTTACAAAGATACTCAGAAGTTAAGTAATTTATCATAAATTGTCCTCCTACGTAATGGCAAAAGTATATCTATGGTGGCATTTTAAGGGGACTATAGTATATCCTCTTATCTATACAAATTTAGAAACAAATTAGAGATAGACTAAGGCATCAAGCAGGTAAAGGGTTAAAGGTAGAGGGTTACTTTTATTAGTGATGAGAATATTTGGAAAATTTTAGAGACCAAATCTTGTGAGACCAAAAGGGAGCATTATGCTTAATCTTTCAATTAGAAATATGTCTTAGCAGTCACTAGATGAGCAACTTAATTCCTTCCCCTGTAGGTACAGGTCCATATTACCTCATGGTGAGAGATCACAAAAAATATTCTAAAACAGTAAGCTGACTCCAGATAGAAGGAGGCACTGTGTTGAACATATTTTTGTATTTGTGAGTCAGACTGCCTCCTTATTTGAGTGGGGGAGGGGCAGGACCTCAGCTTCCTAGTCTTCTCCCATTCACCACCCTGCACTGGTAGTGGGGCTGTGGCTCAAGTGGTAGCACACTAGTCCTAAACAAAAGAAGGTCAAGAGCAACACTCATGCCCTGAGTCAAGCCCCAGAACCAGAAAAACACAAAAAACAAAAACAAGCTCTGAGCTTGCCGGTCATAAAACATCATTTTCAGCTTAGAAACACTGTGTTGATGAAAGATGTTTCTACTTCCTGTGTAATGATTATGTGCAAAGGTGGGTGTGAGACAGCTCATCCCTTGCAGTCACAGTTTACATTGACTGCCCAAAGGCCTGTGGTAATTTGCACCCTTTCTTTACAATATTTTAATTCAAACTGAGTTGCCGTAATTTCAATCATGGTCTACCCACTGCGGCTCTCAATCAGCATGCTTTGAGTAAAACTAAAGTCATATGGTTTTACACTCTTATTCTTTTTAAAAAGCTAACTTTTGGACTATATAGCTACTGTAGCAGAGAAAATCTGCATGATCATAACTAGCTATCAAGGTAAAAACACACTAAACCAAACTACTGATTTGAATCTAAGAATGGGATTTCTGTACCTATCATCTATTAAGCATATCTATTCCCTGTATATATATGTTTGTCTGAATCAGGGAAAGGAAGGGGAACATCAAAATGGTGAGACAATAGGTAAGAGGCGAACCAATGCAACAGCAATACTTACAAAACAATATGTAGTAAACCAACTGTATAACTCAAGGTGCTAGGGGAGGAGGGAGGGTGGGAGAAAAATGAGGAAGGAGGTAACAAATTTGACAAGAAATGTACTCACTACCTTACGTATGGAACTGTAACCCCTCCGTACATCATTTTGACAATAAAAATAAAAAAATAAATCAAAGTAAAATCAATTATTTATTTTCATTACATAAAGGGAAAATAAATTGCTGTGTTTAAAAAAAAGTGTGCCAAGGTAATCTGAAACAATATCTCATATTTTTCCCCTAGAAAATAATCTTAAAACAACAAAAGAGAACTATTTGCTGTTGTGAAGGGCAGATGGGGGACAATGAGAAGTTTACCCTCACACAAGCCCAGGGAGAAAAGGAGAATTCATTAATTTTATGCAGTAGATTTCCTCCTTCATGTAATTACTTTGCTAAAATGATAGACTAGTTTAAAATAGATGTACTTGAGACCTATAGAGTATTTTTTAACTTCACTAAATGTAAAGCATTTAGAGGCAGGATCTTAAAGAAAGTTACTTTGATGATGTATAGTACCAGGAAGATAGTACTCAGGTCCTTTCCTATCCATCGGGGCTTCTGTACCTAACCGTCGTAACACTTGAGTATGAAGCCAGAGCGCTCTGTGAGAAGGACACGCTCCCCTCAGAGATGTTTCATGTGAGTGAATGAGGACAGAGCTTGGACCTTGGTCAGTAAACAGATGAGATGCAGACACACGGGGAGCTGTAGCTATGGTTCAGTAGGAAGATGACATCGTTTACAAAGTCACATTTCTAACTCTAATCATGCTTTTAGGTTAATGTAGCCAAACACGGGACTTGCGAGTTTAACAAAATCAAGCCTCTCTCAGATGTAGTGAAATCTCCCATCAGAAGGGATTAAAGTAATTCAGTGAGCAATGTTGAAGACCTAAATAATTTTCAAAATGATTCCCTATGTTAACATGGCATTTCTGAGAATCTAAATCAACCCAAAATAAACCCAAATATTTTTGTTTAACCAAGCCACCTTTTTAGTTCAGAGCAATGATTCTTTGCTCTGTTAGAGGGAGGTATGCTGTTTGTTGACTTTCTTTACTTCCATCTGCAACACTGCATGACATCTTTAAAAAAAAAAAAAGAAAAGAAAAGTAAGATTTTACACTGTGTCAGAAATCGGTTTTAGGATTCTTATTCACTTTTGTAATAATTGTAATATATTGTGTGCTTCACTACCAGCTATAAGGAATAAAGACAAATATATTTCTCTAAAATAACTTCTTTTCATCTAACTTTAAAATATAACAAAAAAAAAGTTATATGTGTTGCTTGAAGAGTGGACACAATATCAACTTCTGACACTGGAAGAAGGTTCATACTTTATCTCATTGATTTACTTGAAAAAAATATGTTGAGCTTCTAAGCAGGCGCAGAGACCTAAAATAGGTAAGAAAAAGATGAACTGAGATTTATTCAGAGTGTTTTACATTTCTAAATCAGACTTTTTCTGGTGTTATGAATCCAAGAAAATAGCTCAATCTTCTAATTTAATTATTACTCTGTCAACAAGTAAATGTAAAGTTCCTGATTCTGAAATTATTTTAGGCAAAAGTAATGACTATCCAGTGTGGGGTTTTTTTGTTTTTTTTTTTTTTTTTTTTTTGGCCAGTCCTGGGGCTTGGACTCAGGGCCTGAGCACTGTCCCTGGCTTCTTTTTTTTGCTCAAGGCTAGCACTCTGCCACTTGAGCCACAGCGCCACTTCTGGCCATTTTCTGTATATGTGGTGCTGGGGAATCGAACCCAGGGCCTCATGTATATGAGGCAGGCACTCTTGCCACTAGGCCATATCCCCAGCCCCCAGTGTGGGTTTTTCATAAGATACAGACTATACATTTGATCAGCAAAAGTGCCTTCTGGTAAGATTTCAATCACGAATAATATAGTAAGCACAAAGGCTTACAGAAGCTAAAATGCCACGAGTGTGGAGCCTATGTCATGGCTTATACTCCATCGTATTTGGACAATTCTGATGAAAGAATGGTGGCTGAACATAGAGCACCTACATCTCTAGGTCATTTTCAGATTCTGCAACTACAATGGCCTTGAAATTGGGGATACTGCCTTCTATTAATCTGCTCTTGATTACCAATTGGTTCTGAAGCCTTTATTTGAAATGATGGTTGCTTCTTGTTTGATTTTTTCTTGTATTTTTCATAGACCATGATCTACAATAGCCAGAATTTTTTATACACAATTCTGTTTAGAAGATATTGAGTGATAGACAAACCCAGTAACCATGATAAGTAATTATCTCATTTGTCTCCAAGATTTTCCTGACATCTAGACTAAATTTTCTTTCTACAAATGTTTTTTTCACTTTTCTTGTATCCAACTGGAAATACGAGTCTTTCAGAGATGGTCTAGGTTAGGCCCTAGGTTAATGTTTCTATATGAAATCATTAACAAGATCTGGGATCAAATAGTATTGGACCATTCTAAAAAGGATGAGACCCTGAGTTCAATCCACAATACTGCCAAACAAAAGCAAAAACATCAATAACATGGGCTGGGAATATGGCCTAGTGGCAAGAGTGCTTGACTCGTATACATGAAGCCCTGGGTTCGATTCCCCAGCACCACATATATAGAAAAGGCCAGAGGTGGCTCTGTGGTTCAAGTGGCAGAGTGCTAGTCTTGAACAAAAAGAAACCAGGGACAGTGCTCAGGCCCTGAGTTCAAGGCCCAGGACTGGCAAAAAATTAAATAAATAAATAAATGAAGTTGTTTTAAAAAAAAGAAAAAAACCATCAATAACAAATTTAGGTCGTTTGGACATATGAAGGAACATAATGCTTGTGGATTGTTTTTAAAAATGTAGCTCTTAGAAACTTTTCATTGACACGGTAAAAAGAAGATAACTTACAACTTCCTAACTAGCACATCCACACAAATCTGGCTGCTAAAATTAAACAAGTTTCCAGTTCCACTTTATTACTCTATCCTAATTTGATTTTGACAATTAACTACTTGTCATTCTCCTCTGTTTATATATCCTTAATTTAAAAAAACTAAGGAAGAAAATACTGAGATCATTAAAAGTTAAATAAGAAAACTAGAATAAATTATACAGGAAAGAAAAAAAATGCCTAAACATTACCTTAGTTATAAGATATGTTGCTGTTTTTATTGTTGGAGGCAATTTAAAACCCACCCAGAACTGGCTTAAACATAAAAAGAAAATTATTGGCTTGTGTCTTTGAATAGTCCAAGCAAATACTAGCTTTAAGAACTACTTGGTGCAGAATCTCAAACATCTTCTCTGGGTGCTATTTTCTTTCATTCTATTTCTCCATTCTGCCTTCTTGCACTATGAGGGAGCAGGATTACTTCAGCAACTGAACCCATCCATCCTCTTTTTTAATTAATTAATTAGCTGTTTATTTTTTTATCCAAAGGGCAAACAGATACTTAAGCAGCAAACATGACTCCATTGTCCCTCCTTCAAAAGATCGAAACTTTCCCTTTCCAGTTCAGTTTTCTCTAAACATCAAGTCCAGAAGTACTTTATACTGAATTCCAGAATCTCTTACATTGCTGTCTCTCCTTTGGTGTAATCAACACAGCTTGTGATGTTGCACCCCAAGTTCTCATAAATGGTGTTTATACTTTGCAAGTGTTGGGTATTGTACTCAGCCTCAAGTTCTCATGGCCTATATTTTCAGGTCAGACACTGATGTGTGCTGTACTTAGCTGTGTGTAAGAGCTGTCTCGACAATGTGCGTGGACTCTCATTTCCTGCCTTGGGGCCTCTCTGCCACGATCACCTGGGAGAACTCACCCAGCCATTCTCAATCATAAGAAAACTGGGGATTCCAAAGGGCTTCTTGACCAGCAGAGGACAAGGGCTAATGATTTAGCCTTCCCATTAACTCACCACTGAACTGAAATATCCAAGACATACTCTGCATGAATTCTCAGTAGGTCTCCAGGAGAATAGAGTCTCAAATGCTCACAGATTGCTCACCACTTTTAGATTGCCTGTTCTTTTTTTTTAATGTTGGTTTTCAAATTATTTTATTTACCATTTTAATTCACTTTCAAAGTTGTTGTCCTTTAGATGTTCTCAATCTGTGATTTTACTATTTTACAGAGAATTTCTGTACTGTGGTCAAATTATCACTATTTCAATTTGCCTATTCTCTATCTGATTTTGGGGTTTTTCTTTTTTTTATTGTCAAACTGATGCAGAGAGGTTACAGTTTCATACATTAGGCATTGGATACATTTCTTGTACTGTTTGTTACCTCTTCCCCCATTTCTCCCTCCCCCTCCCCCTTTCCCTTCCTCCCATGAGTTGTTCAGTTGGTTTACACCAAAGGGTTTTGCAAGTATTGCTTTTGTAGTCGTTTGTCTTTTTATCCTGTGTCTCTCGATTTTGATATTCCCTTTCACTTTCCTAGTTCTAATACCAGTATACACAGTTTCCAATGTACTCAGATAAGATACAGTGATGGTACAGGTACAACCACAGGAAGGGGATACAAGAGGATCATCAACAACAGAAGCTACGGTTTTACATGGCATGTTGAAAGTAATTACAACAGTGATATAACAGCCATTTCCATAACATGGAGTTCATTTCACTTAGCATCATCTTATGTGTTCATAAGGGCATAGCTATTGGGATTGCCTGTTCTTCAGTTCCACTTTTAACTTCCCTTCCTGCTCATCAAAATCAATTGCCCTAGTAAACCATGTCTTAAGCCCTGGCCTCAGACTCTGCTTCCCACAGGTCACAACAGACTTTTTTTTTTTTTTTTTTTTTTGGCCAGTCCTGGGCCTTGGACTCAGGGCCTGAGCACTGTCCCTGGCTTCTTCCCGCTCAAGGCTAGCACTCTGCCACTTGAGCCACAGCGCCGCTTCTGGCCGTTTTCTGTATATGTGGTGCTGGGGAATCGAACCTAGGGCCTCGTGTGTCCGAGGCAGGCACTCTTGCCACTAGGCTATATCCCCAGCCCCCACAACAGACTTTTGAAGGTAAGCTTCATGTCTGCAGTATAGTGAGAGGAACTAAGATATTTCATTGTTACCATTTGATTCAAAGGAAAATAGAGCAATAAAAATGCTTAGTAACATAGGGTATTTTCCCACCAATGTACAAAGTTGATGGCACTATTTTGAGAAAACACTATCCCAGTACAACTATGAAGAGTTATTAGCCAAAGAAGAGTTCTGGCCTGCTAAACAGTGGAACCTGGAGAGGGTTGTTCCTGTATCATTATTAATTCCAGTGATAGAATTGCTCATTATTCCAGTAATAGTAGTTGTCTAAGTGAATTCACTTTTTGCTTTTTCAAGAAAATAAATACTTCATCTCAAATCCTTGTGAGTTGCCCTCTTGCCTTAGGGGTTGGTGAGTTATGAAAATATTTGTCTCTTTGTCAAAATAAATGTAAGGGTTGATGAGTCTGTGCAGAGTTGAGCAATACCCAAAGCTTGAAGCCTAGTACTTTGACTTTTAAATTGCTCCTAAGTGGTACTTGACCGCTGCCATTATTATGGGCAATGAAGAATGAGTAACACTTAGCAGTAAAAAAAAAAAAAAAAAAAAAAACAAGAAAAAGAAAGGATCAATATATAACTACTCTAAATCACAAACAAAGCCCATCGCCATGTCTGATAAATGAATTGTGAAAAATATTTCCTCTCTGAAATGTACCACTTGGTTCTCCACAGTAATCTTAATGGTGTAGACTGCATTAGCAAAACAAACAAAATACTATTTCCTGCATTAACACAAAGCTATTCATCTTTATGGTTTTATTTTTTTATAGTGACAGGCTTGTCTGGAAGACCAAAGTTTTCTCTCCCTTGCTTAGAAATGAAAGGCAAAGGCAAAGGTAAGAGACAGAGAACCTGACTATTAAGTTTTTTTTGTTTTTTGGGTTTTTTTTTGGCCAGTCCTGGGGCTTGGACTCAGGGCCTGAGCACTGTCCCTGGCTTCTTTTTGCTCAAGGCTAGCAATCTGACATTTGAGCCACAGCGCCACTTCTGGCCGTTTTCTGTATATGTGGTGCTGGGGAATCAAACCCAGGGCCTCATGTATATGAGACAAGCACTCTTGCCACTAGGCCATATCCCCAGCTCCAGAACCTGACTATTGAAATGAATACCTATTGATGCTCTAGCAAAAACATGAAGTAGGAAAGATGTGAATTAGCATTTAAAGATGGTTTCTACTATGCCATAATCCTTGACATATTGCAGTAGGCTGAAGAATGACCTTACCAAAAATGAGGTCCTAATCTCTGGAATGTGTTTATGTTACATTATACAGGAAAGAGATCGTTGCATATGGATCTTAAAAAGGAAGATTTTAAGAAATTATTATTTAGGTGGACTCTATCAGTAGAGCCCACTCAATTAGTCTATCAGAGTGTCTTTATAAGAGAGTGGAAGAGAGGAATTAAGCAGAAGAAAATGAGAAGAATATGTGGCCTTATAGATAGAGATTGCAGTGATATGACCACAAGCCAAGGAATGCCAGCATCTCCCAAGTGCTAGAAGAGACCAAGAGCAGACTGGATTTTTGTCAGAGGATCTAGAGGGAGTGTAGCCCTGAGGACACTTAGATTTCATTCCAACAGTACCGATTTCAGACTTCAGGACTCCGAATGAGTAAGAGGATGAATGAATCACTAAGTTGTGATTAAGGTTTTACAATTGACATAGGAATATAATATACCTACGTTATCTCATCTAATCTCATACTCCTATTTTGCATATGAGGAAACCAAGGCTGGGGGGGAGTGTCTTAAGTCACCTAGAAAATAAGTGGGAGAAAGAGCATGTGTCCCATTAAATTCCAAATGAACATGTTCTGTAGTCCAACCATGCAAACTTGTTTCTAGGACTTTCTCCATCCCCCTGCTCTTCATAATCTGCACCCTGAGCCATATGGCCTATTACATTTTATCCCACCCACTCTTTCTGTACTTTCTTTGCTCCCTTGTTCCTGTCATTTTTTCCTCTGGCTTCATCATATAATTACCCTTAAATCTGCCTTCTCTCCACCCCCCATCTCTCTCTTCCTCCCTCCTTCATATCCTCTCCCTCTCACTCTCTTCCTCCTTCTCTCCTTTCCTTTCTTCATTTCTCTTTCTTCCTTTCTTTTTCTTTCCCCCTCCCTCCATCCCTTCCCCTTTCTTTCATTCTTCTTCCTTTCTTTGCCAGTCCTGGGCTTTAACTCTGTGCCTGGGCACTGTCCCTGGACTTCTTTTGCTCAAAGCTAGGGCTCTACCACTTGAGCCACTTTCTGCATTTTCTGGGTAGATTTTCCTCACCAGATTGGCTTTGAATCACAATCCTCAGATCTCAGCCTCATGGGTAGCTAGGATGAAGCTGTGAGCCAATGGCGCCTGGTAAGTCTTTTTTCCTCACTGAAGTATGAGCTCCTCTATGGCTGGACTGTGCTTTAATTTTGTTCTCCAGACCTAACAGACACCCTGACTATGATGTGAAGCTATGCATCACACTAACTTCTAGGTGGAGTCAAGAATAAGTGTTAATAAGAATGAGAGTCTTTGGAGTTATATATTTGAGCAAGGTGAAATGCAAGATAGAAAGTTATGGCTTACCATTCCTTTTCTCTGCCTCAGTTTCTTCCTAAACATATGTCTGTAAGAATAATGTCTATATTGAGATCCGTACTATTTATTGTTAGATTTAGTGTGACTATTAAATGAGTTAACACATGTAAAGGACCTAGAACAATATCTAGCACAAAAAGAGAGCTAGGTGAATATTGTCTATTAGTAATTTTATGACCTTTGTGTTTATAAGAAAGGAAGATTTTTTAAGTAAATATTAAATGACCTAAGAAGCTTTGAAGCTGTTATAAATTTTTATAATACTGTAGTCTGGTTAAAAAAAAAACAGAACCAGTATCAAGATGACAAATTTAACTTTGTCATGGCTGCTTAGTCATTCTCAAACTGAAAAGCTCCATACCTGTACATTCATTGACTCAGACCCAAAATAGCAAAAACAACATGTCAGAAATAATAAGATGCACCACTCCTTGGAATTACACTTGAGACTTTCCATGGTGGTTTTCGTAGTATTTTGGCAAATGAAAAGAACCTTATTGACTCTGTGTCTTAATGCTTATTAATCTTTCAATCCTTTGATACTTCTAGATTAGCCCCTGCCAGGAACTCAATCTACTGCTTTGTTTCCCACTGATGAACAAATTGGACTAATTTAAAACATGAGGGGAAAAAACAGTACAACTCTTCCATTTGCATGTGTGCGACCTGACATTGTTTTTATTGGTTCACAAGTTCTTATATAATAAGTGAAAAATGGAGCTATTTTGGAGACTTTGGATAAAAGAATAACATACTAAAAAGCTTTGAGGCTGTTTTTTGTTTTATCTTCATTTGTTTCTGCTCTTACAAAGTAAACATCAAATTGTTTTGCAATGAACACATATTTCTTGGTACAAAGATATACAGCTTGAGACCCCAGACAGAGGCTATTGTCAATCCTTAAAGTGAACAAAATCTCTACTGCTGCTTATGTTCATTAGTAACTTGGACGCAAGTGACATCAGTGGCTTTAAGTAGTGTTGTCCTTAGCTACAGATTAGATGTTGGTTGTGCCAAACAGAATCTAAAAAGAATTGCACATTGCATCCTCTAACAGGATTAACATGCACCAAATCACTATGCTAGGATCTCAAGGACATGTCTTATATTTAAGGGAACTTGAGAGGGTGATTAAAATGTAATATGATTGAACACTCTAAAACATGGGGTTATGTCAGAAAGGACTGAACTACTGATCTATCTCAGAGTCCACATATTGTCTCTAAAATCTCCCACTGAGCTTGTCCCATGTTTAATCATAACTTGTATAGAGGTAAAACATTCATGATGGACTGGAAAGAGAAACATGACCAGGGTCAGGGTGGAACTGAAGAGTAGTAGCAGTATGAATGGAATGGTTGGTGGATAGGAGTACATTTTGGAAAATCAACAAGATATGTAAGCTGATTGGGTGCAGCTAGTGTAAGGATAGGGATGAGTTAGAGATGACATAGTGATTCCCATTTAGGAGAAATGGATACATAGTAATACACCATAATGGGCTAATAGAGGAACTCTCAGAAGGCTGAAGCTGAACATAGGGGAAGCTGAGGACCTTATGGAATGGTAATGTATTACATATTGTCAAATATACTGAAATTCAGATGCTTGAAAGCTAGCTGTGGGGCATTGATGCCCTGCACACAGGTGGAAATTCAGAATTGGTGCTTGAGCAGAGTAGTTTTTCCTTAATTTTAACATACACAAATTCCTTTCTCATCTTCTTTATGTTTTATTTTTATAACAGCTTTGAGTGTGTTATCAAGGAAAATTCTTTTATCATTTTCATTTTATATAAAATGAAACTGAAGCTCAGAGAGGTTAAAATTTTGTTCCAAGGACCCAATAGGAGATAAGGCCAAAGCTATAACCAGATTTACTCTTTCTGGAATTTGTGCTAGTAGTTCCTAGATGCTGTACACTGGGAAATTGGAATTTTACCTTCATTGCCTGCCAATATAGATTGGATGTGTTGCAGAAAAGAGACATGGAAGCTATGCAAGTTTGTAACTTTCTTCAGGGGGTCTATTTATATTAAATAGGCAGCTGGTGAATGAGAAGCCAGGCAAGAAAAGAGGATTGAAGTAGTTAGAAGAGTAAGAGGAGAAGCCAGAAGGAGTTAGAGTCACAGAAGAAAAAAAAGAGTTAGAAACTAAAATTCCAAGAAGTAAAAGCTATCAACAGTATCAGAAATATTTTCTTTCCAAATTCCTTTCCACATCCCATGCCAGTCCCATCCAGAGGCGGGACCATTTGTACAGTGGGGGCTGTAATGGTTGGATGCATGAGATCCCACACTTCATGTGAGATGCCTCTGCTGTGTTCATGGAGAGAATCTGTTTCTAATTCTTGCTTTATGCTTACAGTATCAAAGCTTCAGCATGAACATTGCCTGAGTGGGTTTATAAGCTCTATCTCCAGTGATAAAGTCATCAGTGAATTTCACAAGATTCCACATATAACCTTTAGTCATAGATCAATATGTAATGACATACTTTTCCGTGTAGATCACACCAGAGATGCCATGTCAACACAACAGCAAACAGATGTTTTGGCAAAGAGAAGAGTGGCCATATGTTTATGAGTGGTAGTATCTCAGGGTAAGAACTAGTTTGCACCCTTTCCTCATTTTTGTTTTCATTTCTATTTTAAACATTTGGTTCTGAGGTAACTCCCCCCCCAAAAAGAAACTTAAAGTCAAATTTCCTCTTGAAGTAGTAACACAATATACAAAATGAAAGCAATGTGGATTGAATCAAACTATTCAATATATTCAATAGGATGAATGCCAATTGAGTATGTTTACCATTATGTATATAGCGTTGTGCTAAGCCTTTGGGTGGTGTGAATATATACAAAGATGACCCCTTCCAATATTTTTTTCTTAGAGTTAATAGTACCTATCAAAGGTTCTGTTTACTTTTCTGAATTCCTCGTCCTCTCTGAAACTAGACAAGGTTCAACTAGAATCAGCTAAGTTCTACTAATAATTTTGTGAGTTCACAAAGCAAACAGGAGCTGACTCTTTGCCCTGCTTGTCTCTCTTTGCTTTTCTTGACCAGCAAAAAAGACCTCTAGACAGTTCAATACCACAGTGGGAGAGCCTCTACAAGTAGAAATTCTCATCGATGGTATTATTGAAATCTTTAGAGACAGAGCCTAGTGGAGGGAAAATTGGTCACTGTCAGCAGACCATCTCTCTCTCTCTCTCTCTCTCTCTCTCTCTCTCTCTCTCTCTCTCCATCCCTCTTCCCCCTCTCTGTCTATCTATTTTTCTCTCTCTGCCTCTCTTATCTTTGTTGCCTGGCTGTCATGAAGTGGCCATCAACCTCTTTCCATCTATACTGATCATCACCTCCCACTGGCTCTTACACAGGTTTCTTAGACTCCAGATTTAATACCCAAATACTATCTATTCTTCTATTCTTGTACCTTAGTTAGTAATAGGACATGAATGGAAAAATACATGTAAAAAGTGATAAACTAATATTAACATAAAAGTCCATCCACCAACAAGCGAGATCTTAAATAACTTTAAAAAAAAAAAAACATTGAGCTATTCTTATGGCTATCACTGTTACCATGTGTTGAAAATCATTATCTCCCTAGCATTGTATACATCTGTCATATGTACATTGTGTAGTATAACTAACCTTACTTTAGTATCTTCTGTAGCAAGAAAGAATGAGTACATAGTTTTACATTTCTATTTTCATTCTATTATTCATGGCCATATTTTAGCCAAAATTCTGCTCTAATCCTCCTGAACTTCTTTCACGAACAGCTAGTTCAAATCTCTTGCTAATCCTGTCATCTTGGGATGAAACACACAGTCTATGGAATCAGAGCCCATAGGACTGACTAGTATGCCTAGGCAATAGTACTTATTGATTCCAATAATAATAGTAACAATAATACAATGTGGATTCAGACTCTGCCATCTACCAGTGGGTGACCACAGACAACTTACTGAGCTGCTCTAAACTTCAGTTTCCTCATCTATATAATGAAGGTAACATGAACAGTTGTTTCTTCTTAGAGTTGTTTTGGTGATAGGTTAAGCTGATGCTTGCTAAATACTTAATATAATGTCTGGAATATTTCTTGATTAATTAAAAATTTTAAGTAAACTGTATTGCAGGGTAACAGAGCTAAAATATCTAAGATGATGATGATGATGATGATGATGACGACAATGATGATGATGATGATAGTGGGATATATCTTAAAAGAGGGCTCTCTGAAAGGAATACAGGAGGGAAAATGGAAAGGATGAAAGAATGTTCTATATGTTTATGTGTATATATTATATATTATATATGTAAAAACAACATAATGAAGCCTATTTGAGGGGTTAATGGAATATAATAAAGGGGTGAATTTGTTCAAAGTACACTGAACCCATTTATGGTATTATTACAATGAAATCAGCTTGCTCTACTAATGGATAGTAATAAAAAATTTGTTTCCAAAGGAAAGAATTAATTGGCACAGATTGTACATCAAAGGGAAATAAACTTTATTTTGATGAAGATAAATTCTTCAGTATCAGAGGCACTAAAAACAAAGATCCATAAAATTCATGGTTAACAAAGGAAAGAATTCAGAAAAAAAATCTGCTGCAGAGAGGAGACATAAAAGCAGACTGCCTGGCTTAAATTAATATTCTAAGTTCTTACGTTTGGGCATTCCAGTGTACACTGAATGTCATTTTCTATTCCCAGCTTCAAAGTGTGAACGTGGAAGAAAAAGAGAGAGGGAAGAAGAAAAGGAGAGGAAGAGAGAGATTCAATCAAGTTGAAAACAAAAGCAAGTCCATTCCATCCAAATGCCTACTATCCATTGATTATTGCTTGAAACCGATAGCTCTTTTCCATGTGATGATGTAACGTATCCACCCATCTCTCTTCAGTGAATGAATGGCTGCTCCAGCTCCTGGGGAATGTGTCAGCAAATGCCCGCAGTTGTCACTTCCATCAGCAAACATATCAACTATAGAATGTCTCCTAACCTAACTCAACATCTATTTTCAGGGGAGGGGGCCCTCTGAGAATTAATGATTGGGTACAGGAGTAAAGAGGCCAGCCACTGCCGGAAATATGGCCTAGTGGGAGTGTTTACCTCCTATATATGAATCCCTGGGTTCGATTCTTCAACACCACATATATAGAAAGGACAAAAATGGTGCTGGCTCAAATGGCAGAGTACTATCTTTGAGCAAAAAGAAGCCAGAAACAGTGATCAAGCCCTGAGCTCAAGCCCCATGACTAGAGATACACACACACACACACACACACACACACACACACACACACACACGTATATGTATATGACTATATATATATATATATATATATATATATATATATATATATATATATATATGGCCAACCATCTTTGTCTAAATAGAAGCACCAGAGCTCCTGTGAGGTTACCCACAGCTGTCCTCAGATTGTATCACAGTATCACAGAGGAAAACCTTCCATGGGTGTTGATCCCAATGCACTCCTCTTTAAACATCCTGCACATTAGTTTCAGTCCCAGAGTCTACTTCCATGAAAACTGAAAATGACCACCTTAGATGTGAGGCTGGGTGTCCTTTGTCTCATGAAAATAGACAATGTGGAAACTATATCACTTAAATAAAAGCTGGCTAATTTTTCCCTATGAAAATGTCTGATATTCTTAAACTCATTAGCCACTCCCAACTTTCAGTGTCTCTCATTTAAGCTTCAACTTAGATGATGTGATTGAGAATGTCATTATTGGGACTGGTTTAAAGTGGGAAAGGAATGAGGATGCTTTTATAGCTACCATTAAAATAAAAGTCATAGATCTTTCAATAACATAAATAGATAGGAACCTACTTGATCTTCTTGGAAAACTGTGCTGAACAGTTTTTATAGCTGCCTTAACAAAGCCAGGCTATAAAGACTGAAAAATGCAAGTCAATTAATGAAATGAAATTCAAGCTAATTTTGCATACACAGAGAAACAGAGACAATTGACAATCTGAATGTAAACAGAAAGAAAGGAGGGGAAAAGGAAGAAAGAAAGGAGGGGAAAAAGGAGGAATGATAGGAACTCATGAAGGAATGAACAAGGGAAGAAATGAAGGAAAGGGCAGGTTAAAAAGTAAATGTGTGGAGAAGCAAAGAATATATAAAGAATTCTCAGCCAGGCACTGGTGGCTCTCACTGCAATCCTGCCTATTCAGAGAACTGAGATCTAAGGATCATGGTTTATGAAGCCAGTCCCAGAGGGGAAGTCTATAAGACTTTCATCTCCAATTAACCACCAAGAAGCCAAAAGTGCCTCATGCGGTAGAGTGCCAGCCTTGAGCAACAAAGCTAAAGGACAGCCCTTAGGCCCTGAATTCAAGCTCCAGTAACAGCACACACACACACACACACACACACACACACACACACACACACACACACACAAGAATGTCAGTGCATACAATTTTCAAAAAGGGTTTTATAAAAATGCCTATGAGGTCATCAACATGATGCATATAACATGAAACTAAATGTATGACAGAGACTATGGCAACACGGACATCAGTTTGACTTCCTCATCCCCAAGTAGCAACAATGTCTTACCACTAGCCTGTTGTTCTATAGGATAAAATAGAATTTGCATTGCCAGGCCTTGCAGGTTTTTAGAGAAGCCATAAATTCAGGATTTTTCTAATTGTTTAGTTGACAAAATATTCTGATATTCACACCAAATGTGTTTACAGGCCAGATGGTTTTGGAGCTGCCAACGTGTAAATCTTTTTAGAACACTAATTATAATATAATAGTGAACTTTCTCATATATTTCTTGAGGTATTTTATAAATCATTTGGGAAGACCATCATATTTTAAGTCACAAAAACTGTTTACAATGGAAAACCTTAATGATTGCTGTTTGTGTTTATTAAATGGAATAATGCAATCTGCAAAAAAGAAATGGCATTTAAAATGTGAGGAAATGCAACACAAACTGTGTGTGGGGTTTGTATATGTACTTATGTATGTGTGTCTGTAGTGGGAGCAGGTCCACTACTCAGTTTATTTCATGTTACACATGTCTCTTATTCTCTTGTTCTGGATGAAACACCGCCCTCAAATATTCAGTAACAGGACCTCATTAATCTTGAGCTAAACCGGAATATGTCCATGACATTGAAAAGCATAATACATTTAAAACTGAGATGTGATCCACATAACCACAAAATTCAACTTCTTAAAGTCTATGGTTCAGTGGTTTATTTTAGTATAATCAGGAGCTGTGCAGACATTACTATCTACTTTCAGAACATTTTCATGACCATGCCTTCTCGCTCCCCCCCCCAAAAAATAATCTCTGCTTTCATTTTCCTGTCTTTCCATCCATAGATTTATCTGTTTGGGATCTTCTTTCTTATCTAAGTGGAATCATATAATATTTGTCCTTTTCTGTCTATCTTCTTTCACTTTGCACAATGTTTCTAAGATTCATTCAGACTATGGCATTTATTGATACTTTATTCTTTTTTTAATTTTTTATTATCAAACTGATGTACAGAGAGGTTACAGTTTCATACGTTAGGCTTTGGATACATTTCTTGTACTGTGTGTGACCTCGTCCCTCATTCCCCCCCTCCTCCCCCTTTCCCTTCCCCCCCCATGAGGTGTTCAGTTCACTTACATCAAACAGTTTTGCAAGTATTGCTTTTGTAGTTGTTTGTCTTTTTTTACCCTGTGTCTCTCAATTTTGATAGTCCCTTTCAATTTCCTAGTTCTAATACCAGTATACACGGTTTCCAATATACTCAGATAAGATTACAGAGATAGTGTAGATACAACCAGGGGAAGGTGATACAAGAACATCATCAATAATAGAAGCTACAGATACACATGGGACGTTGAAAGTAGTTACGACGTGATATAACAATTGTTTCCATAACATGGAGTTCATTTCACTTAACATCATCTTATGTGATCATAAGGTTATAGCTATTGGGCTCTTGTGATCCTCTGCTGTGACTTGCCTAAACCTGTGCTAATTATTCCCAATAAAGAAGACCATAGAGTCCATGTTTCTTTGGGTCTGGCTCACTTCACTTAGTATAATTTTTTCCAAGTCATTCCATTAACTTACAAATGGGGCAATGTCATTCTTTCTGATAGAGGCATAAAATGCCATTGTGTATATGTACCACATTTTCCTGATCCATTCATCTACTGAGGGGCATCTGGGTTGGTTCCAGATTCTAGATATGACAAATTGTGCTGCGATGAACATTGTTGTGCTGGTGGCTTTACTGTGATTTTGTTTGTGGTTTTTTGGATAGATACCCAAAAGTGGGGTTTCTGGGTCATAGGGGAGTTCTATATTTAGCCTTCTGAGGAATCTCCATACTGCTTGCCAGAGTGGCTGAACCAGATTACATTCCCACCAACAATGAAGTAGGGTTCCCTTTTGGCCACATCCCCTCCAACAATTGTTATTGTTAGTTTTCTTGATATATGACATTCTTACTGCGGGAAGATGGAATCTCAATGTTGTTTTGATTTGCATTTCTTTTATGGCCAGTGATGTAGAGCACTTTTTCATATGTCTCTTGGCCATTCTCATGTCCTCATCAGAGAAGTCTCTTTATAAGTCTTTAGCCCACTTGATGAGGGGCTATTGGTTCTTTGCAGTTTTGTTTTGGAGGAAGGTAATTTTTTTAGTTCTGCATATATTTTAGAGATGAGGCCTTTGTCCCTTGAATGGCGGTAAAGATCTTCTCCCAGTCTGTGGGATTTCTGTTTATCTTGCGAGCTATGTCCTTTGCCCTGTAGAAGCTCTGCAGTTTGATGCAGTCCCACTTGTCCAACCTTTCTTTGATTTGTAGCCTTTCTGGGTCTTTGTTAAGGAATTTCTGTCCTGTGCCAAGGAGCCCAAGTGTTTCTCCTACTCCTTCCTTTAGTGTTTTCAGGGTGTCTGTTTTGATTTCAAGGTCTTTAATCCATTTAGAATTGATTTTGGTGCAGGGTGATATACAAGGATCTAGTTTTAGTTTGCTGAAGGTGTTGAAACAGTTTTGCCAGCACCATTTGTTAAAGAGGCTATCTATCTTCCAAACTATTGTTTTAGCTCCTTTATCAAAGATTAAGTAGGCATAGTTCTGTGGGTTCATTTCTGGGACTTCAATTCTGTTCCATTGGTCTTCAGGCAGGTTCCAGTGCCAATACCAAGCTTTTTTTTTTTATTACTATAGCTTTATAATACAGCTTGAAGTTGTGTATTGTAATTCTCCAGCACTGTTCTTTCTGATTAGGATTGTTTTTGCTATTGGGGGTCTTTTATTGTTCCATATGAATTTCTGGATTGCTTCCTCTATTTCATTAAAAAATGGTGTTGGGATATTAATGGGTATTGCATTGAATTTGTAGATAGCCTTTGGCAATATTGCCATTTTGATTACATTAATCCTCCCAATCCAGGAGCATCGGAGGTTTTTCCATTTCCTTAGTTCTGACTTAATTTTGTTTTTCAAGCTATTAAAGTTCTCATCAAAGAGGTCTTTCATTTCTTTGGTTAAGGTTATTCCTAGGTATTTTATGTTTTGGGGGGCTATTGCAAAAGGAGTTGCTTTCCTAATTTCAGCCTCGGTCTTTGGGTCGTTAGAATAGAAAAAGGCCGTTGATTTTTGAGAGTTTATTTTATATCCTGCAACTTTGCCAAAGTTTTGGATCAGCTCTAGTAGCTTGAGGGTAGAGTCTATGGGGTTCTTTAGGTGTAGGATCATGTCATCTTTGAAGAGAGAAAGATTAACTTCATCTTTTCCTATTTGGATCCCCTTTATATTTTCTTCTTGCCAAATTGCTCTGGCTAGGAATTCTAGTACTATGTTGAAGAGCAGGGGAGAGAGTGGACATCCCTGCCTTGTTCCTGATTTTAAAGGGAATGGCTTTAGTTTTTCACCATTTAGAGTTATGCTTGCTGTTGGTTTGTCATAAACTGCCTTGACTATATTCAGGAATGTTCCCTGGAATCCCAGTTTTTCCAGGGCTTTTAGCATAAATGGGTGCAGGATTTTACCAAACGCGTTTTCCACATCCAGAGATAAAACCATGTGGTTCTTTACTTTGCTCCGGTTGATGTGGTGGATTACATTAATTGACTCACATATATTAAACCAACTTTGCATCCCTGGGATGAATCCAGTTTGATGGTGGTGTATGATTTTTTTGATGACCTGTTGAAGTTGATTGGCCAGAATGTTATTGAGAATTTTTGCTTCTATGTTCATCAGGGAACTCGGTCTATAGTCCTCTTTCCGTGATGAGTCCCTGCCTGGTTTTGGGATGAGGGTTGTACCGGCTTCATAGAATGAGTCTGGTAGATAACATTCTCTTTCAATTTCATTGAAGAGTTTGAGAAATATTGGTGTGAGTTCTGTTTTGAAGGCCTTGTAGAATTCTGCAGTGAATCCATCTGGGCCTGGGCTTTTCTTGGATGGGAGACCATTTATTGCCATTTCTATATCAATACTGGATATGGGTCTGTTTAGAAGGTTTAAATCTTCATGGTTGAGTTTGGGGATATGAATTTTTTCTAGGAAATCATCCATTTCTTCCAAGTTCTCGAATTTGTTGGCATAAAGGTTTGCAAAATGGTCCCTTATTGTGTTCTGAATTTTGGTTGTTTCAGTGGTGATGTTACCTGTTTAATCTCTTATCTTGTTTATTTGCGTGTGCTGCCTTTGTTTTTTGTCAGGTTTGCCAGGGGTCTGTCTAACTTACTGATTTTTTCAAAGAACCAACTCTTTGTTTTGTTGATTCTTTCGATGGTTTTTTTGGTCTCTAATTGATTTAATTCTGATTTGATTTTAATTATTTGCTTCCATCTATTAACTTGGGGTTGGTTTGTTGTTCTCTTTCAAGGAAATTAAGGTGCTTCCTTAAATTATTGAGTTGCTGTTTCTCCAGTTTGTTGGTGCATGCACTCAAAGATATAAATTTTCCTCTGAGTACTGCCTTTTCTGTGTCCCAAAGGAGCTGGTACTTTGTGTCCTCCTCTTGGTTGAATTCCATAAACATTTCAAATTTTCGTTTTAATTTCTTCAATGACCCACTGATGGTTCAGCAGTGTGTTGGTTAGTCTCCATGAATTGTAGGATTTTCTGTGGTGGCTGTTTGAGTTCAGCTCTAATTTTATTCCATTGTGGTCTGAGAGAATGCAGGGAATGGTTTTGATACTTCTGAATTTGTACAGATTTTCTTTGTGCCCTAAGATGTGGTCTATTTTGGAGAATGTTCTATGTGCTGCGGAGAAGAATGTGTACTCTGTTGTTACTGGGTAGAATATTCTGTAGATGTCGGTTAAGTCTAGTTGGTCTATGCAATTATTTAGTTCTGTGGTTTCTTTGTTCAGTTTTTGGCATGTTGATCTGTCCAGAGGTGATAATGGAGTGTTAAAGTCCCCAACTATCAATGTGTTTGCATCTATGAGTGTTTTTAGAGTCAGTAGTGTTTGTTTGATGAAGTTGTGTGCTCCCGCATTTTGTGTGTAGATATTTAGAATGGTATGTAGAATAGATAGATACATAGGTATAGATAGATAGGTACATAGAATGGTATAGAATGGTATAGAATAGATATTTAGATATTTAGATTATCTTCCTGTAGGAGAGATCCCTTTAGTAGTATGTAGTAACCTTCTTTGTCTCTACTTACCTTTTTAATTTGAAGTCAATTTTGTCTGATACTAGGATTGCAACTCCAGCCTGCTTATGGGGGCAATTTGATTGATAGATTTGATTCCAGCCTTTCACTTTTAGAAGATGTTTACTGTTTCTGGATAGATGTGTCTCTTGGAGGCAGCAGAAAGATGGATCTTGATTTTTGTTCCCACTTATGAGCCCATGTTGTTTGAGTTAGGATTGAGAGATGATCGTTTGTTCCTTTCATTATCACTATCTTGTTAAAAGCTGTGTCTTCCCATTTCTTGATCTGATGTTTACTATTTAGGGTTCATTTCTCCGTCTGTATTGGGATCTTGATTATTTTCCCTGCATAGCACATCTTTGAGGATTTTCTGTAAAGCTGGTTTGGTGGAGATATATTGATTCAGTTTTTCCTTATTGTGGAAGACTTTCATTTGACCTTCAGCTATGAATGAAAGTTTGGCTGGGTACAGTATTCTTGGTTGGTAGTTATTTTTATTTAGTGTTTGGTATACCTCATTCCAGGCTCTCCTTGCTTTCATGGTCTCTGCTGAGAAGTCTGAGGTAATTCTGATTGCTTTTCCTTTATATGTGATTGTTTTCTTCTCCCTAACAGCTTTAAGGAGTCTTTCCTTGGACTCTATTGATCCTGTTCTGATCACAATGTGTCGGTGGGATGTCCTATTCTGGTCTGGTCGGGTTGGGGTTCTAAATGCTGCTTGTATCTGTATAAGCCTATCCTTCTGGATATTTGGGAAGTTCTAAGCTAATATTCTGTTAAATAGGTTGCCTATCCCGTTAACCTTTCTCCAAGTTTTCCTCAATACCTATTATCCTTAAATTGGGCTTCCTAATCGTGTCTTGAATCTCCTGTAGTGATCTGTTTTGTTGATTGGACTGGATTTGTATTGATTTGTTATCTTTCTCCAGATTCTAGGGAATCTTCACCTCCTGAGATTCAAAGCTCTGCTTCAGTTAGTTGGGACTGTAGGTTAGCTACTTGATTTTGAATCTCTTTTCCTTCTGACTGGTCTTTTCTGATATTTTCCATGTCATCTCTTAGGTCTTGCATGGACTTCTTTACTTCATTAATTTGGTTTTGAGTGCTGTCTCTCAAATCTTTTACCTGGGTAGCTATCTTTTCATTTGACTCTTGAATTTCATTTATCTTCTATTTGTTGAGGCCATGAAATCATCTATTACTCTATGGAAGGATTGCTGTATTGATTCATACTTTTCATTTAACATGTCTATCAGTTGACTTTGTAGAGCATTTTGAGGGTTCTCTTCTATGTCTTTGATTGACTGCTCTGTTTCTTGCTTGTTTTGAGTGGGAGAAAAGACTCCATTGTTTGCCATCTTTCTTGTGTTTCTTCTGCCCATTTGGATTGGGAATGCCAATCTACAAGCACCTGTGAGCACCGTTTAAGACCCAAAGCAGACCTTACCAAGCACTGTTGTGTAAATCTTATAAGTATATAATTGTGATTATTTACAGATACCTTGTATACCTGTCTAGAAAATTAGATTTGGTGTTCCTAAAGAATACAATTTCAATATAACAACCGATCCTGGGCCCTGTATTCAGTAGTTACTTACTTACTGTTACAACCCTATGAGCAATTTTTGTTCTTATATTAAGTTCTTTTAGGACTGGCTTTCTCCATGAACCCCTTTGATTCACTTGGATTAAGCAGGGATACCCTCTATCCAATAACCAGGAGTCAATGGAACCTGGAGGTCCTGGCAGTAAGTCAGGAGGGAAAGTTAGAGGTAGTAAAGAGAATAGAGTAAAATGTATTGGGGGGGCGGGGCGGTGATGATTTTGGCTTAGTTTCAGTGATGTGGAAATGTGGAGAAGAGTAGAATCAGTAGAAAGAACAAGGTTAAAATGATAGACAATGGAGAGTTAGCAGAAAAGAGTGGAGGTGTTATTCATAGGAAACTAATTTTTAAAGACAGAGAATGCAAAGACAGAAATAAAAAGTAATACTTGAAGACAGATGCACAAAATAGAGAAAAATTATTTTTAAAAAATAAAATAACAAATAAAAAGGAAAAAAAACAGAAAAATGAACAACAACAACAAAAAACTTGATAAAACAAACAGGTAAAAATGGAAAACAAAAAAGGCAACAATGTTTCAGAAGTGAAAAAAATTTTTTTAGTTTTAAAAATGTTTGAAAAGAAAAAAAATGGAGTCCTTCTTGTTTGGGTGGTCTTTCCCCAGTCTCTGGTTTACTTGCTATGGTCTGCAGTCTATTTTCCTGATTGGCTGGTTTTACTTGCTTTCAGTTTGCAGAGGGTGGATCTGTTCTGATCCTTCTCCCCGTTGGTGCAATCCTGGGTCTCTGTGGTTTGCACAGCTTGCAGGTAGGCCTTGGGCATCCTCTGTAGATGGAGACGTGAGCAGTCTCGGGAACCGTGGCTCCTGTGTCTGCTGTGGGGCCGCGACCTTTAACACCTGCCTTTGAATAGGCTGTGTACTCAGCAGGGCGGGGCGCCTCTGGCCTGGTTTACCTGGCTGACAGTTGCTTGCCTGGGGGAGGTTCCTCACTCCTTGGCAGGGCGGCCGCCTGGTGGAGCTGACTATGGAATTCAGCTTTGCTTCAGGCTGAGACTTGGGCTTCCTCTGTGATGGGACCATTTATCTGTCTCAGGAATGGTTTGTTCCCCCGTCTGGTGTTTCCGTGCCACTGGTAGCTGCTCGCTGCTTTTGCTTTAAATTTAGAAATTCTGGAAGGCAGGGCGGGGCACCTCTGGCTAAGCCACGGCCCAGGACGAGCCTCCTGCCTGGGCAGGGGGCGTTCTCCAGGGCGGAGATGGCTCTCACTGGTCAGTCCCTCTTGCCCTTTTCATAGATGGCTCCTTTGTCCTGGCTTTCCCCAGGCCCACTTTAGTTCCAGTCTGGTCTGCCCCTATGCCAGTGTCAAAGATGGCACTTTGCTCTGGCGATGGGGGAAGGGCTACCTTCCAGAGCTGCTCTGTGGGTGCGATTGAGAATATCTTTCGTGGGGTACTCATGCTTTCTCTGCAATTTCAGGTCATCCGTGTTCAGCCGCCATCTGGAGGATTTCTCCCTGGTGTACGCTGTGTGCTTTACAGGGGCGGAGTGTGGGTCGCTGTTCCGGGCACTGTGCCAGCTCCAGCACTGGCGTGGCAGTGGGATGCCACCCGGTGCTCAAATCTGTGTTTTCAGATGAGCAAAGTCGATTTTTCCTTCCTGGCCAGAATCCCTGTACTGTTAGAACTTACTCTGGCTGTCTTTCTAGGAGTAAAAGTTTCTATGGGGTGAGAAAACTGCGATGTCAGAGGGAGCTCAGCTAGGGCTCTGCTGCTCTTCCACCATCTTCCTGGAAGTTCCTACTTTATTCTTTTATTATAGTAAAATGATATTCTACAGTTGGATGTATGGTATTTGATGCACCTACATTTGACTTGTCAGTTGGATTTGTCAGTCTGGTTCTACTTTGGGCTTTTATGAATAACCTAAGAAACTTGTATATGTTTCCATATGGGCATAGATATTTGCTTCCTCTGAGTGTATATGTAGGTGTGGGGTTTCTTGGTTAATAGTAACTGCATATTCAACTTTTTTGAGAAACCGCTGAAACTGTTTTCTAAACTGGCTGCAACACTTGCAACATTTTACTACAGAAAAACACCAGGATTCCAGTTTCTCACATCGTCCCCAACACTTGTTAATGTCTGTTTTTTTATTACAGCCATTCTGAACCATGTGAGTGATATTTTATGTCTTTGATTTAAATTTCTCAAATAACTACTAACTGTGAGCATCTTTTCCTGGGTCTGCTGGACTTTTGTACACTGTCTTTGCAGGAATGTTTATTCAAATTTCTGCCATTTTTGTCAAGCGTCTTTTTATTGTTGAGCAATATTCTTATTTTAAATGAAACATAAGCAGATAATTTAGTGTCCTGTAAAGAGTCACATGGACATTAACTGTTGCAGAATCCTTGGGGACATCATCAGAATGGCTACATCTTGGGAGAGAATTAGAGTGATAAGTGAACCATCTTCCATATGAGTCTAGAGGCCTAGAGTGGAGTCTTCAAACTCATTTCCCATATTTTCAGGAGATCCATTAGAGTGGACTCATATCACAAGAATTAGCAGGGGAAAAAGTAGCCATTTCTGTCCAAAACAAAATACTGTATAATGGAAGGGAGGAGTCTAGGCTTGTGATTCAGGCCAAACTACATGTCTAAGGACCAACCAGTAAATGTAATTTCATTACCTTGATTCTGGAGTTTTTTGGGAAACATCCATTCTAACTGTGTCAGAGTAATTGAAGGTGGAAGTGGAACTTCTGTGTGAATTAATAGGGCAGTGATTTTTTAAATTTATTTATTAATTAAAAAAATTTTCTGACAAGATGTTGTGCAAAAGGGGTACCATTACATAAGAGGGCAGTGTGTACATTTCTTGTGATATCTTACACCCTGTTTTTCTTTCCCTTCCCTAGATCAGGTGGACATATATACATTACACAGTATACCAAAAACATATACAGTAGCCACGTGGCCTACACCAAAGGAAATTCACCTAGGACTTTAAATGTAACGTCAACAAGAGAGTTTGCTTATCCTTGTCTTATATGAACATACATACATAGATTTTGAGCTATTGTGATCCACTGAGAGGTCTATTTTTGACCTTTATATGTTGAGTAGTTGTTTGGTTTTAGTTACATAATGTAGGGTCACTGACCCAAACCTGTGGGAAATACTATTTGACAAGAAGTTTTTTATTTCGCAGACCTGGTCTCTACTGTCTCTCCGTCACCCCACCTTAACAGTAATATATCAAGGAGATCATGCCCCTTTGTTGTCTGTGTTCTAGGCTTGTCTTGCTCAACATTATTTGTTCAACTTCTAACCATCTCCCCACGAATACCAATATATCACCATTTCTAATTGCTAAGTAGTATTCCATTGTGTACAGGTACCATATTTTTTGGATCCATTCATCTGTGGAGGGGCATCTGGGTTGTTTCCATATTTTGGCTATTGTGAATTGTGCAGCAATAAACATGGAAGTGCAGATGTCTTTTTGATATCTTGGCATCTGTTGTTCAGGATAGATGCCTAGGAGTGGTATGGCTGGGTCATAGGTTAGGTCTATGCTGAGCTTTTTGAGGAACGTCCACACTGTTCTCCAAAGTGGTTGTACTAATTTGCACTCCCACCAAAAACGGAGAAGGGTTCCTTTTTCCCCACACCCCCTCCAGCATTTGTTATTGCCTGAGTTCAGAGTATAGGCCATTCTAACTGGAGTGAGGTGGTATATCAGGGTTGTTTTTATTTGCATTTCCTTTACTGCCAGGGATGTTGAACATTTCCCCATATGTTTCTTTGCCATTTTTATCTCTTCTCCTGTGAAGCCTCTTTAGCTCCTTTGCCCATTTCATAATTGGTTTACTGGGCTTGGAGGGGCTTAGTTTTTTGAGTTCTCTGTAGATGATGGATATTAGGCCTTTGTCTGTTGCTGTGCTGGTAAAGACCCTTTCCCATATGGTTGGTTGTCTTTCTAGTTTGGTGGCTATGTCTTTAACTGTGCAGAAACTTTTTATTTTGCAGTAGACCCATTTGTCGAGTCTCTCCCCTATCTGTTGTGCCCCTGGGACTCTATTCAGGAAGTTTCTTCCTGCCTATAAGTTCTAGCATCTTTCCTACTCTGTCCTTCAGTAGTTTCAAGGATTCAGGTCTGATGTTGAGGTCCTTGATCCATTTTGAGTTGATCTTGGTGCATGGTGATAGGCTAGGGTCTACTTTGAATTTTCTACATGTGGCTGCCCAGTTTTCCCAGCACCAGTAGTTGAAGAGGCTATGTATTTTCCATTGTATGTCTTTAGCTCCTTTGTGGAATATCAGCTGACTGTAAGAGTGCGGTTTTATTTCTGGGTCTTCAATTCTATTCCATTGGTCTTCAGGTCTGTTTTTATACCAATACCAGGCTGTTTTTTTTTTAAGATGGCTCTATTATAGAGCTTGAAGTCTGGTATTGTGATACCCCCTGCACTGGTTTTTTTGCCTAGAATTGCTTTGGCTATTCTAGGTCTTTTGCTGTTCCATATGATTTTATGGGTTGCTTTCTCTATTTCAGTGAAGAATGTAGCTGGGATCTTGATGGGGATTGCATTGAATCTGTATAACAATTTGGGCAATATGGCCATTTTCACTATAATGATTCTGCCTATCCATGAGCATTGGAGGTCTTTCCATATCCTGTGTCCTCTTTGATTTCCCTTTTTAGATTTTTATAGGTCTCATTAAATAGGTCCTTCATGTCTTTGGTTAGGTTGATCCCTAGGTAATTTATTCTTTTTTTAGCTATTGTAAATGGTATTATTTCCATAGCTTCCTTTTATGCTTGTACATTACTGGTGTACAGAAAAGCTGCTGACTTTTGTGGATTGATTTTGTATCCTGCTACTTTGCCAAAATGGTTAATTAGGTATAGGAGTTTGGGGACTGAGTTTTTTGGGTCCTTCTGCGAATAGGGATAGTTTAATGTCTTCTTTGCCAATGTGTATCCCTTTGATGTTCTCCTCTTGCCTTATTGCTATGGCTAGGGATTCCAGCACTATGTTGAAAAGAAGTGGGGAGAGTGGGCATCCTTGTCTTGTTTCTGAGTTTATGGGGAATGATTTTAGTTTCTCCCCATTTAATACGATATTTGCAGTTGCTCTGTTGTATATGGCTTTTATTGTTTTAAGGAATGTTCCATCTATTCCTGTTCTCTCCAGAGCTTTTAATAAGTATGGATGTTGTATTATGTCAAAGGCTTTTTGGGCATCGACTGAGATAACAATGTGATTATTGATTTTAGTTCTGTTTATGTGGTGAATTACATTAATAAATTTACAGATGTTGAAACATCTTTGTGTCTATGGAATGAAGCCTACTTGGTCATGATGTATAATTTTCTTGATCAGTTTTTGGATCGTTAGCTAATATTTTACTGAGGAGCTTTGCATCTGTGTTCATTAGTGATATTGATCTGTAGTTCTCTTTTTTGGTTGGGTCTTTGCCTGGTTTGGAGATGAGTATAATATTATCTTCATAGAATGAGTTTGGGATTTCTCCCTCTGTTTCTATTTCATGGAAGAGTTTGAGGAGTATTGGTAATAGTTCCTCACTAACAGTTTTATAGAATTCATTGGTGAATCCACCTGGGCCTGGGCTTTTCTTTGTTGGGAGGCTCTTGATTACCCCCTGTATCTCGCTGTAAGTTATTGGTTTATTTAGTTGATTTATTTCTTCTTGATTCAGCTTGGGCAGTTTATACTTATCTAAGAATTGATCCATTTCTGTAAAATTATTGTTTTATAGTGAGTAGAGATTCTGGAAATAGTTCCTTATGATTGTTTGAATACCGTGTGTATTTGTTGTAATTTTTCCGGTGGAGTCCCTGATTTTATGGATATGAGTCTCTTCTCTCCTTTTTTTGTAAGTCTTGCAAGGGGTCTGTCAATTTTATTTATTTTCTCAAAGAACCAGCTTTTAGTTTTATTTATTTGGTCTTTCTATTTTCAATCAGATTTATCTCTTCTTTAATCTTTGTGCTCTCTCTCCTCCTAGTCATTTTAGATTCGATTATTTCTTGTTTCTCCAGTTGTTTTAGTTTCATCGGGAGGTTATTCACCTGCTCTGCTTCCATTCTTTTAATGTGAGTGCTGAGGGCAATGATCTTGCCCCTCAGCACTGCCTTAGCTGTATCCCATAGGTTTCTTTGTGATGTATTTTCATTGTCGTTGTAGCATATGAATTCATTAATTTCATCCTTAATTTGGTCTGTGACCCAAGTGTTAGCTAACAGTGAGGGCTTTAGTCTCTAGGTATTTGTATAGCCTCTGTGGTATCCTTTGTTATTGAGGGTTACCTTGATTCCACTGTGGTCAGATATAATACATGGGATGATGTCAATACTTTTGTATTTGCTGAGGTTCTTTGTGTGGGTTATGACATGATCTAAATTGAAGTATGTTCCACGGGCTGCTGAGAAGAATGTGTATTGGGTCTCTGTAGGGTGAAAGACTCTGTACAGATCTATCAGATCCATTTGGGATGTGGTGTTACTTACGTCTTCAGCTCCCTAGCTAATCCTCTGGGTGTTGGATCTGTCTCTTGGAGAGAGTGGAATATTAAAGTCTCCCACTGTGATTGTGTTTGGGTCTATCTTGTTCTGTAGTTCTGTGAGAATTTGCTTGACATATGTAGGGCCTCTTTTGTTAGGTAAGTATAAATTTATCAGCGTGATGTCTTGATTCTGGATTTTTCCTTGTATTAAAATGTAGTGCCTTTCTTTGTCTTTTTGAGTTGATTTTAATGAGAAGTCCAGCTTGTCTGAAATCAGGATGGCTACTTCTGCCGTTTCGGTAGGTGTGTTTGCTTGGAAGATCTTGCTCCATCCTTTCATTCACAGCCTGTTTTTGTCCCTTGCTGTAAGATGGTCTCTTGAAGACAACAGATAGCAACTTTTTGTTTACGGATCCACTCTGTCAGTCTGCTCCTCTTTATCGGAGAGTTTATACCATTTATATTCAAAGAGATCATGGATAGTTGTGGTTTTTTCCCTTCCATTTTCCTGTTAGGCTATTTTTACTTTCCCTTTTTTCTTGTCTTTATTGAGCTGCTCTTCCTGTTGGGCTATGGCTATTGTAGTTTCTTTGTTTCTGTCTGGGGGGTCCTGTATGTTTTCTGTTGGGTGGGGTTCCCCTCTTAGAATTCTCTGTAAGGCTGGTTTTTTATTCACATACTCCTTTGGATCCTCTTTGCTATGGAAAGATCTGGTTTTTCCCTTGAAGGTGAATTCTAGTTTTGCTGGGTATCTAATTCTGGGTTGGCAATTGTTGGCTGGGAGGACTTGGATTGTGATCTTCCATCCTCTTGGTGCATTGTAGGTTTGTGTGGAGAGGTCTGCTGTGATTCTGATCGTTTTTCCTTTCTTCATTTTGGCTGCTTTCAAAATTTGGTCTTTATTCTTGAGATCTGAAGTCTTGATTATTATGTGCTTGGGTGAGGATTTTATAGGGTCTGGTCTGCCAGGTGTCCTATAGGCTTCCATTACTTGAGTGAGGTCCCTTGTGAGATTGGGGAAGTTTTCTGCAATAACTCTATTGAAAATATGTTGTAGCCCTTTGCTCTGGTACTCGGCTCCTTCATCTATTCCAATTATACGCAGATTATATCTCTTGTCTTTGTCCACTAGCTCCTGGATTAGTCTGCCCTGGAATTTAGCCGTTTCTTGTAGTGTGGTAATTTGCTGGTCCTTATCAGCTGCATTGTCGTCCAAAAGAGAGATTTGGGATTTGATATGATCAATTCTTTGTGATGTGGCTTTGAGTGTGGTGTGTATGGATGGCAGCAAGCTGTTTATGGTTGCCAGATCAGCTCTCATCGTGGAGATTTCTTCTTTTAAAGAGTTGTATTTTGAATCTATTTTTTCATACATTTCATTTCTCAGGATGTTAAGGTCTTCTTTAACGGAGAAGTGCACTGTATCCATTTTTGCTTCCATTTCTTTCTTGATTTCTTGTAGATTTTTCGAGACTTCAATTCTAAGCTCCTGTATCTGTTTTCTGAATTCAGTCCTGAGGCTTTCGATCATTTCTTCTATCCTATTCTCATTTGATTTTTTATTCTCCATCTCCTCTTCATTCATACTACTTTTTGGAGCTGGCGAGTTGGCTTGACCTTTCATGAAATTTGTAATGTTTCTTTATGATTTGCACATCTGGAGATCTATAGGTGGTGACCTTGGCTTGGCTTTGTGCTGGTTCCCTCTGGTCTGTCAGTGGAGACTTATTTGTGTCCTGGCTCTGGGTTTGAGTTTGACTGTTGACCCTTACTGCCCAGTAGGTGAGCATGACCATCTCGGTTGTTGCCGAGGTGGTCACCCTCACTGCACTTGGGGGTGGGTAGGTTCTGTGTCTTTCTCTGCAGGACTGTCCCCTGCCACTGTGTTGTGCTGACCCTAATGTGCCCCTGAGGGGGTTTGTGGGTCGCTGATTCAGCGTGGTGTGGAGACTTTTCTCTTCTTTGATTCTTTTCCCACTAGGTACCATGGTCAAAGGAGCTCACCTCTCAGATTGAGAATTGCCACTGAGAGGAGGCTCACCCACCTGTGCAGAGTGCTCCTGTCAGAGCAAGTGTTGCAGTTGAGGTGTGGCCCGCCCACCTGTGCGGAGTGCACCTATCAGAGCAGGTGTTGCTGCTGAGGGGGCAGCTTGCCCACTTGTGTGCTCCCATGGGGGGGTTGGGCAGGAGATCCTCCTGCTGGAGGGCTAGCACGCTGACCCACGGTGGCGCTCTGGGAGGCACGTGCGTGTGTTTCCTTTGGGGCCATACTGCCCTGAGTTGTTGGCGGGTGCTTGTGCCCTCTCGCAAGTCTGGTGTGGGGGGCGGTATGCAAGGACCCCAGCAGGTTCAAGTGTCTGGGCGCGAGTTGGTGCCCACAGACTCTCTGTGCCTCCGCTGTGTGTGTGGGGGGGGGGCATGTGCTTGGGCCCAGTTGATCCTGCTGGGCTGGTATTGCACACCAGCAAGCCTGTGACTGTTGTTCAAAAAGTCCATGTGGACCAGGGCTCCTCAGTTGGCATTCCAAGGCCTACCAGTCCCCGGGCCCCTGCTGAGGGAAGGGTGGGGCTGGTGCGGACAGGTTCGGGCTCCCCAGCTGGGGCTTTGGGGGATGCCTGTCTAACATGTTTCCTGGTCACTTTGTTGGGCACTGCTCCGCCTCTGCTAGCTCCCATGTCCTCCCAGAGGCTGTAGGTCCTAGAGCCACCAGATATGGGGCTCCTTTGTTCCCTCGAGGTAGGGAAGGGGAGGGAGGGAGCTCTAGCTTCTTTGTAGGGAGTGGGTCTCTGCTAGAACTTGTCTCCCATTGGGGGGGTGGCAATGGGGAATTTACTGGTCCTGGATTGTGTGTGTGTCCTGTGCTGCTGTGGGCTTT
This sequence comes from Perognathus longimembris pacificus, assembly GCF_023159225.1. Lineage (NCBI taxonomy): Eukaryota > Metazoa > Chordata > Mammalia > Rodentia > Heteromyidae > Perognathus > Perognathus longimembris. Next base: position 31,097,546 of record NC_063179.1, read on the forward strand.
TCAGGGCTGGGGTGCTGGGGTGTGGTGATCAGTTGTTTGGTGGTGGCAGTCTGGGCTCTCCCCATCCAGCTCTCCCCGTCTGCACCGCCCAGTTCCCCTGCTGGTGTTGTCTGTTCCTGGCTGTTCAGTCCTGTGCCTCTGGTCCCACATCACCATCTGTCTCGGTCGGTCTGCACTCCGTCTGGGGTGTGTGGAGCTCCTGCTGTCTGGACTCTGCACTCCTGGCATGACTTTTCGGCTATTGCTTCTCTGGTTGCTGACGGTCTGCAGTCCCGTTTACTGGTGTCGGGTCCCCTTTCCCAGCCTGGCCCTGTTCGGGCCAGGATCAGCGGGGGGGGGGGGGGTGGATACCTTGGAGATTTTCCAGTTCTGTGCAGGTTATAGGCTCTTTTTTTTTTTTTTTTCCATTTCCTGTGTTTCTCTGTTGCTTCTGGTTGTGGGTTTGCTGGACTCTTGATGAGGTGTTGGGTGTTGGAGTTCCCAGCTCACTATTCGGTTGGAGCGAGTTGGGGTGCCTCCCTATTGTGATGGTGCCATCTTCCTCCTCAGGGCAGTGATTTTAAACCTAAGGTGACTGCGTAACTTCTTTATCCCAACTGTGGTATCTTTAGGAATGAAGTGATATTAGTAATACCAGAAAAGAGCTTGTCCACGTACAGCGATGTTCTGGTGAGTCAGGGTCACTGTGGGAAGCACTAATAATTCCCATGGTGCCTCAAGCTATCAACAACATCACAAAGTTACAAGCCTCTGGCAGTCAATAATTCAACAGTCTAACCATGAGAACACAGGGAAGTAAGCAAACTTGATCGGTCAAATGGCATTTGGAAGCAGAAGATACTAGGCTTCCTGCTCAATGGGAAAATGACTTTTTACCCACCCATGTTGCTTGAATTTGCGGATTGGATCCTGTGAGGAACAAACATATAAGTGTCAAATTTAGACTTTTAAACATACCTGTCACATTACAGCAATTACTACACAATATCCATAAAAGTATTTGCATCTTAAGTATCACTAATTACTTTGCTTGCCTTTGAGCATTTCAAAGCTATTTAAGCCAATAATTTAAAGTAAACATATCCTAATTTATCTTTAATATGTATTTTCCCAGTGGGTGCATCAAGTTTTAACCAATTTGAATACATTTGTCTTCATTTTAAAAAGCATTCTTATTGAAAAGTTTATCAATAGTACAGTGTTTATTATTGCTCTATATTTGTGGGAAATATTTCCAGCTTCAAATTGTAGTACTTGTTTACCAATAGAATCATTTATATCTCTGAAATTCAAAAGATGTTGAATTATATAGAAAGTTATTAATTTTATGTCTGCTAAGTTTGGAGGTAAATTTTAGCTTAGATTTAAATTTTCCAGTGCTATTTGAGTCGTTACTATATGATCATTACCTCAGTCTTGCATAATCCAGTTAAACTAGCTAGTGAGATGTCTTCTCAAACATTCTGATTGTCTCTGTTTTAAAAATAGCATTTTTGTAAACAACTGGAAGGCATCATGAATTCTACATCCTGTAAAATGAGGGTTATTACTCATAGCTGTTTCTGTTTCTCTACTATTAAATTATAATCTCTATAATGGGGTACCAATCACTACAATTTAATTATGCCTGACTAGTGGTTAGCAATGATCCTTCTGTATTAAGAATTCTGTACTTGAAGGATAAGCATAGGTCACCATGCCCATCATCTCAGCTACTTGGAAGGAAGAGCTTGAGAAGAATGCAAGTCAACATCAGCCCAAGCAAAAAAGTTAGCAAGATTCCTACTTCAATCAAATGAGCCAGGTATGGTGGTACACACATGTGAATTCAATAACACTAAATGCTGAAGGTCAGAAGAACATGATCTCTGAGGGGACCCTGGGCAAAAACTTGGGGCTACATCAGAAAAGTAAATAAAGAGAAAGAATGGATGAGTGTATGACTCACGTGCGAGAGCACCTCATAGTGTACTTACAGCCCTGAGTTCAATACTTCAGCACCACAAAGTAATAATAAATAAATAAATAAATAAACAAACAAACATAGCATACTTTGTCTACCATCTTCATACTTCACTGGCAAGTATGTCAGGATATAAAATAGAAAGCAGGATAAAACACCAGTACTGACTTGTGTTTCACCACAGTAGTATTCCCTTAAGCTTTGAAGAACACATACCATCTTTGGGATTATCTTCTTGAAAAGTCACTTATATTTGCTTGTAGCTAAGTGGAGACCCACTTGCTGTCCAATAGTTCCTTTTTAACATCTATTTGCTTTCAACATTAATAGGTTCAATGTGTAAAATCTAGGTACACCTTCTTTAAAAAAAGAAAACAAAGTTTGGAATATGTGTAATGCCTGAGGATTTCAGGAAGATACTCATAAACCTCCAAGCTAGTGATTTGGGGATTCCCCATATTTGTTTAATAGAAGTTAGTTTGAACAGGTCAATCCTTCAAAAAGTAACAAGTTCAGGTGGGCACTCATGGCTCATGCCTGTAACCTAGCTATTCAAGAGGCAGATCTGGGGATGGTGATTCAAAGCCAACCCAGTCAGTAACATTCACGGGACTCTTATTTTCAATAAACTACCCCCCAAAAAAAGGCAGAGTGGAGCTGTGGCTCAAGTGGTAGAGCAGTAGCCTTCAGCAAAAGGAACTCAGGGACAGCACCAAGGCCCAAAGTTCAAGCCCCAGGACTGGCAAAAAATAAAAAACAAGTTCCTACAATGTGTCTGGTTGTTTTGCTGAGTTATGGTTTGCACAGGTGTCCTGCACAGTTACCTTCCCTGTGTTAAACGCTTTGTCCTCTGCACATGGCATGATGGGAAGATGGTGGAAAGCTTATGATGTGAAGGTCTTAGGACCCTGGATATGTTTCCTCCAAAAGGACTGGGACCACAGGTTCCTTTTCTCTTGTTTTTTTCATACCTTCCCATGAAGTGGTTGGGCTTTCTCCACCAAGTGGTCTCTCCACTGTGTACTGTGCTGGCAAAGGGAGTCAAGACACAGGTGCCAAAACATTATTAACTGCAGTTGGCAAAACTGTGAGCCATGTAAGCATTCCCTTTTAGAAGGTGATGTACCTGAGGTTATTTATTACAGTAATGGGAAACTGATTACCACCATAAAGCTTTGCAAATTTTTCATATTTGGTATTCTGGAGAACCCAAAGACACCTTGTATCTATTTTTCCCTATGCATAGAAGAATTGAACTCCTGTAAATACCTCCAATGCAAGTAAAACCAAGGCTTTGTGCCAGAATCAATTGGTTCTTCTGTGAGCATGTCATTTTTAGGAATCATCTAGCTCTACACTGAGACGTGTTTCAGTCTTTGTCTTCAACATGTGTACATTGTGATCAGTTATTTGCTCCTAATATTTTAAAAATGCATAAATACAGAGGAACTAAAGCAGCCTTAAATAAGCATTATCATCCTGAAGGTATAATTACATTTGGAAAAATATCTATTACTAAGAACACTTAAAAAAATAATTTTACAGTGGTAGCGAGGGTACAGCTACAGGAAGAGAGTACAACAGAAACAAAACTAAACAAACCACCCAGTCAAACAAACAGACAAAGAAAAAAACAGTAGAACAAGTTCACATGGCATGTTGAGAACTGGGGAAGGGAGAGGGAATACCAAAATCAAGAGACAAAGAACAAAAAGACAAACCATTCAAAAAGCAACACTTACAAAACCATTTGGTGTAAACCAATTGCACAACTCTTGGGGGCAGAGGGGAAGGGGGAAAGGGGAGGGGGAAAATGAGGGAGGAGGTAACAAGTAGAACAAGAAATGTACTCACTGCCTTTCATATGAATCTGTAACCCCTGTGTATCACAATTTGACAATAAAGAAAAAAACAAAAAGAATAGATTAGAATTGAAGACATTAGTATCAACTTATATTTATCTTAATATAGAATCAAATGTATACATATAGCTATATTGACAGTGAGAAAAAAGTATAAAAAATACCATGTGCTTATATATTTCCTTAATTTGTCCATTGAGAGAGCCTAACAGCATTGACACCTCAGAAGCAACAAGCACACACAATGCCCAAGTCTTAGTTTCTAATACCATCCTTTGATAAAAAGAATAAAGGTTCAACAGAGGAATGGCTACTTCTAGAATTACTACAATAAGTATGTAATTTGATGAGCCATGTCAAAGGGACCTAGATATTAGTTAAAACAATTTCATTTCTAGTGATCCAACCCGGAATAATGTGAGCAATAAAACAGAGATGTATTGAATTATAACACAAGGTATGAAATAAATGAGTATATATTCATAAACATTAATAAAGGATTAAATAAATTGGTCAATTATGGAAAATAAGATCTTCCACACAGAAAAATATTAATAAAAATCATTTTACTCTGGTTTGTTCTATCACTATGGAATATTTGGCATTAACTTTATTTTCCATCTTATAGATCTTTTAAAAATTCTGCTCTAAACCTTAAGAAATACTTAAATCTGGGGCCATGAAAGAATTCACGAGCCAATTCCAAGCTAATTGGGGGCGCCTATCCCTTATGTAATTTCATTTTGACCTTTAATTATTGAATTTTAGTCCTTTCAATTAATAAGTTCTAGTCAGGTCCACAGTGACTTATAATTAACCTCAGCAGATAGTCTTAAAAGGGAAAATTTGGTGAATTTTGAAAGGCGCATGCCATGTATATGAAGTTTCAAGATGCCCTGAGGTTTCCAGTGAGAAAAACTTTCCATCATGATCTTTGCTATGGTATGTCTGGTATGTCTCACACTGGGAAGAAATTATTTGAAAGAAAAGAACAACCTATATTTTCCAAAAAGTTTGTTACACTGTTATATTTATATTTGTCTTTTTACTCAAGCAAAACATATTTTATTGTCATTTGTTCTGCACCAAGAAAGATTGCTCCAATATTTTGGGTTGGACTATGTGGACAAAGTGATTGGCAGCCATCATCATGACTGCTCATTCTCATGACAACCTCAGAACATGAGATCATGAAAAGTGCATTTTCCTCTCCTGCCTCGTGTCTCTTCCTTACCCATTAAGCTTTCTCATCCCTAAGATCTTCTTGAAAGAGTCTATCTAAAGATAGAAAAGTTAACAACACACTGTGTTTCTTCTGAGTTGGCTGACATCCTAACACCTCGAGCCATGGGCTCGAGAATGCTTCAACTATGAAAGGTCAGTTCTGGCCATTCCAGTAATGGCATTCAGCCAACAACAATAGAAGTGTGGTCAAACACTGTCTGGGAAGTTGAAGACTGCTCTGGATCTATTCCGTCGACAGTGATCAGGGCACTATGTCATGAAAGGTGCCATCTTCCCAGTGAGAAGGGAAAGGCAAAGTCACACTCACTGGAAAGGTTTACAATTAGCACGTATCTTTTTTAAGTTGAAGAAGAGCCCTGGATATTTAGGAATTATTTTGCTTAACTTTTTGTCTCATGTGAGATTCTTAATTCATCCTAATTGCACACTGGGTTCTTTTTTATTACTATTGTGTGACAAAGTTCCCATCCAATATTATTTCTACAAAAATTTTAGTACATCATAGTTTTATTAAGAATGAAGAGGGCTGGGGATATAGCCTAGTGGCAAGAGTGCCTGCCTCGGATACACGAGGCCCTAGGTTCGATTCCCCAGCACCACATATACAGAAAACGGCCAGAAGCGGCGCTGTGGCTCAAGTGGCAGAGTGCTAGCCTTGAGCAGGAAGAAGACAGGGACAGTGCTCAGGCCCTGAGTCCAAGGCCCAGGACTGGCCAAAAAAAAAAAAAAAAAAAAAAAAAAAAAAAAGAATGAAGAAAACCAAAGGCAATGAAAGACAAGAAGCAGATATTAGCAAGAGAACAAAAGTCACATTTCTCTGTGATAGTTGGCCATTCTTCGACATCTCTAAACAAAACTGGCATTCTCCTATATAAGATCTAGCCTATGATTTTTTTTTCAAATTTTTATTTTCAAACTGATGTACAGAGAGGTTACAGCTGCATATGTTAGGCATTGGATACATTTCTTGTACTGTTTGTTACCTCATCCCTCATTCCCTCCTCTTCCTCCTTTCCCTTTTCCCCCATGAGTTGTTCAGTTCATTTACACCAAACAGTTTTGCAAGTATTGCTTTTGTAGTTGTTTGTATTTTTTTGCCCTATATACCACTGTTTACCAGTATACATGGTTTCCAATATACTCAGATAAGATACAGAGATAGTGTAGGTACAACCACAGGAAGGGGATACAAGAGGATCATCAATAATAGAAGCTACAGTTACACATAGCACATGACAGTAGTTACAACAGTGATATAACAATTGTTTCCATAACATGGAGTTCATTTCACTCAGCATCATCTTATGTGTTCATAAGGGTATAGCTATTGGGCTCTTGTGATCCTCTGCTGTGACTTGCCTAAACCTGTACTAATTATTCCCTATAAGGGAGACCATAGAGTCCATGTTTCTTTCGGTCTGGCTCACTTCACTTAGAATAATTTTTTCCAAGTCCTTCCATTTCCTTACAAATGGGGCAATGTCATTCTTTCTGACAGAGGCATAAAATGCCATTGTGTATATGTACCACATTTTCCTGATCCATTCGTCTACTGAGGGGCATCTGGGTTGGTTCCAGATTCTAGCTATGACAAATTGTGCTGCGATGAGCATTGTTGTGCTGGTGGCTTTAGTGTGTTCTTGTTTATAATCTTTTGGATAGATACCCAAAAGTGGGGTTTCTGGGTCATAGGGAGCTCTATGTTTAGCCTACTGAGGAATCTCCATACCGCTTGCCAGAGTGGCTGAATCAGTTTACATTCCCACCAACAGTGAAGTAGGGTTCCCTTTTGGCCACATCCCCTCCAACAATTGTTAGCCTATGATCTTGCCCAGGTGTGCTTGCTTCATCTTCCCACCTGTGCTTTGACTCTTTTCTCAGTGGACCACCCCAGCAGAGTGGTAACTCTGGCCTTCTGCATTATGCTGTGGGTTGTACTACAAATTGTGATATAGATTATCTTAGAATCCTCTGGGGTAAGGACTGGACTCCATTCTACCTATAGCCTACCTGCTATGTTGAAGCTACAGCAGGTGGGGAATCAGAAACAACTTTTGTTGGACTCTCGCTTTCAGGCTCAAGTGGTGTGAGAGTCGTCTTCCCATGGAGAGTTCAACTTGGAAAGATGGGATTATGACTAATGAGAATAGGAAGGAAACTATTAGATAAAGCCCCTTGCCATTTTATTCCTGAAAGATTATTCTGAATATTTGTAAAAAGAAAGAAAAGACGATCCTGGTGTGTGTGTGTGTGTGTGTGTGTGTGTGTGTGTGTGTGTGTGTGTGTGTGTGTGTTTCAGAAATTTACAATATAGTATCCTATCCTAAGTAGATTATTTCCAGGACACTTCCAGATATGAAAGTCTAAGAATGTTCAGATTTTCCTTCCATAAAATGGCATAGTAGCCAGGCACCAGTGGCTCACATCTGTAATCCTAACTACTCAAGAGGCTGAGATCTGAGGATCACTATTCAAAGCCAACCCAGCCAGGAAAGTCTGTGAGACTTCTATCTCTAATTAAGCACCAGAAAACCAAAAGTGGCACTGTGGCTCAAGTGATAGAGCACTAGCCTTGAGCTGAAGAGCTAGGGGACAGTGTTCAGGCACAGAATTCAAGCCCCATGACCAATTTTTAAAAAGGCATAGTATTGGCATATAACTTAAACATATCCTCTTATATACATTAAATTATCTCTAAATTACTTTATTTATGCCCTTTACACAAGATAAATGCCATGTAGAGTTGTTTTGTACTACTTTTAGAATCACAATAAGGAAACATGTCTGAGAATGTTGAGTACAAGTGTATTTTTTTTCCTCTCAATGTTTTCATCTGTCTCCATTGTTAAATCTTCAGATGCAGACTCTGAGGAGAAAAGAGGGTCAATTCTAGCCACTTTCTTTTGTAACCCTGCTTATACTCTACCCTAACCATGGAATTATAATTTACAATAAAGTCAAAGAACTTAATCTTTGTTACTAGTTTTAACATTGAAGAAAATAAGACTTTCAATAAAACAATAGATTTATTTTAATGTATTGTGAGAAATTACGTTTTTGCTAAAAGTTATTTAATTCAACTGTTTAAAATGCTAGTTAATACATAAGAATATTTAAACATAAAATTGTTAGTATTAAAGTGTTCTTAATCAAAACAATGGTGGTATCACATGCTCCAACCTAATAATATTAATTATGAACGTAATACAAAATATGGAGAGGACCATGAGAGTTATATTTACTGGGTTGTCTTTTATTTCATTATTGGTTTGACACTGAACATGTGCCTAATTCACTGTAGACCACACAAACGTTAAAAATTATAACATGGTGAAGCCATCCAGAATGGTTAGAAATTAAAGTATACAACTTAGATAAATAATTAATAAATGTTAGTTGTTAGCTAATGTATACAAGGAAAAAGTATCTATTGCATCATAACGCCCAATATATGTGTAGGGATTTGTTTTGTTTATTTTTGTGTGTGTGTTGGTACTGATGCTTAAACTCAGAGCCTATGTATTCCCCCTTAGCTTTTTTGCCCAATGCTAGCATTCTACCACTTGAGCAATACCTCTCTTCTGGAGATAAAAGTTTCAAGACTTTCCTGCTTGGATTGGTTTTAAACTACAATTCTTAAATATCAGCCTCCTAAGTAGATAAGGTTATAGTTGTGAGCCACTAGCACTTGGCTTTACATGCAAGTTTAAGGATTTTTTTCTTATAATCTTTTCTGCCCTATGGAAACTTATGCTAAGCCTTTTTGATGCACAGGTTGGAAACTATTGTCATAAAATGTACATGTCAAGGCCTTTCAAAAGTTGTATTATTTGATCCTCATACCATGTCTATGATATCTTCGTCAAACATCTTACTTGCTCAGAAATTCAGATAAAAGTTAGTAGAGGGTATTTTATCATCACCATTATTATATCACCATCAGTTCAGAGAATAATATTTTTCTTCTCCTTCTTTATTCTTCTCTAGGAAGGTTCTTTGGATCCAACATGGCCAACAAACTTTCCTAATTTATTTCTTCTCTGACCAAGTGACCAGGTCAGCTGACAGTTTCAGAAACAAATTCTTATGCCTTTATGGCTCGTGATTTTGGCTACTTGAGTGGAATCACACATTAGCAGTGCACTTGTCATGGCCCAGTTTTATATAAGGAATACATTCAGAACCATTTGGTTATCATAAGGTTAGCGAAATCCTAAAAGTATACCCACCTCATTTGAAGAAATTTTAAGTACTTTTGTATCAAGGATGAGAATGCTGAATATCTGGAAGGTTGAATGTTAAGATGTAGTAGGAAACTCAGAATTTAACCTAAATATTTTGACTATAAGTTTTGTAATTTTCCAATTCTACTACATGGTTACTCTGCAAGCTGATATAAACTATCACAAGTAAAACCTGGCAACTATTTTAATTGGAAGGATGACACTATAATATGCATAAAACATTTGGCTGAGGTTTTTAAAGAGTCTGTAATTCGAAGTGAGAAAGCAGTCCGTAACTGATTTTCCAGTGGAAATTAATGAAGGAGAACATGAAGAGAGTAAAGCAGCTGTATGAAAGTTAAAATTAAAAAGGCAAGTGTTAATCCCAGCAACATTCTTCAATGATATAGAGGAAGCAATCCAAAAATTCATGTGGAATAATAGAAGATCCCAAATTGCACAATCTGTAGTAGGAAGAGCAGTGTTGGAGGAATATCAATACCAAACTTCAAATTCTATTACAAATCCATAGTAATAAAAGCAGCTTTGTACTGGCACAAGAATAGGCCCAAGGACCAACGGACTAGATTAGAAGACTCAGAAATGAATCCACAGAACTGTAGCCACCTAATCTTTGATAAGGGAGCCAAAAAACAGGGTGGAAGAAAGAAAACCTCTTCAACAAATGGTGTTGGAAGAATTGGCTTATACACATGCAGAAAACAGAAGCCTTATATATTTTCCTGCATCAGTATCAACTCCAAATGGACTAAAGACCACAATGTAAGAATTGATACCCTGAAAATATTACAGGAAGGGATAGGGAAAACACTAGGCACAGGTCAAAACTTACTAAGTAAACATCCAGAATCACAACAAATTAAAGAAAGACAGAATAAATGGGATTGCAACAAACTGAAGAGTTTCTGCATAGCAAATGACACAGATATCCAGATAAATAGAAAGCCCACAAAATGGGAGATCTTTACCAGCTATGCGTCAGACAAAGGCCTCATATCTAAAAGATACTTAGAGCTCAAAAACTTAATACCCCCCAAATAAAAACAATTCCTCAAGTAAACAACAATGAGCTAAAGACCTAAAGAGAGACTTCCCAGAAGTGATAATGGCCAATAGACACATGAAGAGATGTTCAACACCTCTGGCCACAAAAGAAACACAAATCAAGACAGTATCGAAATTCCACCTCAACTTAGTTAAAATGGCCATAATCAATAACAGATGTTGGCAGGGATGTGGCCAAAAGGGGATGTTAATGGGAATGTAAACTGGTTCAACCACTCTGGAAAGCAGTATGGAGGTTCCTCAAAAGACTAAGCATAGACCTTCTCTATGGCCCAGCAATCACACCCCTGGGCATTTATCCAATTGACCACAAACCAGGCCCCACTAAAGCCACCAGCAAAACCATATTCATTTCAGGTTATTTTTTTACTATAGCTAAGATATGGATCAACCCAGATGCCCCTCAGCGAATGAGTGGATTGAGAAAATGTGGTATATATACACCATGGAATTCTATGCTTCCATCAGAAAGAATTATCATTGCCCCATTAGTGAGGAAATGGGAAGAGTTGGACAAAATTATATAAAGCCAAGTAACCAGACCCAAAGAAACATAAGTTGCATTGTTTCCCTCATTTGATTACCATGTGCCTATACATCTACAAATAAATCCAATAGAGAGTAAAAGATAAAAAAAAATTATACTTGGACATGATAGATTAAATAGGACTCTAAGCATTCATATAGTGAGACCAAAGGAGGATATTCTTAGGAAAGTGTTGGGGTCTGAACAACCCCTTTCTCCCCCCATGGGGAGAATGGTAACCACAGACTCTATGAAAGAGCACTCAGCCGGGCCCTCAGCCAGCGGAAGGCCAAAGGCGTGCTCACATGGGCAAGCGCTAAGTTGAGGAAAGGTTGCTGAAGCCGCCCCTCCCCCCAGTCCCCTCACATGTTACCAAGGGCGGAGGCGAAAAGGAAGGCATCAGGGACACGCTGCGGTGGTGGGAAGCGTCTCAAAGACTTTAATATGGAAGGGCACTTATATAGAAGTAATGGCGGGAAAGAAAGGGGGCTGGCCAAAGGGCCAGTCATAGGCTAAGGACCATGTCCATCAAGTGACATCACGAAACTTCCTTTGTGGGCGGGACAACCCCATTATGGTGGCACGCACGTGTTCACCTCCCAAGGGGCGGGGGCTTTCACTTCCTGTTGAGGCCGGAAGGTGGGAGGGGCTCCTTCCCATTGTCCCAGGGCTGGGGGGAAGGACAGCCCCCAACAGGAAAGGATCACAAGGGCTCAATAGCCATGTGCATATGATATATAAAATGATGCTTGTCAAAATGAACTCCAAGAAATGGAAACAAGAGGTTTTCATTGTACTTTTTGCAATTCATTTTTTTCTGTTCTTTCCATTTTGTCATTTTTTTGTTTCCATACCTTTTGTCTTGTATATAAATTTATCTAATTTGGAAAACAGAAGAGGAAGCATAGAAATGGTGGGACAAAGCATGAACTAATTCAGCAGTGATATACACTAGACACTATGTTGGAAATTAACTATAGAATTGTATGGGGGAGGGAAAAACAGAAGAAAATGAAGGAGGGGTGTAAAGTGCTCAATACCTCATTTATGTAAGTGTAACCCCTCTGTACATCATCTTTACAATAGTTTTTAAATGCAGGTGTTAAAAAATAAGATGAGGGTACATATGTACCTAATTCAAATAAAATGCTAACATCTATGGATAACAATAGTAGTTTATGTTTCTTCCATACATAAAATTCCATGTTTTAAAGACCAGGGCAGTCTACTTCATTTTTCTGGGCACAGCCTCTGATATCCCTTAAACACACTGCCTGATTCCTTTGAGTACACTTTGATGACTTAAAAGCACAGGGCAAATCTTGGCCCCAAGCTTATTTTTATACTTGACATAGACCATTGGTACCTATTTCAAACAATGGAATGAAGAGTTTCTACGAAAACATCCAAGATTTTTATAACTCTTGTATAATTGCATAATGCTAAACAGCTGGGTATTTTGAAATATTCATCTGATTATTTAAAAATTTTGGTTTTCAATTTTTAGAAAGTCTTATTAATACAGTCTCTAAGGGAGTACACTAATTCGTTTTTCAAAATATGGAATGCTGCTTGAAACATGTGAGCAACAGCCTAAGACTTGGTAAACAGGATTTTGGCTGTCAGTGCTTTGCAATTTAGTCCAAATATTATCAGACTAAATTGTACCTCAGGGATTTGTACAATCATAGAGACAATATTAATACTTGAAAATTAACTGATCTTTGAAAGTCAGTATGCTCTACTAATCGTCTAAGGACAAAACTACATATGTATGGCATGTATGAATACATGAATACATACATGCATGCACACAAGTTGACCAAACTCTCTTGGGTAGTGAATGCTGGAACATTCTTGAAAACTGTTTCTCATCTTAATCATGAGGTTGGACTGCCCTCAAACAGTGAGGAAAGGTCATTGTACTCAAAACTGGGGAAAGGATGCTAAGTGAAACTTTCTACTCTCATTTACAAAAGCCAAATAGCGATTTCTATATACAGAGAAAATGAATAAAGATGGTCCACACTGTTGGACTGATATATTGTAAGGAATATACTAAAATGTATCTTAGAGGCTTTATCCTAAGACTTATGAAAAAATGGAACTTCTGAGCAAAAAAAAAATGCTGTTCTAGCAAGATGTTTTCTGGTGCAGTGAACATATGAAATCACAAAATATTAGTGATTAAATTTAATATGACAATGTTATTTTCAAAATGAAAAACTTCGCTTTTATAAATTAAAATTTTTTGTTTGAAGAAAATGGACTGAACAATATACAGTGAACGTGGCATATTTATTGCTGTTTAGTATATACATTGAACAAGTAAAAAGTAACTTTATGCTTATCTACCAGGATAGATGTTTGTATAAGCAATAGTTTCCTTCCCTTATAACATAAAAAGTAGGTGGAGCCCAATGTGATACTTACTAGTAATTCTCTACAATCTGTTTTTAGACTTTTTTCCTAGTTGTATAAGATAGTACTATAAGCATAGGCAACACAGGGAAGAAAAATCCTACAATGTGAAGAGAATGTTTTCATTTAAACTGTTTGTGCTGTTCAGACAGCTTGACCTACTCCAAAACAATAGAAGACGCTTGACTTTATTTCTAAATCCAAGCACAATCACTATTTAACATCAGTTTTTCTAAGCACTTGAAATTACCTTGCTGACTGCATGACTTTGGATGAATGCTTAAAGGACCATACAGTGATGTGCAATTTCACTTGAGGCAGGTACTGTCATGTCAATTTGAAGCAGTTGTGAATTGTCCATCCTAAATATTTCTAGTGCCCCTTGATAGGTGTCATAGAGTTTTAGGAAAATCACTAAGCCACTTCCTTTTCTGGCCATGTTTGAAATTAAAGTATACATCTCCTTCCTGTATGGTGACAGAGGCTTGTGATGTAAATTAGTTCATATGGTGGGCTGGAAAGGAAGAAGGTGTGTATTACTAGGTTCAGTACTTCAAAGCACGTGCATAGTTGCAACCAAAATTAAGAACAGGAGTGCCTTGGAGAGCCACTCCTGAGATGTTTCTGCAGATCACAGCCTGCCTTGAGGAATGTTTTCTCTCCCTGTTAATACTCCTCCTTCCTGTTTCTATTTCCACCCCATCCCAAGAATGTAGTAAAACCAGTGTTAGCTATGAAAATAGAAGAAAGTTTAAATAGCAGGGAGAAAGTTGCAGTAACGGAGATCATATGCCCACATCACAAACACAATGCTAACACATCTTTATTTTTATAGGAGCTTCCATATGTCACTTGTTTTTGACTCTCTAAAGATAAGGACACTTTCATGCCTTGCAACCTTGCCTCACAGTTTCTTCTGGGATGAGATGAGAGAGATTCTCTCATTAGCCTTTTATTCAGGTCTGGGTAGAATTTGATGTGTAGTCTCACTCTGGTCTTTGGTCCTAAATGTAAATTTTATGCTAATTTTTCTTAATTTGAGCAGTTGTTAATTCTGAAAATTCTATAATTACAGATATACTTAACATAGAAGATAAAAATCTTCTAATCTTCATCTCCACAGATGACCACTCTCAATATTCACCAAATATCACTACTTCTCACACAAAATATTGTTCTACATATATGCCAATGTATATTATTGTATTCTCTTTCAACAAAAATTTTAATTTGGCCAAGATTTTTGTCAACAACTTAGAAGCCACAAGATTTGTTTTATCCTTCCACTTTTAATTTTCAAACTGAGATAAAAAGTACCTCAATGCACCCAATCTCTTTTCATCTCCTAAGCAGGGTCAACATGGTTAACATTTGGATGGAGGAGAACAAAAACTAACACATTCTTTCTCTTATGTTTTCTTTTCCTCAATTGAATTCTTTTGTCAAAGGATCAAGATCTTTGGTGGCAGAATCAGATTCTCCAAAAATGGCATGAGATTTTTAACTACACGATTCTCATCCCCTTAATTTTTATTTAGAAGAGTTTAATATGTATGACCTAAGTAATGTTCAATATAAAGAAAATTTCTGATAAATGACTCAAGCTCTCATTAGATTTTCATCTGCAACTAAATAAACACACAAAGCCAAAAGATTAAAATTTTATGAGACCTTTATTTAAACCTTCTAAGTAGACTCATATCAAGCATTGAAATAGAAACTGCAATAAGAGATCTCCCATCCAAGAAAAGACCAGGTCCGGATGGATTCACAGCAGAATTCTACAAGGCCTTCAAAATAGAACTCACATCAATATTTCTCAAACTCTTCAATGCAATTGAAAGTTAAAGTTCACTACCAAACACATTCTATGGTGCCAGTATAGCCCTTATCCCAAAACCAGGCAGGGACTCATCAACGAAAGAGAACTATAGACCGATTTCCCTGATGAACATCGATGCAAAAATTCTCAACAAAATTCTGGCCAATTAACTTCAACAGGTCATCAAAAAAATCATACACTATGACCAAAGTGGATTCATTCCCAGTATGCAGAGCTGATTCAATATACACAAGTCAACCAACGTAATCCACCACATGAACCAGGGCAAGGTCAAGAATCACATAATTATTTTACTAGATGCAAAAAAATCATTGATAAAATTCAGCACCCATTTATGATCAAAGCTTTGGAGAAACTAGGATTCCAGGGAACATTCCTGAATATAATTAAGGCTATCTACAACAAACCCACAGTGAACATTACTCTTAATGGGGAAAAGTTAAAGCCATTTCCTCTAAAACCAGGAGCAAGACAAGGTTGTTCGCTCTCCCCAGTCCTTTACAACATAGTACGAGAGGTCCTAGCCAGAGCAATAAGGCAAGAGGGAGACATAAAGAGGATCCAATTAGGAAAAGATGAAGTCAAACTCTTGCTCTCTTTGCAGATGACATGATCCTGTATCTAAAGAACCCCGCAGACTCTACTCCCAAGTTACTTGAGCTGATCCAAAACTTTGGAAAAGTAGCAGGATATAAAATAAACCCACAAAAATCAACGGCCTTTCTATATGCTAATGACCTGAAAACCGAGGCTGAAATCAGGAAAGCAACTCCTTTTGCAATGCCCCCAAAACATAAAATACCTAGGAATAACCTTAACCAAAGAAGTGAAAGACCTCTTTGATGAGAACTTTATTTTTTTTTATTATAAAACTGATGTACAAAGAGGTTACAGTTTCATACGTTAGGCATTGGATACATTTCTTGGACTGTTTGTTACCTTGTCCCTCATCCCCCCCACCCTCCCTTTCCCCCCCTGAGGTGTTCAGTTCACTTACACCAAACAGTTTTGCAGGTATTGCTTTGGTTGTTGTTTCTCTTGATGAGAACTTTAAAAGCTTGAACAACGAAATTAAGTCAGAACTAAGAAAATGGAAAAACCTCCCATGCTCCTGGGTTGGGAGGATTCATATACTCAAAATGGCAATAATGCCAAAAGCTATCTACAAATTCAATGTAATACCCATTAATATCCCAACACCATTTTTTAATGAAATAGAGGAAGCAATCCAGAAATTCATATGGAACAATAAAAGACCCCCAATAATAAAAACAATCCTAAGCAGAAAGAACAGTGCTGGAGGAATTATAATACCAAACTTCAAGCTGTATTATAAAGCTATAGTAATAAAAATAGTGTGGTATTGGCACAAGAACAGGCCTGAAGACCAATGGAACAGAACTGAAGACCCAGAAATGAACCTGCAGAACTATGCCTACTTAATCTTTGATAAAGGAGCTAAAAAAAAAATAGGATGGAAGAAAGATAGCATCATTAACAAATGGTGCTGGCAAAACTGGTTCAAAACCTGCAGCAAACTAAAACTAGATCCTTATATATCACCCTGCACCAAAATCAATTCCAAATGGATCAAAGACCTCAAAATAAAAACAGATACCCTGAAAACACTATAAGAAGGAGTAGGAGAAACACTCGGGCTCCTTGAGATAAGATGAAACTTCCTTAACAAAGACCCAGAAAGGCTACAAATCAAAGAAAGGTTGGACAAATGGGACTGCATCAAACTACAGAGCTTCTGCAGGGCAAAGGACATAGCTTTCAAGATAAACAGAAAGCCCACAGATTGGGAGAAGATCTTTACAGGCCATACAACAGACAAAGGCTTCATATCTAAAATTTATGCATAACTAAAAAAAATTACCTTCCTCCAAAACAAAACCTCAAAGAACCAATAACCCCCTCAACAAGTGGGCTAAAGACCTAAAAAGAGACTTCTCTGATGAGGAAATGAGAATGGTCAAGAGACACATGAAGAAGTGCTCTACATCACTGGCCATGAAAGAAATGCAAACCAAAACAACATTGAGATTCCACCTCACCACAGTAAGAATGCCCATTATCTGGAAAACTAACAGTAACAAATGCTGAGGGGAGGTGGCCAAAAGGGAACCCTACTATGTTGTTGGTGGGAATGTAAACTTGTTCAGTCACACTGGCAAGCGGTATGGAGATTCCTCAGAAGGCTAAACATAGAGTTCTCCTATGACCCAGCAGTCCCACTTTTGAGCATCTGCCCAAAAGATTATAAACAAGAACACACTAAAGCCACCAGCACAACAATGCTCGTCGCAGCACAATTTGTAGTTACTAAAATATGGAACTAACCCAGATGCTCCTCAGTAGACAAATGGATCAGGAAAATGTGGTACATACACAATGGAATTTTATGCCTCTATCAGAAAGAATGGCATTGCCCCATTCAGTAAGGAAATGGAAGGACTTGGAAAAGATTATACTAAGTGAAGTGAGCCAGACCCAAAGAAACATGGACTCTATGGTTTTTCTCATAGGGAATAATTAGTACAGGTTTAGGCTAGTCACAGCAGAGGATCACAAGAGCCTAATAGCTATGCCCTTATGAACACATAAGATGATAAGTGAAATGGCCTCCGTGTTATGGAAACAAGTGTTATACTACTGTTGTAATTACTTTCACAACATGCCATGTGAAACCGTAGCTTCTATTGTTGATGATCCTCTGGTATCCCTATCCTGTTGCTGTCCCTGTGCTATCACTGTATCTCATCTGAGTACCCTGGATACTGTATATACCGGTATTATAACTAGGGAAGGGAAAGGGAATGTCAAAATGGAGAGACAAAGGATAAAAAGACAAATGACTCGAAAATCAATACTTACAAACCCATTTGGTGTAAATCAACTGAACAACTCATGAGGGGAGAAGGGAAGGGGCAAGGGGGAGGGGGGCATGAGGGAGTATGTAACAATTTGTACAAGAATTGTACCCACTGCCTTACACATGAAACTGTAACCCCTCTGTATATCACTGTGACAATAAATAAGTACTTATTCAGAAAATAAATTCATGAGACCTTTAAATTGGTACTTAAAGGGAGATTCATTTTGTGGTTAACATAAGACACTTGCTATAACACCATAGAAACCTGCATATTGGCTCTCTTAATTCTATTTGGATACTGTATATAGGAAAAGCATATTTGTGTAAATGTCTGTCTATTGGTATTTCTGAAATCATGGCAGAAAGAAGTATATTGGAAATGCCCTTTAGAATTTATCTCCAGCAAATCAAGTGAGCTAAGCCAGAAGGAAGGACCTGGCTCTCACCTCTGGTTGTACTTTCAGCTATTTACATTTATGTGCAAAATAAATTTAACTTGCCATACCTCCATCTCCTCAGCTGTCACTTAACATTCACCTTCATATTTTAGAGTGCCAATTTTGAAAGCAAGTAGAGTCTTTCACTTGGAGGGAATGCATCAAAATTACCCAGGTTTTTATTGAGTGGCTTGTTCCTTGAGGTCCTCTCAACTGACCAAATACAAGTTAGACCCAGGAGGGTTGGAAGTAGGAGTGCATCTCCACAAACACACACTAGTCAAGAGAACAATACAAGCCACAGGGATTGTTGCCAAGAGAAAGCAGAAATCTGCTTGCCCCACTCCTTACTTCCAAGCTCTGGAAGACCAGCCCTGAGACATGGAGTATGTGGTACAATCCAATGAGAGCTGGGTGCTCCCTCTAGTGGCTGTGGGGAATACTAGTCACTGCAACTAATACAGATAGGTAACCAACCCCAAATGTGTATTTTTGGGAGCTACTAGGGCTTGACCTCAGAGCTATAAGCTTTTTAGACTGTCATTCTATTTCATGACTAATGTCTCTTCGTTTTTCTCCAGTTATGTTTGAGATAAGGTCTCTGTTTTTGTCCTGAACTCTCCTGGATCACCATCCTCCTATTTACACTTCCAGTTATAACTAGGATGGCAGGTGCTAGCTACCATTACTAACTCTTGGTTCAGATGGGGTTAAAAGAAAAAAAAAATTCCAGAAAGGTTGAAAGAAATCCTTCCAGCAAAGCGAAGATCTAACACCTGCTTTGCTTGAGATACTGAATAAGACATTTCATTTCCTCTTGGTATATTTAAACCATGACTGAAAGGTAACACTGAAAGTCTGAGGAGAAGATCTTTTCTCAGTTCCATGAGTCAATGACCTTATATCTCAATTAGTTATAGTAACTGATCTTAACACAATGTGAGACAAAGAAAAGACAATGGCTTGTACTGAAATATGTCTCTGTGGAAGAGAAACATGCTTTGCTATAGTTCATCAATGTAGGTAAAATATCTCCAAACAATCTACCTTCCCATTTAAAATTTCTAAATATGTATTTTTGAAATAATTTGGTCATGAAATGTTCAGATAAATAATTTGACCTCCAATTACCTTGTCTCCAGGAAGTACAACATGTTTTTCAAGGAGTAAGGACACCGAACTTAGTGGCAATTGGGAATGGATATATATTTAATTATAAATTAAAATGTTACAATCTTGTATTTTATTTGCTAATTGAAATATATGCTATATATGCAATATAATATATGCAATTCAATATTGAAGTTTTGTGTAAATAGACTCTTTATCTAATTTACACATAATGTCATCAGTTTGTTATTGTATTCAAAAGGGGTAGGAGGGGGTCAAGGGGGAAAGGGTAGATAAATGGACAGAGAGAGAATTCTATTAAGAATCCAATGTATATCCTACAAAATTAAGAAGAGTGAGAGAAAGTGTAGGTAGGGGAACAAAGGTAAGTGTTGTAATTACTTTCAACATGCCATGTGAAACCGTAGCTTCTATTGTTGATGATCCTCTTGTATCTCCTTCTTGTAGTTGTACCTGCACTATCACTGTATCTTATCTGAGTACATTGGAAACTGTATATACTATATTAGAACTAGGAAAGTGAAAGGGAATACCAAAATCGAGAGACACAAGATAAAAAGACAAACGACTACAAAAGCAATACTTGCAAAACTGTTTGGTGTAAACCAACTGAACAACTCATGGGGGAAGAGGGGAAAGGGGAAGGGGGAGGGGGGAATGAGGGAGGAGGTAACAAACAGTACAAGAAATGTATCCAATGCCTAATGTATGAAACTGTAACCTCTCTGTACATCACTTTGACAATAAATAGAAAAAGAAAGTTAAGAGGGAAGACATTGATCAAGATACATTATATTCATAAACTGCTCTGTGAAATGTCAACTCTTTTGTGTAACCACTTACAGATAATACCGATAATAAAAAAAGATTTTAAAAAGATACTTTCTCCTAAAAAGTTAGATTGTGTTTAACTTGTACTTCTGGAAGAAAAAACCCAAACACTCCTTATTTGTGCTCTAACCAGGGAAAACCAGGAAGAGGCATTCTTGTCTACGTTACTGATCTTTTTTTTCTTTTAAATGTAATCTTGAAACTTCAGAACATCTGCTGAATGTGTTATATGAGTGATCTTTCATACTGAAATTTTAAAATACCCAGAGAAGGGCACCATTTAAACAAGCAAAACTCCATGAAGTTTGTGTGTGCGAAAATAGCACTTACTCAACAGTAGAAAGCCTATCCTATTAACATAGGAACATCATACTAGTCATAAAGACAATTATGTCACATGCAAAAATTGATAGGCATCTGAACACAGGAGGCTAGCAGATGGAGTGGGACCATTACAAGACAAAGTCCATAAAAAACTTATGGTAGGCATATAGACAGCAAAAGAAACTGGAAAGGTAGAACTTCATTATTGAAGGTTGCAGCCGTGATTATTAATATTCTAGTTCTCATTTTCTCTCTTCAGTGGTACCGTGTGATCATGGCTCTGGAGGGCTGGAAGTTTAAGATCAGAGTGTTAGAATGGGCCAGGGTTTGATAAGGCATCTCTTCCTGCTTGTATCTTCATATGGCATTTTCTTAGTGCAGAGATAAAGTAACCTCTCATCTGCTCATGTTATAATCCTGTCAAGAAGTTTCCACATTTGGGCTGGGAATGTGACTTAGTGGTAGAGTACTTGCCTAGCATGCCTGAAGCCCTGGGTTTGATTCCTCAGCAACACATAAACAGAAAAAACTGCAAGTGGGTCTGTGGCTCAAGTGGTAGAATGCTAGCCTGGAGCAAAAAGAAGCCAGGGACAGTGCTCAGACAGTGAGACCAAGCCACAGTACTGGCAAAAAGAAAAGAAAAAAGAAGTTTCTATACCCATGACTTAATTACCTAATCATCTCCTCAAAGACCCATATCCAAATGCTATCACATTGGGAATGAGGATTTTGTTTGTTTGTTTGTTTCAAATAAATGAGAAGAGCACATTCAATCCATAGCAAGTATCCTCAAAATGCAAGCCTGGCCTGCTCTCAGAACAACAGTCTCTTTCCTGTTCATATCTGTAACCTCAGAGAACAAAGAGTATGCCTTCCATAAACAAATGTGGCAAAAAGTATACTGGTAACCAGGCTCTAAACATTTACAGTGTCCTATAGAGAAAAATATAATATGTATTTGGATTGAAAAATAGAAATATTCCCTCATTGTACAGTAATTTTATCTGAATTCCTAATAGATGACATGAAGGGTGAATGTGATCAATTAAAAGATAGTAATTACCTACCTATATCAACTCTCTTCTATTTGGGAGATTCCTAAAAAGGAGAAAGTTACAAAAGAAGAACCCCAACAGGTACCAGTTCTAGAGACTAGATTCTGATAGCATTTTAGCAATTCAGGCCTTTACAGGAAGAGCGCATGTCTTCCTGTGCCCTGACATTCTCCTCATCAGCATGACTTCCCAGTTCTCGGACCTACACTCTGACCTTTTCCGACACAACCTTCCAGCTTCAGCCATAGTGCATTTTTCAGTTATCTGTTTATATTTGACCAAGGATATGATACAAGGTTAACAGTTAAAATTCTTCTGTTACCATTCTAACCTTGACATGAAACAGTCTCTCCATAGTAGACAGGAAACTCTGGCAGAGGCTGTCAGAGCCATCAATGGTACACATTTCTTCCTTTTACTAGAGGAATTAGAGGACCAGCTCACAAAAGTAATTATGCCCCCAGTTTCTCCTAGATCAGAAACTGCATGTAAATCTCTGTTCTCCCAGTGTGGTCAGTTATTTGTTCTGTCACTGTCTTATCCTTCTGAGTTCTTGTCTTTGAGCCAAGATGACAACTAGCACTAGACAACTTTAAATATAGCAAGAAAGGCTGTACTTCGGACACTTATGACCTGATGGGAACATAAAGTACAGTTTCAGGCATTTCATGGGAAACTGTCTTATTTGTAAGATTGCCAGTCCAGATTGTCCGGTTCTAAAGAGCCTTGAGGTTTGGAGCAGCGTCCATCCTCTTAGGTGTTTCCACAGACCTGAGCCGCAAGTCTTTTGATGTCAGTGGCTCACTTGGCTAGGTCAGACCTTGTCCAAATTCCATGCCTCCAGTTCAGGCTGGGTGACTCAGAGGACAGGATCTTTGTCATCAGAGTGGCCCTGCAATACAAAGGAAAGCCTGTTGCAGCAATCTTTCAGAATAACATATTTTTTTGGTCAATTCAGTAAGAAATAGTCAAACAGGAAGGAACTTCAGTGAGACTCCGTACAACTAAATATGGAGAAAAATGCTATTAGAGACAGGATTTCAGAGAGCTGAAAGGAAATCCATCAAATGCATAGGAAGTGGAATCTGCAAAACTACAGCCTACAAGCTCTCACTTGTGTGACAAATTTTCACCTATTTAGGCCTCTCCTGAGGTTTTCCCATGTCTCCCATAAGCCCCTACTGACATTCTCTGCATCTGTTCTCCTTACCTTAAGTAATATCATCATAGGTGATTTGTCCAAAGAACTTACAGCATCCCTGCCTTTAGTGAAAAGGGCCTGGGCAACTTTTATTCATTGTGAGATAAAATCCATTTGCTAGGTTTTTATTTGGTATTCTTGGAAAGTCACTGGCAAGATAACAGGCAAGTCCAAAATCAAAATTAAATACTTAATGAAACTAAACTAAATGTACTAAAATGCTGGGCCAAATTCACTTTATCAAATATTTCAATAACCACACATGTGGCTTCAGTAGAGCTTCTGGGCAGATAAAGTGCTTTCTAGTCCTTGGGCAGTTTTAGATTCAGCCAAATCTTCTTATCTGTCTTGTTTATTCCTGTAGAGAGTAACTTTCTGCAAGTCACTGAGTACCTTCTCTCTCCATTGTGAACTTTAAAAGTATACACGTATCTCTGTCTACAGGGAAATGGTATTATCTCTTCTATCCTCTAGCTATTTATAAGCTGTCTTCTTAGTTATAGTATCTCTCATTATAAAAATCCACTAATATCCAAAACCAATGAATTAGATCCAAGCCAAATTTGAAGGTCCTGTTTATTGCCTAAGATAAAATCTTCCTCAAGTACATTGATAATTCAAAACTGCTTCACCCGTCTTCTGCACAGCAGGCCATGTGCCCACTGATTCTTTTCCAAAACATGTGATTGAGTCATGCATTTATTCTAGGCACTCCCATACAGCTACACACCTTTCCAAGAAGGTAATACATGTGCCCACAGGCCCCTGAAGAAAACATGTCCACCACCTGGACCATAAGCCCTCATTTTTCCTGGTTTCTGAAAGAAGATTCCTAGGCTATTTGAGGTATGCAGTTGGCTTTCACACTGAAACATACAAAATATATGTGTATACACTCATGTACACATCTTCCCCTAAAAGGAACAGTATGACTATAACTAGTTGTGTTTGGAATTCATCCAAGATTCTTGGTCATTTGCTTCATGCCTCATTCTAAGTCAGGTTCTCTAGAAACATCACATGACAAGGATCCTTGTGTAAGGAATTACTAAGAAAATTATATCATGGAACAGACAATAAGGGATGTAGAGTAAATGATTTTATCTCTCCTTTTCACTTCAGTTATTGACAAATTATTATATCATGTAATATCTCTCATTGCAAAAGTCTAGGGTGGAGAGCAAAGTTAAAGGAAGATGTGAGTGAAGCTGATGACTAGCTTCAGCTCAATCCCCTAGGGAACACCAGAGCAAGAATTAATTACACCACACCATTTTTCCCATCTTGAAGCAAGGGAACCATCATTTTGTATCTTTGTATTCCTATACTGTGTTAGTTTTTTGCAGAAGGGAGCCATCTCCGGGCAAAGAAGTCGCCCATTCAGATGAGGATGAATCTCCAAAGAAGGAGGCAGTTGTCCAACAACTATAGCAACTGAGAGTTAAAGTGGTTCTGGAAAGCCATCTTACTACTTAATCCAAGGGCAAACTGTAGATGAGGAAAATGGTACACCATAGCTGAGTTGGATGCAACTCTTGTCTTCCCTGAGGCTTATGTATAGTACATAGTCTCTCTGCCACTTTTTTCTAAAATATCTTCCCATCACCTTTACAAAAAATAAAGTGGAAATGATCAAGACACATCACCACTTCTATCCTCCTTTTATACAGTCCAGATCCACCCCCCCACCCTGAATTCATTAATTTTAAGTATAGCTTCTCTCTAAGACTTCTATCACTTAAAATTCTGGGGGAAACTGAAAAATGAACATCCACAGAAAAAACTCCAATACAAACTGCTACATTTAACCTCAGGTTATAATTGATACTAATTATATTGCTCTTTTACCATTCCTTGTACACTCCTGGCCCTTCAGCATCTGTGCTGGTCTAGGAGTTTACTTTGTGGCCACTCATCCTTATGGAGTCTGAAACCTTTGTAACCATGTTCTTATTAAGTTGTGGTTTTGTAATTGCATTTATTTCTGAAACTGAACCCAATGCTGAAATGGATCAACTCGGTGGCCCAAGTGATCTCCTTGTCCAATGATGTAGATGGTGTCTGACCGCCTATTGACATACTACAGTCTGTATTTTCTTAGGATAAGCATCCTCTGCATAAAAAGCCTCAAAATGACAAGTTAATGAGTGTTTATTGAAATTATTTATGTTTCTACTAGAGAAAGGTCCCTCACTGGAACTGTAGCTTCCAGAATGATCGAACATACCGGAGCAGGAATTATAAGCACAAATCCACAAATGGTCCATGATGACTAGCACCACTTCTACTCAGATGCCTTGGTTCTAAAACTCATTATTTTTTATCTATTAGTTATAGAGTAGCCCACAACCACTGGATTATGGACACATCATATCCTAAAGGTTGGTACCCCCTCCATGCAGGGTTTTCATCTCAGGTT
Organism: Perognathus longimembris pacificus; assembly: GCF_023159225.1. NCBI lineage: Eukaryota > Metazoa > Chordata > Mammalia > Rodentia > Heteromyidae > Perognathus > Perognathus longimembris. Next base: position 31,122,994 of record NC_063179.1, read on the forward strand.
CATGAGATAATACAATTCCAATCTATTGTCCACTGAGTCTTGCAATTTGAGGATGGTATGTTGTGTATAATACTACCAGATCTGATGCTTAAGTAATCACCATCACACCTCTTTGCCCGAAAGTCGGCTCCTTTGTTCAAGGCAATACTATGTGAAATCCATTGGTCATACATTCCATCCTTCATGAATCCTTGGATGGTGACACTAGGCCAAGCGCAGGTCAACCGTCTCTGGAATACAAGATGACTTTGTTAAATGAAACACTATTCCTTCTCAGGTGGAGGTGAAGGGCAAAGTGAAAACTTGACCCAGAGCAACTGCTTGTTCTCCTTGAGTAATGGTATCGTGGTAGGGTTGCAGCATTGATTTGAGGACCAACAGACTAGATATTATTAGTAGGAACCATGTTTTTATTAGTCTTTGTGAATACACCTATTGTGCTGGGCCAATGCAAAGATTCCCTTTCTATCACCTTGTCGGCATCATATAAAATCCCATTGTATAGCCTGTAGTGGATGCTGATACAATCAGGCTAGGATTGATACAATCCAAATAATTATTTAGCACTTCTCTTGTATTCTGTGGCACAAAGTTACTTACATTCTGTGCCCACTAATAAAGGCCAAACCACCTGCCTTTCTCTCAGACATCCTAACTAAATCATTCACTACTTCTGATGAGTTTATGTATTTCCAATCAGCTAAACTATTTACTATTGCTTATGGATCTGGGATTATTTTAATTTCTGTGAACTTTCCAGTCCAACAAAATGACTAAAACAGACCAATGACTGACAAAATGTCCATTTGAAAGGCTTTTTCTTACTACTGCCATCCAGCCCCACATTTTCATAGGACTATAATAGAGCAGCAGTCCACTTTCAGCTTATACTTGAACCAGGCTTGTCGATCCATGAACCAAGTTTAGGATTCTGTCTCTCCTATCAACCATTTGTAAGAATACACCAGGGGCTATAGTTGAGTGCTTAGGAAAGAAAGTGCTGGAAAAACACTGACACCTACAAAGAGTACTATGTAGATGACATTTGCATTCTTGCCCTGCTAAAGTTCTATACTGGATCAACTATTTCTATTTTATAGTGGCTTGTTGGCTTGTGTCTGGGTCCAAACTTATGACGTGGTGAGCTGATGGTAAGCAATTCATAAAAGTTAGATACAGCTGATTGTCCTTTTTATAGGGGTCTTATCAGGCTAGGATCTGTTCTTCAAATGGTAGCTGATTGTCTGTAGCTGATGGCACGACTTTGCTCCAGGATCCTGCATGGAAGTTCTTTCAGTGGGGCTTTCCAGAAAGGCTTGAGGTAGTGCTTTTCTATATGAAAGCTATATCTAGCACCATTGGATCTGCTGGGCTGTAGACCCCAGAAGTAGCACTGCTTGTTTCATAGCCTAGACTTGCTATAGAATCATCTCTTGTTCTGTGATCAATGCTGGCAATCTTCTCTCTTCTCAATAACGGTTCACAACAGTAGTCCAAAGTACATCCATATTCCCAACTGTTTCTCATATTCACTTCAAAAGTCCAAAACTTTCTAAGGACTGTGCTTCTTTCTTAGGGTCAAGAAGTGTGAAGTGGTGGAATGGCAGCCCCTTCGTATAACTACTTAAAGATAACAAAAATTATTCAAAAAAGAAAAAAGAAGTGTGGAGTGCAATTGAATAAAGATATTCAAGCATCCTTATGTTGCAAAAACACATAAACTAATTATTAATATGACAAGCTGAATCTTTTTATGATATATAATGTTCCATCTGGAGCACAAAGGTCTTACCAAGGCATATACATTGATATTCGTAATTATGAAGTTGTCAATAAAGTAGACCAGAGTAATGATCTCCAGAATTTGCACATAAATTCTTCAGTCTATTTTGTGACAGAGACAAGAATGATCCTAGTCCAGGGGGTCAAACGGCAAATGAACACCGCTGTACATTCCATGTGAGCATGAGGGATCTCATCCTCATTTCTGGTAGATATTGAAAAGAATGCATCTGTCAGCTCGGAAGTTCCAGGAGACTGTGATACTCCCGACTCACAATGGCTGCCCATGTGGCAGAGCAGCAGAAATTAGCTAACTGTTCAGTACTCCACTGCCATCCGATCTTGTGCCACCAATTTTTGAAGGAACCAGATTGATGTATTCATTGGGGCTATCATGAAAAGTACTACCCCTTCAGCCCTTAAAATTTTAATCTCCCAGTCTCTTCAAAAGTGATATTGTCATTTATTTAACCTTTATGACAAAGGAAAGGCAGTTTTACAAGCTTTAACTTGACTTCTCTGATAACAGTAGCTTTTACTTGAACATAAAGCAACGAATAGGACAATTTTGCTAACAACTAAGTTCCTACTATGCATTCCACAATAGAGGAAATGACCATTAGTGGGTCTCTAACCTCAAGGAGATCATTAAAATAGTCATAAGCCAAGATTTCTTTTTCTTTCCTTATCCCATATGCCTTTATTATAGCAGAGATTATTAAGATAATTTAAGTCCCAAGGTATCAGACTAACTCAACCCAGATACACCAGTCCTTGAAATGTACTCTTAGGAAGGGCACAACTGTCTAAGGAAGAGGCAATAGGTCTCTGAGGAAAGAACTCAATATGCCAGTACTCTATGGGTACTACTTTGTATATTGCTCAGTCTTTTTCTATGATTTTCAGGATACTTCTTCAGTGTTTAGGAATGATGGCATACCTCATGACAGATTTACTACTAGCATATAAATGGAACAAAGAAATGTGGTTTTCACTCGAGAAGCTGTCCACAACTTTCTGCTCATACATTTATGATCTTTTTAGTTCACATATATTCCTCAATACCATTGTCTGAATACCTTCATTGGGGTTTTAAATTTTTTAATTATCTTCTATGTTTCCATTCTCTGTAACATATTGCATTCATAATCACGGAAAGTCTACTGGAGGTAATGAAGCAAAGAAGCCCTCGGTTCCAGGGATAGTTACCTAAGAAAACTAAATTAACAGACTTCCATGGCAATTTATTTAAAATGAAAAAAAAAAAAACAAAAGAGCTTCGAGAGTGAAATGCATTTTCCAGAGGCCTATTTGAGGGCATCTTCACGTGTGATGCTTAACCACATTGTGTCTGGCCTCTGGATTTTCCACAGATTAAGTGCTCTGGGCTGTCAACTTTAATTCTACCTGAGCCATTCACTAACCTTGTAAGGACAATGGGAAAGTCGTGTGACCGCTTGGTGTTTCCTGATGCATAAAACAAGATAAATAATGCAGAGCAAGATTCACATGATGGTACAAGGACTGAACTTGGCATTTTCTGCTTAGAATTTTGAGACCCCTATCATTTATTTTGGATAAGAACAGGATAATATAATGTGGATTTGTTTCTTCTCAGAAAAAAAAACAAAAGCAAACAAACTAAAACTCTCCCGTTAGCCTTTCAGTGATGAAGAAAATGTATTATTGTTGTGCTATATAACATGGCAGCCACTAGATACTGTCAAGTTCATACAAAGTAGCTAATGTGGCTGATTCATTCTCATCATTTTATTTTGATCAATTTAGTCTAAGAAGACACATGTGATTAGTGGATTTAGTAGTTACTGCATTTGTCTTTGTAGTTCTACAAGACAATATTATGTAAGTTCTATCCTTAGCTGTTGGATATTTGTACTTTAGAACTTATAGGAGTATGTTCTGTAAATGTATATAATAAAGGTAGTTATTTAATCAAAATCTATATACATGGTTTATGGATGATAGCCAAGCTCTAAAAAACTATAACCTTGAGTAACCAAATTATAGTAAAAAGAATGTGATATATCTTCCTTGACATGTGATATGCTTTATGTAAGTCATTCTTCAGTAGCTTTCAGAGATATATAGATAATCAATAAATGTTCTGAACATCTCAATTAGAAGATTGACAGAAGATTTTCCAAAGAATACAACATAAATGCTATTTGGAGAATAAAAGTATAATTTAAACCTAATAAATTGCTATGTAAGGGCTGAGGAATATTTAAAAGAATCTTCATAAAATATTTATTGGCAAACTATGAGACAAATCCTTGATACAGAAGCTGTTCTTCCCTTCTTTCTCTTCAGAATGATCAAAGATTAGTCTAGAAAGCCTTTGGATTGAAAATAAAGGACTGTAGGTGCCTGATTTGCATTCTTGACTTTCATGTTCATGGTGATCATATGAACTGGCTTTTAACAAACAAGTAGAATCTCAATTTTCTAAGGCCTCTATTATGCTATAAGTGACACCATGAACTATTATTATTTGTTGAATCAGAAAACTAGGGCAAAGCCTTAGGGCAAGAGCACAAAATCATGTTATGACAACTGCAGAGCAATGACCTTGAAGCCCACAGAGCAGAAATAGAGTAACACTGGATTACATGGGTACCTGGAAATGTCCTTTTCTTAGCTTTCTTACTCATTTGTCTCTAGGACTAATAATGAACTAAACAGCCAAAGTATATCATCCAGGTAAAACTACTCACATACTTTAACATATTATAGAAAACACATACATCAAAGATATATCAGAAAAAAATTCTGCTTTGCTTTATTTTTTCTCAACAAAAATGATTTGCAATTACAAAATTGTTTAAAATTTTCTATAACTTTACCATGAGAGTATTTAGACATATTTCTCAAGACAATAATAGGTTTTTTAGAACTGATCGTTCTTTTTTAAATTTTTATCATCTTTAAGTAATTGTACAAAAGAATTGCCATTTAGCCAAGCTGTTTATGAATACATAGCATCTTGATAAATGCTACCCCCTCAACATTCTCACCCATCCCTCCACCCAACCTTCCCCTCCCGTTTCTTAGTTTTGTAGGATACAAATTGGATTCTTGTCGGCATTCCCCGCCTCTTCTCTTGTTTATTCATCTACCACTTTCTGCTTGGCTCCCCCCTGCACCCTTTTCTAGTACCTGCTTCCTGGTGTTTTGTTTTGCTGAACTTTAATTTTGCCTCTCTAAGTGTATACACTCTTAGAGGTCACTCTTGAATCTACCATATTTCCATGAATACATTTGTACATACTTGTGTGCCACCCGACATACTTACTTTTAAGTCTGTAAGCTAAATCTAGTTTCAACATATAAGGGGAAACACGTATCCCTTTCCTCTGTGCCTGACCTATTTCACTTAACATAATGTATTCCAAGTCTTTCCACTACTTTACAATGGATGAGAAAGTGGACTGATCATTCTAAATTAAGATTTGGCCTATATTTTTTTCTTCCATGGTAGTGCCAATAATTTCTCTTCCAGTAAGATTCCCATAATTAGTAATGACAAGTACTTCTTGCAAGTATTTCTGTCTTGCAACAGCTACATTAGGCTTTGGGCATCCTTTGAATGACGCAGTTAGATGTCATTCAACTGTTTGTGTCTATTTGAATGTCAGGGAGTAGTTTATCTTAGAGATTTAGCTCCTTATTTTCCAAATTAGTTAGTACTGTCTAAATTAAGTAAAAATCTTTGTATATCAGAATATTCCATTTAGATGATAGTGTAGTTTCTAAGAGTTATTTACTTACTACTTATACTGGTGACCTGTTTGATTGGATGTCTGAATAGTAATGTCTCCATTTTTTTCCCACGATGATGCTGAGATTGTGTTCAAAATTGGATCCTGATTCAGCCCTGGAACCTATACCCACCTAAATCAATCCTCTGAAAGTCCTAAAGTAAAAGTGATTGCCAAGCTACATTCCTTAGATATGAGCAGATTATGCTACCAAATCCTGACATGCATTGGAAGACAATGCTTTACCATCTGGAATAATTATATCTCAGAAAAGCTCTTAGAGAAACTCTTGGCTCCTTCAAATACCTTTCACCTATTTTGTAAACTCTAATAAAAGTAAAATCTATAGTCTATGTCAGTAGTCTACCAGGAATGCAGAAGGGAATTCAAGGGAATGTAGAAAGTGATCATAAAGAATGTAGTTCTAGGATCTATGCACAGGAAAATGTACACTTGATATGAGCCTTTTGGCCAGAAGTATATAGCAACACATCCAAATTTATTAGTAAATTCCAAAGAGAGTAAAAATGTCTCTGCTTTGTATTGAATGTGGCTTGAAATAAATGGGCCATCATCCAGGAGTGTGGACATCCTCTATGCTATGAAGCTTTCCATTCCAATGACATGTTTTGTAATGGGATTTGACATATAATAGAGACATAGTTCCTAAAGCATGTAATATCCATCTCAATTACTAACTATATAAAAATTGATACCGCTGATTTCCCCCACTTTAAATCTATGTATTGCCCTACCAATTGTTTCCCACTGCTTTTCTAATGCTAATGATTTTCATAGGATGATTCTATGATACCAATTTATATTTTTGGTGCCTGAGAGGATCATTTTTCCCTAGAATGTAGTAAATTGTTCAAAAAGACATGGCTGGTTAGTAAAACTAGATGTCTATTTATATAATTTTCAAAATTTTTTGAATGCACAGAATAATATATTAGAAATTTGAAATTTCTGTTTAACACATTTAAAAAATCAGATAGGTGAATAGGTTATACATTAATTTAGGACTTTCATATTAAGAACTCAGTTACAAATACTTTGATGAGGTAATATACTTACTTGTACATTGTTGAATTGATAGTAAAACAATTCTAAGAACACAATTTTTGACTAGAATCATACTGAAATGGTACATAGTTTTTACATAATCAATGACTCTAATAGGCAAATAATTCTTTAGGTTAACTGGAAATAAGACTTACTTCACATGACTGATGATATAGCTTTACTTTCCTTCTAGTACAATTCTACCTAAGAGAAATTGAGCAAAGGGCTAGCTATACTGATTGTGAAAATGTATCCTTGGACTTTAAGATACAGTTAAAATTCCAAAATAAGTGTTCATACTTTACTCTGCTTTTATAGGTAATAAGTAATGACACCAGAATTCACATACTTCCTTGTGCGTTTTTGTTTTCCCACTGATGTGACTAAAGTTAAGCCTTTGGTTTTTAAACCTTTGAAAATGGTTTGCAAGAGGAATTTGGAGGAGCTTGGAGAGAAGACTAGACTTACTGTTGTAAGCAGAGAGTAATGGGTGTTTCTAGTGGGTGTTCAGGAGAGCATAATGAGGATAGAAATGTAAAGAGCATACTGTATAAGCATACTCTTTACAGTATGCTTATACAGTTTTAGGTGAAGACAAGGACTCTTGGCAACTGGAAGAATGGCTATCCATGTTATGTTCTGGCAAAAAGCTTATCTACAATTTATGTGTTCTGAGATTTTTTGAAAGGCTGGGTTTAAAGTGACAGAATAATAATCTGGTATAGGAGATTTCAAGGTAGCCAGCAGCCAGCCTATAGCCTGGTATTGCTCTCTTTTTAATGAGGCTTGCAGTGGGAATTCAGAGTGAAGGAAAGATACAGCATATGTTATATACAAAGTTCACTAGTAAACATTTATAGTCAGCTCCAACCTTGCCATTAGTCTTAGAAAAGCACTTGCTCTGTTAACGTTGACTTGAGGTTTTGGGGTTTCTTTTAGTATCCATAGGAGTGGAGTCCTATAACATGAACTGTTTTGTGTCTAACTTCTTTCATTCAGCATGATTTTTGTATTAATCTACATTATTGTATTTATCTGTAGTTCATTCTTCTCATAATGAACAATGTTCCATATGATCGCATTTACCTGGTCATAAAAATTTGAGTCAGTTCCAGCTTGGACTATTATGAATAAAGATGTCTTTGTTTACATGGAAGTCTTTGTGAAAAGTTTTATTTTTCTTGGGTTGATGTATTAAAATGTAATTAATGAGTTATGTTAAAAATATGCCTTTATAAACCTGTCTGATTGTTTCCAAAGTGGATTTTCCATTTTGTATTCCTACTAGGAATGTGAGAATTTATATTTCTTACGTCCTAATCAACACTTAGTTTTGTCAGTCTTCTCTATTTTAGATACTTTTTGAGATGTACCTTATAATAGTATTTTATTGTGCTTCTCATTTGTATTTTTCTTACAGATAGTATTGTTTAATCCATTCTCGTGCGCTTATTAGTAATTTTATATCTTCTTTTTATGATATGTCTATTCTGATTTTTCCTTTCTAACTGAGAAATTTATATTCCCACATTGTATTTACTACATGTTCTGGATACAATTCCCATGAAAAAATATACACGCTATAAATATTTTCACCTGGTCTATGACTTTTGTTTCAGTTTTTGTTTTTTGGGTTTTTTTTTTGGCCAGTCCTGAGGCTTGGACTCAGGGCCTGAGTACTGTCCCTGGCTTCTTTTTTTTGCTCAAGGCTAGCACTCTGCCACTTGAGCCACAGCTCCACTTCTGGCCGTTTTCTGTATATGTGGTGCTGGGGAATCGAACCAAGGGCCTCATGTATATGAGGCAAGCACTCTTGCCACTAGGCCATATCCCCAGCTCCCTCCGTTTTTTTTTTTAAATCATGTCTTTTGCAAATTGGAAGGTATTTTTTAGTGCTGAGTCTATAAAATGTTTATCAGATCAGTTTTTTTTTTTGTATTCTCTTTAAGAAATCATTTACTATTTTGAAGTTACAAGGACTTTTCTTCTAGCAGTTTTATAACTTTAGCTTTTATGTTTATGTTTAAGTTTGTGTCCATTTTGAATTCGTTTTTATGTGTGCGTAAATTTTATCTATACTTCAGGCTCAAAGACTTCAGATTTTTCTCCATATGTAGATCCAATTTTCCAGTACTCTTTCTGAAAAGATTATCTTTCCCTAGTAAATTATTTTGGCATATATGTTGAAAATCAGTTGGTCCAATTGGTCATATCATTAACCTACATGTAAATATTTTTATTAATTATTTTTTATTTCTTTGAGTAATTTCCATAGGGATTTCAATCCAACATACCAATTACTGTGGACAATGCCTCTTGGTCAGTACCACCAACCCATCATTCACCCGTCATCTATCCCAACCCGGTCTGTTTTCTAGCTCAATTTTAACATATGTCCATAGTACCCATCCTCTTCAGAAAAAGCATGTTTCAATTTCTTAGTATTTATTTTGTTGTCTGTTGATTGTACAATGAAATTATAGCATAGAAATCCAGAAAACAGGGGCTGGGGATATGGCCTAGTGGCAAGAGTGCTTGCCTCGTATACATGAGGCCCTGGGTTCAATTCCCCAGCACCGCATATACAGAAGTGGCACTGTGGCTCAAGTGGCAGAGTGCTAGCCTTGAGCAAAAAAGAAGCCAGGGACAGTGCTCAGGCCCTGAGTCCAAGCCCCAAGACTGGCAAAATAAATAAATAAGTAAAATAAAGAAATCCAGAAAACATTATTTAAACAACACAAAGTAATTGGCAGTACCTTAAACATATATATGTTGTCAGTATCAATGGCTTTTTCCACCCTTGTCAAGAGGAGGGTTAACTTTTTCTCTTTCACATGTTCACTTTTATGCCAGTCATCAACTATCTTAATGGCTCTTGCTCTAACGTAAGTTTGGAAGTAGTATGAGCTTTTGGGTTATTTTGGGTTATTTTTTTCAATGTTGTTTTAGTAATTCCAGGACCTTTGCACAAATACAAATATTTGAAATCATATGTTCTGTCTTCTAAAACTATTGCCATTTTGAATTGGCCTAAGATGAGTACATGTCAACTTGGGGAAAAATTACATGACAGCAATACCACGACTTCCAATCCATGAGAACATTTCTCCAAATTTTAAAGTGGTATTGGAGTTTTCCTAGAAATACTTGCAACCCTACAACTTTATCATCTTACACATATTTTTACATTTTACTTATAAATGTTCCATATTTTTAGGGCTATTAAAAATGAAATTTTTGACATTCTATTTTCAAATTGTTTATATAGTATATACAAATGTGATTGAGTTTTATATATTAATATCACATACAAAGAACTTCCTAAACTCCCTTTTTCAGCTATAGTCAATTTTTATAAGATCCCTTAGTATTTTTACAAACATATTCTGAAAATAAAAAGTTTTACTATTTTTCAATCTGTATGCTGCTTGTTTTATGTTTGCCATTTTCCACAGATCATAATATTCAATAAACTGAGAAGTAGAAATTATAAACTTGAACAACATTGCCTTATTTCTTCTTCTTTTTTTTTTTTTTGCAGTACTGAGCTTTGAACTCAAGACTGTGTACTTACTAAAGTGTTTTAACATTTCAATGATGCCCCCAGTCACTTTTACTTCCATTATTTTTCGTATTAAGCCTTTTTCCCCATGGTAGCCCGAACCACTGTTGCATTTCTATAGGTTAGCATAAAGTCTTATGAATTTTCAACAGAGTAGACTTGAACTATAATTCTCTTACTCCCTGCCTCTTAAATAACTAGAATTAAAGACATGAGCCACCACAGCCAATTGCCTGCTTTCTAATTTTATAAATTAGTCCTTCAGGAATTGTGTTGCTTGTAAATTTTCATAGATGCCATTTCCAGTTTGAAGAGGTTTCCATGTTTATTTTGACATATAACTGTCCCGGATGATGTTAAACTTAGTCAAATTTTTTCTTCCTTTGTTGCAATAATCATACTATTTTATTCCACTGAGTTTTTTTCTATAATACAGTATGCTACACTAGAAATTTTTTAATGTTTAACTAACCTTTTGTTGCTGAAATAGGTCCTACATGGCTATAATAAATTGTCTTCAGACATAACTGAATCCAATTTGCTAATATTCTTATACAATGAATTTGGCAATTTTACATCTAAAGACATGCTAAAACATGGAACAAAATGGTGGACTATACAAGTTTGGGGGGGCTATTATCTCACTGAATTGTGCCTTCAGCATCGTAGTCACAATCGCTTCCTAGAAGTCTGAATTCTATAAAGTCCTTTCTTAGAGAGAGAGAGAGAGAGAGAGAGAGAGAGAGAGAGAGGACAGAAGGAGATAGATAGATAGATAGATAGATAGATAGATAGATAGATAGATAGATAGATACATAGATACATAGATAGATACATAGATAGATACATAGATATTATTGTTATTGTAAAGGTGATGTAAAAAGGGGTTACAGTTAGATAAATCAGGCAATTAGTACTCCTCCATCAGAAAGAACAATATTATACCATTAGAAAAGAAATGAAAAGTCATGGAAAAAATTGTTTTAAGTGAAGTAAGTCAGACACAAAGAAACATGGTTTCCCTTATTTGTAGCAACTATAATGTACCTATAACTCTACAGGTAAACACACTGGATGGTAAAAGACCAAAAAATGCACTGGGACATGATAAACTGTACACATTTCTAGACATTCACACAGTGAGACCAGAGTATCTTCTTTATTATCCCAATTCTTACCTTTCAGTTTCCCATCTTTAAAGTATAGTAGATGTTCACTGTAATCATGATCTTGGTTATCTCTGAGTTTCTTTTCTGCTTTTTAAATTTCTCAACTGCTCTCTAACTGATTTTCTATATTCAAGTTTACCTGTTAAAAATATCAGCTCTGGGGCTGGGGATATAGCCTAGTGGCAAGAGTGCTTGCCTCCTATACATGAGGCCCTGGGTTCAATTCCCCAGCACCACATATACAGAAAATGGCCTGAAGTGGCGCTGTGGCTCAAGCGGCAGAGTGCTAGCCTTGAGCAAAAAGAAACCAGGGACAGTGTTTAGACCCTGAGTCCAAGCCTCAGGACTGGCCAAAAAAAAAAAAAATATATATATATATATATATATATAAAAATATATATATATATATATATATATATATATATATATCAGCTCTGGTTACTGTGTTCTTGACAGAGTCTACCTGAAATAGCCATTCACTGAAAGATAACAGGTTAGCCCGTGACTTATGCTTGAGGAAAATGACAGTAATTGGGAATGGCTCCTTCAATGAGGTAGAGTTAAAACTGATAGATGATGCAAAAAATAGGTATTACACCAAACTCTACAAATCCTCAGTAGTAGCATTTGTGTAATTTCTGGTGATCAAGTTGTAGGAGGCCAGAATAAGGCAAATATGTGAGATGATTAGAGGTTGTTGAGCACATAGGTGTTAGAAAGCAAGAGGCAAGGTTATCAACTATGCTACAGAAAAGTTTTTAATCATAAAAGCACTCTGAATAAAATCCAGGACACAATAAAACTCTTTGTTTCCCCAGAGAAATTTAACTGCATAACCATGTAAGTAGACAATGAGAGTAAAACTATTTTATACTGGGTTTTAGAAGCCATAAGACTCCCCTGTTCTTTCAAATTGGTCTCAAGCCTCAATGTAATGGTAAGTCATTATCATATGATCAAATATCTTTAGAGTAGTCATTTGGATCCTGTTTAGGTTACATTTAGTTAATAAAGAAATAAATAGCTGAACTTTGCCTTGCCTTTTATATCTCATCTCCTTGTGCCAAATACTCAAGTCTCAGAGAGGGCCCCTACAGCACATAATGTTGCAAATTTCCAGAATAAAAACCGACTGTAATCTCTTGTGTAATGAGACTCCGAAAGACTACCTTGCCAGAGCTGACTGCCTCCCTGAGCAAAAGTTACCATTAGCTGTTGCAAAATATGACTGACAACGACTCATACTCTCAGTCTATGTAATTAAGGAGTTGTTTAATGGTCTTCCACAGAAAGGTGATAGATTCCCTATTCATCAGAGTTCCTTTAAGAAAGTAAAATCACTCTTGTATGTAGAATTTGTCTCTTAGGTCACAGTCCAGTTGTTCTTTCTCTATCACAAACACTGGTCCTTCAGAGATAGGTTCCCCCCTCCATTCCAGCCAAGCTTGACTCTTCCTTTAGCATATTTTGCCACTTGTATTTTAAATGGATTCGGAGATTTCCTTAAGAGCTCTTCATACAATTTTGGTATAGGTAGGGGCAGGTTGTTTTCTAGTATCCTCAGAAAGTACATTGTCTTGCTTGAAATATACACACTAGTTTTAATCATTTATAGATATTCCTGTTTGGCTGTGGCTGATCCAAAGAACACTAACTTCATTCAAATAAAACCAAATTGAAAAAAACATTGTCTTGGATCTGGTTCTTCTGTACTCTCTCATCCACACTTTCTGAATATCCTCCCATCTAAGAGTGTCAATGACCAGAGATTGTTTGCTGAAACTTGGAAGGTAAGGATTAAGGGGATAGGTACTGAATATGGCAAGATTTTCTTGCCCTCAAACATTGAGCAACTTGAAGAATAGTGTATAATAACACATCCTTTAAATGAGATTTTCATTTCAGGTGAATGATATTAGCAACTAAGTTTGTACAGGAACTTGCACTTGAATGGAAAATTAACCCATGTATCTGAATTTTCTATTACTGTGTACAAACCACCCAAAAACATGGTAATCTAGCCACTGGTCCATTTTTCATGGTCCTGCTCTCTGAAGATGAATATGGCACAATGGTTTTTGGGATTCCATTTATAAACTTTTAGTCTCTCATAACCAAGGAATTGATTGATATGAGAAAACTAAGATGTACTTATTCACATCTTTAGGGACTATTTTGTCAATAAATTTACAGAGATGGTAACTATTAAGGCTTCTTATATTCTTAGGGGAGTAGTGTATGTCAAAAATCCCAGCTACTAGGTAGGCAGATATAAGAGGATCATGGTTTGGAGTCAGTACAGGGAGAGAGACTAGCAAGATCTTTCACCAAATCAAGTCAGAGATAATGATTCACCCAGGTAATTCTGGCCAGTCTAGCTAGGCCAATGCATGAGTCCCTATCTGAAAAACAAACTAAAAGCCAAGGATTTAGGGACTTGACTCAAGTAACAGCGTGACTGCCTGGCAAGCGAGAGGCTCTGAGTTCAATCTTCATACTGAAAAGAAAAAAGATAAGGGAAATAAAAGACAAGGTAAGAAATAAGAAAGGAAATGGATGGGTGAAGAAGCTGGTAGTGAGACCATTTACTCTTCCCTAGTTTCATGGGTGCTGTAATTCCATTAGGGTATCTTCTCTTCTGTGTGTCATTGAAGACTTCTGTGCATTGTGTCCTTCAGCCCCCACATGATAGCTGCCTTCTAACTACCTTATAATCCTTTGATTTCCATCTCACTCTTGCTTCAGCCTCACCCTAACTAAACATGGGAAGTCAGTGTTAGTTGCTTATTCATAGTTTTATTCCCATTATTTGGAAATAAGTGATCAGCACAAGCCTGTACAAGTATGACTAAATACTAATATCATCATTGAAAGTAAAAGATAAAAATGACACTCCTTGCCAATGGAATTCCCATAAATAAGTAACAAAAATCATTCAAAGGAATGTGAAGTCCAGGGGTTCAAATGATGAGTCATTACAATGAAATAATGGCAGTATTTGATTTTAAAAAAATACTTTGCTTCTGAAGTATATTTGACTAAAGAAAACTTTCTAAAGAAAAGCAGAAAATATCAGAATAAATTCTTTAATAATGAATGGGATACAATAATATAAATGTGTTTGCTTTCATTTCAGAATATGCCACACACCTAACAAAACCATTTAAGGCCAGAGATTGTTTTTTAATCTAAGTTTATTTTAACCATCTATGTGATCACAAACTAGTTGCTAATTCTTACTTCATAGATAGCAGGATACACAAATCAAAGAGTGGAAAAATCTTCTCAGGTAAAATAAAATATGTGGAAGAAATTTTGAGTGGAGTTTTTTATTTGTTTGTTTGTTGGTTCATTGTTTTTGTTGTTAGTGGTTTGGGGGCTTGAACTCAGGGCCTAGAAGTTGTCATTGAGCTCTTCTGTTCAAGGCTAGCACTCTACTGCTTTGAAACATAGTGCTACTTTCAATTTTCTGGTGGTTAATTAGAGATAAGAATCTCTTGGGGACTTTTCAGCCCAGGCTGGCTTCAAACCACAATCCTCAGATCTCATCCTCCTGAGTAGCTAAGATTACAGACATGACACTCTGGAGCCACCCTGAGGGAGTATTTTTAAAAGGATACTAAGGATAGAGCAAAGGGATGGGATGAGGTAGGGAGAAGAGCTATACTGAAAGGCAGTTGTAACAAATGCCCTGAGGGAGCCATGAAACAGACCCACACTTCAGAATTGCCTTTAAATAAAAGATGGGACCAGGACTTTGACTCCACTAATAAGTTCCTGGATAAAAAAAAAACAGAGCCCAAGAGGAAATGTAGTATTGAGTGTAATATTGAGCATAATTGAAAATATAAGTATAGGCAACAATTTTAGGAGGATGACTCCAATTGCTCAAGAAATAAGAACTAGAATTGACAAATAGGGCATTCATTAAAGTAAAAGGTTTCTATACATCAAAAGAAACAACCATTAAATTAAAGATACAGCCAACAGAATGAAAGAAAACTTTTACCAGCTTTTTATCAATGAATTAATATATATATATCAATTAATTAAACACAAAACAATCAAATTACTAAATAGGCAAATGAACAGACAGTTCTCAAAAAGTACCAAAAAAGCCAATAAGTACTAGAAGCCATGTTCAAAATCCTTAGACATCAAAGAACACAAAATGACATTGAGATGGTATCTCACCCCAATCAGAATGTCTGTCATCAAGGGAAAAATGAATAACTAATGCTAGTGAGAAGGGGAGTTGAGAGGAAACCTTTATCTGTTGCTTATGGAAATGGAAATTAATATTGTCTCTATGGAAATTAGTATGAAGGTCACTCAAAAATTGAAAACAATAACTAACTTAAAATCCCACTATATTTGTCTTAGGCATTTATCACAAGGAATATAAGTCAGGATATGATAGAAATATGTGCACATCCATGTTTATAGATTACTATTCTCAGTAATAAAACTCTAGAATTAGCTCATGTGTACATCAGCCAATAAGTGCACAAATAAGTGTTATATGTATGGAATGTAGTATATTATTTGGCCACAAAAAAATTAATGAAATTAATTAATGGTGGAGCTACAGGTTGTGTTAAGTGGAGGAACTCATCCAATAAGATACACATTGGGATGATACCAAACAAGACAGAGACAAAACAAAATGTGAAAACCTCTGATGAACACAGATGCAAAAATTACTGACAAAATACTATCAAATTAAACCCAACAGAACATTATAAAGATTATACACCACCAGGGGGTGTTAGTGGCTCATGCTACTCAGGATGCTGAGATCAAAGAATCACAGTTAGAAAACAGTCTCGGCAGTCCATGAGACTCCATCTCCTCCAATTAAACAGCAAAAAGTCAAACTGGAGGTATGGCTCAACTGACTGAGCATCAGCCATGAGCAAACAAGCCAAGCAGCAGCATGAAGCACTAAGTTTAAGCCCTTGTATTAGAACACACACACACACACACACTCACATGAGATTGTGTACCATAATCAAATGGGATTTATCTTATGATTCAAGGGTAGTTCAATATATGCAAAAAAAAATCTTATAGAATTTGAATGAATTGAAGGACACAACCATATAGCCATCTCAACTGATGTAGAAAAAGCATATGATAAAATTTAACATATCTTTGTTTTTAAGCCTTTAACAAATCAGGTATAGAAGAAGCATGCCTCATGATAATAGGGGCTATATGTGATAATATAACAGCCAACACCGTGCTACATGTGGAAAAGTTGAATTTTTCTTTAAAGATCTCAAACTTTCACTTGCAATACTCCTACTCCACACAGTCCTGGAAATCATTGTCAGAGTTCTAAGACAGAAGAAAAAAAGAGGAGGGGGCTGTAGAGTTGAAGTAAACCCCATTTTTGAGGCAGTAGCCATTTTGTGACTGTTTAAACTATGAGTAACCCAGGCCACCAATTATCCCAGCTAGCAGTACAAGCTTATTAGGGCCCAGCCAGTCAGGAAACTCCCTGCTTAACTCTAACTGACTGGGAATGCTTAACTCTAACTGTCCCGGAATGTCTCTAGCCCTGAGCCAATCAGATTTGTACCTGTATCCTAATCTTGCTTGAACACCTGATTGCTGTAACTTTGTGGTTTTTCGCCTTTATAAGCCCTGTGAAATTTCAGCTCGGGGCCTTCCTCCTAACCTCTGCTGCGTTGGAGTGTAGGACGAGGCCCAAGCTGCAGCCAGCCTGAATAAAGCCTTGCTTTTGCATTTCGGAACTTCTGGCTCTCGGTGGTCTTCTTGGTGATCATCTCGCGACTTGGGCATAACAGGGGCATCCAAATTAGAAAGGAGGAAATCAAATTATCCCTGTTTATAGGTGACTTTTATGTGTAGAAACCCCAAAATAACATATCAATAAAGCTGTTGAAGCCTATAAAGAAATTTCAGAATAAAATACAGCCTCTTCAGAAAATGACACTTGGAAAAGTGAACATACAAATATAGAAAGATGAAATTTAAACCTATCATCTCAACATATACAAAAATAGATTCAAAATAGATTCAGTAACTAAATGCATAACCTGAAATAGTGAAACTGCAAAAAGAAAATGTATGAAAATCAGTGTAAGACTTTGTCACAAGCAAAGATTTCTCAGTCAGGAATCAAAAGTACACACAGCGATAGCAAAAGTAGATAAATGGGACTATGTCAAACTAAGAAACTTCTTCAAAATAAGAAAATAAAGTTGGTATGTAATCAAATTGGCTATAATATGAATAGGGTCAGAAATGGGGCTTCGGTGTGAAACTAAGTTTATCTGTACCTGCATCTGCAGGGTTAAGGGACTTGTGTGATCTCATCTAAATTTAAACCAGAAAGATCTCATGTAAATATCTTTAACTGCTTGATTCCCTCGCTGAGATGGTTTTGCAAAGTAGGTAAAGCCTGGATTTGCTCATCACTTGTAGCCTTAGAAAAAGGGTGCACAACTCCCCTTAAAAGATGGGACTAACCCCCTTTAAAATCAGGTTTGGGATCCCCTCCCATAATTCCTAACTTGCAACTTGCAATCACATTTGTTCTGAGCTTTTATCCCCCCTCAGAGCCCTATAGCAGGTCCACCAATAGATCTGGCCCAAGCTAAAGGCCCTTTATGAGACTGGCCCTCCTTGTGAGCCACACCAGCTACCAACTGAGTAAGGCGCCACCAACAAGGGAACCTGGAACCACGTTGGAAAAGACCTTACATCCTGCTGCTGACAACTCCCACCACACTCAGGGTGGACGGAGTTGTGACCTGGATTCTCTTCACCCACGCCATAGAAATGACTGAAGCCAGTGGACCCATTCGCAGTGAGAGAGAACATTCTACCCCGGTGGCAGATTATCCACAACAGAGGCCATGTACCAAAAGATGGACTTGTCTAACTTTACCTTGCTAGGCCTGCTATGAGTGGTTGGTGCTTTGGTAGCTGGGGAAAGTACCTAGACACCCATAAGACCTACCTATGGGTGATCCAGTGGCTTGGGGAATGATAGAATAGTGGGCACCCGGATTTATATATCTTCCCCGGCCTCCAGCCTGAGCTACTGTAACTCCCCTGGCCACTATTATTGCTCCTACTGGAGTCGTGAGACCATGGCCCCACTGTAAAGAAAAGGAAGAAGGAATTATTCCCCCTGGCAACAGCACTTTACTTTCAGTTGTGACCAGACCCTTGTTTGTGATTATGCTTGTCCTGATTGTGGGACCCTGTATTATTAAGTTTACAGCTTTTTGTTAAGGATAGGATAAACACTGTACAACTTATGGTATTGCGGACACAATACCAACCTGTCCCTACCAATTCAGAATCAAACTTAAAAGCAAGGAGAACCAGGATTGGTTCTCGAGTTACCTATCAGAAGGGGGGAATGAGAAACTAAAAATTGTAATCACCATTTTTTAGTTACTTACTGCTAATTTTGCTTCTGTAAACCGCTTTGCAGCTAAGGACCTAGGAAAGACCATAAAACTGCCTGGGCAGATAGTTCTCAGAAAAACCATAAACACCCATAAGAGTGACCAGCAGAGAAGAAAAACAAGTTTTAGAGTTACCAGAACTCCCCCACCCAGGTGTGGTTTCCAGTATCTAAAACCCTGCAGCTGTGTACTATCCCCCTTGCTACACACTTATGGCTTAACCAATCAATTTAAATGCATCGGTCCCTTGATCTGACCAATGACCCTTTGCAGATTCCTTCCCGCCACCAAATGCGCCAAACATGCTTTAGAATTGTTTTATAACTTTCCCGCGGTGTGCGTTGATTTGTTAAAAGATGCTATGATGTATGCTAAGTCCCTGCCTTCCCCAAAAAGTGTATAAAACAGCTGGAAGCCTTAGCCTCAGGGCCTCTTAGCATCACCAGTTCCTGAGTGCGTGGAGGACCAAGCTGGAGCTTGCAATAAAGACTACTTTTGCTTTTGAAAAAAAAAAAAGAAAAAGAAAATAATCAAAAAAAAAAAGAGAATTAATATCCAGAATATAAGAAAGTCTCACAATTCAACATCAAAATAACAATAAAAATAACAATAATAACAATTTAAATATGTGCAAGTGATCTAATAGACATTTGTTAAAAGATGGCATACAAATTTCCAAAAATTATATGAAAAATTGTTCAAGCTCATTTATCATCAAAGAAATGCAAATCAAAACCACAGAGAGATATCATCTCACCACAGAATTGCTCTAAACAGAAACACAGAAAATGACAAATGTTGACAAGGATGTAGAGAAAGATTCTTTTTCCTAGGAATAAATGATTGTCCAATGGTGTTTCATTTCTATTTTCATATATGTATGTAATATACTTTGATCAAATTCACCCCTTCTATTACTCTTATCTTCCTCCCACCATTTCAAAATCAACTGTAATGGGTTTCATTATTCTATTTCCATATGTGCACAGAAAGTACTTCAGACATTTTCATCTCTCAACACCCTCTCTTTTCATCTTCCCACTGGTTCCCTGTCAAGCAATTTGTTTTGTATTCATGCCATTCCTTTTTCCTCTATAGTCCACATTAAGAGAAAACATGTAATACCTGTCTTTCTCAGTCTAGTTTATTTCACTTAACATAATGATCCCCAATTCCATCCCTTTTCCTAAAAATGGCATAATCTCATTTTTCTTTATGGACAAATAATATTCTATTGTTTATACATACCACATTATCTATTTCACTTGTTGCTGGGCATCTAGAGTGATTCTATGCTTATGCTTAGAATATTGATAATAGTGCTGCTATAAAAATGAATGCGTAACTCTCTCTGTATGCTCACTTAAATTCCTTTGGATATTTGTCCTGAAATAGTATAGCAGAGCCATAGTTACAAAAACAGAAAGAAAATTTCCTATAAACTCTTGGCAAGAATGTAAATTAATGCATCCATCAGGGAAAACATTAGAAAGTTTTATTTTTAAAAAACCTGAAAACAGAACTACTATATAATCTAGTGCTGCCATTATCAAGTATTTATCCAAAGGACACAAAATTGAATATGTGTACCTGTGTTATTGAAGCACTACACATAATAGCCAAGATGCGATATCAACTGAGATGTCCATAACAGGTAAATATATCATCAATGTGATGTTTGTATACAATAGAATATTATTTATCCATGAAAAGATAAACCCTTCTTTTTGTGGCAAGGTGGATGGGACATGGACAATTTTTCAGTTTATGTAAAGTTAAATAAGACACACTCAGGAAGGCAAATATTACACATTCTGTATAGGAGCTAAAACAATTGGCCACATAGAAGCAGGGAGAAGAATTAAGATCAATACAAGTTTAAAAAGTGGAGAAGGAAAAAGGATAAAGAAAGATAGTTAATAGATACCAAAATAGAGTGTTGCTGAAATAACCCAATGTTCTGTAGCACAATAAAATGCTACAGCATTTAATAATGACATATTTCATTCTCACTAGAAAAATTTGAAGATTTGGTGACATAGAAATGCTAATGTTTGAGAATATGAAAATGCTAATTATCTTGACTTGGGAGTTATATCAAATAACAGGTCAAGTTTATAAATTGATCTTTTCCTGGCATGCTACTTTAATATCAGTCATTTCTCCCAATATGAACCAAAGAGAAATAACAGCTTCCAGAAACAAAATGCTAGATCTTGCTTTTATGATATGTTAAACGTGTACTTAGATGAAATATTAGAACGAGCTTAAACATTTAGCTTGTTGATGTTTTGCTATTCATATACCACAAAATTAATGACAATATATAAAGAAAGAGACTATATCTATCTCTCTATGGGGATAAAAATGGATATTTTATATTAATGAAATGTAAAATTTATTTTACTAGGGTCATGAGTATTTATGGTTCTCATAATTTACCCTTGAAATTAAAAATCTTAAAAAAATTTAAATCTTACAAAGCACACTAAAAATTGCTCATTTCATAATCACGATGAGAAAAATTTAACACATGTATCTGTAAAAAGATAATTAACAAAGATGTGCAGAATTTGTAATGCATAACTAAATTTTTTGAACTATAATCTGTTGTTGTAGAACTTTGTGCCCAGCAAATAGAACACATGTTCTTTGCAAGCACATGGAGCATTCACAAATGTACCATGTATTGTGAGATTTTTAAAAAAAAAAAAACACTGACAAATTGTCAAAGCAAAAGTAAAATAGACCATTAATAGATTGAAATCCAATAAAATTATATGAAATCATATAAAATAATATAAACTCAAGCTGGCATCAAATGGCAGCAATCTGAAAGCTGACAACAGAAGTTGAAAGCAAATCCAAAACAATATTGGAACTAACCTTTGTATTAAAGAAGAAATCATGCAGAACTAAACAAGCAGAAAAGAATTTACACAACAGCCTTCCTTGTACATCTAGATGTAAAATAGATTCCTAAGTGAATGGAAGGTCTTTAGGAATATTGAATGGGTATGTTTTCTAAACAGGAAAACAGTACTCAGAAAAAAAGTAGACACACACACACACACACACACACACATTTATATCTATTCCTCAGTAATTGTAAAACTGAATGTTTTTCAAATCTCAGGAATAACAAACCAGAGAGAGATTAGAATTAATGAAATTTTTTTTTAAATAGTGAAATGGCAATAACAATTATTACAGAATCGTCAATATAATGGAAAGTTGGTCCTTGGTAGACCAATGCAGTAAACTTAGTTGACCAAGATCAGTAAACTTGAAGAATATAAATTAAATAAGCTTGAAAATATAAATTAAATCAAAGAAATACAAATTAGATAGATGGTAGATTTTTAAAATATTTTATAAACATTGTGTCCAACCAAGATCAACAACTTGAGAATTTAACAGAAATTCATTTAGGCTTAAATGGAAATGCTCAAATACAACTATTTTTTTTCTATTTTAGAAAAGGCTGCACTGCAGAAATTGAGAAGAGGTGCAATACTCCTAGTTTCCAAAGTGAGACGCTCAATGACCTGCACAGACGCTACATTAGGAGTACCTCACCTGCAGCCTAATACCAAAAAAGTAGCACTAAAAGGGTCTTGGTTGTTAGAGAAAGTGTTGACTCACTGTCGTGGCTCTCTCTGAACCCATGCTCTTTGTGAACCTTGAACATACAGTGGGCTCATACCTGGTTGGCTCTTGGAAACAGACTCCAATGCCAGAATGAGGGGGTTACTGTTTTCTTACTCAGTGCAGAGTAATTGCTTAATACATGGAGACCAGCTGGAAAACCTGCAGTGAAAATGTCATGATTTCATCATCTCTAAGATTTCATCCATATTCCTCTTCTTGAGCTACCATTCAAAATACAATGTACTGCATGCTTTAACCAACAGAAATCTATTCGTTCCATAGCAGGCAATACATCCAAAATCAATGTAGCCACTTTCTATGTCTCTGAAGAGAATTCTCTCTTTTTTTCCTAGTTTCTGGTAATGATTGTCCATGAACACTAACAACACATTGAAATCTGTGTATTTGCAGATAACAGTGCTTTTTTCTTAAGGCAGTTTTAATAAAGTACAGGCACAAACTATGACAGTAAAAAAATGACAGATAAGAATTATTTTGCAATTCTGGCAGGAATTGCTCCTTCTTAAGGCTTTGAGGTGAGGAGGCTTTTTTTTTTTTGTTCTACCCGGCTGCTGCTGCTGACCCCATCTCTCCAATCTGAATCTGTCATTCTGTGGTCTTCTTTTCAGGTATAAATTTATGTCCTTGCTACTTACAATAATACCACTTATATCAGATAGAAGTCTACGCTAACAAACTCGTCTGAAGTGAATTCTATTTACATAGACCCTGTTTCTGGAGGAAGGTCACGTTTGTATGTATCAGGAGTTAGGACATTATCACATTTTCCTTGGGGACAGAAGTCAATCCATGCTACCACCTCAGAGAATGTGTATCAGGGGAAGAACTTAAATAGAATCATATTTAAGATGTACCTACATGATCAACTAAGAAAAGACTCCACAGGGCTCAGAAATGCTCCCCTGTGTGCCTCATAGCAATTTCTGGAAAGCTACAACATATCCCAAAGCCAAAAGTTTGACTTACACAATTGCCTCAACCAGTGAAACATGAATGCCAATCTTCTACTGTGTCTTGTAATTGAGGAGACTTATAAGAGGCATTGGGGGAAAGTATGGGAACAGGGATAGAGATAGACCAGGGCAAGAGAACAAGCTAAGATAGCACGTATCACAACCTTAGTATTACATAGGATATCCAGTTGTATGTCCTTCTTCTTATTTTTTTTTTTTTTTTTGGCCAGTCCTGGGCCTTGGACTCAGGGCCTGAGCACTGTCCCTGGCTTCTTCCCGCTCAAGGCTAGCACTCTGCCACTTGAGCCACAGCGCCACTTCTGGCCGTTTTCTGTATATGTGGTGCTGGGGAATCGAACCTAGGGCCTCGTGTATCCGAGGCAGGCACTCTTGCCACTAGGCTATATCCCCAGCCCCTGTATGCCCTTCTTTGCAGTAGTCTGGTATTTCATTCTACTTTAGCAAATTGATACCAAAAATGTTAATATCCCTTAGAGCTTTGTAGTTCCAGAAGAAATTGTAAATGAAATCAGAAAAGTAATTACCTTTAATTGGAAGGAAAAAAATCACTGGATACTAGTGGTAAGTAACTATGTATATGAGGATTGAGAGCCTTAGATTTCTTGAGTGACTAAATGTGCAATCTCTTTAGTCTGCAGACAGCATATTGTGACACTGAAACATCAACTGAGATTATTCAGCCTCTGATTACACAACCATAAAACACCCACTAGTGCCTCCCACTAACCCATTCAGTTATTCAGTCAGCATTTTTGTCTCTCACAGAGCCCAAACTGTTTCAAATCTTTTACTAGTATGTTTATAAAAACAAACATAACCCATGTTAAGATGGTTAGATAGGAAGATTAAAGGCTTCTAGCCTAAGAGGATTTGACAACCAAGTTTTTATGTCTACAAACAAACCATGGAAGGTCCACATCTAGTGACGTACAAATGAATCTGAAGCAGAAACAGTTTGATGTTGGCTCTAGAGTTTCTGTGCAAAAACTCATCTCTCAATTATATACTATGCCCTTTGATTATTAAAAAAAAAATAAGAAATTGCACTAAGTTAAACACACACACACACACACACACACACACACACACACACAACGGGTCTTCCACACTCCTGCAATAGGCTGAGAAACTACCAGTACCCATAAAATGCTTTCGTACTTCTTAATTACCTTCAGGAATACTGAAGATCAGTTCAAGTCCTTTGCTCTAGATGGGCCTAGCTTGGCAGTCTTTTATCTTTTAAAACAGGCAAGGCCCCAAATTATTTCCTAGAAGTGCTCCAGGGTCTACCAATGATTCAACGTCCTGTGGTTTCAAAATGTTTAATATGTAAGAGTTGTAACAATATGAGTCAGATGAAGGGTGAAGTGTATGAGAAAATAAAACATTATAGAAAGGTTCATCACAAGTCTGAAGACATGGTTCATTAGTGAATAAGAGGGGAGAAGGGAGTGCTAGTCCTAGTCATCCACATTCTCATCTCTTCTGGCAAAGAATACAGAGGTTACTCATCTCAGAGGACTGGTGTAACACACTGCATGTGCAAAACATCACTTTTAAAATTCACTTCTCAGTATCTCAACAGGTATTTGGTCCACTCCAATATGTGTGAGAAATTATGCCAGGTTCACAGTTGGCTACATGTGAACCAGGTAGATAGGTGGGTAGGTAGATAGGTAGATGGATGGATAAGTGATTGGTTAGATAGATGAGAGAGAGAGAGATGAGAGAGAGATATAAATGATAGATGATAGGAAGGTAGGTAGGTCATAGTAGGAAGATAGATGGATGGAAAATAGGTGATAGATAGATGATAGATGTGATAGATAGATAGATAGATAGATAGATAGATAGATAGATAGATAGATAGATAGATTCTCCTAGCCCTCAAAGAACTCCCAATTCAGGAAAGGCATCAGACAAGTAAACATTTTCTACTGATTAAAGTTCCAAAGACATTATTAAGTATTCGGAGTCAAAGCATGAATTTTAAACTTCCCTTAGGGAATTTATATGCCTACAACATTGCACTGCATGGTTCTTGATATATTTATAGCACCATCTATTTTTTTTCCTCCCTGAAGCATAAAATATTATCACATTTTAAGTGCCTTGGGGACAACTTATTGCAAGTCAGTGATGGGAATATACAATAGTGGCTCACCTCATTCTTGTCTAAAATGATGGGATAGAGGAGGGAAACCCATATCTTTTAAGAAAGATAGTTGGCATAGCTAACATGGTGAATTACTAGACAAACACACTTAATTACTTAGGTGTGCATGATTCTAGATTACTAATAAGCATGGTGTGTTATGTGGCCCATTTTAAAGCTGACACAGAAAATTATGTTACATTTTTCTCCTTAGAGATGAATAGTGTTTCAAAGATTAAATGATTTGTTCAAGGTCAAGGATTTGGTTCCAACTCTATCACGTACCATTGCCTGACCTTTGTGCATAATGCCAAGTCCACATTGTTTATTATTTTTTCTTTATGATAATTCCCATTATTCTTGTTGCCCTGAGCAAATAGTCACTGGAAGAGGCCATGAGGTGTGTAACATATGGATGGATCTGCATAAATGATACTCCATTGGTTGAGTGGAATTGTGCAATAATCTCCCCCAACCTTGGTAGACGAGGTTGAGTTGGATTATCTTTTTCTACCTTAGAATATTTTGTTGCTTTAGCCATTGTATTATATAATATCCTGTTGCCATTAATTAGGCTGAGTAATTCGTAAAGTAAAGAAAGTTTCATGGAGCTGGTGGCTCACTCCTGTAATCCTAGCTACTGAAGAGGCTGAGATCTGAGGATAATGGTTCAACATCAGTCTGGAAAAGACAGTCCATGAGACTCTTCATCTCCAATCATCCCCAAGAAAACCGGAAGTGGTGCTGTGGCTCTAAGTGATAGAGCACTAACCTTGGGCAAAAGAGCTCAAGGACAGCACCTAGGCCCTGAGTTCAAGCACCACAACTGACAAATTAAATTAAATTTTAAAAAGAAAGGTTTATTTTGCTCAAAGTTTTGAAAACGCAAAACCCGAGATCAGGTTCAGCCACTTCATAGTGGCTGGAATCCTGGCAGGGGCATGGGACAGCAAAGTCTTGTGGAAAGACAGGAAGCCAGTGAAGTCAGTCTCCCTCTTCCTATAACAACTCACTCTAAAGGGAACTAAGGAAGATCTCACAAGAATTGGGATCATCCCCTCTGAGAGCAGTGTCCACAGGGGCTCAATTACCTTACACTAAGGTCCATCTCAGGTTCCCCCTCCTCTCAAGGTCACCACAAAGCAGACCAAGCTCCCAATGCAAGGAACCCTGGAGGACACACTCAGGCCACATCTCTATCAGAGCAGCCCTCCTCATCAGAGGACTGGTCAGTCAGACTCTAGTTTGTCTTAATCATATTAACCATACAGATAAGCCTCTGAGTGTGTGTTCATATACACATAAAAAAAGTAACCAGCTGCTGATGAAATCACAAGTCAGTGACAAAGAAATAACCAGAATGTTTTAGAGTCCAGGTTAGTGACAAGCTGGCCAGCCTACAATACAATATTGTCTCCTTTGGAGATCGAAAAGCAACTCCCTTGTGTCTGACCCACCATGTGCTGGACAATACTGACCATTTAGAGTGATTTCATGATCCAAGTATTCTTGTATTACCATCAGTTCTGATGATTGCATAGGCCATGAATTTTGTGGTAATAATATGTTCCAGACCTAAGATAGGGTAGGTAATGCACACCACCCCCCCATGTGTGGGTTCTGACTTCACGGACCAGCAGGGGAGCTAGCAGGCTTTATGGGATTCTACACACATTTCTGCTGACTCAGAAATGGATATAAAAATATAGAATGGCGTGCTGGGACAGCACAAAGCTTTAAAAACTCCTTCGGGGAGTCTTCATTCCTACATCAATAACTGGATGCTACATGCTCTTGTGCAAGTGTATGCTTGTGTATCTGTGTACAAAATGCCATGGTTTGGGGGAGAGAGGGTAAATCATTTGAAAATCACTCTAGGATAATCTGGGTTAATTACTGATGTGATATCAAAATAGTGCTGATTTCATAATATTTTTTATTTAACTTAGCTTACACTTGTCATTATACTTTAAAAAGAAATAAATGAAGCTCTAGTGAAATTTATGGCCACATCTGGCTGGCTTCTTTCCTTCTATGTGAGTACAATTTACATTTTCTTGGTGTTCTATGCAGCTCCATATTTGCCACTACCTCAGCAGCCCTGACCACTTTCATCGAAAAAAAATAAGTGATAGAATAATGTAAACCTTACTACTGTTACAGTACAATAATAATTATTTTAACTATAATAACAATATCCTGTGTTTGAATGTTTATCAGATACCAAACCCCATGAAAGGCAGTTTAGAAGCTCTACAAAATAATCTTACATTATAGATTTTGTTTACAGTCACATACTCCAAATGAGAAAACAGACTTTATACATGGCAATACTACCTCACAAAGTCAAGTTTGTAACTCCAGAAACATCTTTTACAACACTATGCAAAACACCTAAGGTCAAGAACACAGCATTTGATATCTGAAAAGCAGATAAAAAGGAAGTTGGATTTCTAGACTTAAAATGTTTTAAACTATAATCAAAGGAATAAATCCTACTTGATCATGAGGTATGCTTCATCTTGAAGATTCATGGTTGAAAGTACAGCCTAATGTAAGCACAGCTGCAAGGCTCCAAACAGAACACCCAGAACCATCACTGAAAATATTCAGTTGAAGTTTGAACTCTTACAGTGAAAAATCCCTCTGCTAACCTTTATAAAAGAGACTTGAATGCCTAAGTCTATCAGATTCATGTGCCAAGGAACACCACGAAACACAATCTGAATTGTTTGCTTGCTATCAGCAAAATATAACAAGCTAAAACATACACACTAAAAGTTCAAGTCACCTAATGAAATACACAGTCCTCAGTTTCTCAGTGTGTGCATCTAGTTATGATAAGTTTACAAATAACTTCTGAATTTCGGTTACTCTTTGATAAATAAATGAACATGTAAGTAACAAAGTGTAGGATCTCACTCAAGGCAGAACTGTGGCTCCATTTATGAGAAAGGACCTGTCCAAGCATCTGTGCTCATGTTTGAACGCATATGTGTGCCCTTACCTAGACCACACTTATAATTGTAATAACTCATGACTGTGTTTTCCCAGATCTAGGACTAGGCAATGCACCTACTCCACCAAGAGCCAAATTTGCAGCACTATTGTGATGAAAAATGGGCAGAATGGTGTTATTTCTGCTGCCTGATTATCATGGAAGACTTTTCTTTTTTCTAAAACACAAATCTAAGTCCATTGTAGTCCTTGACAAGGTTCTCTCAGAACAAACAGTGCCCAGATAAATTACACAAAATTTCTGACATCTTTGTTTACCCCTAGTAAACATCCTTGTAGGAGCCCATCGGTCACATGCAGAAAACAATATTCTGGTGCTTTTTTTTTCTTCAAACAATTTCATATACATGTGTCCTATGGTGTTGATTCTCAGAAGTTGACCACAAAAATTATCAATGTCTATTTTACAAAGTTATAAAAGAAATAAATTACATGATTTTTGTGCAGAGTATATCAACAGTCATTAGACTACTGTTCATTCCGAATGGTAATTTTATATTTAGATTGGAAAACTATTCGTCTGTAGAATTCTGCCAACACATTCCATTTGAACTCCTACAATGGAAAAGAGGACACAGCAAAGACACTTCTCCCTTCATTCCTTGACCCTGCTGGCTCCAGTCTGGTGAATTCAATATAAATAGGCCTGAATTCTCAAAGGATCTGCACTGTGGCCATGTTTCCAATCCCTTTTCATACATTTTTACGTCATGATTTGGCCTCACACATTTAAAAATCCATTGGTTTCAAATATAATACTCATCCCAATCTAGTTCTTATTACATTTTTCATATGTCATCTTTTTCATTTCAGACATCCTCAAAAACCATCTATGGAATGATTTTCCAAGATTATTTTTATTACATTGGAATCTTTTCTCCAGAGATTACAGGTTCATTTCTCCAAACAAGCTGCTTGATTTATTCTTCATATTGACTCTACAAATAGACTGTGTTTGAAAGCAGGCACATATTGCTAGAGCCAAAACTGGTTATCACATATTCCTGATTAATTTTTAGGATTTAGGAGATAGCAACAAAATAATTACTAGGATAGTCAATAATGAGTTAGTTAATTCGACCAATATTCTTTAGAAGTGTAATATTATTGCATAAGAATGTAAGTATTCCTTAAAAGATAAATTGTTGTACATTAAAAGTAAATTATAAATGATCTTTTGTATAGTTATATAGAATAAAAATTGATGTGTAAGAAAATAAATACAGCGAGGTGTAATAGATATTATGATTGACCTTCTGAGAACAGGAAGATCTCATAAAAGAGATTCTAGTAAGTCCTAACTCCAAGAGACTGGGGAAAATATTGCACAAATGCAATCAAAAGTAAAAATACAAGCAAATATCATAACGACTCATTTGATTGGAAGAATAAGAACTTGATGTGACACCATAGGAAAACATATACTTTCAAAATATTTTGCCAGATTTTAGTATGAGCAAAAAAAGGAAGCTAAAAGGATTACCTCTATTATCTAACCATTGTGGTAATCTAATTCAGTGAATAGGTAAGACACACTATGCAGTCTACCATAAGAAATAAAAGAAGTTGAATGAGTTATGCAGGATTATGAAAGGTACTGAAGCAAGATAATACTGACTTGAATAACAATTTCCTTCCTTTTATACAAATGAGACTAGCTGTTTCTCATGTTAAATATGAGTCTGTCTCTGACTGTATCTCTTTCTGTCTATCTGATTTTCTGTCTTTCTATTTCCCTGTCTTCATTTGTATATTTCTGTTTCTCTCCCATTTTCTGCCTCTCTCTGTCTTTCTGTCTCTCCCCCCTTGTGTGTGTGTGTGTGTGTGTGTGTGTGTGTGTGTGTGTGTGTGTATCTATCTCGAGTTTCCAGTAGACAACTGGAGGGGCTCAAGAGGCAGATAGATTTTACCCATTAGCAGAGACATTAAAATTTCATGAGTTGAGGTTTAAGATAGTTATACATAGTTATTTAGGCTGTCTATTCTAAAATTCTTGGACTCACTTTTCATGATATGACATCTTTGAAGTGATAAAAGAACACAATTCTCAACACAGAATTATATATCCAATAGAAATAGTATTCAAAATGTAACCAGATAAATATTGTTGAGACAAATGAAAAGTGAAATAATTTCTTGTCCCCAAATTTGCGCTACTAGAACTTCTTTAGGCAGAAGGAAATGGTATCAAATGAAAATCTAGGTTTATACAAAGGAATAAAGAGTATCAATAATAGTAACTAGTCTCTCTTTAAAAGATAAGTTACAAAGAAAAATAATATATTATAGTTCTTACACAAAATTCTACAATAAATTGGGAGACAAAAATAAACAAATATTGTAACATTCTCCTCCTAAAAGTTAATAATATAGTATTATTTAAATGCAAAATGTGAAAAGTTAAATGCTTATTGTAAATCTTACTGAAACTATCAAAACTATGAAACAAAGTTACTACTAATAAGTCAATAGAGGAGATAAAGAGAGACTTCAGAGGAAAAGAGATAAAAATGGCAAAGAAATATATGAGGAAATGTTCAACATCCCTGGCAGTAAAGGAAATGCAAATAAAAACAACCCTGAGATACCACCTCACTCCAGTTAGAATAGCCTATACTCTGAACTCAGGCAACAACAAATGCTGGAGGGGATGCGGGGAAAAAGGAACCCTTCTCCACTGTTGGTTGGAGTGCAAATTAGTACAACCACTTTAGAGAACAATATGGGCGTTCTTCAAAAAGCTCAGCATAGACATACCCTATGACCCAGCCATACCACTCCTAGGCATCTATCCTGAACAACAGGTCTCAGGATATCAAAAAGACAACTGCACATCCATGTTTATTGCTGCACAATTCACAATAGCCAAAATATGGAAACAACCCAGATGCCCCTCCACAGATGAATGGATCCAAAAAATGTGGTACCTATACACATAGAATACTACATAGTGATTAGAAATGATAAAATATTGGTATTCGCAGGGAAATGGTCAGAACTTGAACAAATAATGTTGAGCAAGACAAGCCTAGAACACAGAGAACAAAGGGGCATGATCTCCTTGATATATGACTGTTAAGGTCGGGGGGGTGGGGGGGGACAGTAGAGACCAGGTCTGTGAAACAAAAAACTTCTTGTCAAATGGTATTCCCACAGGTTGGGTCAGCAACCTTACATTATGTATCTAAAACTAAACATTGAAAGGTCTAAAATAGACCTCTCAGTGGATCACAATAGCTCAACAGCTATGTATGTATGATCATATAAGACAAGGATAAGCAAACTCTATTGTTGGCATTATATTTAAAGTTCTAGGTGAATTTCTTTTGGCATACGCCACATGGCTACTGTATATGGTTTTGGTACACTGGGTATTGTATATATGCCTACCTGATCTTGGGAAGGGAAAGAAAAACGAGAGTGTAAGATATCACAAGAAATGTACTCGCTGCCCTATTATGTAACTGTACCCCTTTTGCACAACACCTTGTCAACAAAATTTAATTAGTAAAAATTAAAAAAAATAAGTCAATAGAAAAAACACAATTGTACCAATGGAAAGAAAGGAAGAAGCTTAGGCTATATTTCTGCTATCCTCTCAGTTC
Source organism: Perognathus longimembris pacificus (assembly GCF_023159225.1). NCBI lineage: Eukaryota > Metazoa > Chordata > Mammalia > Rodentia > Heteromyidae > Perognathus > Perognathus longimembris. Next base: position 31,155,223 of record NC_063179.1, read on the forward strand.
CTTTTATGTATTTGATTCCTGGGCCTGGCTCTATTATTAAAATATGACTGTTACTGGGAAAAAATTTTTAAAAAGAAAAGAAAAGAGGAAACAGGGAACAAAGGTAATATATGACAAACAGAAAGATAATAAATAAACTTGCAAATAACATAACAACCAACACATCAAATGCAAATGGTATAAATACTCTAATTAAACATCAGGGTTTATCAGATTAGAGAATAAAACCCAACTATATATTTTTTTCCAAGAAACAGCCTTCAAATCCAAAGATTAGTACAAGTTAAAAGTAACAGGATGAATAAATGCATAGATGCAGACACCAAGCATAAAAAACTGAAGATGTTATATTATCAGAAAAAAGCACCTTAGAGCAAAAACTATTATTGGGGATGAGGAGAGATACTAATGATAAAGGAGTCAATAGGACATTCTCTCAAAACCAATTTTTGAAAATACTTGAAACAAACATACATAGAGGGCTGGGAATATGGCCTAGTGGTAAAGTGCTCTTCTTGTATACATGAAGCCCTGGGTTCGATTCCCCAGCACCACATACATAGAAAAAGGCCAGAAGTGGCACTGTGGCTCAAGAGGTGGAGTGCTAACCTTGAGCAAAAAGGAAGCCAGGGGCAGTGCTCAGGCCCTGAGTTCAAGCCCCAGGACTGGCAAAAAAAAATACATAGAATTTGAAAGGAGAAATATGTAAACCCCAATCAGTTACAACACATCCTCTCTCAATCATTGATTTAAAACAAGTAGACAAAATGTTTATGGGAAAACTATTTAAATA